>NC_034191.2:39354994-40554994 GCF_002021735.2 Oncorhynchus kisutch
CAAAACCATGGAAATGGACGGGGTATTCAGACGGTTGACGATCTAACAAAAAGGTACTTGTTTTATGGCAGGGAGATCTTAGAGTAACATTGCGTGGGTACTATCATACTGTGCCATTAAACAGAGAGAAAGTTAACGGAGGAAAGGGAGGGAAAGAACTTAGGAGAGAGAGTGAGAACTGCATAATGAATGAGAGTGGAGGAGCAGGGAAAGAAGACAGGTGGCTGCTGGGGGAGAGAGAGAGAGAGAGAGAGAGAGAAGCAGATAGGCTCTCACGAGGCAATGAGTGGGAGAGAGGTGAGAGAGCGAGGAAAAGAGAGGGGGAGGCAGAGAGAGGAAGGAGGTAAGCTACTGCATACTTGACAGAATTACAGGGAGGTACTGCTATTAAGAAAGCAAGTAGCTCTGGGTGAGTGGTATTTAGCCAGCCAGCAAGACAGACAGAAACAGGCTCTTCATGTCCTCTCTCTGACAGTCTCTGCTCTAGCACTCTCAACATGAGGCTCAGCAAATAAGGTCCAACACTGTGGTGGTCCATTCTAAACAATATCCTATTCCCTACTGTATATAATGGTGCACTACTGTTGACCAGGCTAGGGATGAAAGTAGTGCGCTATAAAGGGAATAGGGTGCCATTTCAGATGTGTATGGAGTGAGGTGGAGGTGTATGGAGTGAGGTGGAGGTGTATGGAGTGAGGTGGAGGTGTATGGAGTGAGGTGGAGGTGTATGGAGTGAGGTGGAAAGAGAGCTTGAATGTTCTAAACAGGAGTATTTCAAGTGTTCTAAGAGTTCCAGTCAATTCAACCTAAATGAGATGACTTCTTGCTAGCAGAGCCTTGTGGGTAGTGTAGTGTCATAAAGGGAGAGGGAAAGACATACCTGGAGTCATTGAACGTGTACCATTCTCCCGAGGTGGGGTTGCGACAGTACGCTGTGTAGTGGCCACCCATGGTCGTGCCTGAGTGATTGGACACTGCGTACAGGTTATAAACTGCATTTACTGTGGGGGGGGGGGGGGGGGGGGGGGGGGGGGGGGGGAGACAGGGGAAAGAGAGGAATCAGTAGAACGCCACTGTGGTACCTCGACGGACGATTCTACCCGACAGACGATGGTACTCACTGCTGTTTTCCGAGGCAAACTCCCTGAGGTCCAGTTTCTCCATGGGGAAGTTGACAAATGTGGACAGTTTGCTGGTTCTCCGCGCTTCAGAGAAGCGTTTCAGATCTGGACACGTAGGTGGGTAAAGGACAAAACAGTGCAGGGAGGAAGTGTCTGTAAATACACAGAGACGGGGGCTTCATATGAAGGTTCACATACAAACATTTAACACATAGGCAAGCCTCTATAGCAACAGAGAGCACTTCTAGGCTGGTCCCAGATCTGTGTGCTTTAGTTGAACCATAAGCAACTCCTCTGACTACGATTGTCTCATACATGTTGTGTTGGCTGAAGCACATTATATGCAGATCTGGGACCAGGCATTAGCCAACTCCTCTCTCTTTTACAACATCTAACAGGATAAGAGACAAACGCAGGCCAGAAATATAAGCGGCTTGAGAAAGGATACGAAGCACTAAGATCTTGGGGAATTTCTGTACAGTGAACTTCTTTGTGCATCTTCTTCTGGCTTTACACCTGTAGCACGTTGGTTTTTCATCGCCCTCGAGCACATCCTCTTTGGTGAAGAGACTCATGCAGTCCATCAGACTCACTTCTCCGTAGCCCTTCTTGACACATAGACACACTGCACATTAGGTTACATTTTAAAAAAAACGCTGGGACTGTATGTGGGTCTGGTGAACGGTGAATGTACAACACTGTGGGGAGGAAGCTGGTGTGGATTGTCAATACTGACCTTGGCGATGGGTAGAGAGAGATCCCAGAAAGGGTCAAAGACAGTGGAGCAGTAGCCACACGTGCTGCATGTCAACGAGCTCTTCAGCTGACCCACAAACAGGTCTGTGGAGGGCAGGGCAGAGAGAGACCATTACTACCCCCTTACACACACACACACACACACACACACACACACACACCAACACACACACAAGTGTGCGCAGGTTGGCATTTATTGTTATGAATTTTGCCCTGGAGGCAGAACGGAGCAATTTCCGCCAGATGGGCCAGCAGCAAAGTCAATTGCCTAGCTATATCGTTAAAAATGTGTTTGAGGTTAGATATTAGGGTTAGCGGTGTGGTTAAGGTTAGGTTTAAAATGGGATTTTATGACATTGTGCCAGTGCCAGCTAGTGACATCTCCGCAGAGCTGCCACCGGGGAAAAATTCATGAAGATAAATGCCAACCTGCACGCACGCACGCACGCACACACACACACACACACACACACACACACACACACACAAACTACATCAATCAGCAGACTAAACATTACCAGAAAACACTATTTATTAACAGCACAGAGTGTTACTTAACCACTGTGGGTGTTGATGCGTGGCCTTACCCACTATTTTACTGTCCTCTCTCTCCAGGTACTTGCTCCACATTCTATCCCCTTTCTCCCGGTCACTGTGGGAGGGACGACCGGACAGGAGAGGGTGTGTCAGTATTCAGTGAGTTAAAGCCTCATGGTCATCGATCCCGCGCCTCCCCTCTTGTAAACCCATGAGAAATCCCACCTCCACACCCACTGACTGCATACTAATACTGTGGGATGTGCCCTACCCTCCCGGTTAACATTCTCTTGACCATGGTAGTTAATGGAGAAAGTAAGAGCAGGAGAGGAGAGCAACACTCACGGCAAGTGGTCAAAGTCCTCTGAGCTGCCCCGCGGCCGCACCGTGACCCGGTTTACCTCGTTGTGCAGCCCGTCCAGCAGGAAGCGCAGGAACTCTTGGGCGTCCTGTTGGCTGGAGGGAGGGACACAGACAGACACACAGGTTATTTTTTTTAACAGATTGGAAAATCATCTACAATACCATTACTGATACAAAGTTAGTAGGTTTGGAGGATCTTAATGCGATCACGCTGTTGCAGGAGAACTTTCAAACTTGTAGTGTTTTTGAGGTTTAAAAACACTTCTGAAGTTTGTCATTTCCACTTTGACATTTCTGACTTGATTTTCCCTTAAAAATGTATCAACCCCAGACAAAAATGTCTGTTAACTATAATCCATATAATAATTAACATTTCCTGTTGCTGCAGGGTTATTTTCCTGCTGTAGCAAACTGGATCAAATTAAGATCCTACATCTGTATAAAGTGCACAAATTTTCACCAGGGCCCATAGGGCTCTGCACTGGTCAAAAGTAGTGCACTATATAGGGAATAGGGTGCCATTTCAAAGGTAGGCTTGGTGAATAGTTAGTTGAACAACGCGTACTTGTATCCCACAAATCGGGGGGCGTATCTCTGGATCTGAGTTTTGAACTCTGACGGGCCGACCGCCTCGCTGCTCGACGACGTCCACATGGTCTGGAGGAGCTTGGCAAATTCTAGAAGCACAACCGGGAAACCAAGAAGATAGATCCAATCCCCTCGGAACAGTGGCAGACATTGTAAAACGGAAGACTTGATGATAAATAAAATGTTCAGCATTCATTGACTAGAGGGGACTTAGGCTAGCTGTCTCACCCTCCATGAGCGCCCCAGTGTTGGTGCGGCTGTTTTTGTTAAGGTCGCGTCGGTGGGAGTTGTGGAGGCAGTAGTCCCGGAGGTTGTGCGTGTTGCTGAGACACTGCAGGATGGAGTTCATGAAGCACTGTAGAGACACGCACACAAACACACACACACAGTCTTAACACGCACACTACCATGATGTTCATGGTACAGGAAGTTACAGCTTTGACAATAATGTTGTCAACGTTGCAGACAAACGTGCAGAGGTGAAATCGTGACTGCTGGAGTTATATTTAGATATTTTCTGTTACATACGCACACGCGCACGCACGCACGCACGCACGCACGCACGCACGCACAAACGCAAAAGCACGCACGCACGCACGCACACACACACACACACACACACAGAGGAACAGCTAACATCACGTGGCCACATGTGACACGTGCAAGCACGGGGGAAACAAGGGACAGTGGGCTGAGTGAATGAAAGGTAGCAGGGATAGAGAGGGAGACAGTCAAGTCCCCCAGCAGGTACAGAGTTCAACAGCAGCGAAAGCACTCAGATAAGGTTACTGTACACAGTGCAAGTAGACAGTTTATTTTGGGACCCATCCTTCTCCCTGTTGCCTGGCAAATACCCCCCTCCTCTCCTCCTGTTTGTAGAGCCATGAGATGGCATGGCAGATAATCTCAGCTAATGGAAATAGACTAGCTAAGGGAATGTGTTAGTGATATCAAAACACATCCCGTAAGCTGATGGCAGAGGATAGGAAATGTGGATTACACTGTTTTCTGTACACTGGCAATATTCAACGTTTCTTCCACAACACACATGAATAGAGGCCTAAATATATATATATGATGTTTGTTTGTGTGTGTGTGTGCACCCAGGCCACTACTTACGGTATTTCCCAGGTTCCGTAGGCCCACCAGGCCCTGGGCACTCTTGGAGTTCTGGGGAGGAAAAGAACACGACAAGGAAAACATTTACGACAAAAGCATGTGAGCGAATGTCATTTTTTTGGCAATGGCCCCACGGTCGAAGGACGTCTGCGACAAACATGGGGGCCATCCTCAGAAGAAGAAAAAAAACGGAGCCTTCCTGTTATAGGTTAGGCTACTAGACATGCTATGAGATGGAAAGATGGACATATTCTTTGTCAAACACTAGCCTGGTCCTGTTTCAATACAGAGGGAACCACGCCGCCTCAGATGTGTTTTCCACAAAACTGAAAGATCGCGGCTTAGCAATAGCCTGAAGGCCTTTGAGGTGGATAACGGTCTTCGATTGTCGACTAAGGGCTTTGGAGAAAAGAAAATGACTGACGTCACTGCAGTTTAATTAGAGAAGTTCAGTTGTTTTATAATTGACCAGTAACGGAAACAATTACCAAAGCACCAATCTGACTGCGGACAAAACTTTCATTACATACAGCAGGGCCTAGCCTATCTCTTTAATATGGAATGCAATGTGTTGTGCCTGAAGGCCTTTGTAGAAATGCTACAATCAATTATTTAGGCCTAGTACTTTGAACACAAGTGAACACAAGGCCCCATCACAATGATACAGTCCCCCACATTTAGATCAGCGGAAGGGAGACTGGGGTCGTTATGAAAACGGTTCACGCAGAGTCAGTCAGGCCAGTAACCCGCTCACAATGGTGTTTTTATGGGTTGATGTAGAGCACAGCGCTGCTGGGGAACAGGAGAGGGAACCTGATCCAGCTTCCTGTGGAACTCAATATAACACTGAAGTGACTGAAGCTCTCCAGTAACTCTCACCTGCATGTTCTGTTCTGGCTCATATAGCCTCCCTCCCCATGAGCGCAGGAGTGACCAACCACCACGGGGACACACAGTGAAAAACAGACACACACCCATGTGCTCCTGGTATCTGGGAGTCCAACCAGGACAGTGTGTAGTGTTTATGTAGTTATGAGAACACCGACTTGGACGGCTGTAGCGTTTTACTATTATATAAATAACCCCACGCCGTCTGTCCCCCGTTCCCAACAGACCAGGAAAAACCCATCCAACAGTTTCATTAAATCAGGATGAACTAAATCCTCCTTTCTCAATTCCAATGTAAAATAAAGCGATTTATTAGTCCGTGACCACGTGAACAAAACACTTCCTGTTGTCAGTTATTGGTTTACTTGTTATTACATTTGTGGGAAGTCGTGTGGGAGAGTAGGCTAAGCTTCAGGAGGACCACTGATTATGCTAATAACAATCACACACCGCTTGTCACCTCCAGAACGATCCCCATGACGTCACAACTTGCCGTACTTTGCTGAGTAATATCATCGGAGCCCAAAATAGCACCTTTCCTTCAGAACTTGCTGCCGCGTTCCCATTGGCTGGGTTGCTGTCAGAGCGGTGTGACTGTCACTGCAGAAGTCATCCTGACAGCCGCTCGCCCGGGGGAACGCTATTTTTACCCGAACGAGCTAGAGGACAATATGACATCACATCTGGCAAGTGTGACTTACTTGATTAACTGACTGACCAACCAGTGTTCTTCCTTGGACTAGTAACAGATGAATCAGTGTCACCCATTTTGAGAATGCCTCATTCATTAACAGTTGATGAGCTTAGTCTTCAAAGTGGTGTGACTAGCCCAGGCACATGCAAGAGGATTCATGCTGAATGCAACATCATTAGAAATGATCTCCATCTGTAGGCTTTAGGAGGATCTTTTTGGGTGACAAAGCTCTAGCCTGAGTCAACAGAGGAAAAAAAAGGGCTGATATAGAAGTGCAGAGAATGTTATTCTGTCCTGATCCGAGTCAGACAGTAGCCTTGTCTAGTCGGACCAACTGTCACAAGAGAACATACTTCCTCTAGATTCGCCAGATTCCCCAGAATACACATTGCACACAAATTGAAAATAAATACTGTGGAAGCTTGGCAAATGGGTTTGAGGTTCAAATTGTGTTGGTCAAATTAATTCTCTGTCCATGGCCCTACATAACCCTACATTCAGGCCTACACCACAGTGCAACTGTATTGACAGCCATTCGAAGCAGTGAGCAGTTCTATTTCAGCAGAATGGTTGGACTGGTACAGTCAGCTTGTGACCAATGTGTGACTGTGGATGGATACTACATGACAGGGGGGTGGCGGTAGCCTAGAGGTTAGAGAGGCAGCGCCTGTGACCGGACGGTTGCTGGTTCAAAGCCCCAAGCTGCCTGTGGGGAAATCTACAGATCCGGCAGGGTTACCGGCTTCAATATCCCTGTATACTGTGCCTGTGTTGTGTGTCAGGTTGGGTACTGGGTCAATAAAGAATATCTGTGCAACTGGACCAATAAAGCAAGTATTGTTATCTCTCTCTGTGTGAATGCAGATCCCAGGCTGTCTTGCCAACTCCTATGGCCATTGTCAAGTGTTACAACATGCCCAGGCACATCCATTACACCAATCTATACATTGATCCAGAATATGATGCCATCTGCATCCAGCTGCCACCATAAGGTGATGAGTTGAAAGGCATGATGGAGGGTAATAGTTGACCTTGTTTTCCACATAACACGGAGATGAATGATGAATGAATTGCCTTGCATTCTCAATGTATTTACATATAACATGATCGCTGCCGCCACGCTATCAATCCGAGACATCTCATTGAAATGTTATCTGTTGTTGTTGGGATTTCAGTGTTTTGGGTTCCTCTGCAGACACTGACATTGATACTGAGCTCAACTATCTCATGATGATTTTTTTATAATTTTTTATTTAACTAGGCAAGTCAATTAAGAACAAATTCTTATTCACAGTGACAGCCGACACCGGCCAAACCGGACAGACAACGCTGGGCCAATTGTGCGCCGCCATATGGGCCTCCCAATTACAGACGGGTGTGATGCAGCCTGGATTTAAACCAGGGTGTCTGTAGTGGCGCCTCAAGCACTGAGATGCAGCGCCTTAAACCACTGCGCCACTCGGGAGCCTGGTACAAACAGCCAGGTACAAGTTGTGCCCTGAATGCTGAATGGGTTGAGTAGGCCAGGCCTGCCTGACACGGTTCCACCTTGCTCCACGGAATGCGGTATAATCATTAGCTAGCAGCAGTGGGTTGTGTTGAGTGAGAGCTGCTGGAGATGGAGAACAGTTTGTTTTGACCTTCCTGTGACTGGCCCCTAACAGGAAGCAAATACAACAGCAACCCACCAACTGTCTTTACATGGAGTGACTAAGCGGTCATGGACCAGCTCAATCAATTGATATTTACATCCACGGTCTCTCTGAATGTCCAACACCAAGATAATCCACTGAAACAATAGCAACACTTCCTCTCCTTTCAAAGCAGGTTATAGGAAACCCTTACAAGGACTAATATGATCCATAGATAAAACATTTGAGGGACAACTGAAAAAAAAACACTCTTCACATTGTGATAGCCAGATACTAGCATCTGCCACTGGGCTTTCACCTCATGAGAGCGAAGCCCGGGAGCCAAGGATAGCGTAGCCAGGTATACTTTCAGTCATGCCACTCCGCTCCTTCAGTTGACTTTATTCATTGAAGCATTCAATACAATACACTCTCTCTGGGATGAAGCCAGATTATTGAAGATGATCAATGAAGGGTCAACATTCAAGGTTGTAATAAAATCATCAATCATTGGTGGATAACTGTTTCGGTGGCCAAGGAGTTATCCAGACACTGCTAGATCCACAAGCACCATTAGCTCACTAATGTAAGTCAGACGACTTCAACATCAGTCTGAAAATAGACCCCTTGACCAACAATTTTACCTTGATTTGTTTCTCTCTCTGGACATGGAATTATGGGTAAAAAAAAAATAGCAAGAGGGTGGGACATAATGCCTCATGTATTACAGTTGTTGCATAATAAAAATAATTTAAAGATCCATTCTAAATATATTTTGATACAGGACTTGGCTATGTAATATCATTCAATATAGGAGCAATTGCTGGCTATGGAGTGAGATTAATTTGAGATTGTATAACTAGTCTAATGACCTGCCAGAATACTGATCCTCCACAAAGGCTTAACGGAGGTTTAGCCTACTGCTAGATTGAATGCAATGCTATATTGCTGTCAATGCTGATGTGTAGAAGAACCCCTAGTGAGATCAAGCCTCCTAGATCCTTATTGATTAACAACACATATATTACTGTAACTAATACGCAGACAAGATTTCGATAGATCATCTTGGTGCCAATATATGCTATGTTGTTTTTACCTTGGCTTGATTAATGAGAAGTCCTACAAAGGTTGACACCAGCACCGAGCCAGACATGCTCGAGCTTTTCCGCCGCATCTCTTGCTTCAAGAACGGGAAAGCAGAGGCCGGGGGTTCTTCGGGTACGGTCACCGTGTATGACTGTCTTATGCTGGGCATGTTGACTGTCTGTGATAGTCGGCTATCGGTGTGTTCTGATGCTATGCCGGTATCAGGCAGATAGAGCCGGTGCGCTCTTGATTCACCGGGAGTTGCCGCTCGTTCTCCTGATTTCTATGTCGCAGGATCTTCGTGTGAAAGTGTAGCCTACGTTACGAATATATTCGTATTTTCGCTCGAGCTTGTTCGTTTCCTTTTTGCGGTTGTCATGAAAAACCGAGCCATTCATCTACACTCGATTTACAAGCGATACATACCAGTCTGACACTCCTGATATCATGAAAAAACACATCAACAATACATTAATTCAATAGTTTTGTAATGAAAACAGACTGAGCAATGTCTTATTTTTTCCCACATGAATTCCATAAATCGAAGATCTCCAGAACACGCAAATCACAACACTTATCACTCGTGCGTTAATCAATCATAGGGCTGATTGAGAAGTAAATGTACACTACCTCTTCAATCTTTTTACAACGCGGACAGCCATAGGCCCGCCTCTTTTCGGCTTAATACTACAGACGTCAGCCGCTGCCACAAACCTCTCCGACGTCAAACACCGTCAGATTGGTCCGTTCACATTTCTACGAATTACTTGAAGGACTCAGAATGGTGCTTCCAAGGACACTGGTGGAACGTTCACTCCGGTTGTCCATACGCCAAGCAATGAGATACAACAATATGTGTCTCTTTAAAAAAAAAAGGGCTACTCAGTGTGAGACCCATTCATTTCAGCGCAGGACTACATTTCAGAGGAGCACAGTAAATTGTGTTTGGGAGAGTAGGTTACTACATGCTCATAATCTGTTCGGCTATTGGCCATGGCTGTACTACTCTTGTTGTAATAATACATCTATGCCTAGGTAGCTTCACAGAGGAATACAGTCACTGTGACCCCTATGACTCAGCCCCTGCATAAGGTTTTCAGACCATTTGAAGGTCAAACATTGATGGCTAAATTTGGCTTACAGTATGTCTCTTCTGTGCATTGTGGCAGATAGGGAGGAACATCAGAATCAACCATCAAGCCTTTTGTAAATTCCCAGTAAAGAAGAGCTCCTTCTCTGGAATGTGAACATTCTGCTGAAGGAGAATAGGGTAGACCTAACATTTCTTAGCTACATTCAGTACCAAAGGTGAGAAGCACAAAAGGTGAGGTTTTACAACATGGCAAAACAGATTGTAGGCTAGAACATGTTTTCCTCATGCAACAAATAGGATTAATTGCCAAACCCTTGTCAATTTGCTGTCAATCAATAAAACTAAGTGCTGACTGCAGTTTACCCTCTGTAATAAACATTTAGCACCGTTAGCTCTGAACTCTCACCTATGAGAGACAAACATGTTTGCGTGTTTACAGGCTTCAACACTCAATCTGGTTGCTCACCCCTCTTGCTCAAAGTCTAAAAATACCCTGATTTATTAGGACTCAAAAAGTGAGTGGGAAAATACAGATGACTTTATATGCAGCTAAAATTCCATCGGTCCATTTCAATTTCACCACCTCTCTTAAAACCTAACAAATGACATTAGCATTGGAAAAGAACAGAGTCCCCGACACGGCTAAATGTATTTGCAATGACGTTGCCTATTACATTTGAGGAGATCAGAATGACATTTCCCCATACCAGTCACACATAGAGCAGTGGTCTGCCAAGAAAGGGGATTGGTAAGCAGGAGACATTGTGACGCAGGCGTGAAAATGAATCGAGATCTAAACATCATCAGCCATCAACTAAAGTTAGCCTTGGTCAGAGTATGATAACGGCTACAGAAAGTAGCATAGGTCTATTATGAACAGCAGACTGCTGCCTAGAGGCCCGCCCACCTATATTTAAATGTTCATTAAAAAAAAGTAACCTTTATTTAACTAGGCAAGTCAGTTAAGAACAAATTCTTATTTTACAATGACGGCCTACAGCGGCCAAACCCGGACAACGCTGGGCCAATTGCGCTCTGTCCTATGGGACTCCCGATCACGGCCGGTTGTGATACAGCCTGGATATAGGCTGGATATAGGCTGTATCACCAATATATGCTACCTAGACTATCACCTTGATTCCATATGAAATGATCTACTAAAATGTAACAACATTGGCGTAGATTATTCATGCTGCCACAGCTACTTCCTTAGCCGTTGGTCTTTAGAAACGTCTTCCTCCGTAATTGTGATGTGCTCCTGATCTAGAAGCAACGTGGCAGTAAATTCACAAGTCCTACCGAAAGCATCGCTGGCTGTGACGTGACTCCTGCTCAACTGAGCTAAATTGTACTAGACTAACCTAATGAAACGCCACGAGCATTGTGTCTATGACGCTTGCATGTTTCTGTAATTGTAATTGTATGTGTCGTCCACATCTAAAGGCTCTTTATGGTGTCTAGATCTGTAAGTTGTTATGTCGGATATTTGTCTGAAACATTGTTCCCCCTCGTACTACTGCTGCTGTTTGGTTTGGACCAGGTCTCTCTTGAAAAATGTATTTGATCTCAATGAGACTAACCTGGATAAATAAAGGTTCAATCAAAGATTTATTTTTAGAACAAAACATCAAAATGTATTTGATCTCAATGAGACTAACCTTGATAAAGGTTCAATCGAATATGTTTGTTTCATAACAAAACATCAATAGGGCAGAAGGTCACATGTGAGTCAAGAGTGGAGGTATATTGTTGTACTTACTGTTTCATTGAAGTGATGTGTAGGCTAAATGGTAAAGAGAGAGGGCAGTCCCCAGCTCAGTCTTGTGACCTAGCATGTGTACACAACAAACAGCCAAGGAACACATTCCATTATTTACCAGGCTGAGTGTGTGTGTGTGTGTGTGTGTGTGTGTGTGTGTGTGTGTGTGTGTGTGTGTGTGTGTGTGTGTGTGTGTGTGTGTGTGTGTGTGTGTGTGTGTGTGTAACAATCCCACCTTCAGGGGAGACGGAAGAAAACACAGAGCCTAAAGGATAGCAAACTACAAAATCCGACAAAGAAATCCATTTTTGTATTTTGGCTTCTGAGCTAAAGACCTGGTTAGCTAGGCAAATCAATGAACATCTGCCAACCACATTTCCTAAATAAAGGGCATATCAAGGAGATTAATTTGTTCAAGCAAACGCCCAAATTGGTTAGCACAACCAAAAGGAAAGTAAATCCCGTAGTTCAGCATAAAGCTAGGCTAGGATACATTTCAAAGTTTTGAAACTCGGCTAAATGCAACAATCACTCAAGTACAGCACACAACATTAATGAAAAGGACTTTCTGTTTCTGTTGATATTTAGGCTACTCATCATTCTGCGGGCACTGATTGTAACGGAACGGCCCTCTGAGGTAAAAGGAAAAAGGTTATAAAACACAGTAGGCCTATGTCACTAAAAACGTAGCGCTAAGGGTGATAGAGAAGTAGCCTAAAAGCTAGGCTAACTGATCAAACCCTTTTGCACGGGGTGGGCCTACTTTTTAAATCACTTTTTTTTCTTCATTTAACTGATTCCATTGTAAAATCCCAGGTTTGTCCACCCCAGACTACAGCACAGTATAAAGACAGAACAGTAGGCTGTGCAATGAAGGCAGCACTACACAGCGCTATTATTACTGTGTCCAGGACTGTGCCAGCCAGCTCGTCCCGGGGTAAAGAGATAGGATAATGGAGTTGACTTTATTGCCAGGGCTACTTCTAGGGCCACTGCCACAAGGTCGTTTAGAGTTAGACGCCACCACACTAGTGAGTTGGCGTGGAACACGAGTTCATTTGGGTTCGGGAAAATAACGGAGCTATTTTTCTCAGTGCTACTTCTAATCTCGATGCCATTGTTGGTTGTAACTAGGAGCTGTGTATTGGGGTCGTATTCATTATGCTCCAAATGGAAGAAAACTAACTGAATTAGGGAGGGAGTACCTGAACTTGACCGATAAGAAACGCTCATTTTCGTTTCCCGTTGCAGAGCATTTTGCTACAGTGTGCCTTAATGAATACAACCCAGGGCACTGGGTAGTGTGCAACAGCTGGCAGCACTGAGCTTTAGGATTAAACCGTTTGCCTGGCCGTGCCTGGCTGGATGACCTAAAATGGCATGACGTGAGATCAGGATGGCGTCACAAAAGCCTTCGTTTAGACTAACTGGGCATTTCCTTCACAATGTTTTCCCATGGTTCGTCGGTCAGTCAGCTTTGTGATGATGAACACAAATCCTATGCAGTAGGCCTATATGGATCGACTCCCAAGGACACGCAGTATAATAGGCACTGAGGCCCATTTTACAATGCAGCTTGCTAGTCACAGGCAGTGACACCCAATCACATGTCATCCTACCCACCTCTGATTCTCTTAATTAGGAACAGTTTCAGTCTAACACATGAAGTGTACCTTTGAATCAGTATCTGTGAAGGATCTCGTTGTTACTCTGATTCTGGACCCTGATCTCTCTTTTGACGAACGAATGAAAAATATTTAAAGACCAGCCTTTTCCCCCCATCTTCGTAACGTTGCAAAAATCTGAAACTTTATCCCAAAAATGATGCAGAAAAACTAATCCACGCTTTTGCCACTTCAAGATTAGATTAACGCAATGCTCTACTCTCCGGCTACCTGGATAAGGCGCCAAATAAACTTCAGCTAGTGCAAAACACGGCTGTTAGAATCATACAGTATTATTCCAGTGCTAGCCTCTCTGCCGTCTTTCTGTTAAGGCTAGGGCTGATTTCAAGGTTTGACTGTTAACCTACAAAGCATTGCATGGACTTGCTTGTACCGTATGCTACGGTCAATAAGATTCCTTATTGTTCCTAGAATTTCTAAGCAAACAGCTGGTGGCAGGGCTTTCTCCTTTAGAGCTCCTCTTTTATGGAATGGTCTGCTGATCCATGTCAGAGACGCAGTCTCAGTCTTTACTGAAGACTCATCTCATCTCTTCAGTAGGCCCGATGATTGAGTATAGTCTGGCCCAGGGGAGCGAAGGTGAATGGCAAGGCATTGTAGTGACGAACCACCCTACTCTCCATTGGGATTCTCTACCTCTGACCTTATTATGGGGGCGTGAGTCACTAGCTTGCTCGCGCTCTCCCATGCCATCCCTAGCAGAGTGCATCTCTTCATGCCAGGCCTTTCCCCGCTATACTCGACTCCCTTGGGTGGGTTGAGTTACTGACGTAACCGTCAAGTCCGGATTTGCGCTCCCTCAGGCTCATGAGGTGGGGGAGATCTTTGTGGGCTATACTCAGCCTTGTCTCAGGGTAGTAAGTAAATGGTCTGTTGATATCCCTTAAAGGGCGACTGCACTTGGTGATTTTGCCTCTTTTTAGATGTGGTTCATTAAGAAATGCTAGTGGCCGTGACTGAATTCAAACGTGAGTTTGTTTCGGGGTGTGGTTTGATGTGTGTGTGTTCGCAGGTGGGAAGAGTTAACCAAATGATTTAGCCAATTAGCTTCAGCCGGCTGGTGTGCAACCCTGGCAAAGTTGGTTTGATTTTGGATAGTCTATCTCTGGGCAAATTAGGGACCACCAATAAATTACACAACATAAATGAGACAATATTTTCAGATTGCACACCTTTTATTTTTTTCATTAAATGCTTTTAATATGTGTATATGAATTTCTACAATTTATCATTGGTTTGAGGTTTTTAAGTCATTGAAATTTGGAGCTATTGGAATTTTAACATATTGTCCCATGTATATTGTGTAATTTACCAATGGTCCTAATTAGCCCCATAGGCAGCTGCAGCCCGAATTGATGATTACTTATGTGCTGCCAGCTGAGGGTAGATGGGCGGGATTGAAACAAACACAACCTTCATTTACATTGTGATGCAGTCACGACCACAATTCTCACAAAACTCAGAAAGTTATCCTATTTTCACTTTGTAGTCAATTTTGACAGTAGAATAAATATTTCTGACTCACATCGATGCCACATAGGCTGTATTCTAAATGAGAAGTTGTTTTTTAGGGGCAGTTGCTCTTTAAGTGGTGTGGGGGCTGTGATTTGGCAAAGTGGGTGGGGTTATATCGGCATTTTTTGCCCCGTCCAGGGGTAACTTTGAACGGGGCTACTGTGTCCTCTGACCATTAGCACCTCTGTTTTCAATACTCTAGCACCTTCTTCCTTGCAAGGATAACAACACTGAGCCTTTTTCTAAAATGTTTTATGAGATTGAAAGAACACACTGGGAAGGATCTTAGACCATTCCTCCACACATAATCTTTCCTGATTCTTGATATCCTTCGTAAGCGTTTATGGACTGTCCTCTTCAATTCAAACCACAGGTTTTCAATGGAGTTCAAGTCCGGAAACTGAGACGGCCATTGCAAAATGTCGATTTTGTGGTCTATACATTTTTGTTGTTGTTGTGGAATTTGATGTGTGCTTGGGGTTATTGTCTTGCTGGAAGGTCCACTTGTGGCCAAGTTTCAGCCTCCTGGCAGAGGCAACCAGGTTTTTGGCTAAACTGTCCTGGTACTGGGTAAAGTTCATGATGTTATTGACCTTAGCAAGAGAAAAGGCCTTCAAAAATACATTTGACTGATTGGTATCATTAGCTAGGTTTCCCTCTACTTGGCGACAGATTTTCACGTGAATATAAAACATTTTCCCACAAGAGACGTTTCCAACCAACTGTGCGTGATGACGTAGTGCGCATGAAAATAACTTTTGCAGTTAAGATCTCATGTACTAAATACAAAATGCATCGCATTTTCAACTCTACCGATGGTTTTGTCACAAAAACTGTTGCGTTATACTGGTCTTGGCACCTGCTCTCTAGCTTGCAGATACAGTGTGGCTAGGCTAGCCTACATGACGATGAGATTATCACTGATAAGAGCGAGACCATTTGAATTTGTCAAACGGCAGCCAAGCATCAATCATCATGTCACCAGAATAAGACTCGATATTTACTGGAAAGAAGCATCATGCTCATCACCATTCACCACCCTGTGAAGTTCTTCAAAAAAGTTCATCAGTAGCCTAATAAACTGCATGCTTTCCCAAATCGTAGTGGGAGGAACACACAACATGCCATCGCGTAACTCCAGGTTTAGTTTGACATGGTGCTTATTATATCAATATTTGCGCATAACGGTGTGTCCACCTTAATTTGTCGCATAATTAATTTTACCAGACAAAAATATCTAACCGTGTTGGGAGAACAAATTGTTTATCGACAAACTGTAGCAAAATGTCCTGTTTCCATCCGCACTGTCGTGACTTTTTCCACGCGTCAGGTAATTCATAAATGGAAACCTCATTAAAGAAAGCAGCTACGCCAGTTGTCTTCTGGTGCTTGTGTCAAACACAACAGCTTGTTTATCAATGAGAGAGAGGTGAATAATCAGATGTCTTCAAGAGAAAAATCATGTCTTCCTAGAACGATCAATACCACAGTGTACTTGACCTACACAACCTCCTTTCTCCCATCCTGACCTTCCATCACTCAGCCTGGGAGAGAGCTGCTCTGATGAGAAGTGGCTGGTCTGACTGGTTTCTCCGAGGCATGACCCAACACGTTCCTCAAAACATGACTCCATAAAAACTCCTCCGGATGCATACCCGAGAACAAAGGCTTTCTTTGCACCATGTGGAGTGGATGAGCTGACAAACCGTTGTGACTCAGCCCACAGGGATGCCTGACAGTCGGGACGTAGATTCAACGCAGATATTTATTTATGCTAACCTTTATTTAACCAGGAAAGACCATTGCGGTTAGAAACCTCTTTTTGCAAGAGTAAGATTGTTGAGTTGATGAAAATGTAACGCCAGTCTGGTGACCTGCTGAATTTGATTGGGGAGTGGATTCGAACAGTTCAGTACGTTGCCCCTATCTCCTAAATCAACCCCCCCCCCTTCATAGTCCTTACTTCACCTGCTCTGGGCACCTGCCTACTCTCCTGTCATGGTAAGGGGATTTACTGTATAAACTCCCTGCTCTAAACCGGTCCGGGTGGAACATTATACGAATTAGGAAGGATAATTAAAATGACTTGATGAGAACATTCAAGCCCAGGGCTCAGGAAATTCTCTCGTGACATTAAGAGAAAAATCTCAACCTCTTGGCCCCAATAGGCAACCCAGTTTCACTGTTCCACGTACAGGAGAGGCATTCCCTCATTGACTGGTGACTGTTAATTACAGAGAACATTCCGGACTACTTGCGAGTGCAAGCAACGGTTAGCCTCGATGCATCCTTCACTGAAGAGTTTCATTACAGTGCATCAACAGCCTCTTTGCCTGCGTGATGCTGATTGTGATAGATGTTGCGAAAGCAGCTCCACGCCAACAACAAAACAGCCTTGTCAAAGAGATCGGCTTGCCCGGTTGTGAAACAAATGTCCTCCTACTTCTCCTTCCCACAGTGGTCAGTAATCAGGGCTAATCCCGTAAGTGGGTTCATTCACACTCCGCTCTCTAAGGAGAGGGAGAGGAGGATAGCCAGGCCAGCCACTCCCCCAGATGTCATTACTCTCCATGCGTCACAGAGGGAACACAAGGAGTCTAGTCAACGGTACACCTGCCTCTCTGACAGTCAGTGTGCAGGTTTCCACTGACCCAGGTTTATTCAACAAAAGCAATTTCGGGGAGAAAAAAATCCATTCCACAGGGGTGTATTTTTCTTTTGTCTACCTTTCTTTATTTTCGACCAATTTCTCAGAAATAAATGATGATTCCGGAATACTTGTGTGATGTAATCATGTAACTTATAAGCTCCAGTCCGCATTTCTTTTTACATGCCTACTGTTTGCAAAATCGATTCATTCAACAACAAAAAATGTGTTTCTTTGCAGGACAATGATTGTCCTGACTGTCAAGGCCTGAATTGCTTCGCCTTGTTTTTCTGGTTGCCTGGCAAGTTTCACCATTCAACTATTTCAGATATACAGGAGTGCCAGTTTCACTGTGACATGGACCATGGCAATACGTTGGCACATGAGAATTATTAGAATATGGCAAATATTTGTAAATTACTACATTCTATCCATGCTGGCTTTCGCAGTCTACCTGAGACATGATAGGTGGGATGGCATACTGGCGGTCACCAATATATTAATGCTCAATTAGCCTAAAATGGGTCATTTGTGGTTGTTTGTGTGACATCATTACACAAGATAGTTAAATGGACACGCACCCTAGCAGGCAATTGTCGCATGTATTTTCTATGCCCACTTTCTAAATGTCAACAAAAGAAATCACTGGACAAGTTCATCGAAACATATATAGTGACACACAGACAGAGGCACAGCCTCTTTGTCTAGCCTGGTCCCAGGGCCTTGCCAACCCATATGGTCATTGTCACATCAAACATGCAGGACCCATAGGAGTTGGCAATGCAGCACAAACAGATCTGGGACCAGGCTATAGCTACGGCCTCACTGAGGAACTTCCTGATTCATCATCATAGGGAGAAAAAAAATTGCATTTCTGAGGACCTTATGGGAGCTATGGCAACAGGCATGTTTACAATCTTACATACAGGGGCATGGAGATTTCTTTAAGCATGTTGTCTCTGTAAGATGAATTTCCTTTTTTATGGAAAATAGACCTAATATAGATAGCTGGCTGCATTTTATACATCAATACTGTATGAATGAATGAATACTGAAACAATTGTCCAAGACCTACTTTATACTGTGCAGTGAGTGACAGTGTTCCCATCATATGCACCTATTGTTGCCCTAAGCCAGTGAGTGACTGTGTTCCTCAACACAGGACCTTAGTACTGTACAGTAACAGTGCAGAGCAGCTGTACTGACCATGAGCCCCCCCACATGGTGGCAGTCTGTCATGTCAGTGGCCTGAGATCTAAATCGGAGAACACGACAAAAAGTTAAGCAAACAGAAGAACACTGGTCTTACCGGGGAGTCCCTGGTGGGGGAGCTGGGTCGTCCGTTGCTGCTGTCGCTCCTCTCGTAGGAGGAGGTGAAGCGGCTACCACCACCGCTCTTCAGGCTGCTGCTGCTTAAGGCCTCCTGCGTGGCGCTGTGGGACAGGCCATAGCTGGAGCTCTGCAGGCTGCTGTTGTAGGAGTCGGCCACATCGCTGGCCCTGCTCCGGTAACCCCTCAGGGCGCTCGAGGAGGAGGAGGAGGAAGGGGATGTGGGCTCGTTGAGGCCCAGGGACGACAGGTCCCGCGTCAGGTCACTCTGGCTCGACGACCTCCGGCGGCTGAGGGAGATGCTGGAGGTGCCAGGCGACGAGGAGAGGTAGCTGGAGCGGCTGGGCGTGGTGGACGAGGAGTAGCTGCTGTAGCCAGTGTAACCGGAGCCGCCGCTCAGGCCCGACGAGCCATAGGTCTTCACCGGGGTGCGGCTCAGGCTCTCGCTGCGCCGGCTGCTGCTGCTCAGGAGGTCAGTGCGGGGGATGGGCCGGCCACGGTCGAGCTCCAAGGAGGTGCTGTAGTTGCGGGCACGGCTGGCGGCGCTGCTCAGGTAGCTGGAGGAGGAGTAGCCCGAGGAGGAGGCAGCGTTGCTCCTGTAGGAGGGCAGCCTGTCCCGGTCGGAGGTGTAGGAGCTGAGGGAGGATGGCGTCAGGGAGGAGCCATAGGAACTATAGGTACTGGTATAGGAGGAGCCGGTGTAGCGCTTGGCGGTGGTGGAGACGCGAGACATGCTGGATTCTCAGCCACGGGTGATGCGGTGGAAGACCGCATCGACTGCAAGACAAGAGAGAGAGCAGAAATCAGTGTGTTTCTGTCTTCAGACTGTGAGCCGGAACAACTTGATTTCCAAAAATGAAAACTTATTTAGCAACATTTGAATCTTTATAAGCACTAAATGAAATTGTATATTTTATATCAGATCGGCTCCATCTTAGTTTTATGGGTTAGTCTCATCTGATCACGAAACAGGTAGGATGCCATAGGTCAGTAGGTCAAAGTCAAACTCTTAACATATACAGTGCCTTGCGAAAGTATTCGGCCCCCTTGAACTTTGCGACCTTTTGCCACATTTCAGGCTTCAAACATAAAGATATAAAACTGTATTTTTTTGTGAAGAATCAACAACAAGTGGGACACAAACATGAAGTGGAACGACATTTATTGGATATTTCAAACATTTTTAACAAATCAAAATCTGAAAAATTGGGCGTGCAAAATTATTCAGCCCCTTTAAGTTAATACTTTGTAGCGCCACCTTTTGCTGCGATTACAGCTGTAAGTCGCTTGGGGTATGTCTCTATCAGTTTTGCACATCGAGAGACTGACATTTTTTCCCATTCCTCCTTGCAAAACAGCTCGAGCTCTGTGAGGTTGGATGGAGAGCATTTGTGAACAGCAGTTTTCAGTTCTTTCCACAGATTCTCGATTGGATTCAGGTCTGGACTTTGACTTGGCCATTCTAACACCTGGATATGTTTATTTTTGAACCATTCCATTGTAGATTGTGATTTATGTTTTGGATCATTGTCTTGTTGGAAGACAAATCTCCGTCCCAGTCTCAGGTCTTTTGCAGACTCCATCAGGTTTTCTTCCAGAATGGTCCTGTATTTGGCTCCATCCATCTTCCCATCAATTTTAACCATCTTCCCTGTCCCTGCTGAAGAAAAGCAGGCCCAAACCATGATGCTGCCACCACCATGTTTGACAGTGGGGATGGTGTGTTCAGGGTGATGAGCTGTGTTGCTTTTACGCCAAACATAACGTTTTGCATTGTTGCCAAAAAGTTCAATTTTTCCCAGGTGGCTTGTGGCAAACTTTAAACGACACTTTTTATGGATATCTTTAAGAAATGGCTTTCTTCTTGCCACTCTTCCATAAAGGCCAGATTTGTGCAATATACGACTGATTGTTGTCCTATGGACAGAGTCTCCCACCTCAGCTGTAGATCTCTGCAGTTCATCCAGAGTGATCATGGGCCTCTTGGCTGCATCTCTGATCAGTCTTCTCCTTGTATGAGCTGAAAGTTTAGAGGGACGGCCAGGTCTTGGTAGATTTGCAGTGGTCTGATACTCCTTCCATTTCAATATTATCGCTTGCACAGTGCTCCTTTTGAATCCAAATCCGGCTTTAAACTTCTTCACAACAGTATCTCGAACCTGCCTGGTGTGTTCCTTGTTCTTCATGATGCTCTCTGCGCTTTTAACGGACCTCTGAGACTATCACAGTGCAGGTGCATTTATACGGAGACTTGATTACACACAGGTGGATTGTATTTATCATCATTAGTCATTTAGGTCAACATTGGATCATTCAGAGATCCTCACTGAACTTCTGGAGAGAGTTTGAAAGTAAAGGGGCTAGAATAATTTTGCACGCCCAATTTTTCAGTTTTTGATTTGTTAAAAAAGTTTGAAATATCCAATAAATGTCGTTCCACTTCATGATTGTGTCCCACTTGTTGTTGATTCTTCACAAAAAAATACAGTTTTATATCTTTATGTTTGAAGCCTGAAATGTGGCAAAAGGTCGCAAAGTTCAAGGGGGCCGAATACTTTCACAAGACACTGTAGGTGCACTATTTATCAACAGGCTGAATATAGAATGTCTCATTGCTCGAGACTGAGGTTTTACTCATGTACAGGATGCAGATATTCGACAAGCAACGGCATGTGACCCTCCTTGGAACACATTACACAATATCAGCTGTGTCATCAGTATTCAAACTGAAGTAGCACACTGAAACACTGCTCACGCAACCAACTGGAAAGTCATGCTTGGTAATGTGATGTACTGTCGTAGCGATGGGTTGCAGAGCACAACGTTGTGGCCGGCTGAACGCACCCCTGGGCATCCTGTAACGGGAGAGTCCCCGTCAACGAAGCACCGAATGTTTCTGGTGGCACAGTCTGTTCCCGAGGAGAGACAGGGCTCTTGTTCACAAGGCAGTGCAGCATCTGAATAAATAAAAGTATCTGGTGTTGTCGATCCGTGTTGGGTTCAGTGGGGGAGGCTCCTGTTTCTTTAATCTCTCTCTCTCTCTCTCTCTCACTCTCTCTCTCTCTCTCTCTCTCTCTCTCTCTCTCTCTCTCTCTCTCTCTCTCCTCCTCCTCTCTCTCTCATTCCAGGCCACAGGGGCATCAATAATTCAGCATATGGATCTGGAGTAGGCAGAGCACTGAAGTCAGGCAAAGACATACAGCTCTGTGCAGCTAGCTAGACCCAGCCGGGCTGCTCAGGCCCTGGAGCACTACTGCTAGGTTAGCTTAGCAAGGCCATGCCCAACCTAGCCTTGCTTAGGCTCTCACCAAAACCCCACAGTGGATATGTGGGTATAACTGGCCTACCATTTCACCATGTATCCTGCGCAAAGATGGCTGGACTGTAAAGATGGGCCAGTACCTCAAGTCTGCCTCACTATTGTTTTGTTCATCTCTTTTCTTCCTCCCCCAGTCTCTAAATAAAACAGCAGTACTATGACAAAGCCTAGGTCCCGGACTAGGTTGACATACTGTACCTTGTTTGTGGTTCTCTGTTCTCCCTGGGATTCATGTTCGAAAGTCAACCTCTCTTCGTGTGTTGTTGAAATAGGCAACCCTGATCTAACGGATGTCCACGTGAGCAGACCTGGCATGTGGCAACAGGCCGCGTACAGGAGGGTCAGAATCCACTTTGGCCACGTAGAAATGTCTTCAAATACAGAGCACTAACTACACGACCAAATAACAGTGACAGTGCCAATTTGCACTGCAAGGCAAATCTGGACATGTCTATTTAAATAATAACCAGAGAGAGTGATTGTACTTGTGACCCCTGGCAACTACTTCCACACATTCCTAATTGCCCTCCCTATTAACATACACAACATAATTTAGGCTACTGCAGGTGTCTCGTCCAATAAATGAGGGCCCTGACTGAGGCAAGTTCAGGCGTGCCTGGCGGCCACTTGAAAAGAGAGTCACAAACAACATCCATCCATGCGGAGTACAGCCTAAATGGACATGGGATTTGTAAGATGACGGCAGCACAGCACTATTACGTTATTCACTTCTGAAACCAGAAAACACACAAATCTGCTGGTTGCCCTGCATCTCAGCATCCCCAAAGGCTCTACTAAACGGTGGTTTCCATGACTACATGGCAACTAGCATCATTTGACCACCACACAATCTGTGTCAAAGCAGGTGTTGCACTGATCCCATTGACTTCCTGATTCCCTTGCCCTGCAGAAATATAAGGTCCATCTAGCTATAGCCTAGGGCCCAGTAGATGAGCATACAGAAAGGGCAGATCGCCTTTTCAATCTATAGGCCTAATCCAGGTTTATTCCCCAAAGACGATATATTCCTGTTACCAACTTTACCTGGAAAATCCAGTAATTCCCAAGCAGGTGTAGGCTATATAATTGAATAGGGCCTACACCCTGAAACCTCACACTGAGCCACTCTTTCACACATTCGGTCCATCCCTACTTCTCCCACTGATGACAGTGTAACTGTGTTATTCTGATCTCTCAGCCTAACAGGGGTTATAGAATGTGTGACGACGCAGGAAAGCTCTGTTACACCCAGCGTGACATTGCATGTTAGAATGTCAGATCAGCGTGGACTCTCTGTGGAGTGCTGGGAGGGGAGGCAGGTGAAAAGTGTTGTGCTAATGCAAATTGGGGGTTCTGTGGACAGGGCGGTACCTAGCACTGCCTACCGCAGGTCTGTAGAAGGTTTCAAAATGCTCATGCTCTCATAGCGAAGTAGATCGCCTGACACTTTCAAAACAGTCACAAGGCCTTGCGCCTCAACTGAAACAAGTGAAAAAGTCCAGTAGCCGAGTCTGACAGAGAGGGATCAAGACAGGCCACCATAACAGGACAGTGTGGCACAGTAACTCAAACAAGCTAGCTAGCTAGCTAGCAATATAATGCTATGGCACGTCACCGATTTAGATACTGACAGTCTACCGTGTGTTTTTCTACCTCCTAAAATGCACAATCCCTGTGAATCTGTGCCATAACAACATATAATCATATATAAACTCAGCAAAAAAAGAAACGTCCTCCCACTGTCAACTGTGTTTATTTTCGGCAAACTTAACATGTGTAAATATTTGTACGAACATAACAAGATTCAACAACTGAGACATAAACTGAACAAGTTCCACAGACATGTGACTAACAGAAATGATATAATGTGTCCCTGAACAAAAGGGGGTGGGGGGGGGGGTAAAATCTAAAGTAACAGTCAGTATCCGGTGTGGCCACCAGCTGCATTAAGTACTGCAGTGCATCTCCTCCTCATGGACTGCACCAGATTCGCCAGTTCTTGCTGTGAGATGTTACCCCACTCTTCCACCAACCTGCAAGTTCCCGGACATTTCTGGGGGGAATGGCCCTAGCCCTCACCCTCCGATCCAACAGGTCCCATAATTGCTCAATGGGATTGAGATCCGGGCTCTTCGTTGGCCATGGCAGAACACTGACATCCCTGTCTTGCAGGAAATCACGCACAGAACAAGCAGTACGGCCCCATTTCTTCAGGGACACATTATATCATTTCTGTTCGTCCCATGTCTGTAGAACTTGTTCAGTTAATGTCTCAGTTGTTGAATCTTGTATGGTTAATACAAATATTTACACATGTTAAATTTGCTGAAAATAAACGCAGTTGACAGTGAGAGGACGTTTCTTTTTTTGCTGAGTTCATATAAGGTCACCAAATTCTCATAGGAATACTGTTAGAAATCAGTGCACGTAATGTACCTTGTTGGTTGGATCTTAGGGGGAGCTATATTTACCCTGAAATGTGAGCAGATAAAGAGACTCGTGTCTGTGAGGGCTGCACTGACGCCAAAGCCCTAACTCGGCCCAACGGCAATCGCACCAAACTGTCCATGCCAGCCGAGTCTACATCAGAACGGAATGCACAAAAAAAACTATGTTGATTCAACGTACAATTGCAAGGCAACCAGCTGCAATAGGATTGTGAGTTTGCTCAACATTTGGGCATATAGCTTGAACCAACATACATTCCGAATTTGAATTGTATGTACATTTTAGCTTGAGCAAACATACAATTCAACATAATATCCAACAATTGGAGCTTTTAATCACCTGCATTTAGAATGACTGCCAGGGTAGGGAAGACTGATTATTGAGACTACCTAAGTCAAATTACTGACAGATTCAATTCATTTATAAAAATGTATGATATTTATGTTTGTGTTGCATAATATTACTCAACCAATCAATGTACATGCAAAAATACTGGTATTGAAATAAACAATTCTGAAAAGCAACCTGCAATAGAAGCATGATGGGAAATATGATAATGATGGTTATGGCTTTGAGTGATTTTGAGAAAACATACATTTGTAATTTTACTCAACAAGCTTGTTCAAATTCAGCTCACTTCAAGCTGAGTTTGTTGATTCGAAGTACAATTGTAAGGTAACCAGTTGCAATAGCATTGTGAGTTTGCTAAACATTTGGGCATATAGCCAAGCTGAACCAACATACCTTCCAAAGATGAATTTGTAATTTGACTCAACAAGTTTTTATACATTGACCTCACTGTGAGCAAACGTTCACACATTAGCTCCATTTCCTGTCCTTCGGAAGTCTACCCAACTCACAGAATAATGCTGATTGAGCAAATTGGTTAAGTTGGCTTTTTTACAGTGTACCATACGCTTGTAAAGATTCTACTCTGATATCAGCTGAGAGATAGGCCTATTTAGTTATATCAGCCCGTTTCTTCTGTTTGTACCTCAGATGAGAGCATTAGCTAAAAGTGACCCACCAAAAAGGCAATATGTGTGCGTGATTGATGCTGCAATCTCTGCTGTAAGTGAATTCATTCCTTATTCATTTATTCATTGGCCTAAAGATTAGCTCAATTAGACATCATTACTATTTTAAACACCATCAATCTGTGTTCTGTGCCACTGTGTAAAATGTTGTTCTGTACTGAATACTTATAGGAAAAGAGTCAACTCAAACGTTGTGTCTCCTTTAAAGCAGTAATCAGCAGTAGAAACAATAACAAAGTGTCTTCGCCACCCCTGTTTTGACAAAAAGCTGAAAAGTGGGGTTGGTTCATAGACAAAGCTATGGATGCAAGGTGCGACCACCAATAATATCAAAATTATAGTTTTAACCATGTTTTGGGGCTATATACTGTTTGTTTACGTTTAATTTGTTTACAAACAAGCTTATATTTGGGGTCCTGATGAGGTACGACAGTTGAACTAAGCTCATGAGGCATTTAAGTTATATTCTTCACCATCCCGAGTGGTGCAGAGGTCTAAGGCACTGCCTCGCAGTGCTTGAGACATCACTACAGACCCGGGTTCGATCTCTGCGTCGTCCAGGTTAGGGGAGCATTTGGCTAGCTGAGATTTCCTTGTCCCATTATGCTCTAGCAGCGCCTTGTTGCGGGCCGGGCAGCTGCAAGCTGACTTCGGTTGCCAGCTGGAGGTGTTTCCTCAGACAACTTGGTGTGTTAAGCTTCCGGGTTAAGCGAGCAGTGTGTCAAGAAGCAGTGTGGCTTGGCAGGCTTGTGTTTTGGAGGTTGAGAGCCATGTGTCCTTCTCCTCTCCTGAGTCCGTAAGGGAGTTGCAGCGATGGGACAAAGTTGAAGCGAATAACAATCATTGTTATAAGTAAAAAAAATGGCTGTAGCAACTGCCTTGTGAGCCACTGCATCCTTTGAACATGTTTTCAGTACCAATCAGTCCTTAAGAAAGTATTGCCTTTCATCGCATTTGTGAGATGCATGCTGATTGCTGACAGCGCGTGTATTTGTTCATTTATGATTACCTGCTGTGTATAGAGCGGTGTCTCTCAGTCCCCGCAGGCAGCGATAGAGTGGAGCCCGCTCATCCTAATGTACCTCACAGACACATTCACAGTCACAGGGACTTCTCACTGATCGGACCTGTGGGGAGACAGAGACACAATTCAATGAGAGACACACATCACATAGCCATGCAGACATTACCTGGGCGAAAATGACTAAGGTAATGGATTTGCAGTCTAGCTAAGGATTTGCAGTCTAGCTAGGATTTGCAGTCTAGATACCACTGCATTGAGGCTAGCAGATCGATATTGAGCCATTAGAACATGAATTTGATAACATTACTGATTTGATAATGTCCAATTATCCTCGTCAATATACACAGAATTCAATGAATTGCATTAAAACAACACTGCTCTATGACTGCTTTATGGGAGGAGCAAAACATCCCATAACAAAACAATCTACCGGAAGCCTAAAGTAGCCTAGGCTACATCTCATGCCTCCTCATCAACTGTGACAGGCACAGAAATAGGTCCAAGTGATCTTTCACCACAGGCCTCCAGTCAACAAGTTCTCAGTATTTTAGGTTCAGCTATAATACAAAAAAATGCATAATGACTGTAGACTATTCTTCAGTGCTTGTTGTCAAATCCACAAAAATGATCTTCCTTGAAAATATGATTTTGCCTTCCTATTTAATGTCCTGTTTCAGACATTCTGTACTTGTTGAGTAGTTTAATAATCCAGCACTTGCATCCCATTATGGTCCAAACACACCATACCAAAAGACCTGTGTCCCCACAACACTGGCACAGCCAGAGTTCAAGGAATAGGTCTAGTAACAGCCAACAGAAAATTGCCAATGAATAAATAGGTCTCAAGATGATTTTCGGAGAAACAATATCCCTTGTTTCTTCAACAAAACAAAAGATGGATAAGCAAAATGAACTAACAGTAGGCGTAGGCTACCAACAGCCAAAATAACAGAAAGGTACCCTCGTAAAAAGGGAAACAAAGTGCAAATTGGTGAAGAGGCTCACCGGTGGCGTATCAAGCGGACAGGCAGGGTAGGGTGCTGCATAGGAGGCTGTGGCTCCAGAGTGAGAGGAGCCAGGGAGGGATTGTATGAGCACAGCGATCCAGAATGCCAGAGATCAAGTTACAGAGACGGTAAATATAGCAGTTGCCTATGACCTCCACAGGTCACTCAACACTCATTGGCATTCCAATTTGCTCTTAAAGGATTAGCATTAAGGTTTTTTATAGGCCAGGAATAGGCCACGCTGTGTAGGCCAGCAGCAACCACTGGGATGTGCTCTCTCTGTTATCTAAAGGGGTTTTCATTGTAAACCTTCAAGGAATGGAAGTCAGTGAAATGTCCAGTTTCATCCAAAAGTGGAAAAAATACTAATTTACACATTGATTATCAACAACTAACCATGGCTAGTTTATATAAAAAAATATACATTATATTTATATTATAACGGGTGTATGACACCATTAGGATACAAACAGGCAGCTATTGTCATAACTTGTGTTAGGACTGTTTTAAGAATGGGGGTAGTTCTTCCGCAATATTACACTGTCCGGTTTGAAATGCATATCACATAATGGATAGTTGAGTGATGAAAACTGAAACCCTGGGCTGATGAGCTACTTTGAGTGCAGGGAAGGGCGTGGGTGTACTGTACGGGGGCACAGTTTATGGACTAACCGCCAATACACTAGGGGCTAGCAGCTCCCCGAGTTTCTATACCGCAGCAGTTGGCTAGAACCACATATCACTCACTACCAGTCCCAGGGCAAGCAAGTTGGTTAGCTAGGCTAGCTAACGTGTTAGCAGAGTGTGCGCGCGAACGAGTCAGAGCGCGGGCGTGTATTTTTTTATTACAAGGGACGGGTTTCTTTTTAGCTAAGCATCTGATTGTGACTCAAGACCACCGGTTTTTAGCTTAGCTGCATTCATACTACGAGATTGAAGCATACACATTTTAGATAAACTATCAGAGTGGCAAGAAATCAACTGTTCCAAGGTTTGCCTGCAGCCACTGGCCAGTGGCCACTGCATTCTTCACTCACCCCCAGTCTGAGATCATCCCGTTTGTTGTCAGTCCGACTGGCAGAGCGTCCCCAAAGTGGCTTCTAGCTGGCCTATCGGCGTCGTTAGACCGCAGTTTTGAATATCGGTATGCTGAACCGATAACATTTGACATAAAATAGCTATCACTGCCTTTGCATTTCAATAGTTTTTAGCTGACCAAGTAACAGACCTTTCTCTTTAACTGTGACGTTAGTTCAGCAAATAGCTGTCGTGGATTGGTTTATTCCTGTCCACGAACGTAAAAGCAGAGGACCGCCTCCCTCACGATCACCTTGGCGACGGATGTAAACAGCACACAGAGAAAAAGACCCCCACGCTAATTCAGGTCCACACACTCACGTTCACATCTGATCTGACATAGCCCACACAGCTACTTGCAAAACAAATTTCACTTTATCATAAATCCCATTGCGTCCGTGGGGTTCTAGCCCCCACTCTGACTCTCTTTGCTTGCCTCTCCTTGATTGCTGTTCGTGGCCAAGACCACACACGGCTCGGAAAAAATAATCAAGATAAAACTCGACAATCCAGAAGAGGGCAGCGTTGTGTCATAATGAGAGCCTGTTACGTCACAACAAAGATTTTCTACTGTCTCTCTGGTCACATAACCACAGACATGTTCATAGATGTCATGGTTAACGATAAGCATAGTGGTTATGACATTTCAAAATGTTAGATTTGGAATTCAGTAATACCACATAATATACACACACACAACACCATTAAATATTGAAAAAATGTTTAATGCATTGTTCAATGACAAACATTGGGCTTGGGCACTGCATCTCAGTGCTAGAGGCATCACTACAGACACTATGGTTCAAATCCAGGCTGTATCACAACCGGCTGTGACTGGGAATCCCATAGGGCGTCATTGCAAATAAGAATTTGTTCTTAACTGACTTGTCTAGGTAACATAGAAAAATCAAAATAAAACGTGCATTTTTTATTTTTATTTTATTTTACCTTTATTTAACCAGGTAGGCAAGTTGAGAACAAGTTCTCATTTACAATTGCGACCTGGCCAAGATAAAGCAAAGCAGTTCGACAGATAAAACGACACAGAGTTACACATGGAGTAAAAACAAACATACAGTCAATAATGCAGTATAAACAAGTCTATATACAATGTGAGCAAATGAGGTGAGAAGGGAGGTAAAGGCAAAAAAGGCCAAGATGGCAAAGTAAATACAATATAGCAAGTAAAATACTGGAATGGTAGTTTTGCAATGGAAGAATGTGCAAAGTAGAAATAAAAAAATAATGGGGTGCAAAGGAGCAAAATAAATAAATAAATTAAAATTAAATACAGTTGGGAAAGAGGTAGTTGTTTGGGCTAAATTATAGGTGGGCTATGTACAGGTGCAGTAATCTGTGAGCTGCTCTGACAGTTGGTGCTTAAAGCTAGTGAGGGAGATAAGTGTTTCCAGTTTCAGAGATTTTTGTAGTTCGTTCCAGTCATTGGCAGCAGAGAACTGGAAGGAGAGGCGGCCAAAGAAAGAATTGGTTTTGGGGGTGACTAGAGAGATATACCTGCTGGAGCGTGTGCTACAGGTGGGAGATGCTATGGTGACCAGCGAGCTGAGATAAGGGGGGACTTTACCTAGCAGGGTCTTGTAGATGACATGGAGCCAGTGGGTTTGGCGACGAGTATGAAGCGAGGGCCAGCCAACGAGAGCGTACAGGTCGCAATGGTGGGTAGTATAAGGGGCTTTGGTGATAAAACGGATTGCACTGTGATAGACTGCATCCAATTTGTTGAGTAGGGTATTGGAGGCTATTTTGTAAATGACATCGCCAAAGTCGAGGATTGGTAGGATGGTCAGTTTTACAAGGGTATGTTTGGCAGCATGAGTGAAGGATGCTTTGTTGCGAAATAGGAAGCCAATTCTAGATTTAACTTTGGATTGGAGATGTTTGATATGGGTCTGGAAGGAGAGTTTACAATCTAACCAGACACCTAAGTATTTGTAGTTGTCCACGTATTCTAAGTCAGAGCCGTCCAGAGTAGTGATGTTGGACAGGCGGGTAGGTGCAGGCAGCGATCGGTTGAAGAGCATGCATTTAGTTTTACTTGCATTCAAGAGCAATTGGAGGCCACGGAAGGAGAGTTGTATGGCATTGAAGCTTGCCTGGAGGGTTGTTAACACAGTGTCCAAAGAAGGGCCGGAAGTATACAGAATGGTGTCGTCTGCGTAGAGGTGGATCAGGGACTCACCAGCAGCAAGAGCGACCTCATTGATGTATACAGAGAAGAGAGTCGGTCCAAGAATTGAACCCTGTGGCACCCCCATAGAGACTGCCAGAGGTCCGGACAGCAGACCCTCCGATTTGACACACTGAACTCTATCAGAGAAGTAGTTGGTGAACCAGGCGAGGCAATCATTTGAGAAACCAAGGCTGTCGAGTCTGCCGATGAGGATATGGTGATTGACAGAGTCGAAAGCCTTGGCCAGATCAATGAATACGGCTGCACAGTAATGTTTCTTATCGATGGCGGTTAAGATATCGTTTAGGACCTTGAGCGTGGCTGAGGTGCACCCATGACCAGCTCTGAAACCAGATTGCATAGCAGAGAAGGTATGGTGAGATTCGAAATGGTCGGTAATCTGTTTGTTGACTTGGCTTTCGAAGACCTTAGAAAGGCACGGTAGGATAGATATAGGTCTGTAGCAGTTTGGGTCAAGAGTGTCCCCCCCTTTGAAGAGGGGGATGACCGCAGCTGCTTTCCAATCTTTGGGAATCTCAGACGACACGAAAGAGAGGTTGAACAGGCTAGTAATAGGGGTGGCAACAATTTCGGCAGATAATTTTTGAAAGAAAGGGTCCAGATTGTCTAGCCCGGCTGATTTGTAGGGGTCCAGATTTTGCAGCTCTTTCAGAACATCAGCTGAATGGATTTGGGAGAAGGAGAAATGGGGAAGGCTTGGGCGAGTTGCTGTTGGGGGTGCAGTGCTGTTGTCCGGGGTAGGAGTAGCCAGGTGGAAAGCATGGCCAGCCGTAGAAAAATGCTTATTGAAATTCTCAATTATGGTGGATTTATCAGTGGTGACAGTGTTTCCTATCTTCAGTGCAGTGGGCAGCTGGGAGGAGGTGTTCTTATTCTCCATGGACTTTACAGTGTCCGAGAACTTTTTTGAGTTAGTGTTGCAGGAAGCAAATTTCTGCTTGAAAAAGCTAGCCTTGGCTTTTCTAACTGCCTGTGTATAATGATTTCTAGCTTCCCTGAACAGCTGCATATCACGGGGGCTGTTCGATGCTAATGCAGAACGCCATAGGATATTTTTGTGTTGGTTAAGGGCAGTCAGGTCTGGGGAGAACCAAGGGCTATATCTGTTCCTGGTTCTAAATTTCTTGAATGGGGCATGTTTATTTAGGATGGTTAGGAAGGCATTTAAAAAAAATATCCAGGCATCCTCTACTGACGGGATGAGATCAATATCCTTCCAGGATACCCCGGCCAGGTCGATTAGAAAGGCCTGCTCGCAGAAGTGTTTCAGGGAGCGTTTTACAGTGATGAGTGGCGGTCGTTTGACCGCTGACCCATTACGGATGCAGGCAATGAGGCAGTGATCGCTGAGATCTTGGTTGAAGACAGCAGAGGTGTATTTAGAGGGGAAGTTGGTTAGGATGATATCTATGAGGGTGCCCGTGTTTAAGGTTTTGGGGAGGTACCTGGTAGGTTCATTGATAATTTGTGTGAGATTGAGGGCATCAAGTTTAGATTGTAGGATGGCTGGGGTGTTAAGCATGTTCCAGTTTAGGTCGCCTAGCAGCACGAACTCTGAAGATAGATGGGGGGCAATCAGTTCACATATGGTGTCCAGAGCACAGCTGGGGGCAGAGGGTGGTCTATAGCAGGCGGCAACGGTGAGAGACTTGTTTTTAGAGAGGTGGATTGTTAAAAGTAGAAGTTCAAATTGTTTGGGTACAGACCTGGATAGTAGGACAGAACTCTGCAGGCTATCTTTGCAGTAGATTGCAACACCGCCCCCTTTGGCAGTTCTATCTTGTCTGAAAATGTTGTAGTTTGGAATTAAAATGTCTGAGTTTTTGGTGGTCTTCCTAAGCCAGGATTCAGACACAGCTAGAACATCCGGGTTGGCAGAGTGTGCTAAAGCAGTGAATAGAACAAACTTAGGGAGGAGGCTTCTAATGTTAACATGCATGAAACCAAGGCTATTAAGGTTACAGAAGTCGTCAAAAGAGAGCGCCTGGGGAATAGGACTGGAGCTAGGCACTGCAGGGCCTGGATTCACCTCTACATCGCCAGAGGAACATAGGAGGAGTAGAATAAGGGTACGGCTAAAAGCTATGAGAATTGGTCGTCTAGAACGTCTGGAACATAGAGTAAAAGGAGGTTTCTGGGGGCGATAAAATAGCATCAAGGTATAATGTACAGACAAATGTATGGTAGGATGTGAATACAGTGGAGGTAAACCTAGGTATTGAGTGATGAAGAGAGAGATATTGTCTCTAGAAACATCGTTGAAACCAGGAGATGTCATTGCATGTGTGGGTGGTGGAACTAATAGGTTGGATAAGGTATAGTGAGCAGGACTAGAGGCTCTACAGTGAAATAAGCCAATAAACACTAACCAGAACAGAAATGGACAAGACATATTGACATTAAGGAGAGGCATGCTTAGTCGAGTGATCAAAAGGGTCCGGTGAGTGGAGAGGTTGGTTGGTGATTTAGACAGCTAGCCAGGGCATCGGTAGCAAGCTAGCATAGGATGGAGGTCTGTTGTTAGCTACCTCTTGCGTTCCGTCAGTAGATTAGTGGGGTTCCGTGTGGTAGAGGGGATTAATCCAAATCACACAACAACAACAAAAATAAAAACAATAGATATAGTTATAGAGGCCCAAGAAGAAAACATAATAATAATAATAAAAAATAAAAAAATATATATATAAAAAAAAAATTGTCCGATTGTCTATTCAGATAGCAGCCGGTAAGACAGCTAACGGTTAGCAGGCCGCAGATGGGCGTTCAGGTAACGTCGCGACGGAGGAGCCAGCCGAATAACTCCTTCGGGTAGATAACGTCGGCAGTCCAGTTGTGAAGGCCCGGTGGGGCTCCGCGAAAGCAGTAAAACGGGTCCGGATAGGTGACTGCAGCCCAGGTGTGATTGATGGAACTCAGGAGTGATTGACGGAGCTTGCTAGCTCCGGAATAATTGATGTTTGCTCCGGAATCGACGAAGGCCGATAGTCACACGGATAGCAGCTAGCTAGCTGTGAGATCCGGGTATGAATGTCCAGAGAGCAGTCGAAATCCAGGGACATGGAGAGAAAAATTGGTCCGGTATGTTCCGTTCCGAGCCGCGCTGCGCCGTACAGAACTGGCGATAGATTTTCGGGCTAAAGGATAGCTGATGACCACAAACCGTGGTTAGCTGAATACTAACGATTTGCCAGTAAAGGAGCTAACTAGCTTCTGAACTAGCTTCTGGATTAGCTTCTGGCTAGTTTCAGGCTAGCTTCTTGGAGTTTCTGGCTAGCTTCTTGGAGGATTACAGATCTGAGGTAAATAATACTTTTTTATAAATATACATTGGTGAGGCGGGTTGCAGGAGAGTGTTTTGAAGATGAGTTGATGGAAAATAAAATGTATGTGAAAAAGTTGTAAATATAGATATATACAGGACACGACAAGACGAGGACAAAAGACGTCTGAACTGCTATGCTATGCCACCTTGGAGCATGTGTGTCCCTTGGTTATAAATCCTTTAGTTTGTTTCACAGCTACCAAAGCTGATAAGAATAATGTAGTTATTTGCAGTCTAGTTACTCACACTGCAGTGACCGATTGTCTTTTTTTGGAATTTAGGAGGGGGACAGAGATAATTCACATAATACAAATCATTAATATAAAATTGTGTCATTGATTGTTTTTTCACCTGCCCTGCCTCTTATCAAAAGAAAGGTTTAGAAGCCAACATAATCTTTAACATTATCATAGCAGCACCTCTATACATCCCATGCCCTAAAAAAAATGTGCCACATTTATTTGGATTTACATTGTTGTAATGTATTTGAGCTGAAATGGGGCAATTGTTTTGTAACTTCCATCAAGACAATGGAAGGTAAGACAACTGGGACTGGCAACAATACCACAGACAACTTCATAATAATAATAATTAAAAAAGGAGGCTGATAGAAATGACTGCATCGACAGCATCGGTCTTCAACATCTCAGTCAAAGTAATAGTAGAATAATTGAATACTACACTGTAGAAAGAACACCACTGTTTATTCTTGTATGCATCTTTCTCTACACAGGTGACTAATATGGAGTTAAGAGGAATTACATCAATCTGCTCATCTGCCATTTAAATTGCATTCAATCATACAAACTCATACAGCCATCATTGAACGATACATGTTCCATACTTATATTTATGCCACACATATATACCTTTTCTAAACATTTGCATGTACCGTAGTAAACACATTTGGACAGCATTGTTACATCCAGGAGGCAGACAATCAGAAAACAGTCTCTATACTGGTTGAACTCATGGAACACACATATATCAGGTGTTTAGAATCATGCTCATGTCGATGTAGCTAGCTGCCCGGTTTACCTAGCCTGTAATGTGGCTGAAATTCTCAGATTCTTTTGCCACATTTAAACCATTCCCTTCAATACAACAGTAAGTGGTACATTACTTTACTATCCCTTTCTTCTTCCCACATTTTACACAATGATGAGAATACACAAGGTTAGGTTGAATAAGCAGAAGGATTCATACCTACAACAGAACAGCAGGAGATATATGTACTGTACCTGATTATTGTGGAGCTGCATAATGGCTTTATAAATAATTTGCGGTTCAGGATAGGCACTAACCCACAACAGCGATAAATATTTGTACTACTCCGGAACAAATAACACATAAATGAAGTATAAAGCATTGGCTATTAAACCCAGACTAAAGTAAGGTGGTGACCTGGAATAGATGCTAAACAAATCCTTTACCCGAAAACATACTGATCATGAAAATAACTAGTGCATCAATTCAGTGTGTGCTGACACTACTAGGGAAAGCATCACACAAAAATAAATAAATAAATAAATAAATATTATACATTAAAATATAATTAAAATGACACATTCATGCATTTCAAACTCTAGCAGATATAAGTTGATAACTTGATTCAGAATCCTTAAATGTGCTATGTTGATGATGATGAAACGGAAATAAAAGGCATCACTGCAGTATGAACTGAATGAACGGGCTCAGATGACTGTCGCATACCATTAGCCTATAGCGGATTCAATTTTCCTTTAATTACTGTACTGTGCCACTCTCAATTCTGTCACATTGTTACTAGTAGTGTCCACTGCTTACACGAAAACATTATTTCAGAAATCACAGGAAGCATTACATCTAGGCACATGACATTATCTAAATGTACATTGAGCCATGGCTCCAGAATCAGATGAATGTTCTATTCCTTTATATTTGATTAAATCTTTATCCCTTTAGACAGTGCCACTCTCAATATTCACATTCATGCATTAGGGTGCCTGCCAGTGGGTGGGGTTATATCCTGCCTGGTTGGCTCTGTCCGGGGGTATAGTCGGACAGGGCCACAGTGTCTCCCGACCCCTCCTGTCTCAGCCTCCAGTAATTATGCTGCAATAGTTTATGTGTCTGGGGGCTAGGGTCAGTCTGTTATGTCTGGGGTATTTCCCCTGTCTTATCTGGTGTCCTGTGTGAATTTAAGTATGCTCACTCTAATTCTCTCTCTCTTTTTCTCTCTCGGAGGACCTGAGCCCTAAGACCATGCCTCAGGACTACCTGGCCTGAAGACCCCTTGCTGTCTCCAGTCCACCTGGTTGTGCTGCTGCTCCAGTTTCAACTGTTCTGCCTGCGGCTATAGAACCCTGACCTGTTCACCGGACGTGCTACCTTGTCCCGGACGTGCTGTTTTTCAACCCTCTCTCTCTACCGCACCTGCTGTGTCTAACTCTGAATGATCGGCTATGAAAAGCCAACTGACATTTACTCCTGAGGTGCTGACCTGTTGCAGCCTCGACAACCACTGTGATTATTATTATTTGACCCTGCTGGTCATCTATGAACGAGGACTGGCCACCCCTCAGACCCTGGTTCCTCTCTAGGTTTCTTCCTAGGTTCCTGCCTTTCTAGGGAGTTTTTCCTAGCCACCGTGCTTCTGCATTTGCATTGCTTGCTGTTTGGGGTCTTAGGCTGGGTTTCTGTACAGCACTTTGTGACATCGGCCGATGTAAAAAGGGCTTTAAAAATACATTTGATTGATTGATTGCCAGTGCATACTGACTACATTAAAACATGGGTTCACTAACCAAGAGAAGCCGTCTAGAGTAAACCAAGTAGCCATCTAAGCGAAATAGAAATATTATGCCTACCAAAAATAACGGACCCTTACCGCTCATTACAATGTTTTAATGACTAAATAAATACAACAAGCGGTATGAAATATGCTGCTATTGTCTAGTTTCCAATCTTTAGCGAGATCTAGCTCTACTAAGCGCATCTTCCAATACTTTACTGTCTTCCAAATCAGACAATGACATAATACAACAAATTATGTCAATTAAGATCCAACAGGGAAACAAACAGCCTGTAAATTGGGATTTAAAGTGGCGGTGTCCCTTAGCTGTGAAGTACCAAGCAATGCCTTAGTTCTACTGTCCCAGACAACCGCTACTGACATAGTGACCTTTGCCCTCGCAATGACAAAAATAACACCAAGCATGAGCCTCTTCACACACAAGGAAAATGCATCAACATTGCAATGAACAGTACACAGAGTTCATACAAATCTTTGGTGAACACACAAAGCCTCTGTCTGCAATAGACCTGAGATACTTTGGCTCTGGCACAGAAGCAAATGTGTCAATAGGTGTTCAAACGTAATTTAGGCTTAACATATATGGACGGTCCCAGACAGTGGAAGGATCCACACAAACTACATAAAAACACACTTAAGGAAAGAACAGTCTCATGCAGCACTCTATGGTACATCAATGATTTCAGTCAGAGGCATCAATATCCTATAAACACTATGATACAACTGGAAAGACCATTTGAAAGCTCAACACGATTTGAGTTTGAATATGAAGTATCCTCCAAAAATACTAATCTTACTGAATTCAACGTAGGAGAACTAAACCTAACTTAGAATAACCCATCAAAAACTATGGCTCGGTCTTGTGAGGAAGTGGAATGACACGACGCGATGAATACTTCCGTTAGCTACAGTACAATCAACCTAGTACACTCAAAACAGAGTCTGTGGCACAGCAGTATACCATATCCTTTCATCAACATCCTCTGCACACCACAGGGTATGCAAATGGGAGATTGTCTTAAAGATAAAAAGATACTGTGGTTGTACTCCGCAATATCTCCTGTGCTCCTTCCCCAAAAGATAGCCTTTTTAGGAGTTACACCAAGACAAAGAGGGGACTCAGTCACACATAATACGCACACCTTTCGAGGGCAGCATACAATACACATTTATTCTGATTAATTGGTGTGTGTGTGCATGTGTGGTGCTGTGAGGTGAAACGCAAGCCAGTCAGAATCAGAGTCAGAGTCGCTGTTATTCCTGATAGTGTGTCCCACACTGAATGTAAAACATAGGATGGGCGTAAGGAGGGGTGCAGGGAGTTCTTCAGACAAGATTAGGATGGGGAAGGGTATTAGCATAGAAATATAATTACTAGAACTGCATTACCCATTCAAGTCAATGTGCCATGATAGGTGGACCGTTCTAGTTATTCTACTTCTATGGCGGGGGAGTTAAGGTTTTGGAGTTAAGGTTTGATAGTGGTTTGGCAGCGGTGGTAGTCCCCCGGCCAGCCTTAGGCACCACCAGGAGTTCGTCCCCGTCCTGGATACTGTAGGAGTGGAGGGCTCTGGTGTGGTACTTCATCTCCTCCGGCCCAAAGACACACTCCTTGTCGATGTAGTAAAGACGCATCTGATTGGCCGACAGCTGCACCACTGTCCTCAGCTGTTTCTTCAGCTCGGCCACAGTCTGGTCCAGGCGGATACTCACCTCCTCCACTTTGTCCTCGCAGTGCACCTCCACCTTGGCGTGGCAGCGGGGTCGAAGGTCGATCTCAGCCAAGGGTTCAAGCTTCCCGTATTTGGTCACCAGGCAGTGATACCTAGGACGGCAAGTAAAAACGGGTTTAGCAACACACAAACACACTACATTTACGTCACGGTGAGGTGAGGTTATTGTAATTCTTTTTAATGAATGAGAAGATTCGATTTTTAATGTACACATTTTAATAGGCACCTGATACTACAATTAAGCCAGTTAAGTATGTGCCAAATCCTTTTGAATGGATATATGCAGTCTCACTGGATCAGTGAAAGGAGAAGCACAGTGTTGTACACCTGTAAGGTAGCTCCTCCTCTGGGTAGTCGACATGGTAACGAATGAAGAACCTCTCCGAGTCCTCTCTCTCCCCGTCCGTCACCACACTGCCATTGAGCGATGATACAGAGGGCAGGCTGCGAGGATGAAGGTTGAGCTTTTCACTATCTAGATATATGGCACTGTTGAAGTATTGTGTGGGTGTCTGTGTTAATGCAATGTCACAGTGAGTATGTTTACAGGCACAGTAATAATTTGATATTAAACTGATTATGGCAGTAGGAAGATTATGCAGTAGTCATGTAAACACCTCACTCTGCTTATCATAATCGGTGTACGGTCAAAATTGAAGTCAGCACACACCGATTAAAACACCTGGTTTTCTGAATAATCTTTCAAATTATTAGGACATGTAAACACCTTAATCTGTGTTCCAGTGCTGTATTCGATCTGTGTATGTGCCGACACCAGCCGAGCGAGTCTCCCTCTTTAGCGCGAGTGAAGTGAGTTCGGAACAACTGAATGTATCCGTCTTAGAAGTCGTTTTCACAGACAAACTTTCTAATGTCCGAACTCTGAAAGAAAACTGCTTAACCAAAAATAACAAGGTGGCTGTGGTAGAATGTTTATTTTGATTGGCAAAAAAAAAAAATCGCCATCAGGTAACCTGTGTCCTTGTAAACAGGGTTGTTAGGGAAATTGTTCTTCTTGCAAAGCATGTAAACGTTTTAATCAAACTACTACATTCTTTTTTTATTATTTTTATTTTTATTTGACCTTTATTTAACTAGTCAGTTAAGAACAAATTCTTATTTTCAATGACGGCCTAGGAACAGTGGGTTAACTGCCTGTTCAGGGGCAGAACGACAGATTTGTACCTTGTCAGCTCGGGGGTTTGAGCTCGGAGGTTTGAACTTGCAACCTTCCAGTTACTAGTCCAACGCTCTAACCACTAGGCTACTCATTATTGTGTGCATGCAACCGCACTCAGTGAAAAATGAGATCTTTCAACTAATTTGTGTGTTGAGGTCTGTGTGGTTGCCTCACTCACCCAGTAGCTCCCAGAGAAACTTACTGTGATACCATGAGGCTCCGACGCTCTGTGTTGGTATAGGTCTGCAGTAAGGGAATCCCCTGCAGCCTCACATCTTCCAGTTTAGGAAACTGGTTCAGCTTCTCTATGTCCTCCCATCGGTTAAGACCTGGCACACACAGAGACGGATAGCAGACCGCACACCCACACACACCTTATTAGTCAATGAGATTAAAACTCATAACTTCCATAAGCAGTCAAAAATAAGGATCTTTACATTTGTGCCCTGGCTCTGACACAAACGGTTGAGATAACTGATGGTCAAAGAGGATGGTGGGAATGGGAGAAGAGGGGGATAGATAGATAGATAGACAGACAGACAGACAGACAGACAGAGAGAGACCGACCGACCGACCAAGTAGAGGGGAGTGTTAGCGATAAGGATGTTGGGTGCACTTAAAATATCCAAGGACAGTTGCCAGTGAAGGACACAACCCCAATACTCTGCTCTGGTTGATACCTGAGTTGTGCAGATTGATGCTGCGTAGGTTGGGGAAGAGGCGCCGCAGCATGTCTTCGGAGTCCTGAATGGAGCTCAGGTTGCAGTTGGCCATAACCAGAGTTTCCAGGCCGGGGAACATGGGCCCAATCTTTCGCACCTCGGCCCAGTCCTGCAGGTTGTTGTCGGTGATGTGCAGCAGGCGCAGTGTGGGGCAGGGCACAGTAGAGGCTGACACGGTGGTGTACTCATTAAGGCACAGGAACAGCTCTTCCAGCCTGGCGGGCAGGGCAGGGAGCAACACAGACCATTATATATATACCATTAACTTGTTTTAATGCTTCTACTGTAATGTACTGTTGGCTGCCTGCAACCTGGACCTCATGACAGATAACCACTCACTACTCTCTCCAGTCCACAATACTCGAGAAAGATACAAAATCCCTCTCGCTGACTTAGAAAAACAAAATTTTCCGTCTTGAGAAGTGAACAATCAGAAGTTGCCTTTGCAACAAACAAAAAAAGGTGTTTAAAAGCAGTGTGGCATCAAGGTTGATCTTACTCAGGCATCTCCCGTGTTAGTACGAGCACCGTGTTCCAGGACACTTGAGTGTTGTTGAGGACCAGGCGTCGGACTCGGGCAAAGGCCTTAGCACCGCTAGGCTCCAAGACAACCTCACTTAGCGGGTTGGAGCTCAGGTTGAGGAAGTCCAGGTTGGGGATGTTTGACACAATCTTACTGATCTGAAAGGAGTGGCTTCATACTTAGTGTGACGTCCTCAATATAATTATTCACACATGTAACTAGCTACAAGGATATGGGTGAGATTCCATACAGGTAGAGGAATTAATGTACAAAGTTACGGTATAATGTACCCAAATCTTATACTAAATGTACTCAATGTTTCCCATCTTGACAGAGTACCCTAGTTGAGCCCACCCACCTCATGCCAGTCCTGGAGCTTGTTCTGGGACAGGTCGAGCTCCATCACGTGGGCACAGAAGGCTGCGATCTCTCTCTGCTCTCCCGCATGGCTGATTCCACAGCCAGCCAGGACGAGCACACTGGGAAGGTTCAAACGATCTGGAGAGAGAGAGAGCAGAATGACTTGAGTAAACCTGGCCTCTCTCTACCATCGCTCAATCATCATAATCCTCATCCTCATCTTCATCTTAACTGAGCTGCTGAAGAGGAAGGAACCTACTCAGGGATGCCAATGGCGTTTTTAAAACAGGGTTCAATGGGTAAAACTGTGGATGGATGATATTGAAGTCCTCACCTTTCATGGGCGAGCCCTGTGGGAGAGTTGGCACTACCACCACGCCCATGCCGGGCCATCGGCGGTACGGGAAGTTCTCCGGGCTGTACTTCTCGCTGAGAACCTGCATGAAGGTGCGGCCCTCCTCCTCGGGTGGATCCACGGCCCCACTGTCCCACATCCCCTCTGGGTCGGCTGGGACGCCGAAGTGGTAAAAGAGCCAAACACTCATAGAGGTTAGCTTGGCAGGGTCAGCTGGCTGAGACAATAGTGGAAGTCATTCACCTTCACACTCACGTCCAATCACTTGGAGGGGCTCGCCCATCACTAACACTAGCCTAACCTGTTTCACCTTCTAAACAGCTATACAATACATACCAGTCTTCACTGAAAAGTAGGCTATTCACCTACGACAAATTCTATTTTCATCTACAGTATTTCAATCAGGCTTGTTAACAGTTACTCTTTCACATGGTCATTCAGTTGATGCTGCTTGATATAAATACCTTGGAGACCAAACAGACAGACCATAATATTACATTCAGTCGTCTGTCCTGAAGTCCTTATCAGTAAAACACAGGGAGACTTTCCCATAAAGCCCTCTGAACGCCTGAGAAAAGGGCGGGCCTATAATCGGTGATTCTCAAACTGTTTGTCTGGATTATGTTGTCGAAACCAAAAACAAATGAATTGAAAAAGTGGATAGACTTCTGCTGTTTGGACATAATATTTCATGTTTAACCAATTGAGGAAAGATTAAGAAACCAGCACACTGCTCTTGATAGTATTCACTGATCTTTAATAAGCTTTACGTATCGGCCTCACGGTCTTCCTCAAATGAATGACATTATTACGCGCTCCACCACCTTTGTTATCTACATGATTAAATGTCCATGTGGGCTGTGCTATGTAGGAAAAACCTCTCGTTCTCTCAAACAGAGAATCTGTGAACACAAAAGTTCAATCAGGAGAAACGACAGGGATTATCCAGTCGCAGTACATTTTGTGGCATAGAGAAAGTTAAAGGTCTTAATGATGAAATGCCTACGTATGTTATGTTGTAAATGTGAACATGAATTATGCCCCTATTTCAGATTACTCTGACGTTTTTCTTGCGCTGTACCCATTGATTTATGAAAACTTGCTTGGTAGGTCGATGTCCTCATTGTGGTTTTACAGACGTGTTTAATACGTTTTATGTACACACTTTATTCTAATATTTATGAAATGCATATTGTTATATTTGGTAGCACTTATTTGTTTTCCCTCGACCTCAACCCCATTCGATGAGTGGAACGGATGTGGGCGGGGCTAGGTCTACATAAGGGTGCAATTATTATTTTTTTAACTCACAAAAGTTCTGACGAAGGCCGTGAGGCCGATACGTAAAGCTTATTAAAGAGCAGGGACACTAGCAAGAACTGTTTGCGGGCTTCTTCTTTTTTTCTCATTTTATTCAACTGTACCCATGCACCTGCAAAAAAAAGATAGCTCAGATGTGCGAGTGCCTTTTGAATGTTTAACCAACTGAACAGGCAAAGTTTGACACAATCCGGAGACACTGATGACATTATCTGGTGTGCATCAGGTGATTTTAAACAACTATGAGCAGGCAAGCGTTAGTAGTGTTTGACAACAAAACAGAGAAACCCATCCTTTTCAAATATGTTGATATTGGAATGGTGCTGGAGATGATGAATGAGGTCGTTAAGTGGTGAAATTTCTCTTTCGATATTCAACTGTGAAAAAACACATTTTTGAACGCCTTGCAGGTTGCCCTAGATAAACCACCATCTGCTGCTGGCTATATAAATAATGTATATACGTTTTACTGAAATGAAAGTAATAGTATCATATTAAAGTACTTCACCAGAACGTGTAGGTCACAGTAAACAGGGGATATGGCCTATATTTGTTATATTACGACAACAATAAAAGGAAATGATACATTACAGTATCCATAATATCCTTATACTTATCATTGTACAAAAGTGACACGTTACTATTAGGTTATTGACTAATATGAGCAAAATTATTTCATTAACATATATGAGTATGAGGAAAATCATAGGTCATATAAAGTACAATGATACTACAGTAACAAGAGTGTCTTACCTCCAGCAATGTTCCTCTCCACCAGTCCACTATCACAGCTCATTGTGGGTTTCTGCAGAGAAGGTCTGTCAGAAGGACACAGTTTTTGGAATTGAGGGACATTCATGTGCTGGTGGGACGGATTTGCAAGTAACACCAGTATAAAAGGAAGTACAAATCTCTTCTTCGAACAGTGTGCAATAACTCAATTTGCTCTTGCACTCTTTGCAAACAATGCCATTTTTTGAAATCTACAAAACATAGTGCACTCTGTTTACAATAGATTGTAGTTTTGGGAACAGAAAACTGTATTGAGGTCGGGCTTTTCATCGATGAGAAAAATCTGCTGAATTTCGGCCCAGTTCCATCTCGCTCCATACTCTCCCACTGCCGGCCACTGGCCTTCCTCTCCTCACCATACTATTTATACATATGATGAAACATCTGGCTTCTTGTTCTATCTGTGATGGCGCTGGCTGTGTGCTCACAGATGCCATAATGGGACATTTATAAAGATGATATCTCTATAATTCTCAATGCTTACTCCATAGTGGCTGGCTGGGCAGGGGAAGAGAGGCTGAGCCCTCCTCCTTCAGACTTCTCTCCAGTGAGGGGCTGCTAGGTGAACAGGAGGGACACGCAGGCACCACGTGAGAGTAGACACTAGAATCAAAACAAACCATATGCAGTTATGCATGATATTCAAATGACCTTAAAGAAATCTACATAAATATGTTTGTATTGTTGACTTGTTAAAGCATAACTTTGAGGGGCAGGTAAAATAAATATCAGCATGGAAATGAATTTCGATTGTAAAATAGGCCTAGGTCTACTCATTATATTCGTTTGACTAGGCTATAGCCCAGTCCAGGGACGTTCAACTAGATTCAGCCGTGGGCTGATGTATTCCTGAGCGGATGGTCAGGGGACCGGAAACACCATTACAAATCATTTGTAGGCTGCAAATTGACCGCAAGAACCCAAACAGATATAATATTTGACTAAAACATAATACTTTCAAACCTTGCTTACATTTTTATATGATCACTTATACTATATCTCTCTATTATGCGTGAGAATACTTTGGAACAGATTTCCTAAATAAAAATCACTTGGCGCTGATAATCTGGTGGTTTTCAGTCTTTTATGTCCGACATTTAAAACATTTTTGGACATTTTGCTCAGAAAACTTGGGGGGGGGGGGGGGTCAAATAACAAAATCCCCTGCGGGACCCAAGTTGGGGAACTCTGGCTAAGTTATGTCCCCGACGTAGTATTATGTTTTGTGAATAGCTTGGCTCTGATGAACATCAATAGGCACATAAACTGACCATAATATGGTGCTGTTAACTTCAGAATAGAAGGAATAAAAGAACCAAATAAAATATGTTTTTTTTCCTGAGGTTCAAATATGGTCACGAGATTGTGCGTATAATTAGCCTGGTTCATATCTGTTTGTGCTATTGCCAATTAAATTTCTGTCAATGTCAAGCCAAACATTGTTTGTGTAATCCATGCCAAATCCTTGTCACAGCTATCTAGCTCATTTACAGGTCAGATATTGCTCAAATTAAGTATTTGATATACTAGCTAGTGCTCCAGTACAGCAAATGCACATAATGAGTAATTTACTGCAGAGAGCTAACGTTAGCTAAAAATATGGCAATCATATCAGGGACAATTACGTGCAGATCAAACCGATCATGAAAAAGAACACAAAACAATAAAAACAGTGAACGGACAACGCTACGCTGGAAAAATAAATATGTCAAGCATGACATATTTACGTATTTTATAGGATAAACCTCGAGGCTGATTACAACGTGATTTCATAAACATTACCGGTAAACATTCTGTACAATTTGACTGTAGCTTTCAGCTGCTAGTTATCTGCAGGATCAGTGGTTTGCTAGCTTGCAATGTATTACGATTACACTAGTACGATTAGCTAGCTAGATGGTCTACGAATGGTCAGAGATTGGTCCAGACTCCACAGTCAGCATCATTGAACGACCCATGCAAAGACAATGCATCAACATGACGCAACTACTATTGTCATAATACGATTGCATTAGCTAGATATAATCTAAAGTAATATATATACATTTCATATTTTCGCATTTCCAAACTCACCTTTATTGATCTGATCTGTGCAAATGTCTTGTTGTTGATCAAGCTGTCATTGCCTCTCTATCATCCCGGAAATGACGTATATTTATGAAACGTCTGCATATTTTCCCGATATTCTGCATGCGTAGCTTTGTATAGTATACAATACAATAATTTGTAATAATAACCCATTTGCAATCATATGTAATGCTACTATAGCTGACATGACTGGTAATGATGCGAAAGTTTTGAAAAACAGTTTGCTGACTAAATATGTTGCACATCGATATCTCTGCTAAAACGTTTTCAGGGATATACTTCCCGCTCCTCTTGCTGTTGCATACAAATACAAATGATGAATTAAATTTGATGACATTGACTGAAGGAGTGGTGGGCAAAACCGAGTACATCCACTTGTACATGACAATTGTCACTGAAATTCCCATGACTGTACGTCACTTTAATACCATGTCCTGCAGTGTCCTCTCCTGGTAGAGAAGCTTGTTGTTTTGGTTCAATTGGAAGTGGTGCTGTCCCCGCACAGTAGAGGGCACTGTGCTGGCGCCCTCTACTGAACATCCCAGCCTGGTCTCATACGAAATCAAACCAAATAAAATTATAGCACATACACATGTTTAGCAGATGTTATTGCGGGTTTAGCGAAATTATTTTGTTTCTAGCTCCGACAGTGCAGTAAAATCTAACAAATAATATCTAACAAGTTTACAACAATACCGATAATACACACAAACCTAAAGTAAAGGACTGGAATTAAGAATATATCAATATTTGGATGAGCAATGTCAGAATGGCATTGAATTAAATACAGTAGAATATAATATAATACAGTATATACATATGAGACGAGTAATGCAAAATATGTAAACATTATTAAAGTCACTAGTGTTCCATTATTAAAGTGGCCAGTGATGTCAAGTCTCTTTATATAGGACAGCAGCCTCTAAGGTGCTAGTGATGGCTATTTAAGTCTGATGGCCTAAAGATAGAAGCTGTTTTTCAGTCGCTCGGTCCCAGCTTTGATGTGACTGCACTGACCTTGCCTTCTGGATGATAGTGGGGTGAACAGGCAGTGGCTTGGATAGTTGTTGTCCTTGATAATTTTTTGGTCTTTCTTGTGATATCGGGTGCTGTAGGTGTCCTGGGGGGCAGGTAGTTTGCCCCCGGTGATGCGTTGGGAAGACCGTACCACACTCTGGAGAGCCCTGCGGTTGCGGGTGGTGCAGTTTCTGTACCATGCAGTGATATAGCCCGACAGGATGCTCTCAATTGTGCATTTGTAAAAGTTTGTGAGGGTTTCAGGTGGCAAGCCACATTTCTTTAGCCTCCTGAGGTTGAAAAGGCTCTGTTGAGCCTTCTTCACCACACTGCCTGTTGGGGAGGACCATTTCAGTTTGTCAGTAATGTGTACGCAGAGGAACTTGAAGCTTTCCACCTTCTCCCCTGCGGTCCCGTCGATATGGATAGGGACGTAACATAGTAAATGTAAATCCGAGACACTCAAATTAGTATGTTACTTTTCATATAGTATGTTACCTTTGGTATGGTTACATAAGATAAAAGTTGACTTAAGGCAGAAATTAAAGAAGGGTGGTTGGTCGGGGTGTCAGGTAGCCTAGAGCATTGGACCTGTAACCAAAAGGTTTCTAGATCAAATCCCCGAGCTGACAAGGCAAAAATCTCTCGTTCTGCCCCTGAACAAGGCAGTTAACCCACTGTTCCTAGGCCATCATTGTAAATAAGAACGTGTTCTTAACTGACTTGCCTAGTTAAATAAAGGTTAAATAAAATAATTAAATAGATGTATAACTTGAATACCTAGCAATCCAAAGGTTGCATGTTCAAATCTCATCACAGACCATTTTAGCTAATTAGCAACTTAACAAATACTTCCTACTTTTATTTACTTTGCATTTGCATTTGTATGTTAGCTAATCCTTCCAATAACTCTAACCACAGATAGAATAATGAGACATACATTTGAAGTCGGAAGTTTACATACACTTAGGTTGGAGTCATTAAAACTCATTCATCAACCACTCCACACATTTCTTGTTAACAAACTATAGTTTTGCCAACTCGGTTAGGACAACTACTTTGCGCATGACACAAGTCATTTTTCCAACAATTGTTTACAGACAGATTATTTCACTTATAATTCACTGTATCACAATTCCAGTGGGTCAGAAGTGTACATACACAAAGTTGAATGTGCCTTTAAACATCTTGGAAAATTCCAGAAAATGATGTCATGGCTTTAGAAACGTCTGAAAGGCCAATTGACATAATTTTTAGTCAAATGGAGGTTTACCTGTGAATGTATTTCAAGGCCTACCTTCAAACTCAGTGCCTCTTTGCTTGACATCATCGGACAATCCAAGACCTCAGCTGAGCCAAGACTTCAGAAAAAAAATTGTCGACATCCACAAGTCTGGTTCATCCTTGGGAGCATTTTCCAAATGCCTGAAGATACCACGTTAATCTGTATAACCAATAGTATGCAAGTATAAACACCATGGGACCACGCAGCCGTCATACCGCTCAGGAAGGAGCCGCGTTCTGTCTCCTAGAGATGAACGTACTTTGGTGCGAAAAGTGCAAATCAATCCCAGAACAACAGTAACGGACCTTGTGAAGATGCTGGAAGAAACAGGTCCAAAAGTATCTATATCCACAGTAAAACGAGTCCTATATCGTCATAACCTGAAAGGCAGCTCAGTAAGGAAGAAGCCACTGCTCCAAAACGGCCATAAAAATGCCAGACTACGGTTTGCAACTGCACATGGGGACCAAGATTGTGCTTTTTGGGGAAATGTCCTCTGGTCTGATGAAACCAAAATAGAACTGTTTGGCCATAATTTTCGTTATATTTGGAGGAAAAAGAGGGAGGCTTGCAAGCCAAAGAACACCATCCCAACCGTGAAGCACGGGGGTGGCAGCATCATGTTGTGGGGGTGCTTTGCAGGAGAGATTGGTGCAGGAGGGACTGGTGCACTTCACAAAATAGATGGCATCATGAGGCAGGAAAATTGTGTGGATATATTGAAGCAACATCTCAAGACATCAGTCAGGAAGTTGAAGCTTGGTCGCAAATGGGTCTTCCAAATAGACAATGTCCCCAAGTATACTTCCAAAGTTGTGGCAAAATGGCTTAAGGACAACAAAGTCAAGGTATCGGAGTGGCCATTACAAAGAGCTGACATCAATCCTATAGAACATTTGTGGGCAGAACTGAAAAAGCGTGTGTGAGCAAGGAGGCTTACAAACCTGACTCAGTTACACCAGCTCTGTCAGGAGGAATGGGCCAAAATTCACCCAACTTATTGTGGGAAGCTTGTGGAAGGCTACCTGAAACGTTTGACCCAAGTTAACCAATTTAAAGGCAATGCTACCAAATACTAATTGAGTGAATGTAAACTTCTGACCCACTGGGAATGTGAAATAAATCATTCTCTCTACTATTATTCTGACATTTCACATTCTTAAAATAAAGTGGTGATCCTAACTGACCTAAGACAGGGAATTTTAAATGTCAGGAATTGTGAAAAACTGAGTTTAAATGTATTTTGCTAAGGTGTATGTAAACTTCCCACTTCAACTGTATATACTACCGTTCAAAAGTTTGGCGTCATTTAGAAACGTCCTTGTTTTTGAAAGAAAAGCATTTTTTTGTCAATTAAAATAACATCAAATTGATAAAAAATACAGTGTAGACGTTGTTAATGTTGTACATGTTTTATGGAATATCTACATAGGCGTACAGAGGCCCATTATCAGCAACCATCACTCCTGTCTTCCAATTGCACGTTGTGTTAGCTAATCCAAGTTGATCATTTTAAAAGGCTAATTGATCATTAGAAACCCCTTTTGCAATTATGTTAGCACAGCTGAAACCTGTTGTTCTGATTAAAGAAGCAATAAAACTGGTCTTCTTTTGACTAATTGAGTATCTGGTGCATCAGCATTTGTGGGTTCGATTACAGGCTCAAAATGGGCAGAAACAAAGAACTTTCATCTGAAACCGGTCAGTCTATTCTTGTTCTGAAAATTGAAGGCTAATCCATGCAAGAAATTGCCAAGAAACTGAAGATAGAAGACCAGCATCCCAGAGTCGCCTCTTCACTGTTGACATTGAGACTGGTGTTTTGTGGGTACTACTTAATGAAGCTGCCAGTTGAGGACTTGTGAGGCGTCTGTTTCTCAAACTAGACACTGTAATGTACTTGTAATCTTGCTCAGTTGTGCACCGGGGTCTCCCACTCCTCTTTCTATTCTGGTTAGAGACAGTTTGCGCTGTTCTGTGAAGGGAGTAGTACACAGCATTGTACGAGATCTTCAGTTTCTTGGCAATTTCTCGCATGGAACAGCCTTCATTTCTCAGACCCTTATGGTTGTTGTTTTTGTTGTTGTGGTAAATTACTGTTATCTTACATGTAAAAGAAAAGATTATTGGGAAAAACCAACTCCAGGAAGTTTTCCCACTGAGTGGTGTACATTTGGCTCATCTAAACATATTAGTTTTCACCTAGTTGGACAACAGCAAAACTCTGTTTACTGAAAAATAAGCTTATCTGTAAGCATTATTAATAGTCCTATACTCCTGAACTGAACCAATCACTTTTTCCACATTGCCCAAATACACAACCTACCCCCATGCACCCGCCCTGCTGTTTTCCTTCAGAAACCAAGCTTGAGTCTCGTCTCTCTAACATCCCTGAGTAATGAGAGAGGGACTCTTTGCCAAGACGCTTTGGGTGGATGGGTGGAAAACAAAACAGAAAGAAATAGCATTGTAAAACACAAATAGATGTAGACCTACACACAACAGTTGTGCTGTAGCTTTGTGACCCTGTAGTTAGGGGCCAGAAAACAGCCACTCGTATCCAGACAGCGCATGGTAAGATCTGTTTGTGAACCTTGTTTTCCATTCAGGTTGGTTACCAAGGAGTTGTCACCTCAGCTCTGTCACGGAAAATGTTACATGATTGGTTTAATCCTCTCTCATCAATGAATTAAAGGAAAGTTAACAACAGGCTCTTCAAAACACAGAGATGATTTGGGAGTGAGGTCCCATCAATCTCCCATCGTTAATGGTCATTTAAAACAAAGCCAAAATATTTGATCTCTGTTGTCGTTTATTCTCATTTAATTAGATGATTTATGTACGATTTCAAAGCAGATAGATTATTACATCCAGCTGTTTAATTATGGAACATCAGGTGAACAGATGAAACATTTATTTTTTATTAAAAATTGCAAGTATCAGTCAAATTATCTGAGGATTAAAATATTTGTTATCAACAATCACGAAGAATAGTAATTATTCATTGTTTAATTTACATAGGTAGAAGTACACATCTGAAAATAATCTTTATCTTCATCTTCAATGATGGCTGTCGAATTATTTTAGTCAGGGTCTCAGCATTTGACAAAACCCGGAGAAAACACAAGCTTGGAATGATCATACATTAATTAGACTGGGATTTACAGTTTGACATTGATTACAAGCAGCCACAATAAATAAGTTCATTGGTTGGTACATAAATAGGCAGTTATGATTTCATCCACTCACACAGGCTTCAATCATCTCTTGAGTTGCTCAACATACATTACCCCATATACTGTATATCACAAAATGAAAATAAACTATGAATCATTATTTTAAATACAATGAAAATCACCACTGAGATGACAGATAATAAAAATGGTGTAGTACCTTAGATCGAACTTTTATCATGTGCAACTACAAAACGGACTCCAACCTTACCCATATCAATGTCAGCACGTTATGGGATTGTGTGTGACATTTTGATTTATTCCAAACAGTGCTCTTGATCAGTAGAACTGATTTAAACCATAGTTCCTATCTAACCCTCATAGTCACCTAGGTGCAGTACTAAGAATCTTGTCCAATAGGTTGCTTGTGTCTCTTTGCCCTTTGTCAAAAGGAGTCAATACCAACAACCCACAGGGATTCAAGTCCAAAAGTCCTTTAAATGGGTATTTTAATATTTTTCTCCATATGGTTGCACTTATGAAATCTCTTTCCCAGTCTTGCAAGGACTAGGCATATCGCTCACAATGGAAACAGTCATCACACTTTCTTTACCAAGGTGGCTGTGAAGGGTGAAAGGTCACAACATGGCTATTCTTTCCATGTGTTGTTCCACTTCCTCAATGTGTTGTGCCGCCCGCCCCTGGTATCGCCACCATGTGCAGAACTTGACAACGAGCTCCATTGTGACTTGCTGTTGAGCTGCTGTCTGTCTGCTTGAGTCATCAGAACGTTTCCAGAGCAGTTGGGGCCGTTAGAGCATGTCGTCGTACGCCTCTCTGACCGGGACTCGCTTGGTACGCCGCCGTCTCAGGCTGGAGAAGCAGGAGGAGGCGGTGAGGGCGATACGGCTCAGGCCCAAGTTCAGGCAGTGCACCTCGGATGTGACGGGCACCTCTGAGAAGAGGGCGCGGTCGCGGGACAGCCGTGTCAGGGTGTCACTGTTCTCAATGTCCTTCACGATGTTCAGGATCTCCTGGCGCTCCGTCTGCCGAGTCATCCCACGGATGTTCAAGATGGCCGACACATGTTTCTTCCTGCAAACAGAGGAGGAGAAAGAGGGCTTAGTCTAGTTCACACTAATACAAATCGACATGGAACAAAGATGTCATATAGGCCACATCTAGCACATAAAGCCTTGATTGAGTTGATTTGAAAAGAGTGTATCTTGCATCACTGCAATGGCAGAGACAACCATCACAAGGACATGATATGTGTAGGAATAAAGAGAATCATCAAAATACTGAGAAGGCAGTCGGCCCTGAGGCAAGTCACTAAGGAACATGGAAAGTTAGACAAAATAGTTAGCAAAATACAGTTAGTTAGAGAGCGTTCCCAAATGGTTACATGCAAACACAATTAGTAAAACATCTGTCCCTGTTTTAGGGTGCCTGACTGGCCTCTGATTTGACACCTTGGCCTATGGAAATCTCCCTGCGGGCAAGTACGAGCGGCTCTGAAGCCACTTCCTCTCTGTTGCGACTTCCACTTCCTCTCTGTTGGGCTGAGCAGCAGCACAAGGCTGAATGACAAGCAGCCATAAACACTAACAGCAGCCCTATCCCTGGGATGGTAGTAACTCCACCTTACCTGACACCCTAGACCCACACCAATTTGCATACCGCCCCAACAGATCCATGGATTACGCAATCGCCATTGTATTAAACACTGCCCTATCCTATCTGGACAAGAGGAATACCTATGTAAGAATGCTGTTCATTAACTACAGCTCAGCCTTCTACAGCTCAACACCAGAGTGCCCTCTAAGTTCAACACTAAGCATGGGGCCCTGGGTCTGAACCCCGCCCTGTGCAACTGGATCCTGGACTTCATGACGGGCCGCCCCCAGGTGGTGAACAACACCTCCGCTACGCCGATCCTCAACACGGGGGCACCACAAGGGTGAGCTCAGCCCTTCCTGTACTCCCTGTTCACCCATGACTGTGTGGCCATGCACGTCTCCAAGTCAACCATCAAGTTTGCAGACGACACAAAAGTGGTGAGCCTGATTGCCAACAACGACGAGACAGCCTACAGGGAGGAGATGAGAGCCCTGGCGGTGTGATGCCAGGAAAATAACCCTTCCCTCAACACCAACAAAACAAAGGAGCTAATTGTGGACACCGTCCGCAACCACAGGGCTCTCCAGAGGGTGACACGGTCAGCCCAACTCATCACCGGAGGCACACTGGCTGCCTTCCAGGACATCTACAGCACCAGCTGTCACAGGTAGGCCAAGAAGATCAACAAGGACCTCAGCCACCTGAGTCATGGCCTGTTCACCCCCGCTACCATCTAGAAAGAGGAGACAGTACAGGTGCTTCAAAGCTGGGACCGAGAGACAGAAAAACAGCTTCTATCTCCAGGCCATCGGACTGTTAAATAGTTACCACTAGCCGGCTCCCGCCCAGTACCCTGCCTTGAACTTTAGTCACTGTTACTAGCTGGCTACCACCCGGTACTCAACCCTGCATGTGAGAGACTGCTGCCCTATGTACATAGTCTTTGAACACTGGTCACTTTAATAATACTTTAATACTGTTTTACCCACTTCATATGTATATAGTGTATTCTAGTCATGGGTCATCCTATATAACTACTGCTGTACACACCTTTCCTATTCATATACTGTCCATACTGTCTGCAACCACTATCTTATACATATATATTTATATTCCGGACTCTGCTCGTTCTAATATTTATGAATTCCTTTCTTTCTTAAAAAAAACGATTTGCGTGCGTTGTTTTTAATCGTTAGGTATTACTGCACTGTTGAAGCTGGGAACACAAGCATTTCGCTACACCCGCGATAGCATTTGCAAAACATGTGTATGTGACCAATAACATGGATTTGATTTTGATGATGGAGCCCAAACTCACTTCCCACCACGACCAGTGACTATCACCAAAAATAAAACGCAGATAAAGTGGTGGGCAGTTTGGCTTCCGGGAAACCTTGTTTTTCTGTTCGCTACTACGGAGGTTTAACGAGCAGTTCCATGCAACCAGGTGATTGATTTGCAATTGGTATGTGGAGCAAATTATGCCATGAAACCAACTAGGGTATTATTGTACATAGTGTACAGGATAGTACGAGGCCCTGAAGGGTCAATGCCCTGCACAGTTGCAAGCATCAGGTGTGTACTTTACAGAGGGATTTGTCGTACTTGATGCAATATGTCAAGGTTTGTACGGTGTAGTTTCTGTCAATGGTTAGCATTCTCCTGATTCAAGTCAAGATTCCAAACAATACATGCGAGTCTGTTATGAGTTACGGATGGAGACAAATCTTAATTTAGAGAAAAGATTACATTGAGGACTGCTTGCCCACGCCAGGTTGTGCTCCACAGCTACCATGTCACCCCTGGGCAGGAAGTACGTGTTTTTGCTTTGTTTTCACCCAGGACCCGAGACGGACAAACGGACAAGCACCCCCCCCACCCTTTAATGTGTGCCAGCGACGGCCAACAGCTCCCCATAAAAATAAGGAAACGACTCAGCTCTTGTTTGCTTTTAACAAGTCTCCCATTTGCCATCCACAATTAATGCAGAACAGTAGCCATGTTTGCTTTTGGGGTGTTTCAGTCCACCTAAGCTTTTGGAAATATTGACGCTCATGTGGCTCGATGGAAGTCCTGAAAATATGGCTGTCATTCTGCATAGATGATCGCTGCCTCCCGTGCTCCTTACCGAATGTCTGGGAACTCCCTCACCAGGACCCCCACCTCCATTTGGATGGAGGGGATGTCTTCCAGGAGGATGATCTCAGAGAGGTGTGGGATAGCACTGTCCAGCCAGGAGGAGGGAGATTCCTGAAGGGGAGAGAGATAGAGAGAGAGAGAGGTGGGATCAGAACAGATCCTCTAAACAACACAAATGAGGATACAACCGTCTAAACAGGGCAATTCATGTTCAACTAGTTCTGCAGCGTCATGACAGGTTAACAGGCTATTCTCCGACTCAATGCCTTTGAATCTACTACCTTGGCAACGGCCCAAACCCAGAACTAGATGAAGTGATTTCAAGCCTTAATGGTTACAACTAGATTGGTGATGTTCACACATTCGTTTGACTAGAGGGAACCATCCGATAACATAGACCCAAAACACCAAAGGTTAGAAGTACAGTGACAGTATTCTTCGTACAAACTCAATCACCTGAGCATCAAAGTGACCCTGTTATTCTGAGAGGACTAAACCGTGTGGTCGACCAGAGGTTCATTCTGGTCCTCCACTCAACCCCAAAGGCTTGTCAGGGCTCCTAAGGCCCAGGGCAGGATGCCAGACCACTCGTCTGTAAACAACGCTATCCTGTTGTCCGGAGAGGTGACAAATGGATGTCTTATCTGGAGAAAGGGGCGGACGCCACAGAGGGAAGGATAGGGAGTGGGCTGGGGTGAAGGTTGAGGTGATTGCCCCCTTGTGCAAACGGCCTGCCTGGTCATCCATCTCTATCTAGGTTTACAGTAGCCATTTTTTTCCCTCTTTTTTCTTTTTAACCCCTCTTCCGAGGTCAAATATGATTTATTTATTTATTTATTTTTTCTTCACGTCTCCTTTGTTTGAACTCATCCGGAGTTGTTTCAGTAACTCTCACAGACAGGCCGCATACCAGTCAAACGTGATTAATGAGCACACACTCATGAGTGCAAGCAAACACACACACACACACACGGACACACGCCGTTCGTTGCGTCATGTCACAGGCAGCACTGTTGATCCGACTACGGTCGTCTAGTGTACCATAGTTGTTCTAGAATGACTCACCAGATCTTTGAAGAGCACTTTGACCTGCTTGCCCTCGTCACGCAGTCGTCCAGCCATCCTCTTCCTCATTCTGAGTGACGTGCAGATGATCCTCCCCCTCATGAGGGAGCGCAGGTATTCCATCAGAACCCGTCTATGCACCTCTCCCACCAGGACCTGGGAGAACGAGGGAAAGATTGATTGATTCATTCTATCAGCCAATTATCCATTCAGTCAATCAATTTTTTAAAAACAGTTTTCTCCTGAACATTCAGTTTTTTTTGTTGCTTAGAATTAAAACCAATCAAATATCTTTGAGTTATTAGTGCACATTGTGACATTGTGCCAGAGGACCTTAGCGCCTCCCCTTGTCTACATGGCTCATACTTGCTGTGTCTCTGCCATGTACCTGATAGGGTGGGCTGTCCATCCTGCGGAACTTCTTGAAGTGTTCCTTAATATGGGACTCGATTTGCTCATAGGTCTCTGTGTTGTTCAGCCACTTCCTCTTCACCAGCTTCTCAAAGAAGAGCTAAATATGGCCAGGAGAGGGAAAATGTGAGTGAGCAAGAGAGAGAGAGACAGGAAAATGGTGAGAGAATGAAGAAGACTAGGAAGCGAGGGAGACAGAGAGATGTGGATGTGGCACCTGAGTCAGATCCGTGTTTTATCGCTAACTGAGTCACCCGACTGGGTTTGTGTCTTCCTATGAGGATGTGTGGGCCGTTTAGACCAATAATTTCACAGATTGTGACTTCCTACCCAACGACAACAGCATAAAAAGCCCCAGCTCGGTCAACTGTGCCCCTGGAAGACTGGCACTGCCCCGTCTCTATGGCGGCTACTGAAGAGGAGTGGAACTGCATAGTCTGCCAGTAACTATGTGGCATGCTGCCAATCTAATCTTATTTAACCATGTTTGTCACATTGGAGCGGCTATTTTAGGGCCTCAGTTCTTCAGCACATCCCTGAGAACTTTGAGGGCAAGCCATGTGGAGAACACTGATAAGATGTGCTATATATTCTGGGACACATGGCAGACTGAGGGACGCTTGAGGGCGTGTGTGTGTGTGTGTGTGTGTGTGCGTGTCTGCGTGTGTGTGTGTGTGTGTTTTTACTATGTGTGTGTGTGTTTTTACATTTTATTGTACTTGTGAGTACCAGAAGTCATCATCAGAATAGTAAACCAACTAAAATTCTGAGAAGTGAGGACAGTCCTCACTTGTAAAAAAAGGCTATTTTAGGTTTAGGGGTTCGGTTTAGGATATATGGTTAGGGGTTAAAGTTAGGGTAAGGGTTAGGTTGAGGTTTAGGGGTTAGGGAAAATATGATTTTGAATGGGAATCAATTGTTGGTTCCCAAAAAGTACACACAAGTATAGTAAGACATAGCAGTGTATGTGTGTGAGGTTGTTTACATGTTGTGTTAGAAAGCTGTGACCATGGGTGTGTTTAGGAATCCTATGTGTGTGTGTTTACGTGTGTGTGTGTGTGTGTGTGTGTGTGTGTGTGTGTGTGTGTGTGTGTGTGTGTGTGTGTGTGTGTGTGTGTTAAGAACACTCACCCTTATGCGCTCATACAGTCTGTCACTCAGCACCTTCACTCCCTGGTTGACTATTCTGTCCAGTGAAGTGTTTGCTCGCCTGGCTGAGTCCTCATTGATGGCAGGGTCACACTGCACACAGCGCTGGACAAAACCCCTGCACACACACAGTCACAGCAGACTAATGAATACATTGTACACTTACATGATTTATGTATGTTTTAAGGAATATTCCGAAAACACACCAAGGCAGTTTTTGCTCTGTACTTGAAAACTTGAATGCTAACATGTACCATTTTGGGGAATTGTTTTTGAGTATAGTAATTCAAGGGAAACTCCACCCAAAAACGATATTTTGGTATAAATTCATTAGTCCATTGTGGCCCTAAAATGTTCTGCATGTCAGCAATCGAGTCTTCAAGATATATAACTTTTTACAGAAATACAGCCGGTGTGATGCATTTTGCATCATACCGGCTGCAAAACAAATACCAAAATATATTTTGGGGGTGGAATTTCCATTTAAGGTGTTATTGGGGAAATGGACCGACTGTAACACAATGCAGGCTAGCCTACTACTGCTACAACAGTCCTACCTGAAAGGGGGACAGCAGTTGACTAGGGCGATGGTCTTGGAGATATATCCATCCTCGTTATCCCCAACCATGTTGACCAGACACTCGTGGAACATCTCCACTTTCCTTTGGAAGCTGGAAGTTAAGCAGTTTTAACAGTATTAGAATGTCTCATAGAGATGTTCCTTTCCATATTCCAGTTGAACTGGTTGGTTCCAGTTGATATATTCTAGCATTATTGCACAATAACATGCAGTGGGCAGTGAGACAACTATAGGTTTGGCCCTGTGTAATACTCCTTTCATTCTAAGAACGATGACAGTGACTTTGTTCTAGGCCTTATTATGCAATATGTAATGAGACAGTGTGCTCTAGGCCTTATTATGTAATATGTAATGATACAGTGTGCTCTAGGCCTTATTATGTCATATGTAATGATACAGTGTGCTCTAGGCCTTATTATGTAATAATAATGATGCAGTGTGTTCTTGGCCTTATTATGTAATATGTAATAATACAGTGTGCTCTAGGCCTTATTATGTAATATGTAATGAGACAGTGTGTTCTAGGACTACTACAGTGTGTAACATGTCATTCTGCAGTGTGTGGTCCTCTCACCTGTACAGGAAGTCGGCCAGACCATTCAGACTGCACTGAGCCACAAGGGAACCCAGGTTTCTGTTGATGGCAGCTGACTGCTCGAGATCTACCTGCAGCCTCTACACACACATACACACACACACACACACACACACACGCACTAACTGTACTTCAAATCTATGATACTCCCCCACTTAACATACTGCTTGACTAGTTGGGCCCAAGCTTGCTGTACAACATTAAAACCTATTCAGTCTGTCTACAAACAGGCTCTTAAAGTGCTTGATAGGAAGCCCAATAGCCATCATCATTGTCACATCCTTAGAAAGCATGAGCTCTTGAGTTGGGAAAATCTTGTGCAATACACTGACGCATGTCTTGTATTCAAGATCCTCAATGGCCTGGCTCCCCCCCCACTCAATATTTTTGTTAAACAGAAAACCCAGACATATGGCAGCAGATCCACAAGGTCTGCCATGAGAGGTGACTGTATAGTTCCCCTAAGGAAAAGCACCTTTAGTAAATCTGCATTCTCTGTGAGAGCTTCCCATGTCTGGAATACACTGCCATCAGACACACATAACTGCACCACATATCACACTTTCACCAAATGCTTGAAGACATGGCTAAAGGTCAATCAGATTTGTGAACATGGTCCCTAGCTGTGTGTTGCCACTCTCCATGTTGTCTGTTGTCTGTAGCTTGTGAGGTGTGGAAACACTTTGTTGCTTTTATGAATTTTGTCTTGCTGCTTTTTGTTTTATGCTGCTCTGTCTGTATGCTACGTCTTGCTTGTCCTATGTTGCTCTGTCTGTATGCTATGTCTTGCTTGTCCTATGTTGCTCTGTCTGTATGCTATGTCTTGCTTGTCATATGTTGCTATGTCTTGCTTGTTCTATGTTGCTATTGTCTATATTGTAATTGTTTTTAATAACCTGCCCAGGGACTGCGGTTGAAAATTAGCCGGTTGGCTAAAACCGGCACTTTTACTGAAATGTTGATTAATGTGCACTGTCCCTGTAAAAATACAAATAAACTCAAACTCAGATGTAATGTTGGCAAACGTGTATTATGTGTGAAATGCTATTTGACTCTTTCTTTTTTTATTTTACTGCATCTGTGTAGAAAGTGCTGGTACCAATCAAGGCCACTAGAGGCCAGTGAAGGGACTCTAACACAGTGAGCTGTGATGGAGTTCTAAGGGAAGTGTTTGTATTGACTTTGGCTGTTGCTTGAGGAATGTTTCCTCTGCTCCACCAGATGGATGAGCTTATCCTCAAAATACGAAGTGACCACATTTAGCGTGCAATACAAAACCATCATGACCGGCCTCATCAAAATCAGGAGAAGAAATAAATTACTTACGTAAGCTCCTGATATCTATCCCTGTGTGTGTGTGTGTGTGTGTGTGTGTGTGTGTGTGTGTGTGTGTGTGTGTGTGTGTGTGTGTGTGTGCGCGCGCGCGCTTACCTGGATGACGGTGCGAGCCAGCGTGATCTGATACTCCTCGATGTGCAGCGTCTCCATCCAACGCTTCTCCTCCTCGTCCAGCACCTGAGACAGCTCTGTGGTCACCTTCTCCTGGAACGCAACCAGACCGCGGAGTCAGACACAACTCCGCCATGCACTGAACCACTGTGAGCTCTGCAGCCGCTAAGCATCAAAATATTCCCAACAGATTCCGTCAAGACATCAAGATGGAAACAGGCGTAGAATCACAGATAATACTGTAAATCTGGCTTCATTTGTTCTGATCAATATCCCTTTTGTAAACATCCCCTTATATTTTAGGTGAAGGTTTCCTCTCATTGGTGGGTGAACCCGCAGGGGCATGATTGATTGCCAGCCCACAGGCCATGCTGCCAATAACCTCTGTGCTCTTTTTCCTCTGCAGGATTTACTTGTGGACTACTATTATGTCTACATACATGGGCCCTGGGCCCTGGAACTCCAACAGTGAACAGAGTACCACACACACAACAGTGCTCTAGCCTACCTGGACTTGACTCACAAGTGAGTTGCGTAATGACCTGAGCTAAATTGTCTGGCTTGTCTGGCTTCCATTGTGTGTTGTCCGTCGTAGAGAGGAAAACCCACGAGCTGACCCTGAGACGGTGCGCACTGATTGGCTGCACTGGTCAGTGTGATATCCCTCCCTTTAGGTGGACAGGAAGGACCATAGGAGCACCCTTTCTGGGTGCACCAAATGAGGAGGGGTGAGGGGTGGATGGTCGGCCCTTACCCTGACAGAGTTGAGACAGTCCAGCTCCAGTTTGTCCACGGTCTCCGAGGGCAACAACGGCCCCAGCTGGGACCTGTTGAAGGGCGTCGTCATGCTGACTGTTCCAAGGACGTCCCTGGAGCGATTACAGTAGGAGGCCAGAGTCAGTGGCATACCCATACAGTAACACGTAACTAATAAACGACTGTTTATCTACAGTATAATCGACAGTATTTATGCACAGTATTAAGTACAATAACATCACACCACCTTGTAACATGCTTTACTGTGAAAGCATAAAGTGAAATGAAACATTTCTGACAAGTTTGTGGTTCATGCAAGTTTGTTACAACCTGACATTTAGCTATATACTTTTGTTCATTCCTTTTTTTGTAATGCAACTCTGCTACTTACAAAATCTGATATGTGTAAAATCACAAGTTGCAATACACAGTTATTGAATGAACTATTCAATAGTCTACACTCAGTGGCCTTTAAGATGGACACCCACTTGTTATAGATGTTGTAGAGCCAGTCCAGCAGAGAGTAGATATCTGTGGTCAGCAGCTGGTCGTCAGTGATGCTCTGCAGTCTGCGGGCCACCGCCTGGTGGTAGCTCTGTAGGTACACCTGGAAGGGTTCATACTCCTCTGGGTACACTGGCACCACGTTTCTCTTGGCCGCCCCCAGGTCCTCCACCACCCGGGTCCGCACCCTGTCCAGGTAGTCCGCCAGCTCCCCGCCCCGGGCCTCGTTCCTCTGGGGAAGGCTCCCGTTTGCTGCCTCCGCCACCGCCTCCTTCCACCGTCGCTTCAGCTGCCTGGGTCTGGGGCCTCCGGGGAGCGCCCCCTCACCCTGCGCCCAGTCCCGGTCCGCCTGCTCCTCCTGCTGCAGAACCTGTACCACCAGCCCCAGGTTGGGCCCCGCCGTGGGGGAGCGCAGTGACTCACGCACCACCGCCCACAGCTCCTTCTGCAGGGCTTCGTACAGCAGCTCCACGTCTTTGGCTTTGCGCCTGCCGCCGTCTTTGCTCCCGGGGCTGTTGAGGTCCTCTGGGACAGCACCGCCTGCTGGCGATGAGGGCAGGGTCGCTGCGGCCGCCTCGTTACACTCCTGCTCCAGCTCCAGGATGTGTGTGTCAGCCAGGAACAGGTCTCTCTTAGTCACCAGCTGCAGAATTTCTAGAACTAAAGTAGAGAGGAGGAAAATGCGTGATACAACTCCACATAACGCATGATAAATCATGTATAGGCAATACAGCTGCATTAAGTCAGAAGTCCAGAATGGAGACACCATCCTGATGGAAAGATCTGGGCTCTTGCACCCTCACCTGTCTATCTGTTATGCCACACAACACTTGACCTGGTCAACTGGATCAAGTCCCATGTAAATCCAAGACCTACTCAAGTAAACATGACTATGCTTTGCTTTGAACGTGTTTACGAGCTACTTTTGTTTTCGCGTCAAGCCAAAGGCTAAGCCAGGTTGTCACCTCCTACACAGGTTCCCACATCAGGTCCTATCCATATCAGAGGCTCCAGGCCTGAGAGACAGATGTTGTTTGTCCCCTTTTGGCATGTTGTTTTTGGGCAGATTGGACACGGTTAGACCGATCTCTCTGGAGGTGGGTTAGTTTCATCTCGACTTCAGTTGCACACTTCAAAAGATCCCATCAGGGACATGTGGGTGCCAAACATAAAGCATCCTAGGTTCCCACAGAATGTCCACTCCCTTGTCCTCTCCTTAGACGCTTCTCTATCAGGTTGAGGTCTTTTATTCGGCTAGTATAGCTATGGAATTATATATAATAAAAGTTCATTTTGCTTTGCATTAAAGTGGAGAAATTGTATTTCCTGTGGAACTTTGGCTTCAGAAAGTTCCCATAAGTGCATATAGACTTTTAGAGCCCAGCCTCACCCATTGAGGTGATCTCATCATCTCTTACTCTGATGTGGTGTGACAGAACGTTTTTAAATTAGTACTAAAACCAGTGATGAAGTCGGCCATTTCCTATTGAAGTCACCAGACACTCCCCTCTGACATCATCCCTCGCCCTCTGGGAGGAGCAACACAGCCCGGTAAAAATCCATGAAGTCTGTTGGTCAACTATAGGATAAGACCAAGTAAAGGCCTGTGCACCCTCAGGTTTGTCCATTTTTTTTCTTCATTTTTCAGACATTAAATTAATGACTAAACTTCATTTTGAAGCCCACGTTTTATAAAGAAATAATGATCAAAAAGATCTGTCAGCAGTATTTTGCGGGGGGGGGGGGGGGGGGGGGCACTGACCAGGCAAAGAGTCCCCCCCCCCCACCACCGCCTATTCTCCCTAGTAAGTGGTTCCTTAAAAGGTGCACCACAGAGCAATGATTGATTCCTTCTTGATGAATAAATAAAATGCTAATGTTTTGTTGTTTCTCTGCAATACTAGCCACCAAGCAATTCTATGAAGTTTACATTGGACTCCCCAGTAGCGCTGCGGTCTAAGGTACTCCATCTCAGTGCTAGAGGCGTCACTACAGACCCTGGTTTTATTCCAGGCTGTATCACAACCGGCCGTGATTGGGAGTCCCATAGGGCGGCGCACAATTGGCCCAGCGTCGTCCGGCTTAGGGTTTGGCCGGGGTAAGCCGTCATTGTAAATTAGAATTAATAAGTAAAATAAAGGTTAAAAAAAGTCATTTAGTATACGCCCTTATCCAGAGCAACTTCCAGTCAGGTCATTCATCTTAAGATAGCTCGGTGAGACCACATATAACAGTGGAAGTAAGTGCATTTTTCCTCAATAAAGAAGTTATCAGAAAAGTAGATCTGGGGGGTGTCTTATTTAAGATGGGTAGGGTCTTACTTGACATTTTCGTAAGATGGGAGCAGGGACTGTCCTAGCATCAGAGGTTCCACCATTGGGGTTCCAGGACAGAGACAAACTTTGACTGGGCTGAGCGGGAGCTGATCTCCCGTAGTGGTGGGACCGCCAAGAGATGTAAGGTTTGAGCATAGCCTGAAGGTAGGGAGGGGCAGTTCCCCTTGCTACTCCGTAAGAAAGCCCCACTGTCTGGTCCTGGATGCGAGCTTTGACTGGAAGCCAGTGGAGAGTTGCGGAGGAGCGGGTGACTTGGGAAGGTTGAACGCCAGGCGGGCTGTGGCGTTCTGGATATGTTGTAGGGGTTTGATAGCACATGCGGGGAGCCCAGGCAACAGAGAGTTGCAGTAATCCAGACGGGAGATGACAAGTGCCTGGATGAGGACCTGCGGCGCTTCCTGTGTTGGGAAAAGTCGTACTCTACGGATGTTGGAGAGCATGAGCCTGCAGGGGCAGGTCACTGCTTTGATGTTTGCAGAGAACGACAGGGTGTTGTCCAGGGTGATTTTCAGAATAGTTTGCTTTATAGTTTGCTTTAATATCTGTGTTTTTGCATATACATTGATTGGTTGAATCATTTTATGCTACACAGAGACAAACAGGCTAAACTAATCCAATCGGTTAGTAGTTGGGCTTATTGCACTGAGATGGTTGTTCCAGTTTAGATGATTGAGAATTCAATCTTCCCTACCCTGGCAGTCATTCTGAATGCAGGTTGCGGATGGTTAAAAGGTAACAGTGTTGGATATCCTAACTCTGGCTGGATTCCGATAGGAATTACATGTCACTTTGCAAGCCAGCTTAATTTGCAGGCATGATGCGGCCTGTAAACCAGGAGTGTCCTAACACAGATGTGTTAGGGTATAACTAGGCCATCCAAGAAAGGCCTTATGATATATGCAAAGGGTTCTACCTAGCACCAAAAAAGGGTTCCCCTATCGGGACAAACCCAAGAACCCTTTATGGTTCTACTTAGCATGTCTTGGTGCAGACACAGATCCTCTCCACGCCACCTGGTAAGAGCAGCCTGCCAGGTAGGATGCAATCCAAGAGTGTGCAGAGCCTGAGACGCCCAGCCCTGAGAGGGTGGAGAGGAGGACCTGACAGAGCCTGAGACGCCCAGCCCTGAGAGGGTGGAGAGAAGGACCTGACAGTGCCTGAGACGCCCAGCCCTGAGAGGGTGGAGAGGAGGACCTGACAGAGCCTGAGACGCCCAGCCCTGAGAGGGTGAAGAGGAGGACCTGATGGTTAACGTTGTGGAAGGCAGCAGATAGATCTATGAGGATGAGAACAGAGGAGAGAGAGTCAACTGCTTTGGCAGTGTGGAGAGCATCCGTAACACAGAGGGAAGCAGTCTTGGTTGAGTGACCAGTCTCGAAGCCTGACTGATAGTGAGAGAGTTGGTCAGAGACAGCAGGCTCATGTGTTTTGGAAAGAAAAAGAGAAGGGGAAAGGGGGATACCTAATCAGTTGTACAACTGAATACATTCAACCCGAAATGTGTCTTCCGCATTTAACCCAACCCCTCTGAATCAGAGAGGTGCGAGGGGGATAATGGTCTGTAGTTTTCTGACGTCAGAGGGGTCGAGAGTTGGTTTCTTGAGGAGGGGAGAGACTCTGAAAAATGCAAAATTCTCCACCCATCCATCCTCACGTACTTCGTGACACCTCGAAAATAATGGGTGCATGACGTCCCTGAGACCAAGCCCTACTTCATGTCTTTGACTCAGTCCCTGGTTGTGCTGCCCTAATGTAATTGGCTAACATACTGTAAGGCTCCTGGAGTCCTTTTCACATGACCTCACTTACTGAAAGCAAATGCGAAATGGAACAGACTCATTTACATAGTTCATTCCAATAAACAATCTTATGTGCTAAACAAAACCATCATTTTACAGGAATACACCCGTTTAGGTGTTGATGGTTTTTCTAGAGCAGAGAGCTTTGAAATGTTCTTCATGCCTGGGCCCCATGATGGCATTTCAGACCAAAGTTCAGTCAGCGTTTATCGGATGGTGAAGTACACTTGTTGATTAACTTATTGTGGTTATGGGAGTTGGCTGGCAAAAGTGCCTCTCTCCGCATGGTGGGATCTGGTGGGTAACAAAAGCATAGCAGAAGTTCAAGAGAACATTAGGACAAATGGGGAACGGTCTCCCATTCCAAGTTGCTCATTAACTGACCAATCCATAGATCAGCCATCAACAGTGTTCCCAGTACCTGAAAGTGTTCCCAGTACCTGAAAGTGTTCCTAGTACCTGAAAGTGTTCCTAGTACCTGAAAGTGTTCCTAGTACCTGAAAGTGTTCCCAGTACTTGAAAGTGTTCCCAGTACTTGAAAGTGTTCCCAGTACCTGAAAGTGTTCCCAGTACCTGAAAGTGTTCCCAGTACCTGAAAGTGTTCCTAGTACCTGAAAGTGTTCCCAGTACTTGAAAGTGTTCCCAGTACCTGAAAGTGTTCCCAGTACCTGAAAGTGTTCCTAGTACCTGAAAGTGTTCCTAGTACCTGAAAGTGTTCCCAGTACTTGAAAGTGTTCCCAGAACCTGAAAGTGTTCCCAGTACCTGAAAGTGTTCCTAGTACCTGAAAGTGTTCCCAGTACTTGAAAGTGTTCCCAGTACCTGAAAGTGTTCCCAGTACCTGAAAGTGTTCCTAGTACCTGAAAGTGTCCCTAGTACCTGAAAGTGTTCCCAGTACCTGAAAGTGTTCCTAGTACCTGAAAGTGTTCCCAGTACCTGAAAGTGTTCCTAGTACCTGAAAGTGTTCCTAGTACCTGAAACGGAATGGTGGATGGAGGAAGCTTTCCAATCACACCTGCAAAGCAATGAAGCTAGCTGTATGCATATTTCAATACAGACATATTTAAAGTTGCTAAGCTCTATACGCCAAGGAACACGTCAAAGTATATATTACCAGGTTTTACCGCAACAACAAACCACTCAGTTTTATGAAGGTGAGCAAGTTGTGGGCCCAAGCTAATGGAGTACGGTACAACTACACCTTTATAAATCCAGCCCTTACACCCAAAGCAGCTGACTACAGTTTGACAAAAAAACATACATGCATTGAATGCTTGCTTGTGCAACATGCATGGAGCGCTAATTGTGTAACAATAGTTTACACAAAAGAAAACTCAAAAGAGCTGTTTGCACATTCTGTGTGATAAGTGCAAGGGGGTAGATAGGGGTTTTACAGTTTTTACAGTAATCACACAATGTGATTAGAGGGGTCAGTGTAGTGAATCACTGTGTCCTAGAGTGTTTGGAGATGCTTGTCTCTGCATACCGCCCAGCCTAAGCGAGGTGACTGGGGCATGAGCATAGCACTGGGAGGAGAAGGTTAGCTGTCTGATGAGAAGCAGGAGGAGTCAGCCATGTCTGTTTACGGTATATGCTAGTGAATGGGCTGCTATGTGTCTCAGCATCAGGTTTCAAACTCAATAAGGCTCCCGATCTGCTTGCATAAGTCATTTGTGTCTCTGGACAGCCAGATAGCAATTCACATGCTGTTGTCCTGCACAGCCCAGCAGCATGGCAGGAAATGATGTAATTTCCTCCTCCTACATTTAATTGGCGTGATGACTGAACACAACGACCCTAGGAAAAGGGGCAGGGAGGTGTGGGGCTGGGGCGTTGACATAACACCACTTTGGGGACTCTCTCTTATTGGCCTAAGAAGCACATTGAACCACTGCTATGGTGCGTCACAGATCAGCTGTGTAAATAACCACCCCTCTTGCTCTGTTCGGGGAACCTCACGGCTTCCACTGCCGCGCTGAGTTGCCTGTTTTTTCTCCCTGTTCCCATAAAGGAACTAGAGGATGCGGGGGCGCGCCACTGCCGGCCTATCGCCTTGCTCATCCTTCCCTGTCCCGCTTGAGGAAGAGAAGTGATGCCATGGCACCGCCCATACCCGTCCCCCCCAACATCACTCCATCATTTCCAAAGCTGCCTGCCAACGCATATAAAACATAATTCAGCCAGGCACATCTCCCTTAAAGAGAGCGGGAGGTGGAAAAGGACTGTTCGTCTTCCCTTGTGATAGGAAGACACCACGTCTTCCACATGATGGTGGTCTGCCCACAGACAGAGCGTGGTGTGGCTGGTGACGACGCGTCACAGAGAGGGAGTAACCGTCCGCCGTGGCTCGGCCTGCTCACAATCACCACGTTAAGGTGAGAAGTCAGTGGCCCTCACTTTGAGTAGAGATGTTTTTTTTGTTGAGGCCCTATAACGTATCCCCTTGAAATAACACCAGCACTGGCATGCCAGATGTTTGAGGGCTTTTCACAGATTTGACGGCCTATTCGGGGATCATTAAATGCACAGATTGGCCTGGAAGGGGCAGTTCCACAGACGCTTAGCTAAGCTAAACAGTACATGGGAACACTGGTCTTTTGTTCCAAGGCACTTGTCCCCTAAGCCTGCCATTCAGAACATACCCAGCTAATGTATAGCAGTGACACCACCCTTCCTCAGTGCAAACCACAAAAGTTATAATGCTGCCAGGGCCGCCTATGGGATCTCTATGAAGGCTGCAGCTGTGGCAGATATTATGGAAATTTACCTTGAGGAATTTAGGGGGAAATGTTGTTGTTTTTTTATTCCCAAAAGGAGTAAAATCAATATGTAGTGATATGTAGTGTACTCTCTATTCAAATGACGCAGGGTAAGAACGCACCTGTAGAACTGCCATCGAGACGCTCTCCAGCCACGCTGCACAGAGCCTGGCAGCGCTCTATTGTCCGGGGGTGCCAAGCAAGTCAAATATGAGCCTCCTTCCTCGACTCCAAAAAACAACACTTCTCTCTCCAGTGAATTCAAAGCAGCATCACATGTTCCCTTTAAACTGTATCTTCGCCTCTCTTGAGTCTGTAGAGGAGTTGCAGAGATGGGACAAGACTGTAACTACCAATTGGATATCACGAAATTGGGGAGAAAAAGGGGTAAAAGTAAAAAAAAATATATATATATATATATATATAAATAAATAAATTACTGTATCTCTAAAATCTAAGACCAGCATCTACGCCCACCACCTCCTCAGTCCTCTGCAGGCTTTCTATGGGAACTGTATGTGGACACCTGAGCTGTAGAAACTCAACCTCTCCCATTCTCTGGTACCCATTCAGCCTTTATCTAAAACAGAAGCAGCCTAGCCTGGTTCCAGATCTGTTAGCGCTTTAGTAGAGCCAACTGCTATGGTAGTTGTCTATGCTAAACAGATCTGGGACCAGGCTAGAGGCAGCCTGCCTGTCTTCACATCTCAGCGTGTGCGAGGCAGATAAATATTTTCCTCCAAAAGCAAAAAAATCTAATAAGCAGGGGAGCATCCAACAACCTCCCCACAGCTCCACCAAACTCCCCCATACTCCTGCAGGCACAGCTGGGTCAAATCTGTTCCCCCCTTCCCTTCCCACCCTCTCATTCCATCCCTTTCTCCACAATCCCAAGCTCAGCCACAACAAAGCGAGCCAGGCCCTGTCCTAGCCCTGTCCTGAGAAAGCCTTTGGTCCCAGGCCAGCCCTCCAGGCCTTGGTTGTCCCTCCGGATGGAGAGTGACATGGCGTCTATGCGAAGTGAGCGGAGGCCCAGAGACAGAGAGGCCTCCTCCCCAGTCACTCCCTCCCGCCAGCCCACATCCCAGCAGGGCTGGGACTGATCACATGAACTCATCCTGGGAGTCGGTAGTGCACTGCACTCAGATTCCCCTTTCTCCTCATTGCTCTGGACGTTCGACCGACAGCAACAAAACAAACACTAATCAGATGATAGGACAAGTTCACTCCCTGGGTTGTCACTCTGGCAGAAAAGGCACCTCTGCCCAGCTTCATTTATTCTTCTTTTATTTCCCTAACTGGATTGCTTGTTATACTGCATTTCTATTTGCCACAGTGAGGTATGAAAACACCTGTTACTTTTGGCACACGGACACTTTAAACTGACAGTGTTACAACTGCTGTGTTTCAAGGTCATATATTGAATATGAGAGGAAGCAGCATGCATTTCATCATGGCTAATATAGCCATTAGTTTCTAGGATCCCAACACAGTTTTCACAGCAGGTATTGCAGGACATGAGCCAGTGCTAGCTATGTTTTTATGGTCCAGGGGCCTTGGGGTTGTCATTTGGCAAGGCCTGGAAATCATTCACAAGGCAGTGGCCTGCACCTCCTATATGGCCCTGTTATCAAGGAGCTCTTGGATGCTATGAACTCAATCCAATGTGGATCCACCCAGACAATCAGAGGGGTATGACGCATTGAGATCATGGCTACCATGTTAGCTGGTTCACCAGCTAGGGCTGACAATGATGGGGGAGCTGGGTTGGGGCAGGGGGCTGTGGGCTGAAGGCTTGGTCAGAATATGTTGTAATCCGACCCTAGCTTTCTGAATACCTGAGGCCAGGTTGGTGGCCACATTCATCTGATTGGAAGAAGACTGAAGGGAAAATCCCATGTGGAGGTACAGGGAGCAGTGTTGAGGTTGCTATAGCTTTGTGCTCTTTCAGGCTACACAGATTGAACTGCTTTACTTTCAAGGCACGGATGGGTTGCAAGATGTACTGCGGTTTCGCATATGAATACATGTTTCCTTAGTTTCAATATAGTTTATGTCTGTATTCTCTTGTCTATATCCTGTCTTGAATCATTTAATATCAGCACACTCCATATTCGGTTGGCGGATCATGAAAATGTTTCTTTCAATACATCTGAAACAGCTGGCAAAGAGTCTAAATAGTCACTCACTCTCCATTACTGAGGTATTTCCTGACACTTGAGCACAGTCACACAGTCTACTTAGCCGAGCACATACTGGTTTCTTTTTGTAATGAACTCCACAATACCGATGTCCACAAACATAAACTGTCCGTCCTGCGGGCTAACAACCACCAACAGTTTGTGCTGACAGCTGAGAGAACAATGCCAGAAAGCTCCGTGTTTTTCCCCTAACAAACACATTCAAATATACCAAAAGAAAAGGCCTGTTCGCGGTGCGTCAGCTAGGGGGTTCACCCAAGAAATAACACACATGGTTGAAATGCAGCGGAGCACGCATCCCATTCCTCCTCCGTGGATCCCTCCTTCATCACTCTCTCCGTACGGCACTCATGCATGGATCCCCGGGGCGAGGTGTAATGGTGTAGAGCTTCGACGTGACAGCCTGTATGGCTGAACTCCTAAGGTGATAAGGCCATTCTGTCCCGCTTCACTAGTCTCAGATACGTCATGGGGCCCAGTGGTGCAGGTGAAATGGCATGAGCACGGAGAAGCAGCATCGACACAAAGCCTCCGAACACGCGACGTGTCCTCTGGGTCTTAGCAATGGAGGCATGAAGTCAACAGCCTGTAAACAACACATCTCAGTGATATTTTGAGCGTGATAAGAATGGTATTTGGACTGCTTGCTTACTGAAAGGCCAGGACAAAGAGTGGACATGTCTGATCCTGAGCTCTCAGCAGTTTCTGTGCTCTTCGTAAAGCTGGCTAACTGGCCCTCTGCATTCTTGATCATAACAAAAAAATGCGGGGCTGTTGCTGCCACCATCAGCCTTATCTTTACTCCTCACACAGAGAGACAGGCACAACCTGTTGGTATTAAACATGAAAGCTGATCTCTAGCAGAGCTGACATGAGGGGAACACCATTACTGAGTGCTCACACACTATCCCGACCATTAAGCTCTGGATTAAGTTCAGACCCGCGGAATCAAGTTCTGTGCTTTACAAATATTTAACAGACCTATCGTCAGACAATGATTAGTGTACAATAATTATTAAATAAAACCTTTTTTTCTTCCAACATTGGAGATTCTAAGCATAATGGAGTACCTTTTCAAGCAACCCCGTAGTGTGGTTTGTGTGCTAATTATACTCTTTCATACCGGAGATGCCATTTAATGAACAAAGGTGGGTAACGGAACAGCACATATTTAACGGCGAGGAAGGCCAGCGTAATAGTGAATAAAGTCCCAACAGCACCACAACACCACCCTACATCAAACATTTCTGTGGGAAATCCTTTGGTTGGTCCTCCTGCATGGGGATGACCGCATCTCTCAGCCGTGGCCTAGTTGGACCTGGTCTCCTCTATCCCAAGCGACATCTTTCTCCCATTGTTTCCAAAGTGTCCAAAAATAGCCCAGACATTGAGACATTGATAGCATCATCCCTGTGGTGAAAATAGTAACATACTGCAGGGATTATGGCGGGAATGATTGTTTACTGGAAGGGAGGCTGACACTGTTGTATCATAGACCTGTGACACATGGAACGCCCAGCTGAACTGAAGTAAACCTTGGCCATAACTATCAACTAACTTTGCGCATAGAGTGTGTCTCTGTCTGTTGTGGATGACCTGAGTGGTTTTACTCATTGGTTAAAATGTGATTTTGTGATATATCCCAAGGCAAAATAACAGTTGAAATGTTTGGGTTATTATTAGCCACGATCTCCATTAATTTGACCAGTATCTTATCTCCTCAAATGTAATGGTGAGCTAGCATGACCTTACTGTTACCAATCAACAGTCATTGACAGTCATCATGTGACCCCCGTTGGAATCCTTCAGAGTGGATCCCAGTGCACACTGGCTGACCCTTAGTAACCCAGTGCTCCACTGAGGGCTGTCCTTACCTGAGAGGGGCTCCCTTGGCTTCACCTCCTCCACCACTTCCTCCTCCACCACCTCCTCTTCATGAGACGAGTGGTCGGCCATGGACCCTCTATTCAGCTTGCCCAGGCCCACCATCTTCATGAAGGAGAGCCGTCGGCTGGAAGAGTCGCCCCCCTCGCTCTCTGAGCACAGCTCCCCGTTGGGCAGGCTTTCCTTGCGAAGGCTCTCCCTGCACTTCCCTGCAAATCTGTGCAGAGTTAAGGGTTCATTTTTATTTTATTTAACCTTTTTTTATCTTAAGGGGGTTAGGTTATAGGAGACGTGGGCTGAGCTCAACATCCTCTACTAAACCACCTCAACAGCTTCCCTCTACACCTCTCGTACCTGTGTAAGCTTCCCTCTACACCTCTCGTACCTGAGTAAGCTTTCCTCTACACCTCTCGTACCTGAGTAAGCTTCCCTCTACACCTCTCGTACCTGAGTAAGCTTCCCTCTACACCTCTCGTACCTGTGTAAGCTTCCCTCTACACCTCTCGTACCTGAGTAAGCTTCCCTCTACACCTCTCGTACCTGAGTAAGCTTCCCTCTACACCTCTCGTACCTGAGTAAGCTTCCCTCTACACCTCTCATACCTGAGTAAGCTTCCCTCTAGACCTCTCGTACCTGAGTAAGCTTCCCTCTGAGCTCCGTCGGCCCTTCTTCTTCTTCTCTGAGGTGGGGGTGCTTGCAACGGACCCCTGAGGGGAAGGGGTGGCAGTGCCCTTACTGCGTCCTGACATACGGAGCCCCTTGCCCAGCTTGCCCAGAGTCTTTAGTGGGGAGACGCCACGGATCCGGTCCAGGGTGCCCTTGAACGAACTCCTCCCTGAGCCGCCACGTCTCTCCTCGTTCGCCTCATTCTCATCCTCCTCGTCCTCGAAGGGGTTACGGTCTCGTGGTGTGCCCCCTTCCAGGAGTGAGTGTGCCTGAGCCCATTCCTCATTGTCACTGGGCACCTCAAAGGGGCTCAGCTTCAGGCTCATCTTGCGAAGGATCAGCTCGCCACGCGTGTTCTCCAACTCCCCGTTCACCCTGCTGCCTCCCTTCAGCCGCGCTGGGAGGTTCTTGAGGATGGGCATGCTTCCACTTGGGGGTTAAACTAAGGAACAGAGAGAGAGAGAGAGAGAGAGATGTAGAATGATTACAGGGGACCTTTTCCAAGAGATGCTTCCATAAAATTTGGCCTGAATGGAACTGATAAATGCAGTGTCACACATCTTTCTTTGTTCATTATACTAGGCTACCTGATAAGATTTATTCTAACACAGCTAATAAAGACAGTTACTAAAGTAACTCAGATATACAGTTTAAGATAAGTTATCTGTTCACCCAATGTTACTGCCCCCCCCCCCCTTGTGTCAGGTAACGGGAGAGTTCATATATTGGATGGTTAACAACAATCATTCTCTAGAAAGAGTCTATCTGGTAAAACATTAACATGTAACCTTCCGCCTTACCACCCAAACAGGAATCACCATGGAAACCCTAACCCTGCTTCCATTTGGGTGTGAAGGCGGTTATGAATAGATGTGCTACGTTATTATGGTCATGTGGCTAAGATCCAGGATCTGGGGCTATTTTATTAGGTTTCAGATCATTGTTCTACTTGTTTATGCGCTATAGTCTTTGATGCCCTTTGACCCTTTTCAAGAAAACCTATTTGTTCCTCTCTATGGGCTTCCTGCCACACCGAGAGCCCTGCGGTATTTACGGCTGGTGACAAGGGGAAGGGACAACACTGAATCACTTCCTCTGTGTGTGTGTTCAAAAGCTTTAGGATAATGATGGAGGCCGCTAGTTCCGTGCCCTTATTTGGGGGGGAAATTAAAGTGGCATTTGAGAACATTTGAGTGGGAAGTCCTGAATTGATCAATTGAAAATCCTAAGACCTCCTTCGCTCACCAATTTACGATGCTCTCCTACCTACTCCTACCGATACTTGAGACAAACAAAAAAAAGTATTGATTTTGTTCTAATCAATGAGAATTCCTTGATGAATTCTGGGTAAAGTAAAAACTAAGTCAAACATGATGAATGATTAGCTTGGATATAACATATTCTAAAACACGTTCCATGTCAGATTTGAAAAAAATACTTGATTCGTGATGTTTCACAATAACATGAATGGCTTTACACAAATTATTACGGTCAGCGTGTTTTAAATTCCTAAAGAGGACCTATTGTTTTCTGGCTTCCCTAAGTGTTTTAGAATGACAATGCGTCTGGATGCTTTTTCCATGTGGTGGCTAAAGCGTTTAAGGTTTCCCTGTGCAATTAGAGAGCCAACCTCCAGGGGAACCACACTGAGAATATTGTGATACCATATAAGAGCGATATACACAGCTGTACTTATTTAGACCAGGTCGCCAGCTTGGAAAAGTACCCACCTGTCTAGGGAGGGGATGTTAACCATGGGGCGAAGGAAACTGCTACGACTGAGACAGACAACTGATGACCGGTTTGTGGAAAGGGATATTATGTAACAGTGAACCATTTCATTTTTCTTTACACAACTTGGGCTATATAAGTGATGTGACAGAATAAGCCTGCATGTGACTCTGGTTATAAATGTGTTATTACACACCCTTACCAATGAAGTTATATTTTACCCATTTGGTTCAAGGTCATGACATGCAGAAAACGCATATGAGCAAACAACAGGAAGCAAGCCCAACTAGCGGCATGACAACAAGGAAACTAAAAAGATACGGAATAGTTCTGCAAAGCAAATGATAGGCCCATCTTTGACTTCTGGTAGAAAACACAAAGTCTCATGAACAATGGCTTGCTAAATGCACAGATATTCACGGAGGGACATCAACAGGAAGCATGATGTTGACAAACCGAGTTGTGTGAGCATGTGGCACTGGCGACAGTTGGTGACACTAGTAACACAGATGTCTGATAAGCTTTTTTGAGAGTGGATGTAACAAGTGGTCCCGTGGACAGCCCTCCTTGTTATCCATCCCGCTCTCCCACACCTCCTCATCTATTTAGCTACTAAAGCCACATTGTAATTCCTGCTCTAATTATAACCTAATCAGAGGAGCCATTATGAAAGCAGCAGTTAGATCACTGGGGGAGATACGGGGACCACTTTCCCAGACTAACTCTACTTCCTGTCTCGTCCAGGACCAAGTAGCAGACAAAAGGGACAGGTCCCCCTTGGTCCCCTCCCCTCCACCTCTGCAACGGGCCAACGGCACAACTCACCAGCCAGGCCAGGCATTTCTGTTTTGTTTACACACACTATCGAGGGTCTCATCTCTCTTGACACAGATAAACTTCAAAAGCTTGTACACCATGTCCTTCTGGATTGGCTGGATATGTATGACGCTAATGTGTTGTTTGTTAGCCAAATCAACAAACAACCCTCTTTACTCTCATGTCTTGAATAGGCCTACACTCAGGCTTGACCTCCAGCTATTTAACATTTTAGAGACGGAGAAAAAGGCGTAGAATAAGTTTGAACTGTCGAACTGAACACGATAGTGTGTAATGAAAGACTTCACTGGGTCCAAAGTCCCCTCTCTGAAGACATCTTGTCTCTTCTCTGAAGGTCAGAAGGGAGAGAGCGGGCATCGAGCTACTGCAGAGAGGCCAGGCCTGCCGTCAAGATGTGTCAGATATGAGGGGCTCCTCTCCGTCTCCATCCTGGCCTAAGGCCACTCGATGAAGGCAGTGGTTAGAGGAGAGGCCCAATAATGTTGGAAGGGCCCCAAAAACACACAGTTTTGTGTAACTTTCCTTGAGGACAGAAACTGTCCTGAGAGCGATGGTGTTATGGAGACTGGTGACATGGGAATGTGAATCCAATAAAACATATTAGCAGCATAGGAAATACCTGTACGAGTAAGTACGATTACTTTGGAAAGGCTGTTTTTTTCCCCCTCAATTATTTCCTCATCTACGAGGAAAAATGAAACAACAGGTGATTTCGCCCTTCGGTGTCCTTGATGGGCCAGATTTCATCTCAATCAAGGCTTCCAATCTCAGTGTTGGCTTTGAACAATGAGCTCTAATACCGTATCTGTCATCAGGATCATATTAAGGGATGAAGCAAAGCAGCTCACTATCACATCAGCATTGCTCAGTAGTTGCAACAGCTAACACAACACTATAAGACTTCGGCAAAGATTGCGTTTTTTCCATGACAGGTCCCTTATTTCAACATATTTAGGACAGTAAATTGTTAACCGTTCTCTGGTAGACCCATTGTCTAAATCCACAGTGCTGGCTGTGAGCAGATCTAAAAGAGGGGAGGGGGACCCCCCCCCCCCAAAAAAAGAAGTGGACTTTCTGGATTTTCTTCTGCAGGAAGAAAATATGTCACAGTCAGCTCATTTCGAGTTAAATTATCCTGAGAGTGCAGAGGAATATATCATGAATCTCTTGAAAATGCTTGAGTTTATAAAGAGAGTCAAGCTCAGCGTTCAGCATTAGAGACTTTTCTGATCAATAGTTATTCTACAAAGGTTGTTATTTATGAACTAATCAGATTAGTCTCTAATGCAGAACCCTGAGCTTGACTCTTTATAACTCAATAATTTTCAAGAGATTCAGGAATCTCAAACTAGCTACAGATTGTAACACCAGATAATGTGATTTAACGTTTTTTTGGGGTTAAATTGTATAGTTTTACAAACTGTAGTTTGTCATAGTCTACTGCCACCAAAATATAACACAAAAACCGAAAATCAGAGATGATCTCTGCAAATATCTTTAAATTAAAATATAGCACTTTATGTTTCATCATACACAACACTGAAAAATAATGAATACAATTACAACGTGTAAATGTACCACATTTCCCTAGACACTACTGTTTGTAGGTTAATGCCATTTGTCAATGTCATCAGTGTCAGTCCATTAGTGACAAAATCATAATGAATATCCAATAACAGTCAGAGAAACACACAACAGATCAATCTACTTACATGATTCATGATTGCGCGCTTATTAAAAACATGCACCAAAAATACAACTAAAAGTGAAATCCAAGAACTAGTCACAAACCAAGATAACGTTGTCTCGTCAGGTGAGAGACTGCTGCGCTCAATGCGCTGCTGAAAGTTCCATAAAGCTACCTCCCTTTATTTTCTGTGGGCTGGCTTCTGGACGAGGAGCCTATCGCCGTGACGCGGAGCAGCAACCCTGGCATCGCGCGAAGGCATTAACAGCAGTGCGACTGAGGTCTCTAGAGTTGCTGTCAGAATCAAGTTAATAAGTTCTCTCTTACAGACGTGTAATGCCACGCTGTCTTGTCCGCACGTTTCCAGTAAAACAGTATACCTCCGCTAAATGGACTCCCCTGGAATTCCCAGTCAGGTTTACAGTGCTACGGTAGGCTACCTCACCTGTTACATTATGACCCTGGATCAGCCAATGGCTTGAGCTTCTGGCAGTCATCCTGACTGATGATTTATTAGGAATGTAGACAGTTTATTCACAAAACATCGCATTATTGTGTTATGTGAGCCTGTCTTTGTCCGTTCTGTGAGAGTGACACCCTCTGCAGTCTACATAAATAGGATGCTATCATTAATGAGCACTGATGGCAATACTCCACGATGGAATATTGTGGGGTAGGTGGTGCTATAGAGTTAAAATTGAATCCTAACAGGCTCCCTACACATATTTTGCCATAAGAAAATGTCCATTAAGATTGAACTCAAAAGTCCACCTTGTGCCTTGTGAACGAATGGAGCACATCCCTCAAAAGGTCAATGTCCTGTCTCTGCCCTTCTCTCTGGCCTCACTGGCCTGTAAGTTGTCCAGAGCAAAACGGCCTCTGCACGCGCGCTGAAAGGAAGTCACTCAAATACATATCAGTTCACTCTCAAAAAGACAATAGGAGCTGTGTACGAGTGCGTCATGGCGGGGTACATTTCATTTTTGACAGCCAATAAGGACACCATTGTTTGGAGCCGTGTTGGACGAAGCACCCCAGACTACACAAACTCCCGTTTTCCTCTCAATTCCTCTCAATTCTGGCACTCAATAAAAACATTGAGAAATCCGTTTGAGCCTGGGAGGCTGAGAGTACAGTAAACAATTGGGAAAAGCTTAGCCACGGATATATTGATGCATAAACAAAGGATGGTCCCGAGAGTGCCCTTTCAGCCTGGCTGACCTCAAAAACCATCTTAAAAAGTTCTACAAGGTTAAGTCATGGGGACAAGTGAAAGAGTCTAATACACATGAATTATAAATATTTACGCTCCGTAGTCGGTGGACACTTTAGAATAGCAATGGTTTCTCGTAAGTGTACGTTTTTTTTTTTTGCACAGCACTCACACAGCACGCACAGCACTCACAACAAGCATCAAGCTTTTAGTGATTTTGACTTTGAGAATGGATGGTGATACTGATTAACCTGGGCTGCCGCTGGACACAGACTCTGAACCGGAAGAGTGAGTGGCCACCACCAGTCACCTTGGCTAACGCAGTTGGCCTGCAGTTCTTTAAGGGCAGTTGAGTACTCAGTTACCCCACCTCGCATAGTGCTAAGTCATGCTGGAATGCCAGAACTTATTTGTCAGAGACAACGAGCTGCATGAAGATACAGTACACCAGGGGTGTCAAACTTATTCAATGAAGCCATTACACAACCAGGTGAGGGGAGTTATTTACTAATTAGTGACCTTGATTCTTCAATCAGGTACAAGGGAGGAGCGGAAGAACCTGCTGCCACTCAGACCTCAGTGGAATGAGTTTGACACCTGTGCACTCGAGCAGGGATTTACCCTCGCTGAGATCATTCGAGAATGATTTGCAATCCATCACTAAATGGATACACACCATATACGGCAGGTAGCCTAGCAGTTAAGCGTGTTGGGCTAGTAACCGAAAGATTGCTGGTTCGAATCCCAGAGTCAACTAGGTGAAAAGTCTGCCGATGTGCCCTTGAGCAAGGCACATTAATCCTAATTGCTTAGGTAAGTCGCTCTGGATAAGAGTGCCTGCTAACTGACTAAAATGTCAAGGTAATACAGTTCTGAATAGTCTCCCCTGGCCAGAATCAGGGTGCTCTGTATGCTCCAGTGTCTGGGAGTAGAGACCAAGCACTGCATGGATATGAGAGTTGGAATGAACTTTGCCACCTTTCAGCATCCCGTTGAGTGAGTCCTCCAATGTCCTGTCCCAAACAGATGAATTACAGAGCAGTGATAGGATCTGTCTGAGTGGAAACACTTTGAGCACACCACTAGTTGGGCCTGTTCCTGTTGATTGGCATGTGGGTGATGAGAGGGACAGGAAACATAGCCACTGGCAGCACATCTAAGGCATGCTGTGAATACAGAGTGGCTATTTGTGTGCCTTGGCTTCTATAAAGAGGAGCCACGCAATTGGAGTGTATTTCAGGCTTTAGGGAACAGGAAATCGCACTGCATAAGATTGCCTTCTTCATTGTCAAGTCCAACATGTTCTCTCTGTCTCTCTATCCTTTTCCCCAAGCTGTCACTACAGTTCATCTTGGCAGTGTTTCGGCGGTTTTGTAACGGCCCCCAAGTGTTATTTTGGTTTTTAGACAGTGAGTTATCTTTAGGTCATCTTCATGACTGTGGAATGGATTCCATATCTCTATCATCTCAGCATCTTTCACGCTAGGATTGAAAAGATAGGCAAAAGAATGAGGGTAGTTCTAGTAGCTCAATATTTCTTGAGGTAGAGGCTCTGCCACAGAGGTTCTGGAATTCCTGAACGAACAAGATTGCATGCTATTAGAAAAGGGTTCCGTCTTCTGCGATAACGTTCGCATTCTCAACCCACCCATATTGTACAGTGGCATCTGCATTCAGATGGGCAGGTGACATTTTTCCTCAGGATAAGCTAAAAGATACTAAATACAAATCTTTATAGACCACTCTGTCCACACAACCCCTCTCTGTGTGTGTTTCTCCAAAACCACAGACCACTAGTATGGCCCTGGAACCACTGCCAAACCACTCCAGGCTGGATGACACTAGGCGCAGACGTCAGTTCAAGGTCTAGTTTTGATTTCGATTTTTGTTAAGTTGTCGACTAACATGAATTTCATGTGAATTCAACAAAAATATTCACCGTGTCATCCTCTCTGGCCAATCAGGACATTTTCCTTGTTTGTCGTCATGGTTATGTAACCTTCCACAATGTAGCACCTGTGTGTGGGAACAGCGGGGGGCGCTCCAATCATAGCCTGCCTGCATCCTGCACTGATCGCCCCACACAGGCCACGGGAAGCCCCCTCGGAGCACCTCTACCAACCCACACTGAGTGAAGGGCCCCTATTGAATGCCCTCTCGGTTCATCAGTCTCAGTACATCAATCTGTCTCCTGTCCCACTCAAACAAACGCAGCCAACAGCACATGAGGAATTACGGTTATCCTTTATTCGCGCTGACTGCAGTAGGTAGCATCCGGGTGCCTTCACGATTCACCCATCTGGGGAGCGGATAGACGTCAAACTCATTCCCTGACCTGAAGAGGTTCAGAGCGTTCTAATCCAATGCTAATTCAGGTGGACGGCAGGGGGATGCAGCTAGCTCATCACTCAGCAGGCGAGTCAATTGTAATGTGGACTGTAGGAAAAAGAGGATACAAGAAGATTCCCACAGAACCATTTTGGTTATCAAAGGGTGTGCTGTAATGGCTTGGTGACAAATGTAATTATGTACAGTATACTCCCACACATCCCATGTTTCTCTCTCGGTCTCTGTCTCTGTCTCTCTCTGCCTCAGCTTTTCCTTCCTGAGTGAAACTCTTTTGCAATCATGGCATTGGTACCACTGACCTTGGCAACATGACCACGATGTCCTCAGTTTGGCAGGCAGTTCTGTCCCTGATGTTGAGAATGAAGTTGCTCTATTTTTTTGTCAAGTTTTATATTGCTTGCGGTTGTTTACTGGATATATGACACTGTAAAAATGGATGTCTCAAAACGCCATGATTGTGTCATGAAACCATGAAAAGTAGTGCACCTAAGCTGAGATCTGGTGTTTGGAGGGTGTTTGAATGTAAACCCAATGGAAGTGTTCTGATACACCCGAATGGGTTTTAAAAATGAATAGAAGTACTCTGAAACAGCCAAAGTGGTCCTTCAATCTGAATATTGGGGTTTTTAAGAGTGTTGTGAAAAGGCTTTTTTGTTGTTTCAGTGCATGTAAAAGGCAGCATCAAAACACATTGGAATTCTATTTGAATTTTACACACTCAACCACACAGTAAAATATTATTCAGCGGCGAATGTTATTTTACCTCAACAACTAAGAATAAATCCAACTTAACATGTTGCTCAAAATGTAAGTGTCTTTTATGAGGATAACCAAAGATAGAGAAAATTGAGTTATTGAACTCATTGGAAGTCTCTGGTTTAATCTCCTTGCACTTCCTATCTTGCAACGTGGCTCTGTTTTTAGAGGATTGTGGGTAATAATATTTTGGACATTCTTATATACACAATGTTGCATGCATGTTTGAAAAAATAAATATGCATTTATTATTATTAATAAGCAGCTTGTTGTGCCATGAGGTGTAATGAATCACGATGAATGGATATCAGAACTGTCAGGAAAGTTGACTTTCAATAATGAGAGAACCCATTCCCACATTTCCAACTTCAAATGGTGGCGGCAAATACAGTATCCTGCAATACTTGCTGTAAAAACTCTAGCCACTGCTAGTGGTTTGAATACTGTACTTGACAATGCCTGCCAAAAAGGTATATAATGGCAAATGATCAAATATATCAAATAATATTAAACATGAAGACATTTCAGAAACAGTATCCAATTCTGCAATAGACAGGATTCAAAACATCATCGGGATTATTGGTTTCAATACTCCATCAAAGTTAAGGTTTCATCTCCTTCAAGTTGGTGGCAACTCAGTTGTCACTAGTTTTGTTGTTGCAAAGCACACATTTTTAACAGTGTACTTATCCACTTAACACACTTTATAGCCTGAAAACATTGTACTATCTCTCATAAGGTACTGTGACTCCTATCACTACTATAGTATGTTATATCACACCATGTAGCATCATTAAGGCCAGACAGAAACTCTTTACGCTATATGTTTTAAAGTACAGGTCAGATCGTTCAACATTGAAATCCCTAGTGGGAACAGGTCTTGTTCCTTTGAACTGTCCAAACTTGAATTGCCTAGGTGTACCTGTGCCCACAGTTGTATTTAGGAGTGAATAATAGGGGCCCTGGTTACATAGAGCCTCACTGTAAGACATCACACAAGAAGACGTATACTGGCCACTTGAAAAAGAGCCTCCGGGTCTCAATGGGCTTTTCCTGGTTAAATAAAGGTTAAATAAATCAAAAATAGGACTGAAGGATTATATTAAGCTACTGTTCATATGATTAATCTTTAGACTTTGTCATTGTTGCTCTAATGTTTCTAGAAAAAGTGACTTTGAATTTTCCCGTGACTGTGCATGCGTCACAAACACGCAGGAACAAACAGTGCAGACGACAACAGAGATTCCCTGATGGACTCTCAGATAATCATCAATGAATCATCAGACGGCTGCTCCCTCAACACTGGACATGTGGTCAGCGGGTCAGTGTAGTTGAAATGCACTACACCGCATCAAACAAGGCATTCCTACCATTGAAACATTGGTTAAAACGGCACCGACGTTACAGCTTCACCCACGGAATTCAGTTACGTTGTTTTGCGTAGCCAATGTACTCTTCACTTTTCACCCAGAGAAAACATGATCAAAACATCCAACAGACGAACAGCTGTGGCTAGTCCACTATGTGGGATGTTTCTAGAAGGACTCAAAATTAAGCAAATCTGCTCTTTGTGTATATTCATGTAGTTATCTATGCATGGCTTTTCCTGATCCACAAGGCGTTGGAGCCCTGTAAGTATTATCAAGTGCTGCGATACATGCTAACAAAATACTGATCTTGGAGGAGGTTATATTTAAATGATGTTATTCCATAGACTATAGTACAGACACAACAACAGATGCATAAACATACCATACAGACTATACATGAAACAGCAGTGACATACTGAATGACTCTAAAGAAAGCATCCACTGAATACCGCCGCTCACTGGTCTCTCATTGGTCTCCGCTCTGACCAATACGGAGCCCTGCTCTCTATGAGTGGGAGAGGACACTTGCCTCCGAGGGGAGCTCTGACTGGAGCCCAGCCAGACCAGGGGCACCCCGGACAACATGAAACTGAGATGAAAAGTGTAATATGGTTTCACCCGGGGCCCAGTGTCCAGCTCTTACCTTGTTATGCTGTTAAGAAGAGGATCCCTGTGGTTCTCACAGCAGTGGCATCCCTGGGCCACACGGACAATGTAACTGGTCGAAGTGGGTGTGTGAGTTGCTGTGTCCTCGTAGGTCCGACAGCTCAGAAGCAATGCCTGCTTCTCTGTTCCAGAGGCTCGTCTGGACTCCAGGGCTGGCGTTGGCCATTTCCTGGCTATAGCGCAAGATGCTTTTTCCTGAGGAAGTGGGCCATCCCATTTTTGCCCCCCCACCCCCACCCCACACACACCGCCTCCCCCTCCATAGCGAGCTACAGGCCCCTCAGGGAGAGAGGCTGATTATACTAATTGCCGTTGGTTATTGTGGCTAGACTTTCATTTAGTATATTCATTTGTTTGTTTGTTTTAGACCCATATGCATGTTGAAACACCCCTTTCATAGAGCTGATCTATTTTCAGTCAATAACCTTAGGCCACCCCCTAAGCCCTGTCCGCTGGCCATCAGGATGGAAGCGAGCCCACATGGAGCTGAAACGGATCTGTTTTGGAGTATTCTCCCGTTACCTCGTCGTCTTGCACTTTGTTTATGAACGTATTCTGCAATGAACACACCTACACACGGATGTGGTCATAGAGTTCATGTGTAAAAGCTCTTTGTTTGAGGCCCATGTTTGTTTATGTGCTTTGAGCATCTGTGAGACTTTGGGATGTATTGATGCTGTGGAACAATGCACTTGGAGTTCTAACCCTTTACTGTATGCTGTTTGTCCAGCCTACATAACAGCCTCAGTCTGTAGGAGCATGAACCGTCAACCAATAACTCATTGATCATTGGTTCACGATACAGTTGAGGTCGGAAGTTCCACAATTCCTGACATTTAATCCTAGTAAAAAATCCCTGTCTTGGGTCAATTAGGATCACCACTTTATTTTAAGAATGTGAAATGTCAGAATAATAGTAGAGATTGATTTATTTCAGCTTTTATTTCTTTCATCACATTCCCAGTGGGCCAGAGGTTTACATACACTCAATTAGTGTGTTGCCTCTCCTTGTTCGGGCGGTGCTCGGCGGTCAACGTCACTGGTCTTCTAGCCATCATTGATCCATTTTTCATTTTCCATTGGTTTTGTCTTGTCTTCCCACACACCTGTTTTCAATCCAATTCATTACCTGTTGTGTATTTAACCCTCTGTTTCCCCTCATGTCTTTGTCAGAGATTGTTTATTGTCAGTGTTGTGTTTGTTGTATAGGTGCGTGACGGGTCCTCGTCATGTTTGTTTATATCTGTTCTTATTAGTGTTATGGAGCATGTTACGTGGACATTCATTAAAAGACTCCATTTTACACTCCGTTTGACTCCTGCGCCTGACTTCCCTGCCACCTATACACAGAACTCTGACGTAGTATTTGGTAGCACTGCCTATAAATTGTTTAACTTGGGTCAAACGTTTCGGGCAGCCTTTCACAAGCTCCACAATAAGTTGGGTGAATTTTGGCCCATTCCTCCTGACAGAGCTGGTGTAACTGAGTCAGATTTGTAGGCTTTGTAGCTTTTTTTTTTAGTTCTGCCCACAAATTTTCTATAGTATTGAGAACAGGGCTTTGTGATGGCCACTCCAATACCTTGACTTTGTTGTCCTTAAGCCATTTTGCCACAAATTTGGAAGTATGGTTGGGGTCATTGTACATTTCGAAGATCCATTTGTGACCAAGCTTTAACTTCCTGATGTCCTGACTGATGTCTTGAGCTGTTGCTTCAATGTATCCACATCATTTTCCTTCCCCATGATGCCATCTATTTTGTGAAGTGCACCAGTTCCTCCTGCAGCAAAGCACCCCACAACATGATGCTGCCACCCCCGTGCTTCACAGTTTGTATGGTGTTCTTCGGCTTGCAAGCCTCCCCCTTTTTTCCTCCAAACATAACCATGGTCATTATGGCCAAACGGTTCTGTTTTTGTTTAATCAGACCAGAGGACATTTCTCCAAAAAGTACAATCTTTGTCCCCATGTGCATTTGCAAACCGTAGTCTGGCTTTTTTATGGCGGTATTGGAGCAGTGGCTTCTTCCTTGCTGAGCGGCCTTTCAGGTTATGTCGATATAGGACTCGTTTTACTGTGGATATAGATACTTTTGTACCTTTTGTTTCCTACAGCATCTTCACAAGGTCCTTTGCTCTTTTTCTGGGATTGATTTGCTCTTTTCGCACCAAAGTACGTTCATCTCTAGGAGACAGAACGCGTCTCCTTCCTGAGCGGTATGACGGCTGCGTGGACCCATGGTGTTTATACTTACGTACAATTGTTTGTACAGATGAACATGGTACCTTCAGGGGTCTGGACATTTCTCCCAAGCATGAACCAGACTTCTGAGGTCTTGGCTGATTTCTTTTGATTTTCCCATGATGTCAAGCAAAGAGGCACTGAGTTTGAAGGTAGACCTTGAAATACATCCACAGGTACAACTCCAATTGACTCAAATTATGTCAATTAGCCTACTAGAAGCCTCTAAAGCCATGACATCATTTTCTAGAATTTCCCAAGCTGTTTAAAGGCACAGTCAACTTAGTTGTTGTAAACTTCTGACCCACTTGAATTGTGATACAGTCAGTTATAAGTGAAATAATCTGTCTGTAAACAATTGTTGGAAAAATTACTTGTCATGCACAAAGTAGATGTCCTAACCGACTTGCCAAAACTATAGTTTGTTAACAAGAAATGTGTGTAGTGTATGAAAAACGAGTTTTAATGACTCCAACATAAGTGTATGTAAACTTCCGACTTCAACTGTACAATGGTTTATCAGTTGTTCCACCAATTGGGTGCCTTTTGAGTAGTCACCTATTTTTAACATTCTGTCATAAAGAGCACAGACAAAATGTGTTTCCCCATTTCAAGTGGTAAAAAATGTTTTAAAAATGACTATATTAAGTGCCTATTAAGTAACAAGATTGATTATTTAATCTTAAAACAGATGTAAATTCCCTTGTGATGGGGGGAATGGAAGTTTGTTGTGTGCAACAGGACTGACATGTTATGTTACATTTATAGCCTGTCTAACTATGGGTAACAGGACTGACATGTTATGTTACATTTATAGCCTGTCTAACTATGGGTAACAGGGCTGACACGTTATGTTACATTTATAGCCTGTCTAACTATGGGTAACAGGACTGACATGTTATGTTACATTTATAGCCTGTCTAACTATGGGTAACAGGACTGACACGTTATGTTACATTTATAGCCTGTCTAACTATGGGTAACAGGGCTGACACGTTATGTTACATTTATAGCCTGTCTAACTATGGGTAACAGGGCTGACATGTTATGTTACATTTATAGCCTGTCTAACTATGGGTAACAGGACTGACATGTTATGTTACATGTATTGCCTGTCTAACTATGGGTAACAGGGCTGACATGTTATGTTAAATTTATAGCCTGTCTAACTATGGGTAACAGGACTGACATGTTATGTTACATTTATAGCCTGTCTAACTATGGGTAACAGGACTGACATGTTATGTTACATTTATAGCCTGTCTAACTATGGGTAACAGGGCTGACATGTTATGTTACATTTATAGCCTGTCTAACTATGGGTAACAGGGCTGACATGTTATGATACATTTATAGCCTGTCTAACTATGGGTAACAGGGCTGACACGTTATGTTACATTTATTGCCTGTCTAACTATGGGTAACAGGGCTGACATGTTATGTTACATTTATAGCCTGTCTAACTATGGGTAACAGGACTGACATGTTATGTTACATTTATAGCCTGTCTAACTATGGGTAACAGGACTGACATGTTATGTTACATTTATTGCCTGTCTAACTATGGGTAACAGGGCTGACATGTTATGTTACATTTATAGCCTGTCTAACTATGGGTAACAGGGCTGACACGTTATGTTACATTTATAGCCTGTCTAACTATGGGTAACAGGGCTGACACGTTATGTTACATTTATAGCCTGTCTAACTATGGGTAACAGGGCTGACATGTTATGTTACATTTATTGCCTGTCTAACTATGGGTAACAGGGCAGACATGTTATGTTACATTTATAGCCTGTCTAACTATGGGTAACAGGGCTGACATATTATGTTACATTTATAACCTGTCTAACTATGGGTAACAGGGCTGACATGTTATGTTACATTTATAGCCTGTCTAACTATGGGTAACAGGGCTGACATGTTATGTTACATTTATACCCTTTCTAACTATGGGTAACAGGGCTGACATGTTATGTTACATTTATAGCCTGTCTAACTATGGGTAACAGGGCTGACATGTTATGTTACATTTATAGCCTGTCTAACTATGGGTAACAGGGATGACATGTTATGTTACATTTATAGCCTGTCTAACTATGGGTAACAGGGCTGATACGTTATGTTACATTTATAGCCTGTCTAACTATGGGTAACAGGACTGACATGTTATGTTACATTTATAGACTGTCTAACTATGGGTAACAGGGCTGACACGGTATGTTACATTTATAGCCTGTCTAACTATGGGTAACAGGGCTGACATGTTATGTTACATTTATAGCCTGTCTAACTATGGGTAACAGGGCTGACATGTTATGTTACATTTATAGCCTGTCTAACTATGGGTAACAGGGCTGACATGTTATGTTACATTTATAGCCTGTCTAACTATGGGTAACAGGGCTGACATGTTATGTTCGACCCGCTCATTTCCCCACCACAAAACACCAGAAAATAGCCAAAAAGAGTAGAACCACCTCACCTGTTTTTAAACTATGGTTTGACTATTAGATATTCAATGTTTATTTTGAAAAGTTATTTGAAAAATAATAGTTTCACTACATTAAAATGAGAGTTCAGTTCACCTAACACGGTTGACTTTAAAATGAGTTCAGTTCACCTAACAGGGTTGACTTTAAAATGAGGGACAGTCATAAATGAATCGCTAATCACATTAAATACATAAGAATTTTCAGAATTGACTTTGTCAAAGCACCAAAATATAAGGGTTTTACAAGGATGGTGAAAACATAAGAGAAATGTGGAGATTAAGCGGGTTCCTAGAAGTCACAGAGGGTGTCAAAATGCTGAATTTTGGCACTTTAGTTAGTCTTTATTCGTATTTAAATTCAGATGTATTGAATTATCTATGTGGTCTATATTAAAGGGCACATTTATTCATATAACCTGCTTTTAAAATTCAATATTGCCGCACAATTTCTACTTAAAATAGCAAAGGGATGCAAAAGGCACTCATTTCGTGGAACAACACTTATACCAAACCATCATGGACTGTCAAGGGGGAAAGTTCACTTCACAAATTCATCTGATTCCATGATCATGACACATGACACATGACGACATTTCTAAATATGCACCTTACAGACCAGAAATCCTTAATTCCAGGTGGAATTTGTCATGTTTACACGACAAATATAGTCAAAGGTGTGTTGACAGCACACACACACACAACACAACTGTGAAGGTGACGAGGAGCCTGGTTGGTCTGTGACTCGTGGATCCGACAAGCTTCAGCAACAAACAGGCGTATACATACACAGAGCGTTTTAGAGCAATGCAAAATTCCACTGTAAATTGTGAAATTGAGGCTAACGACGGTAGCATGATAAAAGGAGGTGTAGCATGATGTACTACAGTACCCATAATGCTCTCTAAGCATATCTGGTTTCATCTTACTAAAGACATTCCTGAAGCTGACTCGATGGTGTCCCGTCTCCTCGTTACTACAATGAGAAAGGAACCGTTGACTTGTATTCTCCTGCCATCTACAGGCTATTCCAATGAACCATGTCTGTCAGATTAGATAGTATTGGACTGGATTGAGTAAGAGTTCATACTGTAGGATTGCTGTGATAAAGTTATGGGTGCTTGAAATATCTGACCCGTCTCGGATATTACATGCATCATTGCACTGACACTTCACTTAGCATCATATAGGCTACTATCTGTCTACCCTCAGTCACACCCTAGCAATCTATTTACAGTGATGGTAAATGGGTTGACCCCTATGGGATTAAATAAACACCCGGTTTCCAAAAGGTGTGCAGAGTAGACTGTCATGGTCAAATGTAATGTTGTTGTAAATGACTGCTCAGTACATTTAGCCAGGAGAGGGCGCTGTTTATCCATAAGTCACATCTAAAAAATAAAACAATTCAATAAATAAACACATTGGCCAACACTACCTTGCGGTAATACGTAAATACAGCCTCTAATCTAGAAAACACTATACTGTATGAATCCTAAAGATTTAAAGTTACTCTTGGAAAAGCTGAATTTAAAATGTATTCAAACCAATATACAAGCAATACAACCAGTCAGAGAACTACACATTTACAAACCGTGTTGAAAATGATGCAAAACGAAACATTGTGTACCTGATGGGCAACAGTGAAGCAGTTGGGGTACTATCCTTTAGCTGACTGAAAAATCCTCAGCATTCCATCTATAGATATACAAACACTTGGGTAAGAAATAAAGGACCTGGTATTGCTGACAGCTTTAAATGTTATCGTACATTTGCCTTAATAGCTAGCCTAAACGCACTTTGTGAGTGACAGTTGACAACCTGCCAAGCAATACTGCTTGGTCTTCATGAAAAATATCCTTTGTAGCTTTATGTATATGGTCATTATCTCATTGGGAATATCACAACACAATATTTCTCCCCTTATATATATAGATATATAGATAGATAGATAGAGAGAGAGAGAGATTTTTTTCTTCCACTTGACCACATGAACTATTGTCTCATGTTGCTGGATACAGTTTGAAAATATGGTAGGCCTGCTTGTAGCTAGGCACAATCGACTAACCCATTGGGATATATGAAAGCCTAGTGGTCTTTCTTACCTTCAGACTGACACTGGTACCTACAGTATGTTGCTGGACTCTGCCTATGGTTTATGAGCTAAACAGAATTAGAGGTACATCTCACAACATAAGACACAGACCAACAGTTTGACACCTTCATGGGCTTTCCAACAAAAGCATTATGCAATGGACTAGAAAATAAGAGAGAACAGCAAAATAATTTGAGGAAACACAGAACACAAGTAGCAGTAGCGACCCAACAGAGAAGCAGCCTGTTTCACACAATTCGGACACTTTATAAGTTGACAAAAATAAAACATAATTCATATGACATTGGAGAGGTCCAAATGTTGCAGGGACTGCCTGTGCATTGTGGTGTGTGTGTGTGTGTGTGTGTGTGTGTACAGAGGATCAGGTGTCTGCAATGTTTCTGATAATTGGTCAGATCTGTGTATTTGACATTGTGTAGCGCAAAGTGTATAGACCCGCAAGACTCAATGTTATGCATGTTTTTCAGGTAAGGTCCATCACATCGGGCTGGGGAATGGGGTGCTGGGTTTGAAGGGTAACATAACAGGGCCTTCAGATCACCTCTCGGTCTGCAGAATCTTGCCGGTTGGGGAAGATGTGTAGCTGGGGTTGTTCGATGCCATCGTTGTGGAGGTCCTCCTGTTTCTGCAGACCGTGGAGTTTCAACACCAGCTCCTTGATGAAAACCTGCGTGAGCAGGGAAGAAGGGCAATCGGTCATCACATGAAACATGCTCAGAACGGATACAGTGAGAGGCCGTGATACACAGTATTGGTAATGTTGAGCAATTCACAGTGAAACAACAAGGGAACATGTTTCAGAGATAGCACTTCATTCATTTTGTGTGTATGATATCAATATATGTGTGTGTGTGTGGGGGGGGGGGGCTGTCGTCACCAACACACTCCTTAACATGGTCTGTCAACCCATAATGGACAGGCTATGTAATGCTGATCACAAAGGATACAGGGACAGTGTGAAAGAGGGACAAGACTAGCATTGTCGGCTACTATATGCAGAGTTATCATTAGTTACTTATTTGCCTGAAAGAAAGAGCAAGGAGGTGACAGAGAGAGAGAGGGAGGAAGACGGCGTTGTAGTACTGGAGTTTAGGACTTGGACTTGGCTCAAGTCACACTTTCATGACTTGGGTGGGACTCAACCCAGACTTGATCAGTGGTGATTTTGTTCTTTTATAATAACGTCATTATAACCCTGTTCTCTGACTGGTCCCTTCATCATAACATAGTCATAACCTGCCATCTGATTCGTCATTTTGCAACCTTAATAATGACATAGTCATAACCCTGTTCTCTTGTCCCGTCACATTGACTAATCAGATAGCAGGTTATGAATTTGTAAACATTTTAAGGGACCAGTGTCACAAAGTTCCGGGAACTTTCAATAAATTCCCTGGTTTTCCCCGAAATCCCAGGTTGGAGGATTCCCGAAATCAGGAGGGAATAAGCAGGAAAAATCCAGAATCCTCCAACCAGGACTTCTGGAAAACCAGGGAATTTCTTGAAATGTTGATACCTTAATAATGACATCATCATAAACCTGTTCTCTGATTGGTCCATTACAATGACATTGTAACCCTGTTCTCTGATTGGTCTCTTCGCCGTGACAATCTTAAACATATTGTTTTGATATTACTATTATTTATAGACTTCCTCACTTACCTCTGTGTTATTGCAGGTGTGAAACATTTCCTGGAAAAAAATCCCCAGACCAAATAATGATTTTAGTTCAACTGGCCAACCTGCTGCTGAAACAATATATTTTCAACAGAAACCAAATCTACAGCTATTACAGCAAGTCCCACAATCAAAAAACAGTACAACTTGTTCACACAGTTTAGAAGTTCATCAAATGATAATGTCTTCAGATGATTTCGCTAGTGGGTAGTACAGTTCACCTGGAGCCTGTGAGTTCTCTCCTCGTCACTCTTCAGGTCTAACAGCTCGTCGATGTTCACCTCCTCCGGCATCTCCTCCTCCTGGGGACACAAGGTGACAGAGGGTCAGTCAAACTGTCCACCCATCCACCACTACATCCTGTAGCTGTATGTTAGCATCCTCCACGAAACTCTGCCCAGGGCATCCTCCACGAAACTCTGCCCAGGGCATCCTCCACGAAACTCTGCCCAGGGCATCCTCCACGAAACTCTGCCCAGGGCATCCTCCATGAAACTCTACCCTAGGGGCAGTATACTAACATACAGCTATCACATACCCCATTATATGTAAGGGACAGGCTCAGATACAAGCATATAATATATAGGTCACTCACTAAAAGGACAAAAATACAGGTCTTGCCTTGAGTTCTGAGTTGCGTGGGTCTTACAGACACAGAGGAAAAAGCTGCACGTGTTTTTAGAGCGCAACACCCAAAGATAGTCACAGACCCTGAAGCACTGCAGTGTGTGTGTGTGTCCATCCATGTCAGCTGTTGAGTCATCATATGCATGATGTGTGGGCTGGCAGTTAAGGGCTAAGGATGATTTGGGAAGAAAATATATATTATTTAGATGGCTGCGCCGCTGTTGGAGTCGGCCATCAAAGTGCCTCCATAAATTGTAGGATTTAGTTTCAGAAGGAACACTGCATGTGAGGATATGCCTTTGAGGAGAAGAGAGAAAGGGAGAGACAGAGAGAGCGGGGGAGGGAGAAGAGAGAGAGAGAGACAGAGAGAGAACGAACCCCCACCCTGGCTACTACTAGTCTAGGTATGCTGTAAGGACGGAAGCCACCACCATCAAGGCCAGACATTCCCCATCACAGATAGAATCCATTACGCTTTCTCACGGCCTCCTAAATCGGTCACACTCAAACAGTGCATTCAGCTCCCCCCAAAGCCTCAGAGTAAAGCAGAGACTATTTGTATAACAGTCTATGCACTTACTTCATTTGGGACATTTTCTCAGATCATTAACTACACTGAACAAAAATATAAAGACTTTCGTAAGACTTTTATAAGGAAATCAGTAGATTGAAAATCAATTCATTAGGCCCTAATCTATGGATTTCACATGACTGGGAATACAGATATGCACCTGTTGGTAAAAGTTACCTTTAAAAATAAAAAAAGGTGTATCAGAAAACCAGTCAGTATCTGGTGTGGAAGAATTGAGACATTTTCAGCTTCCAGGAATTGTGTACAGATCCTTGCAACATGGGGCCGTGCATTATCATGTTGAAACATGAGGTGATGGCAGCGGATGAATGGCACGACAATGGGCCTCACGATCTAGTCACGGTATCTCTGTGCATTCAAATTGCCATTGATAAAATGCAGTTGTGTTCATTCTCCGTAACTTATGCCTGCCCATACCGTAACCCCACCGTCACCATGGGGCACTCTGTTCCCAACGTTGACATCAGCAAACCTCTCGCCCCCACACAACGCCATACAAGACATATGCCCGGTACAGTTGAAACCGTGATTCCTCCGTGAAGAGCACACTTCTCCAGCGTGCCATCGAAGGTGAGCATTTGCCAACTGAAGTTGGTTACGACGCGGAACTGCAGTCAGGTCAAGACCTTGGTGAGGACGAGGAGCTTGCAGATGATCTTTCCTGAGACGGTTTCTGACAGTTTCTGCCGAAATTCTTTGGTTGTGTAAACCCACAGTTACATAAGCTGTCTGGGTGGCTGGACTCAGAAGATCCTGCAGGTGAAGCTGGATGTCGAGGTCCTGGGCTAGCGTGGAAACATGTGGTCTGTGGTTGGACGTACTGGATGTTGGACGTACTGCCAAATTCTCTAAAACGATGTTGGAGGCGGCTTATGGTAGAGAAATGTACGTTAAATTCTCTGGCAACAGCTCTGGTGGACCTTCCTGCAGTCAGCATGCCAATTGTGTTGTGTGAAAAGCTGCACAATTTAGAGAGGCCTTTATTGTCCCCAGCACAAGGTGCACCTTTAATGATCATGCTGTTTAATCAGCTTCTGGATATGCCACATCTGTCAGGTGGATGGATTATTTTGGCCAATTAGAAATGCTCACTAACAGGGACGTAAACAAAATTGTGCACAACATTTGAGAAAAATAAGCTTGTTGTGTGTATAGAACATTTCTGGGATCTTTCATTTCAGTTCATGAAACATGGGACCAACACTTTACATGTTGTTTGTATTTTTGTTCAGTATAAAATGCTGTCGTCACCAACACACTCCTTATCTAAACTACGTATCTCATGCTGAACAGCATTCCAAAGTGATTTCTAGCCAAACACTGACCAAGAGTCGCATGGTGAGATTCCATCTTATTTATTTTTCCCTGGGGGCAAGTCTGCTCATTGGCACAAACAGCACATTCAAAGGGCATTATTCATGATGTGCTGCTATCAACATACTGAGCCAAAAATGAACCCCATTCAGTTTTTATTGCCCTTTTTGGAGAAGGCAGAGATTCTTTGAATAACAAAATATGGAAATTGATGAAGACGACTGCAAATATCACTGTAGACTAGATGGAAGGCTGTCTTCAGAACCTAATCCAAACACAACAAAGACGGCATGGGTGTGGTGTGTGACGTGTTGACTAGTGACACTCACACAACAGGCCATAGAGAGTTCAGTCTGACCTGAATGCTCAGCAGTAAGGTTAACCTGCCCCATTGGGGTCTGTCTGTGGGTGTCGTGGGGGCGGACGACTAAGAGATTCTGATGCCGGTAGTGTAAAGGTCCGTCCAGGAAAGATCCAAGCAGCCCCTTCCTACCCAGGCATCCCTGACCTTTCTTTCAACTCCAAATGCCAGTGAAATACTGTCTCATATTGCCCACACACAGACACAGACATAGAGAAACACAGCCACGTGAGCAAGTCCACAAACAGTCTCATACACGTACCACAGACACAACAACGTGTGTAACACATGGCATTGTAATATACATGTAATACATGTAATAAAACGACACAGTGGGCATCAGCAGATCTATTCTGTAAAAACATCTTAATTCATACCATAACATCAAAAATAATTATTGTAATGCTCAATTATACATGCTGTATATTCACCAATTAAGCAAACGCATAGCTAATTTTCCGCCCCTCTCATCTCATCCTAGCTGTCAACCGCTAGAACGAGTACTAGTAATGCTGGGGTTAATGAGCAGCTCAAAAAAATCACATTCCTGGAAGTGTTGAGTAAACACAGCCTCCATGTGGGACCAACATGATGTGTCAGGTCTGTCGGGATGAGTTAGTCACTGATGCAGTGCTTTTATTGGGATTCGACTGCTTTCATTGTCCCAAGTCTGGGTTGCACATTATCCTTAGGTTGCATTCAAATTTTCCGTGAGGGGGATGTGTGATGTCAGGTGGGCTAATGTGTCCTATACTTGTATTTTCTTGAGTCCTATCTTACTTGTGCAGGAGGCTAATAGTAAAGATGAGCAGGCAGGTGTACAGATAGAGCCCTCCTACGAAAATAATGCCCTTTTTAGTCTATTTTCTTTTGTAACTTTAAATGCAACGAATTGCCCATCAAAGTAGATCATTTCTCATAAATGTGTGAATCTAGAGTCCCCTCCCTGCCCTCTCTTCCTGCATACATGAGTTTGAAATCAATACCGCCAGTAGTAGGTTCCAAGCCAAATCTAGTTAGCTTGTTTTGACAGCATAGCCTAGCTAGCTGCTATGGTTTTTGCCAGTCCTGTCTAGCGAGGGTGGGTTTGGGCCCATAGGCGACGTTGTTGCCACTGATGTCTGCCGAGGACCTGCCTTACAACAGGCCTACAAGCCCTCAGTCCAACCTCTCTCAGCCTATTGCGGACAGTCTGATGGAGGGATTGTGCGTTCCTGGTGTAACTCGGCAGTTGTTGTTGCCACCCTGTACCTGTCCCGCAGGCGTGATGTTCGGATGTACCGATCCTTTGCAGGTGTTGTTACACGTGGTCTGCGAGGACGATCAGCTGTCCATCCTGTCTCCCTATAGCGCTGTCTTAGGTGTCTCACAGTACAGACATTGCAATTTATTGCCCTGGCCACATCTGCAGTCCTCATGCCTCCTTGCAGCATGCCTAAGGCACGTTCACGCAGATGAGCAGGGACCCTGGGCATCTTTCTTTTGGTGTTTTTCAGAGTCAGTAGAAAAACGTTTTTTTTTACCTTTATTTATTTAGGCAAGTCAGTGAAGAAGACATTCTTATTTTCAATATCGGTCTAGGAACAGTGCCTTGTTCAGGGGCAGAACAACAGATTTGTACCTTGTCAGCTCAGGGATTCAATCTGGCAACATTTCGGTTATTAGTCCAACGCAATAATCACTAGGCTACCCTGCAGCCCCTTTAGTGTCCTAAGTTTTCATAACTGTGATGTTAATTGCCTACCGTCTGTAAGCTGCTAGTGTCTTAGCGACCTTTCCACAGATGTTCATTAGTTGTTTATGGTTCATTGAACAAGCATGGAAACAGTGTTTAACCCCTTTATAATGAAGATCTGTCAAGTTATTCGGATTTTTACGAATATTCTTTGGAAGACAGGGTCCTGAAAAAGGGACGTTTCTTTTTATTGCTGAGTTTAGTTAGCTAGTCTATGCTGTCAAAACAAGCAAAGTAGCTAGCTGATTCATGTAGCCTACATTCGTGATGATTAGATGATATAGTACACCCCAGTATCTCTAGCAATGATACTTTTAACGAACTCCCTTTCATCAGTTCTAGTTTAGCCTGCAGTGTGTTTTAACAGACACACACACAGAGAGTGAGACAGAGAGAGAGACACAGAGAGAGAGAGAGACACACAGGGAGACACACACAAAGAGAGAGAGAGAGAGAGAGAGAGAGAGAGAGAGAGAGAGAGAGAGAGAGAGAGGGAGAGAGAGACACACAGAGAGACACACACAAAGAGAAAGAGAGAGAGAGAGAGAGAGAGAGAGAAACATTCCACCCAGTTCAGCATCAGTAGAGGGCTCCAAGGCAGCAATTTAGTCCACATCACTTCCAGGCCAGTGGGTTGAGGGTAATGTTTTTTTTGTTTGCTTGGGTACTCTGGTTGGTAATGTAGTCCACTGGTCCCTGTGTCCAGCTGTGCACCTGTGTTCATTTCTGTGTAATGTTTTCCATAGCCAACACCCTGATACAGTAAGTGGCCTGTCCCACACTGGTGCAATATAAATCTGGGTCAAAATACCATGTCAGGTTTATCTGAAGACTGACGGAAAGTAAACACATTTAGAAGTGAAGCGACCACACTTTAAATGTACACACATTTACAAAATTGCCATAACCCATTGAGGTGGAAGGACATAAACAATCAAATAACTGAAACCAATCAAAACATACATGAACCATTCAGCCTCAAGACAGTACACTTCACCGATAATGAGCACCAGGGTCAGTTTGTGTACATCGCGTTATAACCCTCAGCTATTGGGTTTACTTCAGAGCAGTACTGACAGACGCTTATCCGGTTTTACTCAACCCCCCCCCCCCCCCCCCCCATTGCATATCCCGCAACAGGCAAACTTCTAAACGCAGAAACACTACAGTCTCTATCTACCCCTGATAACCTACATTAACATGTACATTTCCAGAGTTACGCTCCGTCAAATCGCTCGTCTGTCCCACTCACTTCTCTCCCACTCTCTAACATTCCCATCCTCTTTACTGCCTGTATGACATACTATTACACATCTCCTTTCTTTCTCTCTCTCTCTCTCTCTTTCTCTCTCTTTTTATCAGGGCAGACGGCCATCCCCTGCTGTCACTTTCTAACAAGTCATTACTATTCAAAACATCGTGACTAGTTTTTACCCGATGCATTCCCACAGTTACTCGGTGCTACAGCACATAAACATCATATTAATCCGGAACAGGGGAGTCGTTTTTGTTTTTTCCCTTTCAATTAAGACCTAGACAACTCGGTGACGGGGGTTCCTTACTAATTAGTGACCTTAAATTCACCAATCAAGTACAAGGGAGGAGCGAAAACCCGGCAGGCATCCGGGCCTCTGTGGAATGAGTTTGACACGTTATCTACTATTAATTACAACATCTGGTCTGAACACTACCAAAATGTCTCATTGTCAAGAATGTAAAGGAAAAATATGGGTTTAGTGCTGTCAGTGAAATCGTGGTTATTGGTTGTGTGGTTATTGACTTCATATCAAATGATTGCGATATGATCGGTCACAGCGAGATTTCCAATAGAGGTTCTCTCTACACCAGGAAATGGGGCTGGTCATCAGTTGATTGATGGCTGTTTATCTCATCTACATATGCATGCAAATTAAACGCATTCCCATTAGGTTATTAATTCGTCAACTAAATTGTGGGCAGGTGCTTTGGTTCAAGATAAACGCAATTATGTCATGTTATTTGAGTCTTATGAAATTCATTTCCACGTCGTCGACTAATTGCATTCGTCGGGGAACCAGCTGTTATAGATAATTTGCCATAGATATTTCACATCCATTAGATATTGATTGTTGCTACAAAAATAAACTACAACACTCTAAAATCCTTAGTTCTCTGATGTTTTTCTCTCCCAGTTTGCAGTGGTAAATTGCATAACAACTGGCTGTCACATCTGTGTGGCTTAGTGGGCCGTGACGACTCAATAGAACGGTAATAATGACTGGGTGTAGTCGTGGGACGGGATTAAAAAGTGAAAAGACTCCGAGTCTGGGAGACAATCACGCAGATAGCAAAACACTGCGGGGGTCTTAATCTGGGCCTCCGATTGAGCGTTGATACAAGACTAATGGCCCTTGATAATGGGCCAAGCGATGCGCTACATTCAATGCTTCAACAACAGGCTCAGTGAGGGGGGGGGGGGGGGGGATTCTCTTTGTGCTCTTTGGTGACATATGGGACCTTCACTTCCCCTAAACCACCATCCCCCCCATTCATAAGAATCATCCCAGAAAACAAAGATGTCATCAATCAATAACTGGGATAGTTAGCGTCCGTTCAGGCCTGGTCAGGGGGTTTTCACGTTGCAGGGCCAGCCAGGGTGGGCTTTGGTGTAGCAGGAAATGAGTATGGGGGAGATCTGATTACACCGTAATTACACATGCTTGCTCCACTATCAGTAAAGCAATTAACTAATTAACATAGATATAAAGCTGTGGCCATGTGCGTGTTTATGAGAAAGCAAGACATTGAGTGTGTTTACTGTATCCATCCACGAGAAACAGAATGGTGCAGAGCATCAAACTGTCATGATCAAATGCAATATTTCTATATTCTCTATTCTTTAAGTATGTGGAGAGACGCTATAATATATATATATATATATATATATATATATATATATATATATATATATGATGGCTCACTGATGCAGTTTTTACTGTCATTGTGGTTGTATAATGGTCACTACAGAGACATCCCCCTGTGAGAGAATTGCTTTAATTCCTGCCATTGGGTAGCATCTGTCAGGTGGTGGCCTTTGCAGTAGACACTTTGAGTTTTTACTACCATGTTTTATTACTGTGTTATGAATTGGATGTAGAAAATAGATGCTGAACAACAGACTGCTAATTGCTCTGCAGAAAAAAAAGAGACCCACCCAGAAGGCTTTAGACTCAAATAGGTCAACACAGGGCGTCCAGTTTCTATAGCATTCTAGTTAAATACCTTCTGAGCAGGAGACGGTTGTGTCCGATGGAGAGATTATTGGTATGGAATAACCCTTAACATCTGCACCATAGCACCGACCCCATCCTTACATCAACCATCGTCTCCAACCCTGCCTACTCACACAGCCACCACCATGCAGTGCCATGGCCCAATGCCTACCAACATCCTCTGGTGCCCCTGCCCTCGTTGATGATGCCACACACCACACCAGGTCCCCCAGGGTCCTCCTGTTTTGTCAGCCAGAAGCCCATAAACCCTCAAAGATGTCCATGTAATGCAGCAAAGACTAAGCGACCTGGCCAGCCTGCCACAGACCTGTTATATATCTGGGAGCACTTTCAATTGGACCTCTGATCTTTCCCATGTCACCCCTGGCAGCGAGACAGCCTTCCCCACTCACCGGGAGTATAAAGTCCTCCATTGACCATCCATCCCCTTACATACAACCCTCACATACAACAGGAAGGGAACAACATGAAGGGAATCTACCATATCTACTTGTGTATTTTGCATTGGATGTCCGAGTCTATTTTTAGGGCTATGAAGTGTGATAATATTTCGTTCAGCTAATCAAATTCATCAGACAATACCCACATTTCCTTAATGAATGTAGAGAAGGAAATTGACATGGGCTAAAAAGGGTGTAAACTGAAAACAAAGCTGGACATGGTTAACCTTGTTGCCCTGTGCATGTGCTCCATGGCCTTGCTAATGGCTTTGTCGTTTATTCTAATCCCATCTTCTTCTGGTGACTCAGACATGTTTGCTTGAGGTATTAGCTAAACGGACAAGTGCCCAGTTAATAGTGTCTGATAAGAAAACACATGCACAATACTATTCATCTGATTCGATGAGACCACGAATTTACCATTATGGCAGGCAGTGTTTTAACTCGACAGTCATTCGGCACTATGCCTAGAAGGCATCTATCTACACATCCTTGATTCATCGAATGTCAAGCAGACAAGGCGCAGGGAGACAAGGCAGGCAACCCCCCACGTAAAATGGATTAACGTCGTAGCCACATCCCAGACCGCAAGGGACACTAGGCAGTACAATCTCTGAAAAACCGACTCCAGACACATTTTGTGAATAGTTTTACTTACATATCTTGAGGAGACTGAAAATACGCAATCGCTGCGTAACCGCTGTACCCAAATACGCCAAAACCCGATATATTCATTATAGTGATTTAAATCCAACTGAAGAGTGACGTGCCGCGCTACAGTGGATTGCGTACCCCGTGCCAAAGTCGCTTTATTTCATGCAGTGGACACTGATGCTAAACTGAATAATTGTTATTGCGTAAAACCCTTTTTGTATTCTTACAATAAGTCAAATAAATGTTTCCCATTGTCTAGGTATGTGACTGTATGCGTAGCCTATCAATAGAAATCCGTTTAATTTCAAATAGATGGGACTCACCCTGCCCACATAGAGCTCGTCCAGACTACAGTCAATCCACTTCTCCACATCCAAGCGTCTTTGGAGCTCCTTTCTGTTGTACTTTACCGTGACCCGTGCTTGCCTCTTCTGCAAGCTAAGCCCCGGGTCCCTACCTGGACCCCTACTCGGGGAATGGACCTTGTTGTTACATCTCCTCCCGACCCGGTTCGCAGCCATATCCACTTTGGATGACAGACACGTGCAGACTATGAACCAAGGGAGTTATTAAAGAAGTGCACGATCGTTGGCAATAGTAGCGCACTGGTGAAGAAATCGGCTATGGGTCCTAGCGCCACACCTTACAGACCCGGGTAACTGTTGTGCGCCGAGAGCAATGTGATGACTGTTTATTTGATTGAGATAAGCTCTAAAGAAGTTCTACACTTTCTGAATTGTGTGACAAGAATTCGCCAGAATGTGAGTGACGGAGTATTCTGGGGAAATTACAATGACTCACCACTATTTATATTTATTTAGCCTACAAATAGGAAAGTCGAAAAGTTCAAGGCCTATTACCATGGGCAGCAACATTGAGGGCTTTCACCGTTGTAATGTAGTCAACTGGGTCGGACTTCCAACTTAATTGGCTGATGAAGGTGATCAGCCAATTAAAGAAAGAAGAAAATGAACTACTTCATATTGGATAGGGGTGGGGGGGGGGGGTGGGCAGTGGAACTGGTATCATGGTCTAGATTGGATTTCGAGGGGCCTAGTGCTACACTCTGGATTTACCTACAGGACAGTAGCGCTCCAGAAACAAGGTTGGAAAACCCTGAACTAGATGGTTGCAGATTCAACACCAATGTCCCGAAGGGAAGAAATTAGTCCTAAATGCCATCCCCTGCCGTTGTGCCCTTGAGCAAGGCACCTAAAACTCCAACCTTTGAGTGTTTCTGTCTTCTTTTCTGTCGACTAAGGCAAATGGATCAATCAAGTTGTCTTCTTCCTCTACTACATCCATCCCCCTGTGCTCAAAAGCCCTGCCTTCGTTATAAACACAGCTGCCTGTAGTAGATATGATAATAACGACTATTTACTGACAGCCATTTGGTTTTAGGTTATACCCAGGGCTGCACCATGCAATAAACCCTGTTTGCAGCCTACTGCATTATTTACTCATGTCTGTTAGTTTATCCTTGCTGTACTGGACTTTGACTCATATCTGCACACCCCTATTCACAACACTCCTAAACAGCATATATTTTTTAAACATAACTAATACGACATTGAACCTACTATTAGAGGACGCTTGCAGCTGGTATTGTCCGCTCACCTTTCCAATCACCAAACACTGGAAAGCATGAACAATGTTATTTCACAACCTTTTATAGTAGACTTGTGACAGGCTTTTATCCTAAATAAGAATTTAAATCAACTTGCCCAGTCTGGTATTTCTCGTACTTTTTTTGTTGCTCTTGTCTGCGCTCTAAATGGTTTGACTTACCATGTCCACTGGATATCTTTATGGCAGAAGGGTAATGGTGCCATCTTGTGGTATCAAAATAAAAATGGATTCACTTTTCTGAGAAGGCAATGAAGACAACCTGTGTACTCAGGTACAGCGTCTGTGTTAGTCTACGACAACAGCATAACTAAATGAGTGATTAGACTGAACGAATCCGAAGGCCTAACAAAGTAAATATCTGATACATCTGAATGTCATGAAAAAGAACACAGAAGATGGAACTTTAAAAAAAGTTGAACCTGACTTCACGCCCAAAAGGCCGCTTGGTGCGCCTCAGCCGGACGGAACGGGTTGGAACGTTCAGATATACATATGATATGTAGAACACATTGGCTCTTTTCGTGACATTTCTCTATCTGCAAAGTTCGAAAACGTTTGTCAATTGAACATGGCCTCGCCTTATTCCGTGGGCGGGGTAAAGAGCACCTGTCTCTAACTACGTACGGTATATTCAAGACAACAAAAGGAGGTCGTTTCAACAGGGAAGTAGTTTCGCTTACAGCATCTACTAATCTAAGACGAATTGCTATTTCGATCGAGAAAATATTATTTGGAAGACTGTTATTTACTTTGACGAAGGCTTTCGCGGAAGAAAAACAACAACAATGAAACAGGTGTGGAGTAGTGGTGTATTGTTCGCACTGCTCGCGGTACTGGTCCGCGGTCAGTTGGGCGAAGAGAAACAAGGATGCGCTTGGGATGTAGACGCCGACCAAGGTCTTGACCCAACATCTCTTGACGCTGGAGCCAGCTATTTGTTTCACCTGCCGGAGATATCAGACAGCATGGGGTGTCAGGAAGCTTGCTGCGGCTACCAGGACTGCCAGATCGCTTTGGTTGGAGTCTCAGCGGATGGACCATCGGAGTGTTTTCTCGTCAACTGCATGAAAGATGGAAAGGACGTCTGCGTCTTACAGTCCGATACACAGTCCAAGGTCTACCGCAAAAAGACTCATCCAAAGACTACAAAAATCGAAGTGGACGATATTAGTGAAGCTGGTGTGCCCAGGGAAGTCAACTCGACAGGTAGGCATATTGGTCTTTAGGACAATTACAATTCAGGGGCGTCATTGGCACTAATAGGGACTGCTTTAGCTAAGTAGGCTAGGCTATATCAGCACTTTGTCAATTAATATGTATATTTTTTTTTTGGGGGGGGGGGGTCAATATGCTTTACAAATTGGGGTCATGTGACAGATTACCATTCCCCAGCTATGTCCTTGTTTTGCAATTTATATTTATTGAGCTAAGGAGTTATATTGCAAGATAAGCACTCTATACATTCGATTTGATCTGGACTTTACACTGCCTGAAAGGCTTAAGTGAGAAAATGTCATATGGACCACCACTCAAGTTTTATACAGTATTGTCTCTTTTATTTGCTTCTTCCTGTACACATTATCTCAGTGGCGACCAGTGCTTATTATTCTGGATTTGATTCACGTTATCTCTAGAGCGATCAATGGTGCTGTCTTTGCATCTCACATATGCCATCCACTGCTTTGCACATTGTCAGACATTCGTAACCAAGTCAGGTGCGGTTTATGAAGTGGAAAAATGAGGAAAGTGGTTTATCTGTGCCAGGGGTATTGACTCCTATTCTGGAGTACACAGGATGTTTCTTGTTTGTCAACATCACCCAAGTTATTCCAGTGGTGTAAAGTACTCAAGTAAAAATATTTGAAAGTACTACGCAAGTAATGTTTTGGAGTATCTGTACTTTACTTTAGTATTTTATATTTGACTACTTTTACATCACTACATTCCTATAGAAAAATGATGTACTTCTTAGTCCATACATTTTCCCTGACACCCAAAAGTACATGTTACATTTTGAATGCTTAACAGGACAGGAAAATGGTCCAATTCTCACACTTTTTTATCAAGAGGTCATCCCTACGGCCTCTGATCTGGCGGACTAAACACAAATGCTTCATTTGTAAATTATGTCTGAGTGTTGGTGAGAAAATTGTGCTGTTTGGATTGCCTAATAGAAGTGATTTATACTTGATACTTAAGTATATTTTGGCAATTACATTTACTTTTGATACTTAAGTATATTTGAAACCGAGTACTTTTGCTCAAGTATTGTGACATCGGTGCTCTTCAGGTTGGAAAGTCAGAGTTGGAGAAGTTGTCTTGAACGCTCTGAAGTCGGAAGTCAGAGATGTCCGACTTCGCATTTCCCAGTTTTGAATGCGGCAAGAGACTGGGCCAACAAGTCAGCCCAGTTTGCATGTGCATGATAAGATTGATTGGTGTAATAGGTGTGGTGGAGAAACTCCGGTCTCTGCTCTTTTGTCATGTTTTGTTTACCCATTCCAGCTCTCATGGTTTCACTCAGTATGTAAATCATTGGGAAATAAAGGTCGGAGAGAGCTACAGTCTGACTTCTAACTCTCCTCCTAGAAAGGTGCGTTTCTTTGACAACTAGGCCCTCATCATACATTTATTTGCACTTATACTATTTTGTATTGGTGTTAATCATATTTTCATCTTGACTGATGTAGTTCCCGATTGCTACGGAGTATAAAAATGGCCCCCTTTTTTTTTTTTTTTTAAAGCATGTAATTTACCCGACAAAGGATAGGTTTCCTTGTGAATTGAGCTTATCGTGACCCGCTTCAGTGTTAACGTCTCGTCCGCCCTTTCCTCTTCCCACAGATAAGTGCCGCATGCCCATGGTAGTGGGTTCCTGCCGCGCTGCCTTTCCCAAATACTACTATGACGTCACCAACCAGACCTGCAAGCTGTTCATCTATGGCGGCTGCAACGGCAACGGCAACAACTTTCACAGTCAGGAGGAATGTGAGGGGGCTTGTAGTGGGGTGACAGGTAAAGATATTGTTCTATTTTTTATTTTTGGGGTGAATACTTGTGGATCTGTGGTTTCTCTGTTGGCCCAGCCATGGCGTCACTGCCGAAGTGTTGTCAGTGGAATTCGGCTGTGTCCTTAAGTCAACACAGGCAGCCTGAGGGGGTGGGACAGAGCCAGCTGTAACAGAAGGACGTGACCTTGTGTAAACTAAGTAACAGCGGGAGGGAAGTCTCACGTTACTAACAACCTTCAGCAGGGACTGCTGGGGGGCAATTCCATGGTGATAGAATTACGCAAATACTATTTTTAAACTTTAAAATTTATACATTTTACAAAAGCATATTGACAGGATGAACTGTGCAGATACTAAGTTTGTTAACAGAAAAAAAACAAGGGAGATTTTACTGTAATTCTTTGCATCTGCAATTCTTCCAGTGAATATAGATTATATATCTATCTCTCAGCAAAAAAAGAAACGTCCCTTTTTCAGGACACTGCATTTCAAAAATAATTAGTACAAATTTAAATAGCTTCAGATCTTCATTGTAAAGGGTTAAACACGGTTTCCCATGCTTGTTCAAGGAACCATAAACAATTAATGAACATGCACCTGTGGAACGGTCGTTAAGACACTAACAGCTTACAGACGGTAGGCAATTAAGATCAGTTATGAAAGCTTAGGACACTAAAGAGGCCTTACTACTGACTCTGGAAAAACACCAAAAGAAAGATGCCCAGGGTCTCTGCTCATCTGCGTGAACGTGCCTTAGGCATGCTGCAAGGAGGCATGAGGACTGCAGATGTGACCAGAGCAATAAATTGCAATGTCCGTACTGTGAGACTCCTAAGACAGCGCCACAGGGAGACAGGACGGACAGCTGATCGTCCTCGCAGTGGCAGACCACGTGTAAAAACCTCTGCACAGGATCGGTACATCCTAACATCACACCTGCTGGACAGGTACAAGATGGCAACAACTGCCCGAATTACACCAGGAATGCACAATCCCTCCATCAGTGCTCAGACTGTCCGCAATAGGCTGAGAGGCTGGACTGAGGGCTTGTAGGCCTGTTGTAAGGCAGGTCCTCACCAGACATCACCGGCAACAACGTCACCCATGGGCACAAACTCACTGTCGCTGGACTAGACAAAACTGTCAAAGTGCTCTTCACTGACGATTCGCGGTTTTGTCTCACCAGGGGTGATGGTCGGATTCGTGTTTATTATTTGTGTTTATTGTCGAAGGAATGAGCGTTACACCGAGGCCTGTACTCTGGAGACGGGATCGATTTGGAGGGTCCGTCTGGGGCGGTGTGTCACAGCATCATCGGACTGAGCTTAATGTCATTGCAGGCAATCTCAACGCTGTGCGTTACAGGGAAGACATCCTCCTCCCTCATGTGGTACCCTTCCTGCAGGCTCATCCTGACATGACCGTCCAGCATGACAATGCCACCAGCCATACTGCTCGTTCTGTGCGTGATTTCCTGCAAGACAGGAATGTCAGTGTTCTGCTGTGGCCAGCGACGAGCCCGGATCCCATTGAGCATGTCTGTGGACCTGTTGGCTCGGAGGGTGAGGGCTTGGGCCCCCCCCCCCCTTCATAAATATCCGGGAACTTGCAGGTGCCTTGGTGGGAGAGTGGGTTAACATCTCACAGCATGAACTGGCACATCTGGTGCCGTCCATAAGGAGGAGATGCACTTGCAGTACTTAATGCAGCTGGTGGCCACACCAGATACTGATTGTTACTTTTGATTTTGACCCCCCCCCCCCATTACTGTGGATGGCTGTGGAACTTGTTCAGTTAGTCTCAGTTGTAGAATCTTGTTATGTTCATACAAGTATTTACACGTGAAGTTTGCTGAAAATAAACACAGTTGACAGTGAGGACTTTTCTCTTTTTTTATTTATTTTTGCTGAGTTTATATACACTGTGTAAATTAGTCATGGTGCATAGTTGTATGGTTTTTATATCAATGGTTTGAGATTTGAAAGTGAACAGTCTGAGTCTTCAGCGTAATTCTGTTACTGTGGAAATGCCCTGGGTTAAAAGTATTTCCTCGATAAGTAGGACTACCTATTTATTTATTTGTTTCTCAACGTCTCACATTTTCCCCCAGCCCCGGCTTGTGTGTTGATCATTATTTAATGTGCGTTTTATTCATCTCCCGAAGTCATAACTCCTAAACTGGATTGGGCAGTCAGCGCTTTGTCTCGACTAAAACTGACAAAACACAGAACGATTTGTGTCAACGCCTTTTCAGCAGGTTTAACTAACTCTCTTGTGTGCGTCTTGGTCCGCACCCCATTGTTATTTAGGTTTTTCATAGCAATCCGTACCGGTTCTATTGTTTCTGTGCTGTAGGGATGGGCAACTGATGGGTGTGGGGGCCACAAAAAACCTGAACTCATGGGCTAAATGAGTGACTGACACAACTACAGAAACACTGATGCACAACCTAACTTCGACATGGCGCCTTGTATATTCTACACTGAACAAAAAATGTAAAGTGTTGGTTACATCAGCATCCCAGAACTGTTCCATATGCACAAATGTTTCTCTCATTTTGTGCACTATTTAATTTATTTTACATCCCTGTTCGTGAGCATTTCTACCATGCCAAGATAATCCATCCACCTGACATGTGACATAACAAGAAGCTGATCATTACACAGGTGCACCTGGTGCTGTGGACAATAAAAATCCACTTTTAAAATGTGCAGTTGTCACACAACACAATGCCACAGATGTCTCAAGTTACAGGAGCTTGTAATTGGCATGTTGACTGCAGGAATGTCCACCAGTCCTATTGCCAGAGAATTGAATGTTAATTTCTCCACCATAAACGCCTCAAGTCTTTTTAGAGAATTTGGCAGTACGTCCAACTGTCCTCCACATCTGGCTTCTTCACCTGAGAGATCGTTTGAGACCAGCTACTCGGGCAACTGTAGGTTTGCACAAACAAAGGATTTCTGCACAAACTGTCTCAGGGAACTTTATCTGTGGGCTCGTTGTCCTCACCAGGGTATTGTCCTGATAGCAGTTTGTGTCATATCCGATGTCAGTGGGCAAACGGTCACTGGCACACTGTAGGATTGTTGTTCACATATAAATCCCAGTTTTAACTGTACTGGGCAGATGGCAGTTGAGACCCCGACTGAGTTCCCCCAATATAAATATTTTGATTACTTGATCCGCAGGTGTGCCGCCAGTTGCCCATCCCTGCTGTAGAGTAATTACGCTGAGACTCTTGATTTCTCACTTAATATATGCCAAACAAAAAAACATTTGATTTCAAAGTGTAGCAAACCATACAACTCTATGCAAAATGAATACATTTACAAGAGAAAGTGAAATTGTGCAGATGCAATGTTTGGTAACAGAATTACGGTAAAATCACCTGCTGTTTTATCCTATTACAAACTGTCTGCACAGTTCTTCCTCAGTGTGCTTTTGTAAAATTTTCTGTGGAGATTAAGTGGTCCTTGTGCATAGCGTAGCATGGTTTGTAAAATGTAGAAAATCAATGGTATGTTTGGTATGCATTTTAAACTGAAATCGAATTCTTTGTCTTGTCCTTTTTTTTGTTTGTTTAAATAGTCAAAATATCTCTCTTTAGGTCACACACCTCGTCAGAGGTCATACACAGAGCATTAAGCCTCTTGACATGGCAATCCACTGTTTAACAAAGTGGCCCACTCTAACCACAGTAACCTCCACCACAGTGCTCCCCATGGGGAGATGGGCAAAAATGAATCTGTGGCTTGTGTTCAGGCACACACTCTCTACACTAGGATCCTGGCAGCATCCTTACGTCTGGCATATCAGTCCAGCAGGCTACTAGTCCAACTACTGTCTCTGTTTCCTACTATGCGCCAGAAAATATAATTATACCTAACAAAGTAAATAGAACTCAAACGGGTCATTTAAAGGCTGTTGGAACTGTAAAAACAGAACCATGACCATTTTAATGTGAGTCTCTACTGCTAAGCTAGTTAGTTTTACATCATCCCTTTGAGGTGTAGGGTGTTTGTTATGGGTGTGTCGTGTGCATAGATGGTGTTATGATTGTTTCAGCTTACCCAATGCCAAACCGGTTAAGTGACCTCCGTACAATGAGGTTTGGCCTGAGCCGTGCACCACAGTCTAGCATCCATTCCATAATAAACTGTTCAGGGTCAGGCTCTTGCAGTTGGAGCAAATGTATACAGTACCAGTCAAATTTTTGAACACTTACTCATTCTAGGGTTTTTCTTTTCTTTTGACTTATTCTACATTGTAGAATAATAGTGAAGACTACTATAAATAACACGTAGTAAGCAAAATAGTGTAAAACCAAAATGTATTTTTGATTCTTCAAAGTAGCCACCCTTTGCCAAGAGTGTGCAAAGCTGTCATCAAGGCATTCTCTCAACCAGCTTCACCCGGTATGCTTTTTCAACAGTATTGAAGGAGTTCACACACATGCTGTGCACTTGTTGGCTGTTTATCCTTCACTCTTCGGTCCAACTCATCTCAATTGGGTTGAGGTAGGAATTGTGATGGACAGGTCATCTGATGCAGAACACCATCTCTCCAAATAGCCCTTACACAGCCGTGAGGTGTGTTTTGGGGTAATTGTCCTGTTGAACAAATTGTAGTCCCACTAAGCGCAAACCAGATGAGATATATATATATATCTTAGCCAAATGCATTCAAACTCAGTTTTTCACAATTCCTGACATTTAATCCTAGTAAAAATTCCCTGTTTTAGGTCAGTTAGGATCACCAGTTTATTTTAAGAATGTGAAATTTTAGAATAATAGTGATTTTAATTTTTTTTTTATTTCAGTTTTGATTTCTTTCGTCACATTCCCAGTGGGTCACAAGTTTAACTTGGGTCAAATGTTTCAGGTAGCCTCCCACCAAAAAGTTGGGTTTTTGGCCCATTCCTCCTGACAGAGCTGGTGTAACTGAGTTGGGTTTGTAGGCCTCCTTGCTCGCACATGCTTTTCCGTTCTGCCCACAAATTTTCTATAGGATTGAGGTCAGGGCTTTGTGATGGCCACTCCAATTCCTTGACTTTGTTGTCCTTAAGCCACTTTGCCACAACTTTGGAAGTATGCTTTGGGTCATTGTCCATTTGGAAGACCCATTTGCGACCAAGCTTTAACTTCCTGACTGTCTTGTGATGTTGCTTTTGATATATCCACACAATTTTCTTGCCTCATGATGCCATCTATTTTGTGAACTGCAGCAAAGCACCCCCACATCATGATGCTGCCACCCCGTGCTTCACGGTTGGGATGGTGTTCTTCGGCTTGCAATCATCCCCCTTTTTTTCCTCCAAACAGAACAATGGTCCTTATTGGCAAACGGGTCTGTTTTTGTTTCATCAGACCAGTGGACATTATTCCAAAAGTACAATCTTTGTCCCCATGTGCATTTGCAAACCGTAGTCTGGCTTTTTTATGGCGGTTTTGGAGCAGTGACTTCCTTGCTGAGCTGCCTTTCAGGTTATGTCGATTATAGGACTCATTTTACTGTGGATATAGATACTTTTGTACCTGTTTCTACCAGCATCTTCACAAGGTCCTTTGCTGCTGTTCTGGGATTGATTGGCACTTTTCGCACCAAAGTATGTTCATCTCTAGGAGACAGAACTCGTCTCCTTCCTGAGTGGTATGACTGCTGCGTGGTCCCATGGTGTTTATACTTGCGCACTATTGTTTGTACAGATGAACGTGGTACCTTCAGGCGTTTGGTAATTGCTCCCAAGGATGAACCTGACTTGTGGAGGTCTACAATTAGGTTTTTTTCTGAGGTCTTTGCTGATTTCTTTTGATTTTCCCATGATGTCAAGCAAAGAAGCACTGAGTTTGAAGGTAGGCCTTGAAATAAATCCACAGGTACACCTCCAATGGACTCCAATTATGTCAATTAGCCCATCAGAAGCTTCTAAAGCCATAACATCATTTTCTGGAATTTTACAAGATGTTTTTAAAGGCACAGTCTACTTAATGTATTTAAACTTCTAGCCCACTGGAATTGTGATGCAGTGAAATAATCTGTCTGTAAACAATTGTTGGAAAAATTACTTGTGTCATGCACAAAGTAGATGTCCTAACCGACTTGCCAAAATTATACTTTGTTAAAAATATATTTGATGAGGTTGAAAAACAAGTTTTAACTTCTCTGGGATATGTGAGACAGTAGTGTCCCACCTCGCCAACAGCCAGCGAAATTGCAGGGCGCCAAATTCAAAACAACAGAAATCACATAATTAACATTCCTCAAACATACAAATATTTTAGACCATTTTAAAGATAAACTTCTTGTAAATCCAGCCACAGTGTCCGATTTTCAAATAGGCTTTACGGCGAAAGCACCAAACGATTATTTTAGGTCTGCACCTAGTCACAGAACCATACAGCCATTTTCCAGCCAAGGAGAGGGCTCACAAAAATCAGAAATAGCGATTTAAATTAATCACTAACCTTTATCTTCACCAGGAGGCACTCACAGGACTTCATGTTACACAATAAATGTAGTTTGTTCGATAAAGTTAATCTGTATGTCCAAAAACCTCATTTGAAATTGGTGTTATGATCAGAAATGAATTGTCTCAAATAAACATCTGGTGAAAGTGCAGAGAGCCACATCAAATTACAGAAATACTCAAAATAAACATTGATTAAAGATACAAGTGTTATGCATGGAAATAGATTAACTTCTCCTTAATGCAACCAACCGCATCAGATTTCAAAAAACGCTTTACGGTGAAAGCACACCTTGCGATTATGTTAGGTCAGCACCTAGTCACAAACATCCAGCCACCAAGTAGAGGTATGAGAAAAGTCAGCGATAGCGTTAGAAATATTCAATTTGATCATCATAATGCACTCCCAGGAATCCCAGTTCCACAATAAATGTTTAAAGTCCATCATACACTGCCCCAAAAAATAAAGGGAACACTTAAACAACACAATGTAACTCCAAGTCAATCACACTTCTGTGAAATCAAACTGTCCACTTAGGAAGCAACACTGATTGACAAATTTCACATGCTGTTGTGCAAATGGAATAGACAACAGGTGGAAATTATAGGCAATTAGCAAGACACCCCCAATAAAGGAGTGGTTCTAGCCTGACTGCCATTAGGTCCCGAGATGAGCTCCTCAGACCCCTTTTGAGACGATATGCTGGTGCGGTTGGCCCTAGGTTCCTCCTAATGCAAGACAATGCTAGACCTCATATGGCTGGAGTGTCCGCAGTTCCTGCAAGAGGAAGGCATTGATGCTATGGACTGGCCCGTCCGTTCCCCAGACCTGAATCCAATTGAGCACATCTGGGACATCATGTCTCGCTCCCATCCACCAACGCCACATTGCACCACAGACTGTCCAGGAGTTGGCGGATGCTTTAGTCCAGGTCTGGGAGGAGATCCCTCAGGAGACCATCCGCCACATCTGGAGCATGCCAAGGCGTTGTAGGGAGGTCATACAGGCACGTGGAGGCCACACACACTACTGAGCCTCATTTTGACTTGTTTTAAGGACATTACATCAAAGTTGGATCAGCCTGTAGTGTGGTTTTCCACTTTCTTTTGAGTGTGACTCCAAATCCAGACCTCCATGGGTTGATAAATTTGATCATGTGTGACGTTGTCAGCACATTCAACGATGTAAAGAAAAAAGTATTTAATAAGAATATTTCATTCATTCAGATCTAGGATGTGTTATTTTGGTGTTCCCTTTATTTTTTGAGCAGTATATACAGTGCCCCCTTGAACTTTGCGACCTTTTGCCACATTTCAGGCTTCAAACATAAAGATATAAAACTGTGAAGAATCAACAAGTGGGACACAATCATGAAGTGGAACGACATTTATTGGATCAAAAACTGAAAAATTGGGTGTGCAAAATTATTCAGCCCCTTTACTTTCAGTGCAGCAAACTCTCTCCAGAAGTTCAGTGAGGATCTCTGAATGATCCAATGTTGACCTAAATACTAATGACGATAAATACAATCCACCTGTGTGTAATCATGTCTCCGTATAAATGCACCTGCAATGTGATGGTCTCAGAGGTCCGTTAAAAGCGCAGAGAGCATCATGAAGAACAAGGAACACACCAGGCAGGTCCGAGATACTGTTGTGAAGAAGTTTAAAGCCGGATTTGGATACAAAAAGATTTCCCAAGCTTTAAACATCCCAAGGAGCACTGTGCAAGCGATAATATTGAAATGGAAGGAGTATCAGACCACTGCAAATCTACCAAGACCTGGCCGTCCCTCTAAACTTTCAGCTCATACAAGGAGAAGACTGATCAGAGATGCAGCCAAAAGGCCCATGATCACTCTGGATGAACTGCAGAGATCTACAGCTGAGGTGGGAGACTCTGTCTATAGGACAACAATCAGTCGTATATTGCACAAATCTGGCCTTTATGGAAGAGTGGCAAGAAGAAAGCCATTTCTTAAAGATATCCATAAAAAGTGTTGTTTAAAGTTTGCCACAAGCCACCTGGGAGACACACCAAACATGTGGAAGAAGGTGCTCTGGTCAGATGAAACCAAAATTGAACTTTTTGGCAACAATGCAAAACGTTATGTTTGGCGTAAAAGCAACACAGCTATCACCCTGAACACACCATCCCCACTGTCAAACATGGTGGTGGCAGTATCATGGTTTGGGCCTGCTTTTCTTCAGCAGGGACAGGGAAGATAGTTAAAATAGATGGAAAGATGGATGGAGCCAAATACAGGACCATTCTGGAAGAAAACCTGATGGAGTCTGCAAAAGACCTGAGACTGGGACGGAGATTTGTCTTCCAACAAGACAATGATCCAAAACATAAAGCAAAATCTACAATGGAATGGTTCAAAAATAAACATATCCAGGTGTTAGAATGGCCAAGTCAAAGTCCAGACCTGAATCCAATCGAGAATCTGTGGAAAGAACTGAAAACTGCTGTTCACAAATGCTCTCCATCCAACCTCACTGAGCTCGAGCTGTTTTGCAAGGAGGAATGGGGAAAAATGTCAGTCTCTCGATGTGCAAAACTGATAGAGACATACCCCAAGCGACTTACAGCTGTAATCGCAGCAAAAGGTGGCGCTACAAAGTATTAACTTAAGGGGGCTGAATAATTTTGCACGCCCAATTTTTCAGTTTTTGATTTGTTAACAAAGTATGAAATATCCAATAAATGTTGTTCCACTTCATGATTGTGTCCCACTTGTTGATTCTTCACAAAAAAAATACAGTTTTATATCTGAAATGTGGCAAAAGGTTGCAAAGTTCTAAGGGGCCGAATACTTTCGCAAGGCACTATGTCCAGATACCTCCTTTTTTGTTATTGCGTTTAGCCCAGTAATTCAAATGCATAATGTGCCATCACTTGTCAAAAAAGTTATATTACAGTTCATAGAAACATGTCAAACGAAGTATAGAATCAATCTTTAGGAAGTTTTTAACAGATCTTCAATAATGTTCCAACCGGAGAATTCCTTTGTCTATAGAAATGCAATGGAACGCAGCTACCTCTCACGGGGGAGCGCGTGATCAGCTCATGCCACTCTGCCAGACCTCAGTCAAACAGCTCTCTTTCTCTCCCCCTTCACAGTGGAAGCCTCAAACAAGGTTCTAAGGACTGTTGACATCTATTGGAAACCTTGAAGTGCAATATGACCCCATAGACACTGTATAGGCAAAGACTTGAAAAACTACAAACCTCAGATTTCACACTTCCTCGTTTAGATTTTTTTCTCTGGTCTTTGCTTGCAAAGTGAGTTCTGTTTATACTCAGACATCATTCAAACAGTTTTAGAAAACACTGAAGTTTCTATCAAAATTTACTAATTATATTCTAGTTTTTGGGCCTGAGTAGCAGGCAATTTACTCTGGGCACCTTTTTATCCAAGCTACTCAATACTGCCCCCCCCCCCAGTCCCAAAGGTGTTAATGACTCCAACCTGTGTGTGTGTGTGTGTGTGTGTGTGTGTGTGTGTGTGTGTTTACACACACTTGGCTTTGATTTGACATGCTCCTATAAACTTCACATGTTGGTTCTCATGGGTCCTTTTACATGAAGTGCCCAACAAGAGTCCACATTCTTCCATGTAGAGTCAGTAAGTCTGCATTCTTGCTGGCTGCTTGTTTAGACGGGAAATGGCTGTAATTCAGGATATATTTTTAAAGAATACAAATTGCACTCTATTCCACTATTGTTTTTTTTCTGGGTTGTAATATGTTTCATGAACAGCTGTTTTGTTTCTAATATTAACAGGAAGAAGCCACAGCTGTCGAAAGGAAACCTTGCTTTTCCCATGTATCAGTTACTTATCAATCGATACACTGTTTTTACAGTGGCTAAAGGCTAAACTGTGGGCCAATGTGCTTTTCAGTTAATGTCTTTCATGGACCATCACTTTCTCAACAGGTACTGTGCTGCTGTCCAAGGACTCGCCCATGCAGAGAAGAATGGCTATGACTGCCAACGATCAAGGTAACACATGCGTAGTACTATTTACCATCACCACCTATTTTAAACGCTTTCTTTTAGCTGTAGTAAAACTGGTAATATCATACAGCATCTCTTGGATGGTGTTTGCTTTTAAAAGGCAAAATGTCACGATCCTCAACATTTTAAAACACAACTTGACTGTGTACAATGTCGGCTACTCGTGAGACCTGAGGGGGTTCTAGGTAAATCAGCTAACAGTTCCACATTCCTCAGTCCTTCCGTAATATGTACAGCTCCGCTTATCTGTGTTTGTCTAACACACTTCAAGTCATGGGTCATGTTAGGAATCCTCATACAGTGCATTCGGGAAAGTATTCCAAACACTTGACTTTTTCCACATTTTGTTACATTACAGCCTTATTCTAAAATGCATAAATAAACTTTTCCTCATCAAGCTACCCTCTACCCCATAATGACAAAGTGAACAAAAGGTTAAAACAAACATATATCTTAATTACATAAGTATTCAGACCCTTTGCTATGAGACTTGAAATTGCGCTCCGGTGCATCCTGTTTCCATTGATCATCTTGGAGATGTTTCTACAACTTGATTGGAGTCCACCTTTGGTAAATTCAATTGACTGGACATGATTTGGAAAGGCGCACACGGCTGTCTAAGGTCCCAGAGCAAAAACCAAGCCATGAGGTCCAAGGAATTGTCTGTAAAGGGAGGGAGGGGACTCTGTGGAGATGGTTGTCCTTCTGTATGGTTCTCCCATCTTTGCAGCGCTCCTCCAATCAGGACTTTATGGTAGCATGGCCAGACTGAAGCCGCTCCTCAGTAAAAAGCACCTGACAGCCTGCTTGGAGTTTGCAAGGCACTTGAAGGACTAAAAAAATGTAAATAAAAAGAACCCACCAGAACATGCACACTCACTACTTAGAGCAGGCGTTAATAGAACATTTTACACCGGTCTCATAAAATCTCAAGCAAAAGCCCATGTGATAGTGAGTAGCCAGCTAATCTTTAGATTGAAATATTTGCTAGCTACCAAGGCTACAGTTGAATTGTTATGAACACACCCTTCTGTCTGTCTCCAACTGTTTAAACAGCATGCTAGCCTGTCCACTTTGTTCAGATGTTGAAATCAAGTGGCCTACCTTATTGTGTTAAATGCTTATTGCACATTTTATTCAATTTGACACCTAGTTTAACAGTCTATGTATGGACCAATTTCATTGCCAACAGATTATATTTTAATCCCATGTTTTATTTTCTAATGCACACATTTAATCATTTGAATTCCTAAATTGTATTTTGTCATTTAAAACTTGGGTGAATATTGCCTTCAGTTTAAATTCAATTTCCATTTTATTTATATATATATTTTATATATAACACACACAGTCCCACCTACTGATTCCCACTCGCTCACCTCCTCCCATTGTTAACTGACACTTCTCACCTCCAACGAACCCCAACAGGCCTCCCCACACAGCAATCCCTCTCTTACATTTACTTATCTTTCCAGTGGCTGTCATCGCTGGCTCTAAGGGAAGGAAAAGATCTGATGCTGACAAACCTACAGATCACAAGAGCATTGAATATAAAGGTAACTGGATTTACTTTTTTCTTTTTTTTTTCTGCAGTATGGCTTTTGGCTGGCTCCTTATGGTTGAGGTTCTATGTAAACCATTCTCCCTGCACGGTGTAGTTAGCTGTTCTGGGATCGATCTCAAACGTCCTTCCAGATGTGATAGCCTTTTTCACAAGTTGAGGCCTGCAGGTTTGAGATCAGTTTTATTTTTAAGTATTTCCTTCTGCACTTTAGCACACACAAATAGCAAACCAATGAAGTATTGATTAAGCAAGACATGGGACAAGAATGGAGCAACAATGACTTACAACAACTAAGCGTTCCTAGTCAGTACTCTAGAGGAGATCTGCATGGAGGAATGGGCCAAAATACCAGCAACAGTGTGTGATAACCTTGTGAAGACTTACAGAAAATGTTTGACCTCTGTCATTGCCAACAAAGGGTATATAACAAACTATTGAGAAACTTTTGTTATTGACCAAATACTTATTTTCCACCATAATTTGCAAATAAATCCTACAATGTGATTTTCTGGAGAGAAAAAAATGCTCCTTTTGTCTGTCATAGTTGAAGTGTACCTATGATGAAAATTACAGGCCTCTCTCATCTTTTTAAGTGGGAGAACTTGCACATTTGGTGGCTGACTAAATACTTTCCCCCCCACTGTATCGTGCATCCCTAACCGAGATGGAACAAAATAATTATTTGCAGCCCAGTAGTAATGCTTAAAGATGAGTAGGCCTAAACTGCCTCTTTCCTTGTGCATTTGCAAGTTGGCTTTACAAATATGATGGGTTTTGTAACCCCAGACAAATTACACGATTTTGTCGAGTCCGTAGGCATAAATTAATAGGTAAGAGGAATTGGAAGATTCTGGCGAAGATAAAGGCACGTTAGAAGAGAAACCCTTTTTATGGCATTAATGCGCCCCATCATAGGAGGAGGCAAGTGTCCAGCTCTTTTGTTGTAGCTGTCCAACCAGCTCATTGTTAAGCTTGAAGATGAGCTTTGGGATTCTATGTATTTTTAGTCTACGGTAAGTGAAGTTGTCATGCACTTTAAATGGTATCCTCTAGACCACTTGCTGTAATATTATCTGAGATCACATTTTCTCCCATTTTTTTCTTTTTTTAAATGAATTGCCAGACAGTTAGCCAAATGAATTGAATTAAGTCTCGTCGGTTAGGGACAGAGGCTGTGTCATCGTCTGCATATAACGAAATGCGGTCTTTTGTTTCCTACTTTAAGACCTTGGATATAAGGATGATTCCTTATTTGTATAGCTAGGGGTTCAAGGGTGACAGCAGACCGCTAAGTGGGGAAACTCTGCTGGACAGATCTATGTAGTTCAAAGGGCCTGGATTTGTCGCTGTTGGGCAGGCAGAGCATTTTGACCCAGGCGATAAAGGAGTCGCCAAATCCAAACCTAGTGAGCGCTTCGAGCATGTGTGACCATTCTATTTGGTCGAGCGCTTTTTGAGCATCTAGCGATATAATAGCCGTCTTGGCGCTTTTCCCATGATTTGCGTATAGAACGTTAAGCAGCCTGCGCACATTAGAACAATAACCTGCCGGGGATAAAACCCTGTCTGATCCGGATGAATAATGGTTGCATGTTTGTGTAACCTATTACAAGTACTTTGTTGATATTTTTTTTAAACGTCTAAATTAAGCAATGCTATCGGTCTAAAATTTGCGGGATCTGTTACCTCTGCCTTTTTAACAAGGCAAATATTGGCTTCTTACAATGACTACGGCAAAATGTAATTTTCTGTTGAATCAGTAAACATCCTAAGTAAGAGGGGAGCGAGGGCTTCACTGAATGTTTTATCAAATTCACAGCCGAAACCATCAGGGTCTGCAGCCTTTCCAGGTGGGAGAGCTTTTATTGCCTCAATTATTTATTCTATTGTGAAATTTGAGTAAAAAAGTGTTTTGCCGCTATCAAGTTTTGGCAGGCTGATGGCGTCACAGAAGGCTGACTCATCGGATCTGGAAAAATATAACTGAGATTCTTTGAAGCAGTTTATCTCTTTAGGATCTGTCGGCAAGGTCCCCGCCTTAGACCTGATTTTACGGATTGCTCGATTTGCCTGTGCATCCTTTAGTCGTCTAGCAAGCTACCTTTCCGGTTTGTCCCCTAGTTCATATTGTTTTTGTTTCAGCTTTACTGACCTGAGAACCAATAATAGAACTGTGTTCATATTTTAATATCAAAATATTGTTGTAGTCTACTTGAAGTTCTGGTTGTCTCCAAAGATGGGAGTTATTTTTCTATCTCATGCGATTCCCTGTGTCTGTCACTCGTATGAAATAATGACCTCATAACCGTTTAACGTTTCCCATAGTGTAGAATCAGATACCACTCCCGTGTCATTAGTCTGAGGAACTCATTCAACTTAACTGTCATGCAGTCAATGAATGCTTGGTCTGTGAGCAAGGAGTGGTTAAAACGCCGACTGTAAATCTGTTTTGGTAAAGAGGGACAATGTAATTGGACTGTGGTCACTTAAGAATCTATGGCATTTTGAATTGAGCACTTTGGGAATCAAGTTGGAGTCGATTCTAGAAAAAGACAGGGTAGAATGAGCAGTCTGTCTGTGGGATGTTGCAGTCTCGTCAGATGTCCACTAGAATCCTGGATTTGTTTAGATTTAGTATCTGGACATGGGGGAAATTTTGTAGAGTCTGTGTAGACGGTCTGTCGCGATATGGATCAAGGTAACAATTAAAATCGCCCCCGATTAGTGGGACTAAGCTCTGGGAGTAAATCAAAAAACAGGAGAGAAATGTGGGTCAATGTTTGTGCCATTAGAAATTCAATAGGGTGACCGGGAAAGAGTTAATGTTGTACCTACCGTCTGTGGACAAGAGTTAAAAATAGCTGTTTTTACAAAAGACAATAGCAACACCTCTTGCCTTGGAAGATAAGGGTGATTGATAAACTTGAGAAATCCAGTTGGATCTGATGCCGCTGTCTGGCAGCAGAAAACAACAAAACACCGTAATGGACGCCAGAGAAACCCACCCTCCCCACTACTTCTCCAAATGAAGCATTGTTCTCCCATCTCACATAAAACGAGGACTGCTGTGCATGATGGATAGAACAGACCAATACTACGCTAGCAACAGTTGGACTTAACAGCCCTCTCCGCGGTTGTTGGACATTTTTTATTTGTATACATTGCCTCTTTTATGAATAAACATAAAAATCCACTGTTTGCTCAGTCAACATTCCAGACATTTGTGGCCAGGGGATTTGCTGTAGTTTTGACACGTAGCTTGCAACATCTTCGAGCTTGGTGAAGGCTCCTGTCATGGCGTTGTGATTTAAAATGCAGGCTTGTATTTCACCTCTGCCTCTCATGGTCTGCATCACAGCAGGGAGTCAAGTAGCAGAATGCGTGCCGTTGCTCAATCACCTCCATGGTGTAGTTGGGGAAGATGAGAAACTTTTGACCTTTTTGTATTCCATTGCTCCCTGTTGTATAATGAGCTCCTCTTCCTGAAAGTGATTTACCCTTGTAATTATGGTGTGTGGCTTGGCACCTGATGAGCAGTGTTGTAAAAAAAATTGTTTAAAGTACTACTTAAGTAGTTTTTTGGGGGAATCTGTCATTTATATTTACTCCACTACTTTCCTGAAGAAAATGTTGTACTTTTTACTCCATTTTCCCTGACACCCAAAGTACTGTTGGGTTTCCGTTGCCATATTTCACTGCTAGTTGTGCCTCGGGAATATCCTAAACAATGTATTTTTTTTTGAGGGCTGAACTTGTGAAACGGTAAATTTAAGATTTCAAAATTTGTGTCCGAGATATGAACGCTTCTACTTCATGCGCGCCAGCGCCCCACTTCTGAGATCAGTTCTGATTTGTCCTCTGGTCTTCCACAGATGCTTGCATGGTGCCCTCGGACTCGGGCCCTTGCCGCGCTGCCTTCAACATGTTCTACTTTGACCCCAGCACTAGCTCCTGCCAGTCTTTCATCTACGGTGGCTGCCAGGGAAACGGCAACCGCTACGGCACACTGGACGAATGCATGGCCCGGTGCACTGGAGAGCACGGTAAGAATTGTTTTCCATTTTGTGGCGTTAGTGGGATTAAAATGGATTTAGTTTTGTCATTGATCAACACAATGCTCCATAGGTCAGTGAGAAAATTCTGCAAATGTAAACAAAGTAGTTGCAATAATATATTTAATTTCAAGCACAGATTCATCTTCATAAAGAAGAGCAGTTATTGGTAGCTGGGCAACGATAACAAATCAGACTGAATATCTCTTTTAAGCAGGATGAAGTTCATTAGGGTGTGGAATATGTATTAAATCACCCAGACAGTCATACTTAACTGAGCTGCCGGACAGGAAGCAAATGTCACCATGAGGGCATTATTAATTTTAAAACCGCTACAGAGTTCAATTGCTGTGAAGTGAGAACTGAGGTGGGTCAATAACATTGTTCCACCACAATGACCTAAATGACGGCATGAAAAGAATGAATAAATATTCCAAGATAAGGCACTACATTAATACTGCAAAACGACTTTGCAAAGGAATACACTTTTTGGCCTAAATGCAAAGCCTTATGTTTGGGACAAATCCAACACAGTAACTGACGCCTTATTTTGAGGCATGACAGGGAAAATCTGCTTTACACCAGACACTGGGAGAGTAATTCACATTTCAGCAGGACAATCTAAAACACAAGACCAAATCTACACTGGAGGTGTTTACCAAGAAGACAGTGAATGTTCCTGAGTGGTGAAGGTTTTATTTTTATTTTTTAATTCTGCTTTTTTTAAAATCTGACACTACTTGAATTGCTGTCTAGTCATCATCCCAAACACCTTGACAGAGCTTGAAGGATTTGGAAAAGAATAATTGCCAAATATTGTGCAATCCAGGTGTGCAAAGCTCTTCGACTTACCCAAGAAGACTCACAGCTGTAATCGTTGCTGCCAAAGGTGTTTCTAACGTGTTGAATTGTTCATTTGATTTTTGTTTTGTGGTGGCTATAGTGATTTTTCTCTTTTCTGATTCCATTATTTTCACAGGTGAGCAAGGGCAACACAATGGCCATAACCGCGTGACACCAGGTAAGCTAACCTTCCTTAGGTTCTATGCTAGCGGTGAGGTTTAAAGGGTTGTGTTCCAGTTCTGAAAACAGCTCCAGGAGAGGTTTTGATCTAAAGTTTTTTTGGGGGTGGCATATGAACTTGGCTTGTGCGAGCCGGAATGGCTTGGTTTATCACAGGGCATTACTGCCAATCTATCTCCTTAATCCCGAGTGCCAAGCAGAGACGGATCAGGTGCCATTTTTAGTCTTTGGTGTGACTCGTCCGGGGATCAAACTCCTAACATTAAAATCTGAGTGCACAAGCCACTGCATTGATCTCATTGATAAATGAGACTGTTATAGGTGATGTGAAACCAAAGTCATCATGAACAACTGAAAGATACACTGAGTGTACAAAACATTTGGAACACGAACACTTTCCTAATTGAGTTGCTCCCCCCCTTTGCCCTCAGAACAGCCTCAATTTGCCAGGGCCTGTCAACAACTCCAAAAAACTACACGTTTTTAGAGTCAAGCTGGGACCGAATACTACACTTTTGATTACTTTAATACACACATAATTCAATTTGTCCAAATACTTATAGCACCTTCAAATGGGGGGGATGAGATGATAGTTATTTCTAAACGGTACAACATATTTATGAAAATACCCTCAAATACAAGTACTGTACTATTGCCTCCATATGAAACATTTTGCTCTCAAGGAGTATAGAGCCAAATGCATAGGGGAGTGTACTTAAAGTAAATGCATCCATCCTTCCCCTCCAGGGGTCTTCCTGGTGGCCACACTGGCTGTGAGTTCAGCTCTGATCCTGATGGGTCTGATCCTTATCACCATCTGGCGCTCCAAGCTGCAACGTGGCCACCGCCGCCTCGGTGACAAGGAGGACCTGCTGCCCTACGAGCAGCTGTTTGAGGAGCAGCTGCCCGAGGAAGCGCTCCCAAAAGTGGGCACGGCACCATGAGGGAGCCTGCTCCTGTGTGGCTCCATAGCGCCACAGTCGCCTTACTCCACTGTCACCTTTCCATTCCACAAATATCACTGACCCGGAATGCCTGCATCTGTTGGTTGTCAAGGGATGTATTCAGATATGATGGGAAGTTGTTTAATTGTGTATTTTTGTCCAAATAGATACAGTGATACGTGCATTGCTAATACAGGCACACCTACGAGGTGTTTTAGGTTTGGGGTTTAGTGAGTGATTTAGACCTATGCTTGACATTTTCAGATCATAGTGAATTTCTGCTGCTGTCATTTACTTCTTGTTTATTTAATTATAAAGGCTGAAACTTTGACGTGCCGTCTCCCGGACACAGATTAAGCCTAATCATTGGAGTAAAACAAACTCAATTGAGAATCTCCATTTTTAAAATGCTTTTTAGTCCAGGGTTAGGCACATCAATGGGTCTGGGGGAAACCTCTCCTGAATGCGTTTTTAAAAAAAACAACCTTTTGTAAACTTGAGTTCATGAACGGCGCTGCTACACTTTACTGTGATATTTTGTACACCCTATATTCAGTGGCAAGATGACCTTTTTTAAAAACATTTAATGAACAAATAACATATTTCGTTAACATTTTACTTACAATTTAAGAGGTGCACAATTTAAATCTTAAACATGACAACAACTGTTATTTTCATGACTTACACTTATCTCCTCCATATAGAATGTAAATGTTCAGTAGCTTATTGTGGGATTTCCTGTTCTACCTGTAACTCGGCAGCAATGAGCCGGATGATGTCAACACTGCGTCCTCTGTATTAACTACTAACTGTTTAATAAAGGACTGGTACTTTACTGATTGCTGAATACCTCTCTTTTGTACAGTGCAAAGTGCGTCGCATAATTTACAGGAGAATAATGTATTTATAAATAAGAAGAAAATGGATACGTTTTAGGATGGTAAAACAGGGGACAAAGCGTCCTAGGTAAAAAGCAATGAAGTATGTTAATGTTTTTCTTAATGTCCAGTTTGTCAACTCACTCCACATCTGCATTTGTATTGCTACAGATTGGAGAGGACAAGGCTGGACGGTTTGTTTTTCTTACCTCTAGAGGGCAGAAGTGACCATGATGCATACTAAGTATCTTCCTGGTGAAGAGACTGATTTGAGGGCACTCCTTAAACTGATCTTATTAGTACAAGTTTATGCATAGCGTAGGACTCAAATGTTTTCTTCAACACTAGTTATGGAAGTTCAGTAAGTGAAGTTTTAATCTGCATCAACACATCTTATTCAACATGATCACAGTAATGTAGGTTCGCATGCAGTTGGTTTCACTGTCAATGTATTACTTTACACATTTCATCGCCATGCAAAAAGGATAAAGTAAGAGTTTCTTATCTTGATGTGGTGGGTCGTTTTGTAATAAAACACAGGAATTAGCTGAACATTTTCATCCCGCACCAATTCTAAAATGACCTAGCTAATTGAGCAAACTTAATTCCCTATTAATTGGTTCCAGGTCTGGGAAATGGTTAGTGATAAAGTAGGTAGCAAGCTGTCTACAGAGGCCGTGGTGTGGTCATGCAGGGTTCTGTGTGTTCTTGACTCTTAATTCATTTTTCTTGATTCCTTGCACCCTCTCACCACCAAATCCATTGGAGAGTAAGGTACAAGGGGAGTGACTTTGGACCTTCTCGAATACGGTTGAAAAGGAGGCGAGGCGATAGGATGCGTGGAACCACAGAAAGACAAATTGAGATCGAGCCCCAGTGTAACGTTCACCTTCCTCTCCCGTTTCTTTCTGCTGAAGAGACTCAATACGAAGCAGCTGGCCTCCTTGACGTTGTGTCCTTGGGTACTAAAGTGCTCTGCTTTCGCTGCGCTCTAAAATGAGGCCCTAAAGACAATGATTAGCTCATTTCCCAACCATGTAAATCCTCCCACCCACACACACACACACACACACATACACACTCATTATTAGTCAATGGGATTCAAACTCATTTCCATAAACAGTCAAACATAATGATCATTCTAGTGCCCTGGCTCTGACACAAAACATTGAGGTAGCTGATGGCCAAAGAGGATGGTAGGAATGAGAGGAATGGGATGGATGGAGAAAGTACAGGGGAGGGTTCGCGATAAGGCTGTTGGGTGGACCAGAGAGACTTCAAGACCAGAACTCCAACAGCGCAGCATGGGGGGGATAATGTTTATAGAGAGCCTGTAACCCTCACTCACTGTCTGAAAGCAGATACACTGCCCACCCCTATAACTCTCACTGACTGTCCAAGGTAAATCCATAGGACACTAGTCGAATCCTTCTCTTCTCTCCACAGCTCCCAGGCCCAAAACCCGTAACTCTCCTCCTGCAGTTCCAGTGGTGTGCACTATGTGGGGCTTTGTTTGGCCCGATGTGTACCCTGTCCTTGGTAACCTATTTCTGTGTTGTCAGTGCCTGTGGTCATCTGTTTTCAATCCGGTGTTGGTGTAATTGTGCTTGTTTAGCATGACCCCCCCCCCCGACCCTCCTGTACACCTCCACCCCTCACCAGCTGCCTGACAGATTTGAGGGATGCTCTGCATTCCTGGGGGCATGAGTGGGAGTGTGATCCCTCCCTTTTCCCCTTCTCCAACAGAAGTGTGTGTCGGGGTTTGTGTGTCAGGAAGTTATAGATGGTGGGTTTGAATGCGTGAAGGAGGGTGTTTGTCTGTTTGCTATTATGTCAAGTAGAAGTGAGTCCGTTTGTCTGTGTGTAAGCTCGTCATGCCCAGGGACACCTCAGTCTGTCCTCACACTCCTCCTGATAGAGCCCAACCCCCCCCCCCCCCCCCCCCCCAGCATGGTGGGAACTCTAACCGTGGACCAGTTTCTCTGTCCCACACCTCAGGTACTTTCCCTCACCTCCAGCCCTCTGCCACCCATCACCAGGCCTTTAGCAGGCTGATAACAGAGCCCTAAAATTCCACAGAGCCAACCACAAGAACTGACCCCAAATCAGCCATGCCAGAGAGGAGAAACAGAGGAGAGAAAGAGAGAGGGACAAAAAGGGAGGAAAGACAGAGAGAACGCGAGGAAAAGCAAGAGAATGAAAGTAGTGAGGTGAAGGCTAGGAAAGAATACTTCTCCACTAAGTATGATGTCATGACTTTGGCTCTCTAGAGCGTGGAGGGAAGGTCCTAAAGGGGAGTTGATATCTTGGCAGTAAAGGGGACTGAAATCCGAGTGACCCCGACTAAAATTGAAAGCAGTTGCGAATCCTCTGGAGGGCCGACGTTTTTGCGATCCAGACTCTGCTCCCAGTTCCCACGACACCAACCGACCTCCACTTCTCTTTTTTGATCCACTTCCTCTATATTTTCTCTTTCTTTCTCTCATTCTTTCTTTGGTCCCCGTGCCTATAAATGGGAAGTCTGGTGATATTTTGGACCGCCGGCCATGACCAGTCACACTTAAAAAGGTCAAATTAAGAGGGGGATGGTTTCACTGGGTTGGAGTAGAAGATGCTTATAAAAAGCATCCTTGAGAATGCTTAAATGGCCATGAAATGGAAAATACTTTTGGCGGATGATTTAGGAGATGGTGAGGTGGCTAGACAACACCATGTCCTTTGACCCCTGTTTTCTTCCAAACACTTCCTGGTATGTGGCTCTATTTCCCTGATGATTTGTTTTTGTGAAAGTGTGAGAGAAAAACCGAGAGCAGTATGTTGAGGAAGGGAATGTGTGGAGGAGGGAAAGTGTTGATGGGCTTATACATGTTTGTAAATCGCTATTCAGTCGTTCATCCCTCTGAGGCCATGAGAACCTCTCAAGCATAAAACAAGATATTTAAGATATGTCATGTCAATATAATAATAACAATACATGCCATTTAGCAGAAGCTTTTATCTAAAAGCGACTCGGTCATGCATGCATACATTTTACGGAAGGGCACCATGGGATCGAACCCACAATCCTGGCGTTGCAAGTGCCATGCTCTACCGAGTCCATGACAGTAAAGTGTTGCGAATGGCTATTCAGTGGATTTAACAGTATCCAATGAAATATGTGGCTATGCCTACACGAAGACGTACAGTACGTACTTGTGTGTTCTCCCAATCTCCTCACTTGGCATGCCCATTCTACGATAGTGCCATAACAACATTTTGATCTGTCTTTTAATGCAGACTGAATGCTAAATGCCTCCAGACTCCGTTTTACATCAGGGATAAGTTTATAACCTATTGTTACCTTGAGATGAAGGCCAAATGGTCCTTGATGGCTGTGCATCTCACTTGCCAGGACAACAGACCAATCAGGGCCTTGTATCTACTGCGAGTTGAAGCCAGGTGAAATCTGTGTGGTATTCCTCGTGGTAGCCAAGTCGATGTGTGTGGTAAACTTTACAGGCAATTAACTGTATTTATGAGATTAGAGGAATGGGGGAGAGGTGTTCTCTCAAGCGAGCAGCTATTCACCTCCGAGGAAGGACTCTTCAGTTTGATGTCAAACCTGAGGGAAGTTGAGCTGTTTTAAGGTCATTTCAGTTGTGGTGAAACTGAACAAATTGGACTTCTGGCAGAAAGACCCTGTGTGTTATTGCGAGATACAATCATCAGTGTAGAGGAATGTTTTGGTGGCGATTCAAATATGTAATTAACCGTTAGGTAAACAACGTTGTGCGTAGAGACTCAGAAAAAAGTTGAAGACATGCACATTTTTACTACAGTCAGTATTTCATTCTTATGGTTTCACCGGTAATGTGGAAACTGTGGTAATACTTTTCATGTAACGACATGATGAGGTGAAATTAGGCCTATGAAACGCTGGCACCCTCTACCCATAATGCTTCTCCTCCTCCTCCTCTCTTGACGTCTTCTCCCAAACACATGTCAGTTGCACCACTTCGACATAAACAAGGAAACACTGGAGCGAGGCATGAGAGGGGTAGACACTTTGTCATTTGCCAGCTATGATTACAAGCCACATTGAGCTATTTAGTTTGAGCCAATGAAAACAGAGATACCTGGGAGTTTACCTGGGAGGCGTGAGAAGCAACTCTACTCTCTCATTACCATCAGAGAAATGTCCATGGTGATCCTGCCTCAGGGAACAGATGCGGAATAGATAATGGTGCAGACATAATGGATGATTCACATAATGGATGATTCGTTGCAGGCAAGACAACAAAGTTGACACTGTGGCGCGGTCATGAGGCTACATACATTGAGCAACTCGAAGATGATTTTTTTTGTCTGCCTCATATGAATCATCAATGTTTACTGTTCAAAGGTAGTGCCTCTGGTTTGAACGTGACTATCGCTCTGTATGGATATGACAATGTTAGGTAACTGAAGTCGTCTAAGGGCTGGCTTTTATTTCCCTACACCTGGAGGGATGAAGCTTCGTCTGACACTTTTAATTGGCTGAATCATTTTGTGGTTTGAGCTGTCATGGCACACTGAAACCAGATGAGTCTCCCCAGGCCAGAGGCTCGGAGTGGGTCATTCACCATGGCTGCGGAGGTAGAGAGAGGATCCAACAGCAGGGAGAAAGACGAGAGGCCTTTAAAGGTGTGCTGACAAAGATATTATGAACAGAGAGACAATGAGGACGTGTATTGTAACAAACTATTCTCTCTCTGTCTCTTTCTGTCTCCCTCTCGGTTGGTCTGTCTGTCTCTCTCTCTCTCTCTCTCTCTCTCTCTCTCTCTCTCTCTCTCTCTCTCTCTCTCTCTCTCTCGCTCTCTCAGACACTCATGAAGTACACACATTCCAGACTAATGACACAACCTAGTAGACTACAGAGATATTACAGAAATAGCTTCCCAGACACATAATCATCAAATCAAATCAAATTTTATTTGTCACATACACATGGTTAGCAGATGTTAATGCGAGTGTAGCGAAATGCTTGTGATCATAAGCAGTATTATAAACAGCCACTCAGACACACACACACATCCTAACCAACTCGTACCCTACTATATCCACAGTGAGAACAGGAGCTGTGCTTATGCAGCAAATGCCACTTGACTTGTTCCAGACACACACACAGACAGAGAGACAGAAACACACACACACAGAGAGACATAGTCACGGGAAGTAGAGGTGCAGTAGCTTCCCCTGAAACATTGGGGGTAAAATTGTACACAATTATAAGAGAGAAACACAGACACACATAGTAGTGCCAGGACAGAGGGTGACAAACAGTTAGGGAATGTCTGCCACATAGGGGCGGCTTAAATCGAGGGCCCGCCTCCCGTTAGGTTGAGCCTGCTGTATTCAATTAGTCTGTATTCACCACATCATGAAAATAAATGTCCCCTTTCCTGACCTCCTCTCGGTCTCCTAGCCCCATCTCTATCATGATGTAGTTCGTCACACATGTTGTCCTCTGTGGTAGAGCATGTCACTTGCAATGCCACGATCGTGGGTTTGATCCCCGCTGTGGGCCACCCAACCGAATAATGTTTGCATGCATGCAACTTTGGATAGAAGTGTCTGCTACATGGTATATTATATAATACTTCTCCTTTAGGGGCTCTCCTATTGTCTGATGGATTATTGCTGTCTCAGCGATTAGCAACCACGACAGCAGACCGTCTTGATCTCCCGGACTCCAACATCTGTCACGAGTTTCTGTCTCTCTGTCGGTCTCCCTTTCTCTCTCTCTCTCTCTCTGTCAGTCTCCCTTTCTCTCTCTCTGTTTCTTCATCCCAATGCTCCCATATCTAGTGAGATGGAGACAGGATCCCTGCATAGTGAGAGTAGTAATCAGAGCATTGGTTTCTTATTCGTCCTCGTATGACATCAGAGGGTGATGTCATCTGCCGAATTAGACACACAGTTCGAATTGTCTACCACAGCCCTTTCTTGTCCCCAAAGAGACCCTACAAAGTACACCGCTTAATGTTCATTTTAAGCATACAGTGTGTGTGTGCCATCGGCAGGAAGGTGTGTGTGGGCGTCAGAAGTTGCATGTACTGTATAACTAATGATTCAGTACTTCTGATGTACTTTCCTATAGAGTTTCTATACGTTGGAACTGAGAGACAAAGGACAGAGATGATGTGCAAACTAGTTTGGAGACACATTTAAGCCATCTTGATAAACTATTCTGCCTGTCGCTATCTTTCCATCTCTCCGTCTTTTGCTTATTCTCTCAATCTTTCTCCCCCCTCTCTCAAATCTGTTCACTCCTTCTCAATCACTCTCCCCCAATTCCTTCCCTTCTTCCCTCTCTCCCTTCCTCTCTACAGTCTCACGCTAGAGAGGACGTGACAGTGTGAGAGGAGTGGAGGCTGTTTATCTCTTCCCCCTAACCTTGCCCAGATTCATCCTTTCCTTTTGCTGACTGCAGCAGACCACTGTCCCCCCCCTCCAGTGTGTCAGTGTAGTGTGTCGAGGCCCCATTGCTAATGTGTAGATTTATCCTCCATGAGGTTTGGATCCCATGCGGGATGATCCCCTATGGCTCACCTCAACACCAACATTTTCAGACACTGTTTAAGAGTGTGAGGGTCTTGAGGTTGTGGAGAGGGGGGTGGTTTAAGGATAGGGGGGATGCAAACAATGTAACCGCCACCAGCTGTGGCAATAGAACATAATTGGCAAAGCATTTCCTATACCCCTGTTGTCATAGCAACGGGTGAAAGGGAGGGCAAAGGGGTGATTTTGCTGACCTTGGGGGTCCTTGGCAACACACTGCTGGACGGTAAGTGTCGTCTTCTAGGCGCAAGATGCACGGGGCAGGATGTTGGGGGACTGTTTTCTAGGCCAAAGGCTACAACCATTTCCTGTTGTTGGTCTGGTCACTGCCTTCTCAGGCCTGGGGTCGATGGGCCCTGTGTTGGTTACCCTGCTCACTGTCAAAATACAATGTTATCACTCCAGTATGAGCCACACAAAAGCTGAAACTGTTTGGGAAAGCCCATGTGTACATTACACTCTTAGAAATAAATGTGCAAGTTGGGACCAAATACGATTCTTGAGAGCGATGCCATAGGGAACCATTTTAGGGTCTCTGAAGAACCATACATGTGATGGTTCTTTGAAGAACTGTTACGTTTACTCCCTCCCCGGCGCTCTAGGTCACTAGGCTGCTCATGATGGCGCACACCTGTCACCATCGTTACGCGCACCTGCGCGTCATCAGACTCCCCTGGACTCCATCAGCTCCTTGATTACCTTCCCTATGTATGTCACTCCCTTTGGTTCCTTCCCCAGGCGTTGTTGTTTCTGTGTCAGTTTCATGTCGGTGCGCTGTTCGTGTTTCTTGTCTGGTTCATGTTTGTTTATTTATTAAATGTATTCACTCCCTGAACTAGCTTCCCAACTCTCAGCGTACATCATTACAAAAACCCGACAAAAATCCACAACGAGAAATGTTTATGCTCTTCAGGACCAGAATTGAATAGGTGGTTTTTAACCTTATTTGCATACATCCCAGGGTGCATTTCGAGTGAATTTTCGAGTTAACAGTTCCAACTATGACTGTGTTTGCTAGTCTAAGGTGGAAACAGGGGACCAAAGCACAGCGTGGTGACCGTACATACTTCTTTATTATAAGATGTCGCCGTCAAAACGAACACGTGACGCCAACGTAGTGCTCAAAGGCAACTATACATGGACAAATACAGGTGGGAAAAGGGCTACCTAAGTATGGTTCTCAATCAGAGACAACGATAGACAGCTGCCTCTGATTGAGAACCACACCCGGCCAAACACACAGAAATACAAATCATAGAAAAAGGGACATAGAATGCCCACCCAAATCACACCCTGACCAAACCAAACTAGAGACATAATAAAGCTCTCTACGGTCAGGACGTGACAGTGACAGAGACATGGTTGTTGCATTCATTAATTTTCAGTCCTGTGGCTTTCATCAAGTGAGATCCTAAGTGAATGAGGGTGTCATCAAAATGTATTTATTAAGACAATACAATACACACTACAGGACAATACAATTCATACTTCAAAAGGCCTTTTTTTGAGTGCCTGGTTTTAGCCTAACACAGTGGACTGAAACTCATAGTTTACAGGCCACACCAGGCCTGCAAGACACATTCTGTTGGATCGCAAAGTGATGTGTAATTCCTATTCAGCCAAAGTGGGGATATCCAGGATTTTGAATGTTTATTCCACAGCAACCTGCATTCAGAATGACTGCCAGGGTCGGGAAGACTAAGATATGAGACTGCCTTAAACATCTAAACTGGAACAACCATTTCTGTAACGGGTGCAATAAGTCCAAGTAACAGATTGGAATAGTTTAGAAAAATGTATAGGATTAATTAGTCCATCAATGTAAAAAAACATATATCTTGAAACAAACAATTGTAAAAATCAACCTGCAATAGCACGTGCTGGGAAATATGATAATGATGGGCAAGGTTTTGGTTCAACTCTGGTTATTAACCTCTTGTAACTCTAGGGGCGGTATTTCATTTTTGGATAAAAAATGTTCCCGTTTTAAGCGCGATATTTTGTCACGACAAGTTGCTCGACTATGCATATAAGTGACAGCTTTGGAAAGAAAACACTCTGGGCAAGGTTTTGGTTCAACTCTGGTTATTAACACCGACACTGAGCTGCTTTTACACCACTGCATTTTGAATCATCAGGATGATGTGGCAGTTGACACTTTGCTTCTTGAAAGTCCAACATCTTGAAAACTTGACTACTGGCATGCAAGACATTTTGGGACTGTATTTACAGTGAAATACATACTAACATGTTGTTTTTGAAAGGAGTTTTCCTTATGAAGGAACCTTATGAGCTGAGGAAGAACCATTTAAGAATGTTTCTTTTTTTCTGTGTAGGGAAAGGGGGATGGTAATGGTAAAAATGCTTCCAAGACCCAGAGTTCTCTCTGATTGAGATCATTACTGATTGTTCTTATCTGCTCTCGAGATTCTAATGTAAAACACGACACTAATCGTTTTATGTGCTTGGAAAGCTCGTTTTTGAAGGAACGTTGTCCTAGATATTTTTTTCCCCAGAGCATTCATTGCATTAGAAGAGAATCAGCTTTTCAACTTCCATCTTGAGGAAGAAGTTGCTCATAGGGAAAGGAATTTGGACACCAGTGATCTTAAGTAACAAGAACAGCTACAGCTGGATTGTTGCGTCACTTGTTCTTGAAATGGCAAACGGCAGAGTACCAAATTACATAGCCGCTTCTACTGACACTGTTCCCCATACTTCTGCCTAACTACAGCCTCTGTCAGAGGCCTGTAATATTCTCAGCTGAAACAGGCCTAGAACTAGTGACTAGCAGCTGTGTGTGTTCCCTAGCATGTGCTCTGACTCATCCAGTGATCCACTGGATCACGTGACTCATCCAGGTGACCTACGCAATCCTGCTCCCTCCTCAGGGATGTTCAGCTGCCATTTTAAAATCCAAAAACCCTTCCAGCAGCTCACTCACTCACCTTATTAGTCCAGCCGATCTGTCACAGCTCGGCTGTTGCTACAAGTCTGGTGTGACGACTGGTTGCCCACGGCAGGTGTCTGACAGGGTGATTAGTCAAAGGGCCAATCCCTGGCTTCCCAGGGTGAGAGGTGACCTGTACTGGGAAGCAGGTGTGTCTTGTGTAAATCACTAGGTACAGTAGTCACCTGAGGGCTGTCACTCATCATAGTGGGGATGGAGCCCTGGGCAGTTAAACAGCTATGGGCCAATGCCAATGGCCAGACAAGGGTAATTAAGAGTAACATGAGCCTGCGTTCCTCGTCCATTTGCGGTCTCCTCTCCTCTGAGCCGGACAGTGCTAGCTGCTAGCAGTAACGAGGCTCATAGGTCCAGGCAGGGGCCAGAAATCACCTCAGCGTATATGTAGGTCACCGGCATGCGTGTGGCTTTGGCTGGGATCCGGCCTAATCTAAGGGCTTTTGCTCCAGTCAACCACTTTCATCTGTGGTGGAGATGGAGCGTGTGTTTGTAGCCCTCCACTCTGCGGCTGGTGGTTTAGGTTTAGCAAGGCTTGCTGCAGAGACTCTGGCTGTAGTCCTGTGATATTTCAACCAAGTGGAATGAATGATATTCTAACTCCGGGGGCCAGAGATTCCTCTCTTTAATCACCATTCCTGCTGTTCCTTTAGATCTCGCTCTGTACTTTGAGGTGCATATTAAAAAGTTATATCTAAGACCATATGGACCTGTTAGAGTAGTATTGTTGCATGGTGAAATATGTAGCCTTTCCTCTCCTTCAACGCCTGTCCTGTACAATTCTCCTACCCTCTTTCCTCCTTGATAAATGATTCAGCAGCTTCAGCGCGAGCAGGCCAGTCGTTGAAACAATGAAAAACCATGTCTTCTGTTTGGCTTCCCTCCCCTGGCCTAGAATGGGACGCAGGATCCTCTGGAAAATGTGACTGTTGCGTTTGAAAGGCTCTGCATGGCTAAAACGCCAGTCGCCCATCAAGACATCTGCAGACCCCTTCTGGCTCAGCTTCCTGCTATCTTTCTGTTTCGGCCCAAGATGCACTGGAGTGGAGCATCATGGGATGGCATTTTGTTCAGCTGTATCTGAACTCCAGAATGTTCTGTAGAATCACTTAGAGTTTTTAGCTGTCTGCTGCAAATTCCGTCTGGTCGTCAGAGTCAGACTGGGTTGGATGCGTCAATGTGACCTGCTGGGCCTTCAACAGTAATGATATGGGAAACGGTTCCACATGGCTGAAGTGTGTGATTATTATCAATGGAAAAAGTAGATGATTCTTGATATTGCAATAGTAAATCCAAGACGGGATTTGATGACATAACAGATCAAGGAGCATAGAATATGGCCATCATTTGGAGCTAAAGTAGTCAGCTTCATTTATTGACAAAGCACGGTGACCCTTTGACATTCCATGACCCCCCCAGCATGGGTATCCACTCCACTGTGTTTGCTGGCTCCTGGTTTGAAGAGAAAATGTGACTCAAGAATTTCTCACTGTGGCACCAAAGACTCACGTGAACGACACAAACATGACATTTCTGTTTATCTTCCCAGAACAAACCTTGTGCCCACGCAGACAGGAAAACACCTGGTCAGTCTGCTCCTTTTGAAAGCAGGGATGGTGTTTGTTTGTGTCAGGGTCAGATGTGCCTCTGGAATGTCTCATGCTTCGCCTCTTCTGCCCTTTCTCCCCACACTCTCGTTATGCGCTTGGCGGGTCTCTGGGCATTGCATGTGTTTGTGTTCAGTTGGGAGTGACTGAATGTGCATGTTGGGCTTAAGCGTCTAAGCACATACAGTGTTCACTACGACAAGAGTGTGCACTTTTGTTTGACAACAGCCTACTAAAGTGCAAATATGGACCTAAAAAATGTGGGTCTTTAGTATCATAGTGTTTCAATGAGCGTGGAGTTCTGTGCATGTGCAGACACAACAACAGTGGCTTGGCTCTGGATATCAAACAACTTATGTATCAGAATACGTGGTTTCTGTTACCCTTGAGCAAGATCCTTCATCAGCACTGCTAGAGCAGACCCCAGGTGTGGGAATGAATATTTGTAATACAATACAAATGTGGGTTGTGCTGCTAAACTGCACAATATTGATTGGAATAAATCATGGCAATTTGGGAATATGAGGCAATTTAGTCTATGGGGCAATTTCAGATGTGTTCAAACTCTCATGTAGAATGAAAAGCTCATATGATAAACAATACATTTTTTATCAGAATTTGTTAGTTTTTTACACAGCTGTTTATTGGTCATTACCTTATTATATAGGAGTAAAGACAAGTACATTAAAATGACAGAGTACTGTAAGTCAATACAAAACAGTGACTGCTGTTAGTACTATGCAAGTACGGGTAGGCTATAAGAACGACTTAATGTTAAGTGTTCCTATAATGACAGTAGTCAAATGAATTCAAAGGAATAAATTATACTGTTTTTATAGGCCAAGCCAACACTATACTTTTTTATTGTATCCATATCATGTTTACTAGGTGAACCCCCACATGGTTTCCTGACGTGTCCAAGACAACCTTCTGTGTTGTTGGTAATTAAATATATGTGCAGATGCCGGAGTACATGAGTTGACTGTGGGAGCCCCAGGCTATGAGTGAGGACTCACATCATTTCACCTAGTTTATGTTGCTATGTCTGAACCGTGACTGACTCACATCATATTAGGAGGATTTCGCAACTATAGGCTTTTTGTGTTTCAGGGGAAGATTAAAAAATATATATTTATTTTTATTTTTATTTTTTATTTTTTTGACATACTGTGTATTAAGTAGACACTTAAATAATCTTAAGCGTAATCTTTCAGCTTAAAATTTTGATTTAGTGTTTATTTTGTAAAGCATATGGATTTCACTCTTTTAAAATGTTTTTGCCTTGTCTCACAACTAGACTTTTAATATTCTGTTAAATATTACATTTAGAAAAATTCTGATAATTTGAAAATATGTAATGCACCTGTTTACAAAAATACCATATAGATATTTGATGTGCATAAGCCGTTTGTTACTTTCTTTAAAAAAATACTGTCGTCTCACAGTATTGCGTCATGACCATCACTCTGAACAAAATGATTAATTCACACACAAACTGGTGACTGAGGAGAACGAGGACATAACAAGGAGAGTGTATGATATTATATTTCCACGTATCAAATGACAGCGGACATATTAACCAAGTAAACCTTACTACCTGGCAGTCAAATCCCAAAATGGTGCAAATTGTCATTACAAACACTCATTACTAAAACAAAATGTGTCTGTAATGACGATTTCCAGGTTATTGCCATCAGAAAGTAGCAACTTTTTGTATAACTTTTGTATAAAATGGGTATACCCCTGCTCAATACTGCATATGAAATGATACAGTATTTTACTGTCTTTATAGCAATCAGTGATATTGTAGATATCCATTTCCACCCACTAATGCAATTTAACATTACCCTGTTATTAATGCCACACAGTCATTACCACCCAGGGCCGCCAGGGGGCCCCCAACCCCAAAAATGTAATAAAATACACTGCACTTTAATAACAAATGGGCCTCACAATGGGCCTCCGGATATCGTCATGGTATTTCTGTGCATTCAAATTGCCATCGATAAAATGTAAAAGTGTTCGTTGTCCATAGCTTATGCCTGCCCATACCGTAACCCCACCGCCACCATGGGGCACTCTGTTCACAACGTTGACATCAGCAAACCGCTCGCCCACACGATGACGTATACATGTGGTTGTGAGGCCGGGTTGGACGTACTACCAAATTCTCTAAAACTGCTTACGGTAGAGAAATTAACATTCAATTATCTGGTAACAGCTCTGGTGGACATTCCTGCAGTCAGCATGCCAATTGCACGCTCCCTCAAACCTTGAGACATCTGTGGCACTGCACATTTTAGAGTGGTATTTTATTGTCCCAAGCACAAGGTGCACCTGTGTAGTGATCATGCTGTTTAATCAACTTCTTGATATGCCACACCTGTCCGGTGGATAGATTATCTTGGCAAAGCAGAAATCCTCACTAAAAGGGATGTAAACAAATTTGAGCACAAAATTTGAGAGAAAAGCTTTTTGTGCTTTTGGAACATTTCTGGGATATTTTATTTCAGCTCATGAAACATGGGACCAACACTTTACATGTTGAATTTATATTGTTGTGTATCTGTGACCAAAACATGCATGTCTGTATTTCCAGTCATGTGAAATCTATAGATTAGAGCCTAATTTATTTATTTCAATTGACTGATTTCCTCATATGAACTGTAACTCAGTAATATATATATATATATATATATATATATATACAGTTTATAAAAATAAATTGTCGGGACTCAACTTACTATTGAGAGTAGAAATAGTACAATAAACCATGTGCAATTTCAAAAGTTGGTTGTGCATCAGCAGTTCTTCTCTGGTTATGTCAGAAGTGTTGGTGCAAATGCTAGCTTGCCACAGGCCGGCGGCCCTGCTGATTTCTGCAACGTGAATAGATAGAAATCGGCAGTGTTGGGGAGTAGTGAACTACATGTAGTTCAGCTAGTAATTTAACTATATTTTGCAGTACCTTGGTGGTAGTTGAACTCAACTAATATCTTGGTAGTGTTTTCAGTAGTTAAGTTATTTATTTTGCTATGTAGCAGTGGTAGTTAACTACTGGAACTTATTCAAGCCCATTCCCGCCATCCCGATAATTTTTAAATGTCAATACTATCTCAAAGTTTTGGACACTATCTCTGAATTTTTAGATACTAAGTCAAAATTTAGAGATACTAACTTCAAATTTTGAGATACAAACTTGAAATTTCCCAGGTAATTTTGAGATAGTAGAATGTACAGGATATGTTTCTTCATTTGTTGTAGCATTATGTGTCTATTTTCATCTAGCCACGTTGCAGAGATACACACAGCAGGTAAACGTGTGGCGAACTGCCATTTGACTCAATACTTTTGATCAGATGGCAGTTGATCACACTGAAGCACAGATTAATTGTGCACAAGTTGCAAATCAGCCTAAACAACAATACTTTGTCCCTATTTTCAATGATTTTGTATCAATATTTTGTATTAAACCTAATTTTTTTAAAGTGTTGGGGCATATGCCAGCTCGCCAGCCCCCACATAATGCCACAAATGAAGAAACATATCCTATAAATATATATCTCCACATTTCAAGTTAGTATCTCAAAATGTTGAGTTAGTATCGCAACATTTTTTGTTAGCATCTCGAAATGTTGAGTTAGTATCTAAAAAAAAAATGTAGATAGCATCTCCAGATTTTTAAATAGTATCTCAGAATTTTTAGATAGTATCAATCTTTTGTGTATTCGTGAGCGGAATGGGCTTTCATAGCCAGGAGTTTTTCCAGGACCTGATTTAAAAAAATGACCTGATTAGAAAACCACTGGCTATCAGTGTATCAGTGTTTTGTTGCTTGTCATGTGTTGTGTTTTTTTTTGGAATCCAGGAAGAGTAGCTGCTGCAAAAGCTAATGAGAATCCAATTAAACAAATAAACATATTATATTATAAGTAGCCTATTATATTAAAACACAACATTATAAAAACGTTTTACAGCTGATTTTTTACTATGTCATACCCTTCAACTAGGGCCCAGAGTTTTACCTGGTTTGGTTAGCCTACATGATCAGGAAAATCTCTTGGCCCCAGAAAAACACTCCCCCCGTCCCCTCCACCACTCTGGGATGCCACCTCTGAAACCAGCACACAATGTTACAAATTAAGAAACATGTGTGATCTACTGTCGAACATTTTACATAATATCTCAAAATGCTGACTTATTTAGTGGAGATTTTGTTTTTGTTAAATAAATTATTTTTGTATTGTGATGTATCAGGGGGTGCTGCAGCACCCTCAGCACCCCTAATCCCCGCGGCTATGCACACAGGCCTACGATTCGACACTTACTATAATACTATTAGTGTATCTGTAATGTAGTACTGGCAATTAGAGATGTTCGCGACGCCTTTTCAAGGAGGAACGAACGGAAAACCATATATGTGCTTGAGTTTTCAGAGGCGGTGGGAAATCGGACTTTTCCTCGGCTCGGTGTACTTTGATCATACCCCTTCACTTTCACTAGTGCTGGGTGATATATGTTGAAGAGACCTTGAGCTACATTGATGTGCCACATTTTCCCGGGATTGTCATACAATTGCGAACGCGGATGTGAAACCGTTACTTTATGGGGATGATCCATCAGGTGAAGCAGTGATTCAAGCCAAAGGGGATGGTTCTTGGCGTCAAGCAGCAAGCGAGGCTTGTGCCAAGAAGGGGGAAGACCAAGAATTGAAAGCGGAGTTTAATTTCTCGTTTTTTGGAGCTCTTGTGTGCGGAAGACACCGAAATAAAACTGTTTTCCTTTTAGGGAAACGAGTTATCCACCCCAAAGCGTCCGGACTGTGTGATAAATCAACAACATAGCAGAGTGACAAAGTACAGGTTGAGTCAAAGGAGTTTATCGGGCTGCGGTTGGTCGAGGAACACTGATCAAGACAGCAGTACAGCGGCATAGGTTTTCATGTCTCCTCTCCACACACCTGTAAAGGTAAGTTTATGCTCTCTATAATAATGCATTATTAGATGATAATGCCAAGTGATTTATTTAGTTTCACCACAGGATGACAACATCGAATGTTTAACACCGGCGGACAAACCTATGATAAAAATTATGTTTATGTTTTTAGTTTTTCTGTTTTCTGTACATGTTATTAATAGCTATCCCCTCAATCTACGTACATTAGGCTTAATGTTTCATGTTATTAATGGCACGTGTTTGTCTGCCACAAAGTGAATGAGTATAGCCTCTGTATAGCAGATAAGACACAGACAGTACAGTATAGGGTGTTACTGATCATATACATGATTTACTGGTGTAATAATAACAAACTGTCTGAGCATGTCAAACAAACGAATTCATGTGACTGAATACCGGGCAGCCACATTGAGTCATTGGTAGCATATTCTAATTAGTGCGCAGAGACAGTTTAATAAAAAATAGTTTTTTTGGCGACAGTAACATTTCTGTAGCTGTTCACCATAATCTTCACCACAATTTCAAGTGTTTAAATGAGTCTTTCTTTGCCGGTTTTGATTGCCTACACCCCGCCCTTTTGCCAAAACCGCACTTTAGCTTAGAGTACTGCAAGCAGGAAAATGTCCAAGATCTCACTCAGAGATGCTGAAACAATGTACTCATTGCGGACTTTTGGGTCTGGTTTCCTGGACAGAGATTAAGCCTATAGTCCTGGACTAAAAATAACTTTAAATGGAAATGATCCTTAAAGTCGCTCAGGAGGTGCCTTCTTGTTCGACCGACATGAAGTTCTCCAGCAAATCAACTGGAATGTCATCTATCCAGAGTGGACAAATAAAACATCTCATGATCCCTTACGATTTTAATTAAAGCCATGAAGACTCTATTAAATGACTAGAGGGGCTATGTCATAATCCCTCACAATGCCATAATGGAGCAAAAATGGCAGCCATCTAATTGCAAATGAATGGCAGTAGAGGCATAGGGGATGCATTTCCTGCTTTTACTTATGCAGAAAAATAAAAGTAAGGCATGTGATGTATCAGAATTTATGTAATAGAATTATAGTCAATCTAAAATATTGTCATATACAGTTGAAGTCGGAAGTTTACATACACTTAGGTTGGAGTCATTAAGATTTGTTTTTCAACCACTCTACAAATGTATTGTTAACAAACTATAGTTTTGGCAAGTCGGTTAGGACATCTACTTTGTGCATGACACAAGTAATTTTTCCAACAATTGTTTACAGACAGATTATTTCACTTATAATTCACTGTATCACAATTCCAGTGGGTCAGAAGTTTACATACACTAAGTTGACTGTGCCTTTAAACAGCTTGAGAAACTCCAGAAACGTTTTAAACAGCTTGAGAAACTCCAGAAAATGATGTCATGGCTTTAGAAGCTTCTAAAAGGCAAATTGACATAATTTGAGTCAATTGGAGGTGTCCCTGTGGATGTATTTCAAGGCCTACCTTCAAACTCAGTGCCACTGCTTGACATCATGGGAAAATCAAAAGAAATCAACCAAGACCTCAGAAAAAAATGGTAGACCTCCACAAGTCTGGTTCATCATTGGGAGCAATTTCCAAACGCCTGAAGGTACCACGTTCATCTGTACAAACAATAGCATGCAAGTATAAACACCATGGGACCACGAGCCGTCATACTGCTCAGGAAGGAGACCTGTTCTGTCTCCTAGAGATGAACGTACTTTGGTGCGAAAAGTGCAAATCAATCCCAGAACAACAGCAAAGGACCTTGTGAAGATGCTGTAGGAAACAGGTACAAAAGTATCTATATCCACAATAAAACAATTTCTATATCGACATAACCTGAAAGGCCGCTCAGCAAGGAAAAAGCCACTGCTCAAAAACTGCCATAAAAAAGCCAGGCTACGGTTTGCAACTGCACATGGGGACAAAGATTGTACTTTTTGGAGAAATATCCTCTGGTCTGATGAAACAAAAATAGAACTGTTTGGCCATAATGACCATGGTTATGTTTGGAGGAAAAAGGGGGAGGCTTGCAAGCTGAAAAACACCATCCCAACCATGTAGCACGGTAGTGGCAGCATCATGTTGTGGGGGTGCTTTGCTGCAGGAGGGACTGGTGCACTTCACAAAATAGATGGCATCATGAGGAGGGAAATGATGTGGATATATTGAAGCAACATCTCAAGACATCAGTCAGGAAGTTGAAGCTTGGTCGCAAATGGGTCTACGAAATAGACAATGACCCGAAGCATACTTCCAAAGTTGTGGCAAAATGGCTTAAGGACAACAAAGTCAAGGTATTGGCCATCACAAAGCCCTGACCTCAATCCCATAGAAAATGTGTGGGCAGAACTGAAAAAGTGTGTGCGAGCAAGGAGGCCTACAAACCTGACTCAGTTACACCAGCTCTGTTAGGAGGAATGGGACAAAATTCACCCAACTTATTATGGGAAGCTTGTGGAAGGTTACCCGAAAAGTTTGACACAAGTTAAACAATTTAAAAGCAATGCTACCAAATACTAATTGAATGTATGTAAACTTCTGACCCACTGGGAATGTGATGAAAGAAATCAAAGCTGAAAGAAATCCTTCTCTCTACTATTATTCTGACATTTAACATTTTTTAAATAATGCGGTGATCCTAACTGACCTAAGACAGGGAATTCTTACTAAGATTAAATGTCAGGAATTGTGAAAAACTTAAATGTATTTGGGTAAGGTGTATGTAAAACTTCCCACTTCAACTGTAATTATAAATAAAATGTATACAGTTTTTTATAAAAATAAACATTTTTAACACATTTACAGTATAAATAGCCTCTACAATATATTTATAGTATGGCATTGTGGGTACTTGTTTCTGATTGAATTCAATGGCTATAGTTCATTCCTATTGTACATGTTCAATGTTTCAGCTGCTTTTAAAAACATTATTGGCATTGTTGCATTCGATTTTCATAATAGTGAGCTAGGACTGATAGTTTGGTTAGCTAAACAAGCAAGTCTGTTTGTTTGGTTACCAAGGCAACTACTGTAGCTATCTAGTAAACTCGCCATCTACTTCAGTGGATGTTGAACACATTTCTACCAGCAAATAAACACATTTCTAGCGTTGACATGTGTTCAATTATGGCAGTGGTATAAAAGGGATAATCAACTTGGCGCTCTATCTGTTCTCTGGAAAAGAATGCAACTCCTTGGAAGATTAGTTCCAAAGCCGCTAGCAAGTGGTTGAACACACCTTCCATGTCGTTCATTATTTTGCATAGAATGCATGGCCCCTAGTTGATTATCCCTTACGTAAACAGACCGTAAATGTCTCAGATTTTGTTTTCTCGGAAAGTTGTGAGTCCTATTATATGATACAATATCATTACTTGTTACATTTACAACTTCTCTAAGTCCTATCGTAACTGAATCGAGCCAGTGTATGGCTGTAGAGATTGACTGCGTTGTTTGAATAGAGTGTTGGCGTATTGGCAGGTCATTTGAAAAAATGTATGGAATCATTCCTCTAAAACTGACAGGCTAGCTAGATAACACACAGATAACACACATACAAAGCAAGAAATTTTTTCACTTTCAATGTTTTACAAAATATCTTATTACAGCACTGGCAAACCAACTCCCTGACCAAGATGGCTGACCTTTGGACCATGATAAGAAGGTTCATTCCCATTCTAGTATTCTAATGCCTAATTCTGTGATTGAACACCCCTTATTAGTCATGGGAGAGATCCCTATCATGGCAGGAAAAGAGAGTGAAGTCTGAATAAGTGTAGTAATACTTTAATCTGAAAAAACCACAGTCATATTTATAGTCAACCAGGATGAATTCATCTCAGCCAGGTTTTAAGCGGGGGATCAACTGGTTGGAGCTATTTTCAGGGGAACATCCCTCCTTCAATGTCACTCACTGCCAATATAAACGGGCAAGATTTCCCCTGCAAACATGGTGTGTGTATATGCACCTATTCAATAGCAAACACAGATTATTCACTGGCACTGGACTGAACTGAATTAGAATTCCTTGTCTTCTTTGACAAGCCTTCTGAAGATCTTTGTTGGAGGATTTCCAAACGTGCAATTCCTAATTATCGTTTGTGAATCCCTCCAACACAAACGTTTTTCACAACTGTTTTTTCTGTCTCTTACTTACAATGCATTCGGAAAGTTTTCAGACCCCTTGACTTTTTGCACATTTTGCTACGTTACAGCTTTATTCTAAAATTGATTCAATTGTTATTTTTTTACTGATCAATCTACACACAATATCCCATAATGAAAAAGCAAAAACATGTTTTTAGATGTTTTTGCAAATTTATTTAAAAAACAATATATATATAAATATATCACATTAACATAAATATTCAGACCCTTTGCCCAGTACTTTGTTAAAGCACCTTTGGCAGCGATTACAGCCTCGAGTTTTCTTAGGTATGACGCTACAAGCTTGGCACACCTGTATTTGGGGAGTGTCTCCTATTCTTCTCTGCAGATCCTCTCAAGCTCTGTCAGGTTGGATGGAGAGCATAGCTGCACAGCTATTTTCGGGTCTCTCCCGAGATGTTAGATCGGGTTCAGGTCCGGGCGCTGGCTGGGCCACTCAAGGACATTCAGAGACTTGTCCCGAAACCACTCCTGCGTTGCCTTGGCTGTGTTCTTAGGGTCATTGTCCTGTTGGACGATGAACCTTCGCCCCAGTCTGAGGTCCTGAGCACTCTGGAGCAGGTTTTCATCAAGGATCTCTCTGTACTTTGCTCCGTTCATCTTTCCCTCAATCCTGACTAGTCTACCAGTTCCTGATATTAAAAGCCATCCCCACAGCATGATGCTGCCAGCACCATGCTACACCATAGGCATGGTGCCAGGTTTCCTCCAGACGTGACACTTAACATTAAGACCAAAAATGTAAATCTTGTTTTCATCAGAGCAGAGAATCTTGTTATTCATGGTCTGGGAGTCTTTTAGGTGCCTTTTTTGGCAAACTCCAAGCAGGCTGTTGTGCCTTTTACTGATGAGTGGCTTCTGTCTGGGCACTCTACCATAAAGGCCTGATTGGTGCAGTGCTGCAGAGATGGTTGTCCTTCTGGAAGGTTCTCCCATCTCCACAGAGGAACTCTGGAGTTCTGTTAGAGTGACCATCGGGTTCTTGGTCAACTCCCTGACCAAGGCCCTTCTCCCCCGATTGCTCAGTTTGGCCTGGCTGCCAGCTCAAGGAAGAGTCTTGGTGGTTCCAAACTAGGTCCAATAAGAATGATGGAGGCCACTGTGTCCTTGGGGACCTTCAATGTTGCATACATTTTTGGTACCCATCCCCAGATCTGTGATTCAACACAATCCTGTCTTGGAGCTCTACGGACAATTCCTTTTGACCTCATGGCTTGGTTTGTGCTCTGACATTCACTGTCAACTGTGGGACCTTATAGAGACAGGTGTGTGCCTTTCCAAATCATGTCCAATCAATTGAATTTACCACAGGTGGACTCCAAATTGTAGAAACATCTCAAGGATGATCAATAGAAACAGGATGCACCTCAGCTCAATCTCGAGTCTCATAGCAAAGGGTTTGAATACTTATGTAAAAAGGTATTTCTCTTTTTTATTTTTAATACATTTGCAAAAAATGTTAAAAAAACAGTTTTCGCTTTGTCATTATGGGGTATTGTTTGTAGATTGATGAGGACATTTAAAAAATCAAATAAAAACATTTTAGAATAAGGCTGTAACGTAACAAGATGTGGATAAAGGAAAGGGGTCTGAATACTTTCCTATTGCACTGTATTTTGAACATGGCCGTGTAGCGTGACCTTATACATAACCTTAGAGCTAGTCTGAAGCTGGAGTCTTGGGGGAGAAAGGGTATTGTTTGGCTTTTTGGACCATATCAAATGGAAGAATGGGAAATAGGAATTGGCCATGGAATCTGAACGGAGCAACAGGATGCGACCCAAACCCTCCCTCTAACTCTCTGAGTGTTCAGGCCGCTGCAGTCTGGAGCTTAAATGCCAATAAGTCCTGTTTGCTTTGAAAGCTGGCATTCCGTTCCTTCCTCAGCCCAGTTCCATCCTTTTTGTAATAGAAACAGACCCCTCTCTTTCAGCAACTTGTCCTCTCTTCGTTCCCCCTAACCCCCTAACTTCAGGAGTGTGAACCCCCTTACTCCAAATGCTCAGAGGGAATAGGCTTAATCCCCATTTCCTCCTGAAGGAATTTGGACTGATGAGCTTCCCAGCTCTGTGCAAATGGGTCCCCCAGCAGAAGTAAAGAGAGAGCCAGCCAATACCAGCAGGGCACATTTGAATATACAGCACAGCCAGAAACCTGCACACAACAATGCAGTCTTGGCTTTGGTCTCTAGATTTTTATTAGATCAGTGATGTATGGAGACAGAAGTACAGTATGTGTATGTGTCTCATTGGTCTATGTGGGTTTACCTGCCTATGATGAAAGTATGTTCTTTGAATTGCAAGATATGGTGATCTGTATTTTGTGACTGTCTGACACTCCTTTGTTTTGTCAATTGGAGCTGACACACTCGGCTCTGATTTGTCGGTCACTTTTTAGGACTCTCTAAATCCTAAATGCACAATAATAGTAGAGTATTTGTTTGGGACAGAGAAATAACTACCATATTCCTCAATGCTGTTCAGAATGAGCTCTAGCGGCGACAGTGAGAGAACGGGATACCACAAAATGACAGACCTCACAGTTCACTCAGTGGCCAGGAAGCTTTTTAAAGGGCTGTCTGGTTCGAAGATGTGCTAAGAAAAAGAGACAGAGAGAGAAAGAGAGGGGAGGGGGGAGAGAGAGTGATGTGTTCACTGTGATTTGATAAGCCGTTTAGTTTTTTCTTAGAGGCAGCTGTGTGTGGTTATGTGATTTTATTCCCATGTACAGGTGTGTATATTGTGGCTGTGTGTGGCTGTGAATGTGTTCCTCTGTCTGTCAGGTGACTCAGGACCAGACTGTCTCTTGGGAGTGTTTTCCATGAGTCATCAATCCCTCCTCTCCCTCTCATGCACACACATACATGTGTCTCCTCCCATGGGTCCAAGGCCCCCACTATTTCCTTGCAACGCCTTCATTGTAAATACCCCGTCTCCCCATCCACAGTACTCCAACTTTCAGCCCCATCTCCTTCCCAATACCTCTTCATCTCCCTCCCAATACCTCTTCATCTCACTCCAAATACCTCTTCATCTCCCTTCCAATAAACTTTCCTCTCCCTCCCAATACCTCTTCATCTCACTCCAAATACCTCTTCATCTCCCACCCAATACCTCTTCATCTCCCACCCAATACCTCTTCATCTCCCACCCGATGCCTCTTCATCTCCCTCCCAATACCTCTTCATCTCCCTCCCAATACCTCTTCATCTCTCAACCAATACCTCTTCATCTCCCACACAATACCTCTTCATCTCCCACCCAATACCTATTCATCTCCCACCCAATACCTCTTCATCTCCCACCCAATACATCTTCATCTTCCCCACAATACCTCTTCATCTCCCACCCAATACCTCTTCATCTCCCACCCAATACCTCTTCATCTCCCCCACAATACCTCTTCATCTCCTACCCAATACCTCTTCATCTCCCACCCAATCCATCTTCATCTCCCCCACAATACCTCTTCATCTCCCTCCCAATCCCTCTTCATCTCCCACCCAATACCTCTTCATCTCCCCCACAATACCTCTACATCTCCCTCCCAATACCTCTTCATCTCCCACCCAATACCTCTTCATCTCCCTCCCAATACCTCTTCATCTCCCTCCCAATACCATCTCTCTCTCCCTATACCTCTCCATCTCCCACCCAATACCTCTTCATCTCCCTCCCAATACCTCTTCATCTCCCTCCCTATACCTCTTCATCTCCCTCCCAATACCTCTTCATCTCCCTCCCAATACCTCTTCATCTCCCTCCCAATACCTCTTCATCTCCCTCCCTATACCTCTTCATCTCCCTCCCAATACCATCTCTCCCTCCCAATACCTCTTCATCTCCCTCCCAATACCATCTCTCCCTCCCTATACCTCTTCATCTCCCTCCCAATACCTCTTCATCTCCCTCCCAATACCTCTTCATCTCCCTCCCAATACCTCTTCATCTCCCTCCCAATACCATCTCTCCCTCCCTATACCTCTTCATCTCCCTCCCAATACCTCTTCATCTCCCTCCCAATACCTCTTCATCTCCCTCCCTATACCTCTTCATCTCCCTCCCCTCCCATGCACAATGTATGACACCTCTCCACCTTTCCTGTCACCTCTGTGCCCACTAACCCCCCACCCTTCTGTCTATGGTAAAGTGCTAAAACAGAATACTGTGTTGTCACCTCCTACAGTACAATACAGTGACAGACAGACAGACAGACAGACAGAGAGAGAGACAAAAAGACAGACAGACAGACAGACAGACAGACAGACAGACAGACAGACAGACAGACAGACAGACAGACAGACAGACAGACAGACAGACAGACAGACAGACAGACAGACAGACAGACAGACAGACAGACAGACAGACAGACAGACAGACAGACAGACAGACAGACAGACAGACAGACAGACAGACATCTCAGCATCTATAATTAGTCCCGTGCATGCACGAAGAGAAATGGAATTTCCCTCCTGGCGTGTTGTTTGACTGCCTCTTGGATCCTAGTGCCTTCCCCATTGCCTTTCTTTATGGCCCCATTCTTTACTCCAGCCGATGACACATTTATAGAGGTCCAGAAACTTTGGATGTTACAGCTTTCCCGGGCCAATTTGATGGATTTACTTCCTCCCTTATGGAAGCTCTTTAGGGGATTGATGGCCTTTGTGTGCAATCATGACACATCCCAGAAAGGAACAGAACACAGGATCATTTTGGTCTCTCGTCTCTGATTGCTGACGTCACAAGGTCGATGTCAACTGCCCCACCCATGCCAGGTAGTGTCACAGTTACACCTACTTTTCCCCGGTGACATCGCCACATTGCTTACTTGGTAATTGCTCACATGTAGCATATTACTGAAGAACACAGCTGCTATTTTGTTGGAGCGGCTGCTTGACGTAGTTAACCAGAAGTGCAACTTCTCAGTTTTGGACAGAGGAGCCTCTGAGAGTTGTAAAGCGGGCCTACATAGGCCAACAGATGTTGATTCAACCCAGCTCAAAATAGAAAGCCTGTCCATCACACCCAATTTCTAATCTTCTCAAATCACATTTAGTGTTCCTCATTGGCCATAGCAGCACGACTGTGTCCATCTGCTTCAAATAACTTCAGGTGACCAGTCCAGATCATAAATAAATGGTTCATTTCAAATCACATTTAGTGTTCGTCATTGGCCATAGCAGCACGACTGTGTCCATCTGCTTCAAATAACTTCAGGTGACCAGTCCAGATCATAAATAAATGGTTCATTTCAAATCACATTTAGTGTTCGTCATTGGCCATAGCAGCACGACTGTGTCCATCTGCTTCAAATAACTTCAGGTGACCAGTCCAGATCATAAATAAATAGTCTGCTATGAAATGGCACATATTACATCTTTATATTTAGATAACCTTTAAACCAATGAGCTTTTAACCCTTAATCCTAAGAGCCACCGGGTCTCCTGTAATCCACCATGACTCAACCAAACTCAATGTATTATTCGCTACTGGTCAGCTGCTAGACAGAGAATATTGTCTCTGACTAGAATTCTGAGGGTCATTTTGATTTAGTGGTTGAGACGACTGAGTGTTCAGCTCATTAATTGAGCGCCCGAGATAACAAAAGAACAACTGCTGCACGGCAGACCACATACCGTGTTCCCTACATTCAGTAGCCTAAACACCGCCACGGGACCAGACCTCTTTAAACTATTACTCTTACCTCTCTTGACCAAACACTTTCAGTTTATTGTATGTCCCTGTGTGTATATTTCTGGGGGCGAATGTATGAGTCTGTGTATGTGTGTTAGTGTGTGTTCCGCGTGCCGCCCCCCTACCCAGCATTTTCCATTATGATCAGGGGCTTGTCCAGCCCTCCCTCCCCACTCCCTCCCTCACACAAAAGAAGCCCTTTGTTATCTGAGAGAATAAGGAGGTGGCAGGAGAGAAGAGTCTGGGCTGTGGCCCACTATGGGCTGCTGGGCCTCTCTGACCCAGGGGGAACATGAAGGTTAGCTGGTCCTCTGACAATGGCCACTGCCCGCCCTGCCTTTGGATGGACAATGGAGCAGCCTCCCTGTCGCTGACGCACGCCCCTGTTGTTGTGGTCCCCAGCGGTCATCGTCCCTCCCTCTCTCTCTGTATTTATTTATGTTTTTGTAGCACCCCCCCTATCCACCCTTCCTCCAAACCTGACCCCCTCTGTGACCGTGTTAACTGTTGAACATCCCAAGGTTGCCCCCCCCCCACCACACACATACTGTATGTTCAAGAGTACTGTGTGTGTGTGTGTGTGTGTGTGTGTGTGTGTGTGTGTGTGTGTGTGTGTGTGTGTGTGTGTGTGTGTGTGTGTGTGTGTGTGTGTGTGTGTGTGTGTGTGTGTGTGTGTGTGTGTGTGTGTGTGTGTGTGTGTGTGTGCGTCTCTGTGTCTGTGTGTGTGCATTCAGTTGTTCAGTAGGTTGACCGCTTCTCTCTCGTCATATCCTTGACACAGATTGCAGGGAAGTTTGATGAGGTCACTCTGTATGTTTTTGAGAGATGTTTGGATTGTGGCATCAATTATCTCAAGTTAGTAGAGCTATAAGCTGTCAGCTCAGATGGTAGAGCTGAGGAACCAATGGCAGTGGATGAACCGCAGACGCTTCAGAATATATCAATATTCTTTAAGTAAAAGCAGCTGATCAGTTTTAGAGATTTAAAACAGTTAAATGTTTGTTTTATTGTTTCTCCTCACTTAGCTAGTAAATTAGCTAGCTAGCTTGCTGGATAGCCAATAACTGTTATTTAAATCTGTTTGGAATCCTATCTTGCGTCATGCCTATCATTTTGAGATAGGACCAGTCAGCCGGCCAGACGGGACCGACCGGATGGAATTGTTAATAGGAATCAGGCAATTGTTTATTATCATGCAATTGGTAATAGGAATCAACAGAGTAAAGTAATGGCTCGACTGACATCTGCATTGTTCTGTGGATTGGATCAAAGAGTTCAACAGCATAACAGACACTTGATCAATGAGTTCAACAGCATAACAGACACTTGATCAATGAGTTCAACAGCATAACAGACACTTGATCAATGAATTCAACAGCATAACAGACACTTGATCAATGAGTTCAACAGCATAACAGACACTTGATCAATGAATTCAACAGCATAACAGACACTTGATCAATGAGTTCAACAGCATAACAGACACTTGATCAATGAGTTCAACAGCATAACAGACACTTGATCAATGAATTCAACAGCATAACAGACACTTGATCAATGAGTTCAACAGCATAACAGACACTTGATCAATGAGTTCAACAGCATAACAGACACTTGATCAATGAGTTCAACAGCATAACAGACACTTGATCAATGAATTCAACAGCATAACAGACACTTGATCAATGAGTTCAACAGCATAACAGACACTTGATCAATGAGTTCAACAGCATAACAGACACTTGATCAAAGAGTTCAACAGCATAACAGACACTTGATCAATGAGTTCAACAGCACAACAGACACTTGTTCAAAGAGTTCAACAGCATAACAGACACTTGATCAATGAGTTCAACAGCATAACAGACACTTGATCAATGAGTTCAACAGCATAACAGACACTTGATCAATGAGTTCAACAGCATAACAGACACTTGATCAAAGAGTTCAACAGCATAACAGACACTTGATCAATGAGTTCAACATCATAACAGGCACTTGATCAATGAGTTCAACAGCATAACAGGCACTTGATCAAAGAGTTCAACAGCATAACAGGCACTTGATCAAAGAGTTCAACAGCATAACAGGCACTTGATCAATGAGTTCAACAGCACAACAGACACTTGTTCAATGAGTTCAACAGCACAACAGACACTTGATCAATGAGTTCAACAGCATAACAGACACTTGATCAATGAGTTCAACAGCACAACAGACACTTGTTCAATGAGTTCAACAGCACAACAGACACTTGATCAAAGAGTTCAACAGCATAACAGACACTTGATCAATGAGTTCAACAGCATAACAGACACTTGATCAATGAGTTCAACAGCACAACAGACACTTGATCAATGAGTTCAACAGCATAACAGACACTTGATCAATGAGTTCAACAGCACAACAGACACTTGATCAATGAGTTCAACAGCACAACAGACACTTGATCAAAGAGTTCAACAGCATAACAAACACTTGATCAATGAGTTCAACAGCACAACAGACACTTGCGTTAGAATAATGAAGTGCAGAGCATGATAGTAAAGATAACTTCAGAAGATTCACTTCAGAGTAGATGTCGGGAATTAGGACACAAAGTGATTTTTGTTGGATTTTACGTCTATGATTAGACTCTTGGTGGTTTTTCCCAGTCATACAACCTTTTGTTTTAACTAGGAATATAGCTTCATAATCCATTAATCCATTTTATTATGGCCTTAATGAGCCACATTATGGTTTGTTTTTTAATAACTGTTTTATGGAAAAGGAACACATCTGTTGATAAAACTACATCACTATAGAAAAGTACAGGCTGAGACTGAACCAAGTTAAAAATATACAACTCAAGCCTATAGTCAGTGAAAAATGCACATCTAGTGCAATTTTATTTCACTCACACAAACAGGCATACACCAATACAATCACACACAGACACACAGAACAAATACACAGAGCACACACAGATGCATGCACATGCGCACACACACACACACACACACACACACACACACACACACACACACACACACACACACACACACACACACACACACACACACACACACACACACACACACACACACACACACACACACACACACACACTCTGAAGCAACTGTCCAGCTGTTCTCTCCCGTTTTTGGGTTCTGTCAGCGCAAAGGTTGATTTCTATCCGTTGGCCGCGTCAGATAGCATAGCCGAGCTGAGAGCGCTCTCGGATGCACCTGGAGCAGCAGCACGAGCGATCCGACCAAAATGTGCCAAATTACAGGGCCTGAAGAGGCCTCTCACAGCCTATCCTTCATGATGATAAAGTGACATGTACCAGGAACATGGTTGAGTGCTCAGAGAACAGTACAGTGGGGCTCGGGGGAGGCTGCTACGCTTCAGCAGAGCCTCTTTATCCTGACTGTAACCTCAGAGTTAACCAGCTGTTGGCCCGTTTCCACCCCTCTCTCTCAAACAACCCAACAACTTGTACCCCCCCCCCCCACCCCCCACCCCCACCCCACAGACAAACACTATTAGAAACTACACTTAAGAGGTTTTGTGGGGGGGGGGAGAAAAGTTCATTCTTACCACAATCCTGTTTCTGGAATTCAGGAATTTCACAGCAAACAAGCGGTGGAGCCAAGAAAGTATGTTTGGGGTAGACCGGCAGGGCCGAGCGGTGCTCTGATGTCTTCATCGTAGGAAGAGACGTGGCTTTTAATGAGGTAATGCAGTACTGGAAACAGGCTCTGGAAGTGAAATGGGGGAGTTGTGGTGAGATATGTTTTTGAGGACACGGCTTGGAATAGGTCCAGGGCAATTTCTGCATTTCTCATGGCTGCAAAAAGTCCAGAGCAGATCATTAAACTTGGCTAATGAAGTAACTTTTGACTTCCATCACAGACATGAAGCATTATGATAGATGGAGAGAGGCCTCTATGGCCTGCGTCATGCCAACAGAAACACAAAGGCACGGTTCTTTGTTCCCAATATTGAAGATTTCAATTTGAACTCCTACACAACCCACAGAATGGTCCTCAGGACAATGACAGATTAGAGGGATTGCTTCATTCCCAGTAGATAAAGCCATTTCCTTGCTCTGTCATGCTGTGAAATTCTTTGCAAAACAAGCAAGTTGGAAGATTTTCGAACAGAAATGTCAAATTTCGGTGTCAAGAACTTTTCCCTCCGATACTTGACTTGGAGTACCCTAATCGCTGCCACTCGGCATACTTCCTCGATGATGTTTCGGCTGTGGAGTTTTTTTTAGGAGAGTCTTTACAATGTAGGACATCCCTGCTGTCTGCAGCTGTCTCGCGAAGAAGTGAAAGATATGGGTCAAGAGAGAGTGACGACCGGGGCAGGTGCCGAGGAAGTCAGGGCCCTATCTCCCAGCCATAAACAAACGCCTCACATCTAACACGGAGCGCTGAACCTTTCCTTGTCACAGTCTGTCATCCCCACATGTTTTAGGATGACTTCCATCATTCCTGTTCCCAAGAACGCAAAGGCTTCAAGCCACAATATGACTAATGCCCTGCACTCACATCTGCAGTCATGAAGTGCTTTGAAAGGCTTGCTATGGCACACATCCACTCTAGACCCACCCAATTTGCATACCGCCCCAACAGATCCATAGACGACGCAATCTCAATTGCACTCCACGCTGCCCTCACCCACCTAGATACAGTAAGAGGAGTACCTATAGTATGTGAGAATGCTGTTCATAGACTACAGCTCAGCATTCAACATCATTGTCCCCTCCACGCTCATCACCAAGCTTGGGGCCTTGGGACTGAGCACCTCCCTCGACAACTGGATCCTGGTCTTCCTGACGGGCTGACCCCAGGTGGTGAGGGTAGGCAACATCACCTCCACCATGCTGACCCTCAACACGGGAGCCCCACAGGGGTGTGTGCTTAGTCCCCTCCTGTACTTTCTGTTCACGATTCCAACACCATCATCAAGTTAGCTGACAACACGACTGTGGTAGGCCTGATCACCGGCAATGATGAGACTACAGGGAGGAGGTCAGTGACCTGGCAGTGTGGTGCCGGGACAAACTTCCCCTTAACATCAGTATGACCAAGGAGCTGATCGTGGACTACAGGATACTGGGAGGCGAGCACTCCCCCATCCATATCAACGGGGCTGTAGTGGAGCGGGTCGAGAGCTTCAAGTTCCTAAGTGTCCAAATCTCTAAGGACTTAAAATGGTCCACATGCACAACCCTCAGGAGGTTGAAAAGGTTTGGCATAGACTCTAAAATCCTCAAACGGTTGTACAGCTGCACTATTGAGAGTGTCTTGATTCGCTGCATCGCTGCCCTCGAACGCATGGCGTTACAGAAGGTGATGTGGACAGCCTAGTTCATCACTGGGGCTGAGCTCCCTGCCATCCAGGACCTCTATACCAGGCGGTGTGAAAGGAAGGCCTGGCAAAATCGTTAAAGACTCCAGCCACCCAAGCCATAGACTGTTCTCTATGCTTCTGCACAGCAGATCTGACACCAACAGGTTCCCGATCAGCTTCTATCCCCAAGCCATGAACCTGCTAAATAGCTAACAAAATGGCTTCATGGACTATCTGAGTTGACCCTTTATTTGTCTCTTTGCACACTCACAGGACTCTATACACTCACTGACAGTCTAACACACACACACACACACACACACACACACACACACACACACACACACACACACACACACACACACACACACACACACACACACACACACACACACACACACACAATCTTCATTTACGCTGCTGCTACTCTGTTTATCATATATCCTGATGCCTAGTCCCCCTACCCCTATACATATCTACCTATATCGATCCCGTATCCCTGCACATTGTAAATATGGTACTGGAAATTATCCTTTATATAACTTCTTACTTTCTCGTGTTCTTCTTCTTATTTGTTGTGTGTTTTTGTTCTACCTCGTGTTATTTTTAGTACAACATTGATATTGATTTTCTGCATTATTGGGTTTAGAGCTTGCAAGAAAAATGGCATTTCACTGTACTTGTGCCCGTGACATTAAAACGTGGAACTTGAACATTGCTCCTAAAGACCGCCGGCACCACAGCCCTGGTCCCCTGCCTCCACAGCACATACTCAACACACTGCTATAGAACCAGAGAAGAGCACATTCTTGTCTCACAGCCAAACATGACATAAATTATGTTTGTGTGTGTATGGAGAAAGAGAAAATCATTCTTCCACGCGGCAGTGTCTGCCCACCTCCTCCCTTCCTATTTCCCAAACAGCAACTTTCACGTTTCAGCCTTTTAATTGCTTTAGCTCCAAGTTCTGCTGTCCCCCCCCCTCTCCCTTTCTACACCTTCCTCTTTGAGTGAAAGGAGCGGAAGGCACTTCGGCGCTGATAAAGATCGCTTTTGGCTTCGCTCTGTCTAAACCAAAGAGTGGGCTTCACTGGACTGGAAATGTAACCGGAGAAAAGACCTTTCTGAATTCGAAGCTCTTGCAACTCTGGTACTTTCTCAGGTATTTGTTCCGTGTCTTTGTTTAAGAGGCCTCAGCAGTGTCACCCAACCAGTAGAGAGAATGTATCCATGGAACATCCACTGTGTGTGCTGTACAACTGGTGGAAAATAGCCACCTGGAAGCGATGAATGGTGAAAGAACACATTCTCTGCTAGTGCACATTGCAGAGACCTTGTTATAGTCCTGTAACGGCTGTTGGAGGAAGAAAGTGAGGACCAAGGTGCAGCGCGGTACGTGTTCATCCTTTTATTAATGGAACTGAACACTGATTAATGAGAACAACCAAAACAGTTCTGTCTGGTGCAGACACAAAAACATTAAGCAACTACCCACAAAACCCATGTGGGCAAGAGCTACCTAAGTATGGTTCTCAATCAGAGACAACGATAGACAGCTGTCCCTGATTGAGAACCATACCCGGCCAAAAACAAAGAAATACAAAAACATAGAAAAAGGAACATAGAATGCCCACCCTAGTCACACCCTGAACCAAAATAGAGAATAAAAGCCTCTCTATGGCCAGGGCGTGACAGTCCCATCAAAATGAAAGTACACTGTAAATGGGGGTCCAGGTCAGATTTACTTAGGTACACACTCTCTTGTGGGCAACGGATAGAAAAACCATGCTTTCTTCGCAGTGTTGTCTACCCTACAGTATGTCCTATGTTGCGCAATGACAACTGTATTTTGCTCATTTCTTTTGTGATGTTTTGGTTGATTGCCCTTTTGCAGGTTTCCACTTCCTGCGATACCATCACACCATGCCTGAGGGGGCGGGCCGAGGCAGCCAGAGAAAGCCCAGCAACCAAGGTCAGAGGTCAACACTGATACTCTCACACCTGTGACGCTATTGTTGTTTTAACGTCAGAGTATTCTATTCAACCTCAGATGTTTTAATATGCTCCATGTCAATGTAAAATCACATGGTCAATGTGTTCACCTTGTTTTGTTATTGTTACCGTAGCAGGTTCGCACTGTAGCTACAATATGGTAAAAGATGCACTCTGGGATCTTAAGAACAATACATGTGTAACCAATTGGATTCATAACATATCACACCAATTGCAAAATTTGTATGAAATCATACGAATTGCGAAATTCGCAGCATATTACACGAATTGGATGACATAGTGCACCAAAAACGGGGACCCCCCTTTGGCTGGTGAGCACCACTTTCAAAACGATTGGCTGAAAATGACACAAACGTTTAAGAGTGCATCTTTAATGATAGGGGTGGAAAGAACTCATTAATGAGATAGCACCATGAAGAGCCACCAAGGCTGATTGTTGGTGTAACATTGGAGCTCTTGTTAAGGGTGGGGAATTAGACTGCGTGTTTTGTATGCTGTAGACTAAATCTCTCTCTGCACGTATGATTATACACAACAAATAGGCTACAGAGCACGCCCAAGATAAGGGTGTCCGGTTAGCATACAAATGACAAAATGTCCAAATTGTCAAATTGACGAGAGGGAAGTGGAGAGACCATGGGAGGGCACTGAGCGTGACTATATTTAGGCCTTAGTTTGTCCCCCTTCCAAACCCCAGTTTTTCCCCAACAAAGAGAGTGCTTATATTAGCGGAGTCAATCATGACTGAAAATGTTGTGGAACTGCACAGACAATTTGGATTGTTTAAAGGGTGTTCACTTCTTATTGGAAAGTCCTCTGTAAACATAGGGAAGTTGGGAAGGCCTTAGAATGGCCTAGCTTTGGCCCGGCATTGTGAAGGGTCACAAGATAACATTTCTGGGATTTATTGTTACTGCATTGCACGGACATTTATTCCAACATAGAAAATACTGTTTCACATAATGCAGTAATATTATATTATACTCCTTTTATAGTTAAAAAAAAAATAATAATTGTGTTTTCATTTTTTATTTAAACAGGAAAGCCTTTTAGTCACTAAGGGGTCCACTAGAGTTTCACTCACTTCAGGGGGTCTCCTTACATGATGTTTTCTTTCAGGTTACAGTTACATTCTCCTCACTAATTTGTCCCGTCTAAAGCATTATCCTTCACTGACTGCCTGTCCCTCAGGTGTATTTAGCTCAAGTGAGAATGTTTGTTTTGCAGAATGCCCAGTGAGTTTCATCTAGATTAGCACAAAGAAACACAGCGTGCTTGTTCGTCTTACTCGCGGAGCCCAGTGGAGGCCCACCAGGCAGCCCACGGCACTTTTGGTCAAACAACATCTCACAGAGACTGAGCCAGAGGACAAGAGAGCTACTGTGTGGCCCTGTGAGCACTAGGTCAGCGTGACTTGGCCAGTTTGTGGTTAGTCAGCGAGGCAGGGACCAGGGTGACTCCCTACAAGTTTGTTGTTGCTGATCAATCAATCAAATTCATTTTTACATCAGCAGATGTCACAAAGTGCTATACAGAAACCCAGCCTAAAACACCAAACAGAGAGCAATGCTGTTGGAATCTGCTAATGACCCTTGAAAGTCCAACTAACACGTCTCTCACTGAGCTCATTTGCACTTTTCCCCTGTCGCCCCTAGCAACCGCACCGAAGTCAAGCGTGCTCTCAGCTAAAAACTGTGTGTTTTGGTTCCAACCACATCCTCTGATGGGTTGTCAGGTGCAGGCCTCGTTCAACACACACAGGCTGTTCTGTTATGTCAGCGAGCAGAGGACCATCTCTCCCCTAAACTATGTCATCTGTTTACCTTCTCTTTCTCAAAGGCCGTCTTTGACACACACACTGACTTGAAACTCCCCCAAATAATCAGTATTCCAAAACACCAAATAAGGTGAACGCAACATGAAAAGCCAGCATGTCCTTTTGGTTTTCTCTGCGGGGTCCAGAGCTTTTTTTCTGTTTCAGAAAGAGCAGAAAATAGCAACTGTGCCAAGCTTTCGCCTTCTCTCTGCCCTTGCTTCATCATTGGCTTGCACCCTGAGGTGTAGTAAAACTGGATTTTTTTTTTTAAATATAAAAAAAATCTCTCTCTCTCTCCCCTTCTCTCTCTCTGTCTCTCTCCTTCTCTCTCTCTGTCTCTCTCTCTCTCTCTCCTTCTCTCTCTCTCTCTCTCTCTCTCTCTCTCTCTCTCTCTCTCTGTCTCTCTCTCTCCCCTTCTCTCTCTCTGTCTCTCTCTCTCTCTCTCTCCTTCTCTCTCTCTCTCTCTCTCTCTCTCTCTCTCACACACACTCTGCATGTCTCTTGCTAACAATGACAGTTCCTGTCTCTGTAGTCTCTGTGGTCTCTGTAGTCTGTACAAAGTCAGACTCACAAAGTGCTCTAAGAGAGGCCATTGCCAGATGAACGAGGTGAGATGGAGGTGTGCTGTCTGGGGGGAAAAAACGATCAATTGTAATAACTGTTAGTTGAGTTGGCGTGTGGTTGACGTAACTGAGTTTGGTTGAACGGCGGGCGGGCGGTGGATCCAGGCCAGAGGGTTCAGTGTGGGGTGTGGAGCTGGCTGGTCAGTGGTCTGAGAACTCTGCCTGTATGGGACTGTAGCAGCAGCAGTGTGGTGAATTACTCTTTGATAGGGACATGGCTGTGGTTTTGGATCCCGTAGTTTCAACAGGCTGACCTCATGCGTTCTGGAGGCCAAGGGAGAGGCTGAGCTCACTCTTTAGCAGGTAGGGGACTGTTGCTGTTTGCTGGAGTAGGTCTCTAATAGATTATAACGGTCAGTAGATGAAGGCATGCCCCTGTTTGGCACTGCAGGAGACTTTTAGCACTGGTGATTGAGTTAGTAGGGCTGTCCTTAGCCCTCATTGGACCATTACTGGATAAATGGAAATAGTAGACTGTTCAAGGCCTCCACTGACCAGTGTGGTTATGCTTTATTTTACAGTGATATTTACCTGATTTGACTTTCTGGTTCCATGGTCAATTGCAATTACACAATTATGACCTACTAGCTCATTCTTGTTTTTATGGAATTACAACAAGCTCCGCTGCGTACCAGTTTGTAGCAGGTAGTATAACAATACTGTGTTTAATTGTTATATACTGTACCAGAAATGACCCGTTTCTGCAAAATAATGTCTTAACAAATACCAGGGAAATGGCAGCTGAAACAAATAAACCGCTGTACATAAACTCAGCAAAAAAATAAATGTGTTCTCACTGTCAACTGCGTTTATTTTCAGCAAACTTAACATGTGTAAATATTTGTATGAACATAACAAGATTCAACAACTGAGACATAAACTGAACAAGTTCCACAGACATGTGACTAACAGAAATGGAATAATGTGTCCCTGAACAAAGGGGGGAGGGGTCAAAATCAAAAGTAATAGTCAGTATCTGGTGTGGTCACCAGATGTATTAAGTACTGCAGTGCATATCCTCATGGACTGCAATAGATTTGCCAGTTCTTGCTGTGAGATGGGGGGGGGGGGGGGGGGGGGGGGGAGGGAATGGCCCTGCCCCTCACCCTCCGATCCAACAGGTCCCAGACATGCTCAATGGGATTGAGATCCGGGCTCTTCGCTGGCCATGGCAGAACACTGACATTCCTGTCTTGCAGGAAAACACGCACAGAATGAGCAGTATGGCTGGTGGCATTGTCATGCTGGAGAGTCATGTCAGGATCAGCCTGCAGGAAGGGTACCACATGAGGGAGGAGGATGTCTTCCCTGTAACGCACAACGTTGAGATTGCCAACAATGAGAACAAGCTCAGTCTGATGATGCTGAGACACACCGCTCCAGACCATGACGGACCCTCCACCTCCAAATCGATCCCATTCCAGAGTACAGGCCTCAGTGTAACACTCATTCCTTCGACGATAAACGCGAATCCAACCATCACCCCTGGTGAAACGTCAGTGAAGAGCACTTTTTGCCAGTCCTGTCTGATCCAGCGACGGTGGGTTTATGCCAATAGGCGACGTTGTTGCCGGTGATGTCTGGTGAGGACCTGCCTTACAACTGGCCTATAAGCCCGCAGTCCAGCCTCTCTGAGCACTGATGGAGGGATTGTGCATTCCTGGTGTAACTCGGGCAGTTGTTGTTTCCATCCTGTACCTGTCCCGCAGGTGTGATGTTTGGATGTACCGATCCTGTGCAGGTGTTGTTACACGCGTTCTGCCACTGCGAGGATGATCAGCTGTCCACCCTGTCTCCCTGTAGTGCTGTCTTAGGAGTCTCACAGTACGCACATTGCAATTTATTGCCCTGGCCACATCTGCAGTCCTCATGCCTCCTTGTAGCATGCCTAAGGCATGTTCACGCAGATGAGCAGGGACCCTGGGCATCTTTCTTTAGGTGTTTTTCAGAGTCAGTAGTAAGGCCTCTTTAGTGTCCTAAGCTTTCATAACTGTGATCTTAATTGCCTACCATCTGTAAGCTGTTAATGTCTTAACGACCGTTCCACAGGTGCATGTTCATTAATTGTTTATAGTTCATTGAACAAGCATGGGAAACAGTGTTTAAACCCTCTACAATGAAGATCTGTGAAGTTGTTTGGATTTTTACAAATTATCTTTGAAGGACAGGGTCCTGAAAAAGGGAAGTTTCTTTCTTTGGTGAGTTTAACTACTATGACTGTTGGGTAGGTTAGTGTGCACAGGACTGGTCACCTCAGATATGGCTTTGGCCATATATCCTGCGTTAGTACAATAATGTTAACATGTTTAACCCTGATTGTGGCAGTATTATTTAGAGTATTACTCAGAGTATCCACTCCAGACCTTTGGGCTCCCTCTCCGACCTTTTCTCTGATCTCATCTCAGCCCACGTCTGTGTTTTGGTGGGCTGTCTTAAACATTTTGACGCCAGGGAAAATACTGCGATTGTATATACCTACTGTGGAGCAGCTTTGGTGATACGTCAGTGTAGAAAAATCTTCCTGAATGTTCCACTTGAGCCCACATGGGTCTCTTGAGTTGAATCCATTCTACTCTCATGACTCAATTGCCAGTTTTCCCCAAAAATATTTGATTACGGTGACATTACTGTGTAAAAGAGGATTAGTTGAATCAACAAAATCCTACTCAGCCATGATTAAAGGGTTCCAAAAGGTTCCTCCGGCTGTTCCCATAGGAGAACCCTTTTTGGTTCCAGGTAGAACTCTCTCAAAAAGGTTCTCTAAAGGCTTCTCCTATAGGGACAGCTGAAGAACTCTTTTAGGTTCCAGATAGCATCTTTATTTCTAAGAGTGTTCGTTTTTCTGAATGGGAGTGTTGGAAAACGACAGCGGCCGCCCAGGCTCCAGGGAGAGGATAAAGACAATGGGTCAGGTATCAGCTTTGACGAGAGCAATATAGCACTGTGTAATGCAGTGATTTGACTTATGACCATGGAAACTCTATCCATATACACATATTGCAAGTTTATAGTCTGTGTTAGCCTCAAATAAGGTAATTCCCAATTGGGCAGCCGTGAGGTTGAAAATTAAACTTTGGACACTCTCCATGGAAAAGATTCATTGTGTAAAATGTCAGCAATTAGAAAGTATAGTAAGATTTTGGAGCAATTATACTGATTATATCATTTTTCTATATAATTATTGGTAATGATGCATCTGCCCTTTTGCAGTCAAGTGTCTTAACATAAATATCCAGTGTGTTTATAGAATAAGGGCTGTTTGACCTCCTTTTAACCGATTGTAAAAACAAACCAATTTTTTTTTTAAGTGAATGAATCCTTGATTATAATAAAATTGACTTTAATAGGATAGTTTATCATAATTGATCTTTTTGTTTCCTGAAGTGATACGATTTTTTTTCCTGCACACGTGCACAAGGAGTCTCACCCGGCATCTTACTAAATGGAGATTACCCCCAGTCAAGCATTCACATCTATGTTAAGCTGGAGGGCATATTCTGTTGTCTTTCTCTATTTTCTCTACTGAAGCCAAGTCATTTTCCATCCATATAAGACTGGAGTCATTCTACTGCTTTTCTTGGAATCAGCCCAACGTAGATAAACACTGCCCTTCAAGCAGCTCATGAGTTTACTTAAATCAAATTCAGACAATTAATTCTGCCAAAATGCTTCAGAATCGTATGTGAATGTCCTCGAGCAAGGAAACCCACGGTGAATCCCTGCAACAGCTAATGGTTAAATGAAGCGTCTTAAAAATGGAGATACACACCTCGGTCACAGACAAATAAGGGATTCCTGATTACATGGTGGGATTCGGGTAACACGTTAAGAAGAAAACAGTGGCCCTGGATTCTGTTGTTGATGGCATACAGTAGCTAAATAAGGAGTTGTTGTTTTCGTTGTCGTCATGTAAAGTTTCGTGAGCGAGAGAGGGCATGTACCAGTCCTTTAAACTGAACCATTATGCCGCAGGAAGTGATGGATTGTTCCTCTCGGTTGGCCCTCCCTTTCTAAAGTGGGCAACCATTGTAGCACCACAAGTTCTACATTTTACGCTCGACACAATGAAACTATTTCTTCGTAGCCTGGGCTTATTTCATGCTCATTTACCATGACAACCAGTCTATTTTCTCTCAAATTGTTTGATTGCAGACAGAACCTTTCCCTGTCTAGTGTTCTGTTTCCTGTGTTCAATTGGCCTTGCCTGACAACGCTGAGATGGTCCTAATAAAGGGGGTCACTGGGGCCTCAACGAATTTAGTCCACCCACCGGCAGATCAAGCTGGGGGGAGGAAATTGGTCTCTCTGTTTCCTGTTAGCCCTGAATTGGCTTTGTGTGTTTTTGCACAAAAGTGCAGGAGGTTGCCAGAACAAGAAGATTGACAGCGAGATTGTAGCAACCAAACTGTGAAAAAAAGAGAAGGTTTTCTCGTAATTATACCTTTTTTTTGACACCCCTTGTTTCCTGCATGGCAGCTTTGTGGTCATGTTCAGAGGAACACAAAGTAAGTTGTTCAGTCAGCCTGCTCTGACTTTCATGGCAGAAACCAACCTACATATTAGTGTTGTAGCTGTACTGTAAGTATTTTGTCTAATTCTTCCCCAAAAGAAGAAGGCAAAGTGTTCTAGCACCTGTGTCAACCAATTTCCCAACTGCTGCTGGCAGCCCAACCTGGTCATTTGAACTGATTTCTTTTAATAGACTTCAGCGAAGTGTGAAAGTGATCCAAGAAAAGCCTGTCAGGTTAAAACAGTCCTGTGTGGTTGGTTGGTTGTTTGGTTGGTTGGTTGGAGTAGTTGTGTGTTGATTTATGTTGACATGACATTGACCGCCTCCTCCTTTTCTCTCCATCTTCTCCCTTCTCCCCTCACTCAGCTGCCAAGCGCCCCTCCTCCGTGTCCTCCCTGAGCAGCATTGTGGGTAGGATGACCTCGTCGGAGCGCGCCTCCCGCGGGAGCTGCACCTCGGTCAACACGGTGTGCTCGGACAGCGACCGCACGGCCAGCCTCAGCTCCTCTGCCTCCTCCGTCTCCCTGCAGGACGGACACTCTTCCTCCTCGCTGCCCTACGGGGCCGTGCCTGCCTACCCTTCCTCGCCGCAGCGCAACGGCTCCGACATCAGCCTGGACCTCACTCCTCTCTCCCAACTCCCAGCGGGGGTAAACCCTGCCACCGCCGCGTCCCTGCCCAAGCTGTCTCGCTTGGAGAGGGTGGCGCTGGAGATAGTGGAGACAGAGCAGGCATACGTGAGGGACCTGAAGAGCATCGTAGAGGTAAGAAAGAAACGCTCCCCTCCAAAAAACTCTCCTTTCCTGTGAACAATGCTTTCATCCCCTCTTCGTTCGGTGGCCATCTTGGAGCCCTGTCTGGCCTCCCCTTGTGCCTCTGTAGCTCCATCCATCAGTGGCCCAGGTGGAACACAAGGAGGGCAAGAGGAGGGCATGGCACAGGATGAAAGCAGCAGTAAATCCAAGTCATTACTTCAAAAGAGTGTTTCACACTCTTATCCGATAGGGTCAGCTGGCCTGCGACAATGAGGAGTCTGTGACTGATCTCTCTCTCTCTCTCTCTCTCTCTCTCTCTCTCTCTCTCTCTCTCTCTCTCTCTCTCTCTCTCTCTCTCTCTCTCTCTCTCTCTCTCTCTCTCTCTCTCTCTCTCTCTCTCACACACACACACACACACACACACACACACACACACACACACACACACACACACACACACACACACACACACACACACAGAGGGAGAATTAGTCTGATAAGGAACAGAGTGGGGTTTTTGAGTCAGGGGCCCTCTGAGTGGACGGCCGTCAACACTTTTATCATATTGCCCTTGGAAGCGGATGGATTTAGCTGTGGCCTCTAGTAACTCCCCATCCCGGGTCCGGGAGCCTAATCATTGACTGCCACTAATTAGCATAACGCAACGGACATAAATATTCCTAGAAAATATTCCTATTCATGAAAATCACAAGTGAAATATATTGAGACACAGCTTAGCCTTTTGTTAATCACCCTGTCATCTCAGATTTTCAAGCATTTGTGTAAGTTTATCGATAGCCTAGCATAGCATTTTGTCCAGCTAGCAGCAGGTAACTTGGTCACGGAAATCAGAAAAGCAATCAAATTAAATTGTTTACCTTTGATGAGCTTTGGATGTTTTTACTCACAATTGGTTTTTCAGTAGGACCGATTGGAATAATGTCTACCTCTGTATTTTACACAAGAATCACTCTGGGAGCCATCAGGTGACCAGTTGCGTAATGTAGCCGCTTACGGGTATTCTTCAACATAAATGCGTAAAACTACTTCACAATGCTGTAGACACCTTGGGGTGTCTTTTTCTCGGAGAAAAAGTAATCTGGTTGATAGCCCATTCACTGCTCAATAGGGACGCATTGGAACGCAAGAGCTTTCAAAAGATGAGTCACTTCCGGATTGGATTTTTCTCAGGCTTTCGCCTGCAATATCAGTTCTGTTATATTCACAGACAATATTTTTACAATTTTGGAAACTTTAGAGTGTTTTCTATCCTAAGCTGTCATTTATATGCATATTCTAGCATCTTGTCCTGACAAAATATCCCGTTTACTACGGGAATGTTATTTTTCCAAAAATGAAAATACTGCCCCCTAGTCACAAAAGGGTATTAAGACAGGTCAGGAATCAGGAGTCTCTCTACGGGACTGAGGAGGAAAACAGAAGACAGTCTTAAAGGAAGTGACATCACTTTAATGGCTAATTTTATGGGAGGCCAGCACTCCCTTGAAAAAGTAATTAGGAACTCTTTTCCTCGTTTAAGGTTAGTTTGACGTTTACATGTAGGGTAGCAGTTAGGGTAAAAGCCAATTTATTCTTGATCCAAAAATGTGGTCGGAGGTTGCATATGGAGGGTGTGAAGCAATTGTGGAGCTCACGAATGCATGCAGAGGCCAAATCAAGCTCTGTAATGCATCTTCGTGCGCCTCTCAAATTTTGTAACAATGCGGAGAGCTCTGTATTAGCTCCGCATTGACGTGACTGATTGACAGTAGGTGAGGGCGTGAGGTCCTGTCTAAACACAAACTCACTTCCCTGACAACTTCCTTCACAACAGCTCTGCTCCGCTAAGCACAGGAATTATGAAAGCCCTGTCTAATACACACAAATCTAAAGGGGTGAATGAGAATATGTACATATAAGTATATGGATGAGCGATAGCCGAGTAGCATAGGCAAGGTGCAATAGATGGAATAATATACAGTATAATATACAGTATGTACATGTGATATGAGTAATGTAAGATATGTAAACATGATTAAAGTGGCATTATTTAAAGTGGCATTGTTTAAAGTGACTAGTGGTCCATTTATTAAAGTGGCCAGTGATTGGGTCTCAATGTAGGCAGCATCATCTCTGAGTTAGTGAATGCTGTTTAGCAGTCTGATTGTCACGATCGTCGTATGAAGCGGACCAAAATGCAGCGTGGTATGTGTTCATGATGATTTTTTAATAACAGAAAACACTGAATACAAACTATACAAAAACAATAAACGAAATAACGACCATGAAGCTATAATGAGAACTGTGCTGACACAAGCAACTAACATAGACAATCACCCACAGGCTACCTAAGTATGATTCTCAATCAGAGACAACTAATGACACCTGCCTCTGATTGAGAACCATACTAGGCCGAAACATAGAAATCCCAAAATCATAGAAAAACAAACATAGACTGCCCACCCCAACTCACGCCCTGACCATACTAAATAATGGCAAAACAAAGGAAATAAAAGGTCAGAACGTGACACTGATGGCCTTGAGATAGAAGCTGTTTTTCAGTCTCTCGGTCCCTGCTTTGATGCACCTGTACTGACCTCGCTTTCTGGATGTTAGCGGGCTGAACAGTCTGTGTCTTGGGTGGTTGTTGTCCTTGATGATCTTTTTGGCCTCCTGTGACATCGGGTGTTGTAGGTGTCCTGGAGGGCAGGTAGTTTGCCCCCGGTGATGCGTTGTGTAGACCGCACCACCCTCTGGAGAGGGTTGCGGTTGAGGGCGGTGCAGTTGCCGTACCAGGCTGTGATACAGCCCGATAGGATGCTCTCGATTGTGCATCTGTAAAAGTTTGTCAGGGTTTTGGGTGACAAGCCAAATTTCTTCAGCCTCCTGAGGTTGAAGAGGCGCTGTTGCGCCTTCTTCACCACGCTGTCTGTGTGTGTGGACCATTTCAGTTTATCGGTGATATGTACACCAAGGAACATAAAACTTTCCACCTTCTCCACTGCTGTCCCTTCGATGTGGATAGGGGGTGTCCCCTCTGCTGTTTCCTGAAATCCATGATTATCTCCTTTGTTTTGTTGACATTGAGTGGGAGGTTGTTTTCCTGACACCACACTCCAAGTGCCCTCAGGCATCCCTGTAGGCTGTCTCGTCGTTGTTGGTAATCAAGCCCACTACTGTGTCGTCTGCAAACTTTATGATTGAGTTGGAGGCGTGCATGGCCACGCAGTCGAGGGTGGACAGGGAGTACAGGAGGGGGCTGAGCACGCACCCTTGTGGGGCCCCAGTGTTGAGGGTCAGCCAAGTGGAGATGTTGTTTCTTACCTTCACCACCTGGGGGTGGCGCGTCAGGAAGCCCAGTACCCAATCCAGTACCCAATCTCATCATCAAGCCTCCAGCTTGATGATGAGCTTGTGAACCTGTTGGGGCGGGATGCAAGCAGTTATCTTTGCCTTCTTGGGTACAGGAACAATGGTACCCATCTTGAAGCATGTGGGGACAACAGACTGGGATAGGGAGCAATTGAATAAGTCCCTAAAAACAGCTGTTCTGCGGACGCTCTGAGGACGCGGCTAGGTATGCCGTCTAGGCCAGCAGCCTTGCGAGGGTTAACATGTTTAACTTCTTGCGTCGAGCCATCCCGGATCCGGGATCGTGAATACAGCCTCAAGCTCATTACCATAACGCAATGTTAACTATTCATGAAAATCGCAAATGAAATGAAATTAATATGCTAGCTCTCAAGCTTAGCCTTTTGTTAACAACACTGTCATCTCAGATTGTCAAAATATGCTTCTCAACCATTGCAAAATAAGCATTTGTGTAACAGCTAGCGCGGCTAGCGTAGCATTTAGCGTTAGCATCAGCAGACAACATTTTCACAAAAAACAGAAAATCATTCAAATAAAATCATTACATTTGAAGAACTTCAGATGTTTTCAATGACGAGACTCTCAGTTAGATAGCAAATGCTCAGTTTTTCCTGAAAGATAATTTGTTTAGGAGAAATTGCTCCGTTTGGTGCGTCACGTTTGGCTACCAAAAAAACCCGAAAATTCAGTCTTCAAAACGCCAAATTATTTTCCAAAATAACTCCATAATATCGACTGAAACATGGTAAACGTTGTTTAGAATCAATCCTCAAGGTGTTTTTCACATATCTCTTCATGATATATCGTTCGTTGAAAGCCTCCTCTCTCCTCTCAATCACTGGATGACTGCGTGCAGCTTGTAGATTACGCACCAATTTAGACAAAGGACACCGGGCGGACCCCTGGTAAATGTTATGCCTACAAATACGTCACAATGCTGCAGACACCTTGGAGAAACGATAGAAAGGGCAGGCTCATTCCCGGCGCATTCACAGCCATATAAGGAGACAATGGAAAACAGAGCTTCAAAAATTCTGCCCATTTCCTGGTTGAAGTTTCATCTTGGTTTCGCCTGTAGCATGAGTTCTGTGGCACTCACAGATAATATCTTTGCAGTTTTTTCAAAGCTGCCAATTATATGCATAGTCGAGCGGGCACGTTTTTTTATCCATAAATTAAAAGAGCGCCCCCTATCGCATCAGCCACGGAGAAGGAGAGGGGAGGTGCGCAGTCCTTGTTAGCGGGCCATGGCGGTGGCACTGTATTATCCTCATAGCGGGCAAAGAAGGTGTTGTGATTTCATTTAGACCCTGTCACATACCTCTCGTGTCTGAGCCGTTGAATTGCGTCTCCACCTTGTCCCTGTACCGGCATTGCATGGTTAAGGGGTTCTGCTTTGCTTTGATGTGGAGAGAGGGGGAACGTTGCCAATGCTGCCCATTAGCAGGTGGAGATCAGCAGGTGATGCAATCAGCGCTCTGGGAGAACGGTGCTGAGAGCGGAGGAGAAATGTGCTTCTGTGCGTGGTTGAGAGAGAGAGAGAGAGAGAGAGAGAGAGAGAGAGAGAGAGAGAGAGAGAGAGAGAGAGAGAGAGAGAGAGAGAGAGAGAGAGAGAGAGAGAGAGAGAGAGAGAGAGAGAGAGAGAGAGAGAGAGAGAGAGAGAGAGAGAGAGAGAGAGAGAGAGAGAGAGAGAGAGAGAGAGAGAGACAGACAGAGAGACAGACAGAGAGAGAGAGAGAGTTCTTCAGGACATATCATGGTGGGTGTGTGGGGTATGCATTAGAGGTTCGAGAATGCCTGAAATGTAACCCCCTTTTTGAAGCTCAGCCTTTTAAGAGCCAGTAAAACGAGCAGGCATTTGACAGAGCTGGTCTGTGCAGGGATGCCTTACAGAACAAATGTTCATACATTTGTTTATGCGGGACAGGGATTTGGGACAGAGCGCAGCTGTGGACATCTGAGTTGATGGAATGGAGTTAGTTGTCGGTTGTCCCAGACTGCTGACTGTGTGACTGCTGACTGTGTGACTGCTGACACATGTGATGTCTATCGGCTCGAGCGTGCGTTAGGCTCAGCCTTTACAGCTATGGAAATCTGGTTTTGATCCAGGGATGATGTCAAAGTTGCAGTGGTAATAAGAACCAAGTATGATGATTGGAGTCAGTGTGTGTGTGTGTGTGTGTGTGTGTGTGTGTGTGTGTGTGTGTGTGTGTGTGTGTGTGTGTGTGTGTGAACAGTTTATTAGCTTGCCTTCTCATGTTTGTGCATGCGTGAGCTCCCATATGTATTTGCTCATATAGGTCTTGAATGTGCAGTATACAGTATGTTGCAAGACACAGGAGGAGAAAGGTGGAGAGAAAATTGGGAGAGCCAGGGAGAGCGAAGCCCCCTTTCGTTCTCGTTGTACTCCTGCCAAATAGGACAGGAAATTGGGGGGTGGGGGTTTAGGGGGAACGGAGCGTTTTTTTGCCTCTCCTTGGCTGTAACCCCCCCAGTTTGGGGCACATGCGGAGGGGATGGAGGGGCCCTCGCAGGCAGCACAGAGGGACAAACTCCTTTCTCCAAACTCTGACCTAGTTTCTCAGACAAAGAGACCAAAACCTGCCGGCTGCTCCAGCTTCTCGATCTCTCTCTCTCTTGCTTTCATTCTAGCTGTCTTTCTTCCCTTTCACAGTGAAGCATGTATCTCTTTCTCAGTCCTTTCTGTTCTTGTGCTCTCCTGCGTTTTAACCCTCTTATGTCTCAATTTCCCCCTCAATTTCCCCCTCCTTCCTCATTTTTCCGGTCTTCTCCTCGCTTCTTCTGTCAACTTCTCACTCATCCATCTGTCTCTTGCTCTCCTCCTCTCTTCTCGCTATGGGTCCTCCTTGCACTCCGAAAGGAGTGTGTGTGTGCCTGCCTGCGTATGTGTGTCTGTCTCTCTGTCTGTGTGTGTGTGTGTGTGTGTGTGTGTGTGTGTGTGTGTGTGTGTGTGTGTGTGTGTGTGTGTGTGTGTGTGCCTGCCTGCGTATGTGTGTCTGTCTCTCTGTCTGTGTGTGTGTGTGTGCCTGCCTGCGTATGTGTGTCTGTCTCTCTGTCTGTGTGTGTGTGTAAGTGTGTGCCCGAGGGGGAATTCTTGTTCACCCGTGACTGTCTGTAAGTCGACAGTAATTACAGTGCCAGTGTTCCCTTGCCTTTAAAAGGTGATGAATGTGGCGGAGCCCCCCTTATTTTTCGTCTCACTTTGCCCCACCTCGGCCTGTTTGCTTTTCCCAGAACCCCGGTGGCTCTGGAAACAAACACAACTGGAGACAAAGAAAAAAAAACATTTTACCATCCAGGAATGTACCCTAGGAGCGCTCCACTCTGCTCGGGCTCTATCAGGGTTAGGGTACATTGAAGCCCCCTTCCTGGTCATAACGCCCTGCCATCCCCACCTCCCACCCCCCTGTACTCTCACGCATACTTTGTCTGTTTGCTTATTTAAACCTGTTTATTTTTGCAATTAAATTGGCTTCATCCTAATTTAGCCCCTCTTTGTTTTTGTGTTGTTGGCTCGTTCTCGCGGGTCTCTAGGTGGACCGCGGCCGCCCTCACGGTTACTCAGATCTCTCTGTTAAACTCAGACCAACAGAATGAACAGCAACCCTGGATAGGGATCCTCTGTGGTTTCTCCATCGGGTTGGCATCTGGAGAGAGAGTTGTCTGTAGGATGTGGCTTTATCAGATGGGCTTGTTGGCCACTTAAAAAACATGCTGATTACGGGACTATTGGACCCTGGAGGCCTCTGATAAAGTGCTGACAGCTAGCCTATGTAAGGTATTTTAGCCTAACTAATGAACACTACATTGAAGATGGTAGACTTGGAGAGTACTGTGCTCTGGGCCTGTGGATTGGCCAGACACATTTTGAAGCCCCCGCCTTTCTTAAGGCCCAGGTCGGAATGCTCTCTTCCAGGTTTCGCGGAGCAACGTGCCCTGTGGGTGGTGGTACTCGGGATGTTAGTCTGTGTTTTTAGGGGGGGGGGGGGGGGGGGGCATATCATACTCATGAGACTGGAGCATGGCTTTATTTCCCAGGTCAGAGAGAGGAGCACGAAAGGAAAATTAACAATATTGTAACAACGAGGCCTTTACCACTGCATTAATTGCCAGGTTTGCTTTCTTGGGCTTCTCGGTGCGTTTACAGTAAGGATTGATGTAGGGCTCAAGTATCCGTTTTTTTCTCACAAAGAAAGCCTTGATGATTATTCAATTACAAATGACCGTAAGACAGCTATCAGAGAATCATTTGGAAGATCTAAAGCTACCACGCTGGGGAGGGACGAAGAAGGTACTTTTGTCCATTTGAGCAACTATGCTTAGGCATTTGGTGTTATGAAGTCAGAAACAAACAAACTTGAAGTATGAATCTCTCTCTCTCTCTCTCTCTCTCTCTTCTCTCTCTCTCAGGACTACCTGGGTTGCATCATTGACTGTGGGGACCTGCCGCTCAAGCCGGAGGAAGTCAGCACTCTGTTCTGCAACATTGAGGACATCTATGAGTTCAACAGGTGGGTTAGTGTGTGTTCGCTCTGTCTGCTTACACGTTAGACCTACTTCATCCTCACTGATCGCCACAGCTGTTAGACTGTATCAGCCCTGAACTGGGGTCGATGACATGTGTCCTCGTGCTTTTGTGTAGATCGTAGCTTCTGTCCATGAAAATGTTGCAGGTACGCGACGTCTTTCGTCCCAGTGCAATGTCTAATTGGTGATCAATACTACCACTTACCATCAACAAAAATTGCAACTTCTTCCATTTTACTCGGCTCAATTTCACTCAGCACTGATTCATGTAAAATTCTACAACTATGGTGGTGAGAACTCTCCTGCAGCTACCCTTAAACCCTACCCTCCTTTCTCCTCCCTTTCTCCGCTTGTCTCCGTCCTCTCACTCTTCTGCTCCATGCTCTCTCTCGCTCTCTGTCTCGCTCTCTGTCTCTCTCTCTCGCTCTCTCTGCCGAGGCAGCTTGTGTACAGGCTGCAGCCTGGGTGGCAGTGATGTCCGTTTAATGTGCTGCAGACACAATGGCTGGCCCAGACCCCAGGCCTCCACCAGACAGACAATGTGCAGACACAGAGAGAGATAGAGAGAAAGAGAAACAGAGATAGAGAGAGAGAGGGGTGGGAGAGAGAGCGAGAGAGATGCAGGCAACAAAAAAAAGACAGCGAGAGAGACTTGGAATAAGTGATACTATCCAGCGAGCCCAGTTATGGTCACAACAGCTCTCAAGGTTAAGGTATACGTCTTAAGTCATGGCTCACCGCATTTCACATTCCACAACCAGAGAGGAGGCTTGAGATTGCTTATATGTGTGAGATGATGTTCCGTACACAGTGGCACGGCAGCATATCTGAGATGCTCTCCAGCTAGATGTTTTCAGATTGCTGTTTACACTGAAAGTAGAGATCCATTTATGTTTCCTGGAACCCAAGCGATTGGACTTTGTTTAACTGTAGCCTGATTTTCATAATTTCCCCATTTCAGGAGTGATGCATTGGTACGGTATTTCTGTTTATTTGCCTGGAATAGCGAATGTGTCAATGAAAAGCGTCAATCATTCCCGTGTCATGAGTTCAGTTCATTCAGTGATGGGAACGTTGTGTAGGGAGAAATGGCAAGGATGAGTTTGGCCTCCCGGCAGCTTCCAGTGAAGCCCTGGGAAGAGTACCGCTCATATTTTTCCTATTTCCTCAACGCTCCTCGCCCTGCCCCCCTGCTGACACTTGTTGTTTTCACACTTCAGTCTCAATGCCCGTGCCAAGTCGGCTCTTTTCATTACATACCTCCCTCTACATGAGTAAGTGCTCCTAACCTGCCCCCTCCTTCTCCAAATCCAATATGGCTTCCTGCCCCCGGTTATCATGGGAAATGGCCTCACTGTTGCAGAAAGAAACACAGAGAGAGAGAGAGAGAGTGAGGGATTTCTCCCATCTGCCCCAGGCTCTGTGCAGAATAACTCATTGCAGTACAGTAGAGTATGTGCATCAGTGCCAGGGGTTTACCCCCATTGCTCACTGCCGTGGGGCTAGCTAGTCCATAAATTACATTTGTTTGTAATGAGCAGAATGAGAGCAGTCAGTTCCCTAACAGGCTCCCAGGGAGAAAAACATTTTTTTTGCTAACTCTCTTTTTCTATTTTTCATCACTCAAAGTAGCGCACCGTTCATCTGAGAGAGAAACAAGGATAGACTTCACCTTTGTCCTCTTCTTGCCCCAATAAGTAGAGAAAAAAAACGTGACCCTTTTCTCCCTCGTCCTTTCTCTTGTTCTGCCTTTCCTAAATCTCATCTCCTCATCGCTGTGGTATGCAGCCCCTGTATCCTCACTGGTGTTGTTACGGCTACTTTCTTGGCCTGTTCTCCAGGCAGCATACGGATGTCGTTCGCCATGGCCCGCCGCGGTGGACAAAGCCCGGGGTTAGAGCTCTGGACCCTGCTGTGAGCCGACCGCACCGCGGCGAGAGACAGGGCACAGCCTGGCGAACAACACAGCCAGGACAGACAGACGTGCTCTGTACTATTCAAGTAGTTAGTGCGGTTAATCCTGTCCATCTTTATTAGATTCGCGGCTGAGTAGAAACTGTGGCTGAACGGGCCACTAGGACAGTCAGAGAAGTGCTGGAATTGTCTAGTCTGCCATGGAAAAAGGATCCGGCATCACATATAGATTTATCTTTATGGATACGTGACAAATACGTGGAATGGTGACCCGTAACTTTTTCTAACCCAACCCATCATGAGAGACCAAGAGACAGACACAGAGACAGAGAGATTAGTCAGGCCTGAGCTTATCAAGATGGCTTAACCGTCTCTTGCTAAGCACCTCTGTCCATCCTCTCTTTCGTCTCTCTGTTCCAAATCCCTCATATGGAAAGTTTGCCGGAGACGTTGAAATCCTCTGTAGTCTAATACGGCGCATGTGAGAAACACAGAAACAAAGAAACGGAGAGACAGAGAGCGATGGAGACTTTACTACAGCACATGAAGATGTTCAATTGCATTGTCTGAGTTCCATGATTTATCTCTTGTGTCTGTCTAAGGCCTGGTGCGAAGCCAGGCCACGAACTCGCACGCAAAGTCAATTTCAACTAGAAACATAGACCTTTCAAAGGGAATTTTTTTTTTTTTTTTGGCGTGCAGCTGCTGTACTGTATAATGATAATGAGAAGTAGAGGATCTGTAAGAAAAAGCCTAATAAGAAGCAAATGTTCTGTATAGTATCACGGGTTTCAATGCTGGCCATGGACAGCGCACATTGATAGTGCATGACGTTACAGTATAAACAGATCAATTACCTCCAGTGACTGTGGATAATGGTTATTACCCGTTTGGTGTACCACCACTATTTCCTATACTGCCGGTATTTAAGTTGTGCCATAGAGTTGAAGTCTATTGGAATGTGGATGCGTGGCACCATAGAAATATAGAAGTAGAACAGTTTCCCTGTTCTAGTAATTATATTTCTATGTGTGTCTAATTCCTTCCATTTCTCATGGAGTAGACACGTTGCTTGTTTAACGTACATTAAGGGGCTGGGCTCCGGGGCCCATCGCTCATATCCCGGGGGCGGTGACGTGTGCGGTGACGTTTAGTCAAGCCTGGTTAGATTCCTCCACTACGTGTGATTTAGACCTCACTGTGACCCCTGCATGCTTGCCTGGGGTCACGGCTCCCATGAAGTCCCACACGAAAGACATAACCCCTCAGCCTCTCGCACCTGACCAGACTGAGACAGTCTGAGTGCTCAGGCCACCCACCCCTTCACAGTCATCCTTGTGACCCGGAGAAGTCTGCCTGGCTGGGATCCCCCTAAACAGCCCTGGATCCATGCTGTCTGCTTTTATCTGCCGTGGCTCGTGTGGGAGTGGGTGGTGTTGCTGAGGATGTGGTGTCACATGAAAGAAGTTCTCACTTTTGAGAGAGGCGGTGAAGTCAGCGTGTGACGATACTCAGGGATGGGATTGGGAACACAAGGCCAGCAAGGTTCAAGTGCATATAAACATTCTCTGATGAAGGGTCTCTGTTGCTTTTGTTGCTGGCACTTACTGTGTAGTTACTAAAGAGGAAAACAGACCTGCAAGTGCTTAAAATCTAATGCAGAGATCACACTCCACGAGAGAGGGATGATTATTAAAGGAGAAGAAGGAGGGAAGTGAGGAGTACCGGGGGGAAAGAGAAAGGGGAACAGGCCGTATGGAAGGTATTACCTTATAAACACAATGAAAAGAGGGGCTCAGAAGTACGGACGTGGAAAGAACGGAACAGAGAGAAGTGAGGGACCGTGTGAGTTCATTGACAGTGCGCCTCTCAGGTGACTCCCCTGTTTGACTGTAAGTCCTCGTGAAATATATACGACTGTAAAGGGATCATCTGAAGGAAACTCCTCTTTCCCCTCACAGTTCACCCTCGATCTTAGAGGATCAAATGCACGTACTTCAAATACCAGATTATCGTGTGTCATATTTCACAGGGAAGAACAATGCGCGTACGGTGAGGAGAATCAGTAGGCGTGACTTAAAACTGGACTTTTTCCCCCCAGAACTCAAATATGGAGCATCTCTGTTCAAAGTCTATGGATGGAGTGTTTTTCAAAATGAAAAGCTGGGAAAGTAATTAGTAGGGTTGGTTACAAGCATAACTCAAGTCCAAGGTCCTGACAGCCAAATACATTCCAGGGCTTTTGTCTTGTACCAGGCCCTTCTAGTAAGTGCCAAGCCTTAATGAAATCCAACGTGAGGATACAAGTTTGCAAACATGCTGCAGCACTGCAGATGTAGTCTTGTTGTAAGCCCTTTGCTCTTGCAGATGGAGGGGAATGTCTCCGTGGTGGCATGTCTTTGTTCCCTCTTTCTCTTTGTCTTTGTCTGTCAACAACAGGATTCCCACATCAGTCAGGGCCAGTGGCACTCAGAGACACCCTGCTCTGTGGCCATTTGGTAAAAAACCACCCATAACTCCCCTCTGCTTCCCACCGAAACCGTAATGACGCCCTCTCACCGCGGAGGGCAGCCGCGAAACAAGCCTCGTCTCCGAGGGAGGAGAAAGCGACGCGAAAGAATGAAGGGCTGCGGTTTCACTCTGAACCCCCCCCCCCCCCCCCCCCCGGCCGTATGAAGGCGAACTCCGGGTGTTTACAGAGCGCCTCTCTGTTTTCCTTCGGAAGAGGGGGGATCCCGAGAGACTGGCCAGTCCGGCAGCCCAGGGCCTCTCAGAGATGCAGGGAAGTTGGGCTTTGCTAATGAACTGAGTGTGGCTGGGCTGCTCATCACGTCGTGTAACCTCAGATACGGGCTGATGGGACCACGGCGAACGACACCCTCAGTTTCAGCATCCTGTCCAGGAATGTGAGGCGAGTTGTCCCTTTTGAGATGTCCCAGTAACCACTAGGGACGGCCATTACATTAGCTACGTCAACTTCCATCCTCTCCTAATCGGAGTCAGAATTCAAACCGTCATCACTATCCCCACTCCCTCAAATCTCCCCTCCTCACTACTATTCCTTACCTTTTCCACACTCTCCCGCCAAGAAAATCTTTCACCGATCATTTTGATTCATTCAGATACTGAAAAGAGAGACCCTCCGCTCTCTCCCTCCGCTGACATACACGAAGTAGGATGTTAATCAAAAGTTACCGGGTCCTGGAGAGAGGTTGCGTATGTGTTTCATAAGATGTCTTTCCATGGTGATGAGGAGGCTAGTGTGAGCTCGCAGCACGGGACCAAAGGTGAAACGGGTGCACGTGGTTATTTGACCCTTGAAAGCAAACACCCACCCACTCTCCCCTGTTAAAGGCAGTCTGATTCAGGTCTGTCTTTGTAAGGTGCGGGTGTTGCGGAGGGGGGCGGGTAGTGGGACAGCTGGAAGGGGGTTCTGGTTGGGGTTGGCTGATGTGAAGCCAAGGCTAGATGTGTCCCATCTGCATGCATTTAGGAGATCGTTTGGAAGGATGGGAAGGGGAGACATAAATGAATCCTTTGTGGAAATGGAGTTGGGATTTGGGATCCATCCCTGCCAGGATCGTCTTCAACACCAGCTCCAAGAGCCTCGGTGGAGACGGAATAACAGTCTCCAAACAAATGGGGGTGCTCAGTTCTCATGAACTGTCCTAGGCCTTGACAAACTCACATGCACTCATAAGCACTGCACAGTGTCTACCAAGCAATATCTGTGCTGTCCATTTTACATAGCAGTTTATGTGCTCATCGTTATGTGTTATGAGTAGTTGTTACATGGATGTTACAGTATTTGACAGTGATATGTTTAATCATGACTGAGAGCTGTTGTACTGATTCGTAGAGCATGAGTCCCAGGAATGTAGACAAGTTCCATGACCTCTGTGTTTCATTGATAAGTTTACATTACTGCACTGGTGTTCTCATGGCCCATAACTGACTGACCTACCTCTCTCTCTCTCTCTCTCTCTGTCTCTCTGTCTCTCTGTCTCTCTGTCTGTCTGTCTGTCTGTCTGTCTGTCTGTCTGTCTGTCTGTCTGTCTGTCTGTCTGTCTGTCTGTCTGTCTGTCTGTCTCACAGTGAGCTTCTGGAGGACCTGGAGAGGAGTCCTCATGCAGCAGCCATTGCTGAGTGCTTCGTTGAGAGGGTGAGTCACCACATTGCTATGATAAAGCACAAACAACCCGTAAATTCACATTGCACATTTTTGGTGGGTATTCCGATGACCTAAACCAGTGTTTCCTGATTGGTTGGTCATAGCCAGCCCCTGTTGGGTCATGGCTTAAGACTGGCTCGCTGTGTAGGCTAATATGGTGCTTGTATTCAGTAGCTCTTTTGTTCTCTGGATGCAGAGCGCTGTTAAAATATCAAGCAAGCAGATCGTGTGAAACAAACTTTTGTTTTCGGCCAAATAGAGAACCACAGCTGTTTGAAGTGGGCCGCTGACATTGGGCAGTGTGTCAGAGGAAATGTTTGTACTTGGGCTATGTGAGTGTGTGCAGGTCCGTGACCAGGGAGATATCGTGATTGGTTCTGGTTCTGAAGCGGTGGTGGCGGTGATCCTTCAACTCGTGTGCTCACTACAGTTGAGTGGGTCTGCACACCCTCATGGTGCTCTACTCTAGTCGTCTGGGTAATGACACAGAACCACCGCTGACTAAACAGGAACAGTGAAGGGTCCAACCAACCAGGGGAAACAGGCTCTCCTTTGTGTCGGCTGGGAGAATGGCCAGCGTCTATGTCCCTGACTCCCAGGGTACGCCTCCATATGTGGGGCTCCAGACTGACACGCCTGGCCCTGCCAAAGCCGGACCAAGACACAAGAACCAGAATCCCATTTGCGGTCCAGGATCCAAGGGTGCCTATTCTTAGTCCCATCTCCAGCCTGTACTTTTCTCTTTGGCGCCCAAACCCTCTTATCCAGCAGGTCGCTATAGTTCTCTGCTATTGATTGGGCTACTGTTGTTGCCAATTATAGATGGCTGCGGAAATTTGATTAAGCCATTACCGGCAAGGTTATTCTGGGTTTTGCGATGCTTCTCTGAGCTAGGCTAACCTCTCTAAACAGTGTGAGGACAACGGCCCCTCGCTACCACGGAGTGGAATGTGGGAAAAGCAGTTCAAATGTGACCGTTTCTGATTGTAATGAGGCCATTACGTGCTCTTAGTTTAGGTGCAGTAAGACACTGGGTCTGCATGGAGTCAGCTGTAGCCTGTAACTATTCACCATCTGCTAAGCTATGAATCTCAAACCCTATACCTGCTGGCCATATGTAAGACTGAGTGGTAAAGACAAGTATACATGTATACACAACTGTTTTGGAAGGTAACATTCAGTTGACCTCACGGAACCGTTATCTAAACCTACTTAAATATAAAATGCAATTATTTTCTCATTCCTTTGCTTTCTGAGATGAGATGTTTAGATGAGATGTTTCTTGGATGAGAATACATGTTTACATAAGTCAGGGAATGGGGTTTTGCTATGAAATAGAAACAAAGTATTTATTTCTGAGTGAGACCTGGAGAATGACCCTGGTGTGAGGAGAGGTGTCACATGATCACAGGGGGTCTCTCAGATGACAGTGATTTGTAGCAGAGGGAACATGGAGACAGATGCTTGGTGTCGCTGGTCTTTCTCATCTGTCTCTCTTCTCCCCACTAATGTAATCGTTTTTTGGGGGGGGGTTTCTCTTTCTCTTGTTTAGAGCGAAGCCTTCGACATATATACCCTGTACTGTATGAACTACCCCAAGTAAGTCCCACACACACACACGTGCGCACACACACACACCGCTATACTGATGTGCCCTTGGGGCTGTCATTCGACCTGGATCATTGAATGATAGCTATAGTGAAGTGACCTGGGGTGAGAATAGAATGAATTCAATACAGTGGACAAGTAAAGTTCAATATACACATTTTCATTTGTTATTTCAATAAGAATACAAGTGTATATGATGGTGGGGGTGGGGGGTACAGTTGTAATCACCATCCTTTGTGGAGAGACATTAGTGAAAGGGAAATGAGTTTTATGGACATTGAGCACATTTACATGCACCAGTAATAATTCCATATTAAACTGATTGTGGCAGTAGGTCAAGTATGGCATTAGTCGTGTAAACACCTCACTCTGCTGATCTTAACCGGAGTACGGTCAAAACCGAAGTAAGCATAAACCGATTAAAACGCATGATTTTCTGAGCCATCTTTCAAATGATTAGGACATGTAAACACCTTAATCAGCGTTCCAGCGGTGTATTTGATCTGTCCATGTGCCAGCCCCGGGTAGCGCGGGCCTCCTTCTTATGTGGCAGTGAAGTGAGTCCTGAAAAACTGAACCTATGCATCTTGTAAATAGTTTTGACATATACAAATGTCCGAACTCAAAATCAAAAGGTCTTCGCAAAAAATAACATGGCCACTGTGGGTAGAACGTTTATTTTGGTAAGCGATTTTGTGCACTAGCCTGATTTCAGATGTGTCATGTAAACAGGATTATTAGGGAAATCATTCTTCTTGAAATGCACGTCAACATTTTAAACAAACTATTATGTTAACCCGACTATCCACAATAATCACATTATCGTGTGCATGTAACCGTGCTCAGGGTCTTGATTAGCTTGAACTACTCAGTGGTCGGACAGACAAGTGAAACTAGGTGAATCCAACGAAAGACGACAGTCAGACTGACTTAATGATCGCGGTAAAGATTCGGTCACTGCTCAATCAGGCTAACTTACAGTATATTGTGCGTGTAAAAATACAAACACATCGCGAGCCTTTTGGAAGCAGCATCTTTCGCGCCACATCAATTCTAATCTCACGGGCCACTACTATTTGACTGGCAGATGTTTGAATAGCACTGGATCGCTGCCCGTCACCATGAAGATGTGGTGTTCTACATGTGCTCTGTATAAACAGCCTTTCATGTGTCTGTCACAGAGAACCGAATTAGATTTGTTATGAGATGTCGACGGTGCCGTGACCCTGTACCTGAGCTGTGTGCATTCATCCACTGATGTCGGCCACGTTCGTAGCTCAACCCCGAAAAGATGCTGTTAGCAGATATCTGAGCTTTTGCCTAAGAAAGACATCACAGTCGGACAGCAAGGGGAATGATGCAGAATGTTCTAGTGTGCGTAAAATAGTTGCGTTCAGACAAAAAAGAGGCCCCTCTGAAGGGGGGACCGGAGGCATACGCTGAACACATTACTGTACACTTCACCATGAGATGAAGTGCTGTCTGGCATAGCGATGAGCCAACTGATGAGTCTTACTGTGGACCCCCCCCTCCACTCCTCCTGGATCTCTTTCCCCAGCTCGGTGGCTGTTCTGAGGGACTGCATGAAGAACAAGAGCCTGGTGGGCTTCTTCCAGGAGAGGCAGACCACCCTGTGCCACTCCCTGCCCCTGGAGACCTACCTTCTGAAGCCAGTGCAGAGGATCCTCAAGTACCACCTCCTGTTGCAGGTCAGTATGGGTCATGGACTGGGTCAGAGAGACAATATGATGATACTGATCCAATACTATCAATGTCAAACTTATTCAGAGAATATGTACAACTCCTCTATATTGTACACAGAGGAAAGGTACAGGCCCCATTGTAGACTGTTTCCCTTCAATCCAAATCATCAGAAATCATCCTGTTTCTTACTCTGCGCTCCTTGCCTTTATTGGTGTGTGATACTCAGCAGACCACGGGAACAGCTAGCGAGTAAATGAAGCATAGAGATTCTGTGAAATGAAATAAGGATCCTATGTTTAAACGCACACTCACAACACAACTCATAGCTGTGTTTGGACACTGATCAACGACGTCGGGTTCTCTCTCCAAGCCCACCTCTGTGGTGGTTATTCTCAAGTATGGGTAGCTGCAGCACAATATGGTGTGGGTGTGTCGAAAGGAGTATGGAAAGAGATTCAGCTCATTTCAACGTTGATAAACCAGTGCTATGAGTTATATTAACCTGAGCAACGGTGCGCTGGTCTATGGCCCCATTGGCCAGTGACATGAACGGGCAAAATCGAACAATAATCTGTGCCGTTCTATCATGTTGTCAACAAGGCAGCATGGTGCATCGTCCAGAAACATACAACATCTCTTTCCCATCAAATATATGTTTGCATTTTCAAACTAGTTTTCATTGGGAAGGCAGATGAAGCGTTTAAAAAAACAAAAAAAAAACAATCACGTTTGCATGTGAAAACACAAAATCCTACTCATTATCTACATGCTTCATCTAACCTAAGCTAGCCACTTTTGTTTTGAGGAAACTTTTCCGTGGGCTTTGAACGGAGCATCTTAATCACACCCGGGCCAGATAATCGAATCTCTTCATTGACTGGTGCACTGGTGTTGTGCGGAGCTGCTTCCCACTGAGCAGCTGTACCACAGTGTTGCAGGCGGTAGCTAACGTGGCCATTTTTAAAAACATTTGTTTTTTACCTCCTATGATTTTATTTCAAGTAGGATAGCAGCCTACACAATAAATAAACTCCTATTGAAAACCATTTAGATGTCACCTTGATACATACGTACAGTCGGCAAAAACACAGGCACAATGCCCTTCGCTCTCGCTTGCCAAGCACTACTGTCCCGCAACGGTGTGGGAAGGAGATGCCTAGTAGCCAACGTTAGGGTGGCAGTCACAGTAAGAACACACACATGATCAGTACTTTTAATAAAAAAAGAAACAATCGTCAGTTTTATAACCGAAAATGTTAAATTAATGGTGTAAAACTAACAGTGAAATACAACCCAGACTCATTCTCTGGCTTCAAAACAGAAGTTCAAACTCTTGCGGTACAGTAGTTGCCTTGATACTCCTTTCCTTTCGACACACCCACTCGTCCATACTCCGGTCGCCATATTGAGCTGCAGCTACCCCCTTCTCGTTATACTGACACTAACGCTTCGAACACACCGACAGTATTATCTGGATGTGTATGTAACAAACGCTTAACATTCCCCTTCTGCTACCATTTCTGTCAAGCCGTCTACACATACAGTTTGACGTATTCGTTCGATAAATCCAACATATGCATCACGCCGAACGCACTGCAACTGCCTCTGCAAAGCAATGCTGCAAGGAAAACGTAGCGTTTCATTGGAAATGAATGTAATTCTGGTGTACCAAAATGCAATGACACTGACGGTGTGATCGAAGCGTAATAGAAGCCTAACCTCACTATCGCCCCTGTGTGTCAGGAGCTGGCCAAACACTTTGATAAAAGTGACCCTGGCTACGAGGTAGTGGAGGATGCTATCATCACCATGACAGCCGTGGCCTGGTACATCAACGATATGAAGAGGAAGCAGGACCACGCTGTCAGGCTGCAGGTATGGACCACCAGCTCTGCCCAGTCACTCACTACGGCAGTTGTCATTGAAAATATAACAAAGAATTTAGCTTTTGTTGCTGATCATAATCTATGACCCTGAACTGGCTGTAGAGGTCAGAGGTTAAAAGTCAAAAGAGGTTAGAGGTTGCAGAGGTCTTTGGATACCTCAGTCTCCACTACATCTGGAGGTCTTTGGACACCTCAGTCTCGACTACTGTTTTTGAAGATCAGAGGTCAAGCTGAGGTTAACACAAACACGGTTTTTCTTTTGACTCTGGCAGGAGGTTGAGAGCTTGTTGACCAACTGGACAGGTCCAGACCTCAGTGGCTTTGGGGAGCTGGTGTTGGAGGGCGCCTTCAGGGTTCAACGGGTCAAGAAGGAGAGGGCATTCTTCCTCTTCGACAAGATGCTGCTTATCGCTAAAAAGAGGCTGGAGCATTTCATCTACAGCACCCACATATTTGTGAGTGACGTGCGGACACCGGAATGAATTGATCCGATTATTGTGTTTCTGTAAATGCTAGGAGCATGTATCAATAGAGATGACGCCTACACCAATCAAAAAAGTATAATGTTTTTGTTGCTTGATTCTCTATCATGTACTGACACCCTTATTTCCCCTCCACTGTCGTTCCTCTCGTCTTTCACTCTCCCCTTTCCCTCATCTCTCTACCCTCCTCTCCATTCAGTGCTGTAACCTTCTTCTCGTAGAAACCATGAAGGACCCCCTGTGTTTTAAGGTGTCCGATCAGACCATCCCCAAACAGCAGCACATTGTACAGGTACGAGTAAACCACTATCAAAGGACAGGACATTGTATTGTGTCAGGCCAGTGTACTTGAACTACCCTCCTACCCATGTTACAGACCAAAAACCAGGAAGAGAAACGCCTTTGGCTGCACTACCTCAAGAGGCTGATAGTGGAGAACCATCTTGCCTCTCTACCCCAGAAGGTAAGGCTTATTGTACATTACGGTAAATGTTGCCCGATATGAATGGCAATACTTTTCAGCCAATATAACACTGAAGGCTGTGGCTAAACTGAAACAGAGAATATTGTAATCACTCTGTTAGGATGTGCAGCCACCTTGTGGCTGTTTATAGTTACCGCAAACACTGTCACAGGTTGAGCAATCGTTGAAATAACCCAATGTATTTTTCAGGCAAGGCAGGTACTCGGTGACAACTTCTGTCAATGTGAGTTTCATGTCATTTCAAACCATCATACGTTCATACACCTGCACTTTGAACTTTCAATTTACACTGTATTTGACACCAATTGTGCACAGTTTACAATCATGCACAACTCAGTAACTCGCCATTTATTTTTCACAGCTCCTCAGTTTGATCAGGATCGTTTAAAAAAATCATCTCCAAGATGCGATGAATACCATCGAGGGAGACGCCAATCAGGTCAGGACAAGCCATTCTTACCTGTAATGCACCTAGTGTCTAATTTGTGTGTGAACGACTTTAGGTTTTTAGTTCAAAACACTTTTATTTCTGTTGGATATCTTTACTGGTTTTAAGCACATTTTTTACCCCAAAGTTGGATGAGGGTAATGGCTTCTTCTTTGTCATAAATCTAACAAATAACAAAGTTAAATGAGTTAAATGAATTCTCTCTGTGTGTGTGTGTGTGTGTGTGTGTGTGTGTGTCCAGAGCCCCCAGAGTTCATCTACACCCCAGAGAAGGCCAAGAAGAGCCTTCCCCTGCTGCTGGAGGGGAACCTGTCCTATCGCCGTGGCAGGAGGCAGTCTGGTGAGACTTCATGTCTATAGACCAGGACCTTTCCACAAAGCGTCTCAGAGTATGAGTGCTGATCTAGGATCAGTTTAGCCTTTTAAATCCGAATGAATACGATTATATGGACAGATCCTAGATCAGCATTCCTACTCTGAGACACGTTGTGGATATAGGCCCAGGGTCCACATACATCAAGAGCCTCAAAGCAGAAATGCTTATCAAGGACCAGTTTTGCCTTTTAGATCATATTTGAATCAGATTATATGGACAAGGAGGACCTGATCCTAAATCAGCACTCCTACTCTAAGACGCTTTATGAACAAGGGCCTAGAGATCACTCACTGCACAGGACTTGGACTAAACATACAGAGCTTGAAAATATGAATTCATAAATTTAATAATTGGAAATGACTCATTCTTAAATGCTTATGGCTGTTTCTTTCCAGCTCCAACTAAAGACTTGGAAACAGCATATCATGGTGAGAATTTTCTTAAAGGATTCTTGTTTATCTTGTTTCCTTGTAGTGTGTACGTTTTTAATGGAAAGTAAACACACCCTTGTTTGTTTCCCCCAACCATTCCTATCTTCTCATGGAATCCAGTCTCTTTAAAGGTAAGCTTGATTCAGACTGGTTTTGCCCCTATCCACCCACAACTGTCATACACATCAGATGATATCTCATTTGCAAGAATAGTACATGAGTAGTACACCTTCCCTTCCTGGCATTCTCCATCTCAGTGTTTATGTTCATGTCCATCTCCACAGGCTGGCAGCGAGGGGGAGATGTGTCCTGGGGCAGATAGTCTGGGATTCTCAGGCAGCACCAACACCCTGGCCTCCTCTGTGATGGAGGTGGAGGCTGAGGCAGAGCGTCCGGACCCCTGCCTGGGCCTGGAAGAAGAGGACCTACCCCCCCTGAGCGCCCCACCCACCCTCTCCATCACCGAGGAGATCATGCAGTTCATTAACCAGAGCCGCGTGCGAGAGGGCATGGCCGAACTCAAGCCTGACATAGTATGGGTAGGCTATACTCTCTTTCACAATTCACACACTATTAAACAGCTGCCATGGATTTGAAGCAACCTGTGTCACTTGTCTAGTCACTAGACATCAGTGTCTAGTTTTATGAGCTATCAATTTAGTGCTGCATTACTTCCCCATGTACGTATAGTAGGAGATGCGTTTAATAGTAGGAGATCTGTTTCTGTCTCTCCACAGGATTCACCCCTGGATGAGTCTCTGGAGGACCCAGCAACTGAGCCACATTCATGTCCACTTGCTCAGCAAGGAAATTACCTGCTGCTTGCTTCCCCTACGGAGGAGACTTGCGAGTCGCAAGACCCCCATCCCAATAGTCCAGAGGAGATAACAGTGCAACTGGAGGGGAGCAGAACCAAAATGGAAGACCAAACTCTTCCACCATGTCTGTCCAGGGAATCCTCAGAGGAGGGTGGTTGTGAAGAGGGAGAGTCAACACCTTTGCCAGCTGATGTTATAGAGGAGAGGCCTCAGGAGGAGAGCACATCAGCCAAAGAAACCGGGACAGTTGGGGAAAGAAATGCATCAGAGGTGGAGGACGAGCAAACGTTCGAAACCTCGACGCCACTCTCTCCTGTAAACCTCCCAGACGAAAGAGAGAGGGAGAAGGAACTCTGCTCTGACCTCCCCAACGAGGACAAGCCCCCAGAAGCTCCTCTCTCTGTCCCAGAGCACACTGTACAGAGCCCTCTGGCGCACAAGAAAGAGACCCAGCTCACCAAGTCAGACAGGCAGATCATCGAGAAGATCCGCAGCTACTACGAGGCGGCTGAGGCCGAGGCAGGAGAAGCAGGAGAAAGTGACAGCAGCCCCACCGCCAGGAGAAACAGCTTCTCCCTCATCATCCCCACCGGCCTGGTCAAAGACTCCGTGTCCCACTTTGCTGTCTTTGGCCACCAGGACAGCCTGTGTGACTCGGAGAGCGGGCGCTCCGATGGGGGTGCAGAACCAGAACCTGAGTCAGAGCTCCCCTCTCCTCTTCCGTCAGTTCCTGACCAGGGAGAGGGAGCCCTCAGCCCAGATTGTTCCTCCACTTCTGCTGCTGGTTCCCAGGAAGACCACAGGCAGGCACCAGGTCAGGGTGAGCCTGCTCTGGAAAAATGTAGCAGGTTTGAGCCAGGGAGTGAGCTGCCCTGCACAGAGCTGATGAAGGATTGGAAAGAGAAGGAGAAAGTAGGAGCCCCTGTTAGCACAGAGAGGGAAATCATACCAAACCTGTCAACAGACATCACCAACGAGCCCTCATTCAGCGACGAAGCAGCCAAAGTGATCACAAAAGACCAGCAGGTAATCAATGGCCACAAACCAAGTCCAAGTGATCCGGACACAGAATCTAAAGAGGCCCAGAAAGACTCCACTGTCCCTCCACCTACAGGTCTTCATGACAGTAAGACCGCCCCAATGTCCCAGGCTGGGTGGGGTAGAATCAGAGACAGGAGCTCCCTCACTGGGAACCTAGAGGGCCTACCCAGCCAGATCAAGGTGGGCCGCTGGTCCCGCCACTGTAAGATGGTGTCCTCCAGCCGGACCCTGTACGAGGGAGCAGCGGTCGCAGACGTGGCGGGGATAGGCCTGTTCGAGGCCAGCCCCGGTGATCCATGTCTGGTGGAGAACTCAGAGAGAATCCTCAGTAAAGTTCAAATGCTGGCTCGAATGTACAGCGCCAAGGCCAGCATCATGAAGGTGCCACTTCACCACAAGAGGGTGTGTGTGGGTCATGCACCGTGGACCGTCACCACCAGGCACAGCGTCCCTCCTCAGGCCCAGCCGCCACAGCAGCATCAGGAGGAGAAGATTACAGTAAAACGAGCTCAGAGCCATTCCACTGGTCAGTACCTTTAGCATCCTGTATAAATGGCTATGATTTGATTAGATTGTGTAGTGGTGAGGATATGTAAAGACTTGTTGGTGTCTTATTGTTGAATTTGAGTTGTTTTAGTAAGCACTGCTAAATAATGGAAGAACACATATAAACTGTGATTTACCATGTTTGATAGTGAAAGTAAAGCCTTCATATGGTTGGTCAGGAAAGACAACAAATAAAACATGACATGCAAAGCCTCCATAATGTTTATCAGTGAATGACAGTGTTTAGGCTGATTTTTTAATTTTTTATTTACAGGCTGCCAGGAGATGACTTCAGTTTCCTCAGAACCCCAGCTCTTTGGACACATCCTTGTCAGTGAACAGCTGTCCCCCACCTACCGCCAGCAGGAGAACAGCTGCGCCCTGACCGGACCCAGGGACAGTGTTTCCAACCTGGAATCCACATCCATTGCCTCTCCCCCCTCCTCCCCTCTGACTACCCCACCAAAAACCTCTCAGGTTAGGCCTGAGGAGGTAGTGACTACTGCTCTGGAGGGGAAGCTTATGGAGAACCAGTCTGAGGAAGTAATCTCAGGAGCTGAGATGCGGAGGCTTCACCCCAAGAGGGCTTCCCCAGTCCAGGAAGGCCCCATCCAAGGGGTAGGGATGGAGTTTCCAGCTGATGGTTATCCAAGGACCCCAGAGAGGTCTGTGAATCTCAGCAGGACTTGGGCAGAGCAGAAAGGACATAATCTGTACTCCATTAGGGAAGATCCTGCTCTGGGGGTAGCAGCAGCCTCTTTAGCAGGCCCATGTGGGAACAAAGACAGGTCTCCAGGGGTTGGAGCTGCAGAGGAGCTGCTGAAGACCATTCAACAGCAGGCTCCAACTGAACCAGAGACAAGCCAGGTGGTGAAGCCAGACGAAGCCAGTTTAAACAACAAGATAATGCCGCCTTATGTGGCCGGTGGGGCTGAGAGGGGGAGCTCACCCCAGATGGCCCCTGGTCATCAAAGCGAAGCTGAATCCACCAAAGCCAAGTCACAAGATGGCACTCTAGATGATCGGGATGTTTCACCTGCGGCACCAAAGATTTCCTCTCACATCTCCGACACATCTCCGACACAACAGAGGTCCATCTCTGGGCTAACTGAGGGGTCAAACCCCTTAGTGTGGAGTCCCACTCAGTCGCCTATGACTGAACCCATGCAAGCCACACATACATCTGGTCAGAGAGTCAAGGAGAGTCAAGTCCCAGAGGATTCCAAAGGAAAAGAGGGGGACATGGTTCCCCGTCCATGGTCATCGCTCCAAAGCCTGATGCCTACACCTCCGCCAGGGGTGCAGTCCTCTGACTGTCTGCCTAAGTTCACCAGCCAAAGACCACCCAACCTGCACCTGCCCACTACCAAGGGCAGAAGGAGCCTCCCTATGAGTTGGAACGGATCAAACAACGCCACACTCCCCAGCCAAAGGTACAGTATTTGATAGGGCTTAATACAGTAGTAACACAGTTTCACTGGTCCATAGCTTCATTCTTCCACTAAGAGTTCTTGTAGAATAATAGGCAGAATCTACTACATACCCTAAACCAATTTGTGAAGGTAAATGGGGGTAAAATGTAAAACTGGAGAAAGATTAAAGGAATGCGCCTCTGACCGGAAGTGTGCAAATACTGTTTCCTGTTTCTCCACTAAGAGTTCCGAAAGAAATTCTATGAATCAGATAAAACAGTGTTATTCACAGAGTAGATGGAGTAGTACAGTGCCTTCATAAAGTATTCATACCTCTTGACTTATTCCACATTTAGTTGTGTTACAGCCCAAATTCAAAATGGATTAAAATATTTTTTTCTCTCACCCATCTACACACAGTACCCCATAATCACAAAGTGAATACGTTTTTAGAAAGTTTAGCAAATTTATAAAAAATGAAATACAGAAATATCCAATTTAAGTAAGTATCAATAGAGTCAATAGATGTTAGAATCACCTTTGGCAGCAATTACAGCTGTGAGTCTTTCTGGGTAAGTCTCTAAGACCTTTGCACAACTGAATTGTAGAATACTTGCTAATTATTATTTTTAAAATTCTTCAAGCTCTGTCAAGTTGGTTGTTGATCATTTGCTAGACAGCCATTTTCAAGTCTTGCCATTGATTTTCAAGCTGATTTAAGTCAAAACTGTAACTAGGCCACTCAGGAACATTCAATGTTGTCTTGGTAAGCAACTCCAGTGTTTTAGGTTATTGTCCTGCTGAAAGGTGAATTTATCTCTGTCTTTGGAAATCAGACTGAATTAGGTTTTCCTCCAGGGTTTTGCTTGTGCTTAGCTCTATTCCCTTTACTTTTTTTTTACTCCCTAGTGCTTTCTAAGTCTACCCATAACATGATGCAGCCACCATGCTTGAAAATATGAAGACTGGTACTCAGTGATGTGTTGTGTTGGATTTTCCCCAAACATAACACTTTGTATTCAGGACATAAAGTTTATTTCTTACCCACATTTTTTGCAGTATGACTTTAGTGTCTTATTGCAAACAGGATGCATGTTTTGAAATAATTTGTGCAGGCTTCCTTCTTTTCACTCTGTCATTTAGGTTAGTATTGTGGAGTAACTACAATATTCTCTTATCACAGCCCTTAAACTCTGTTAAATCACCAAATCCCTGAGTGGTTTCTTTCCTCTCCGACGACTGTATCTTTGTAGTGACTGGGTGTATTGATACACCATTCAAAGTGTAATTAATAACTTCACCATGCTCAAAGGGATAGTCGATGTCTGCTTTTAATTTATTTTTATCCATCTACCAATAGGTGCTCTTTGCGAAGCATTGGAAAACCTCCCTAGGCTTTGTGGTTGAATCTGTGTTTGAAATTCACAGCTCGATTTAAGGACCTTACAGATCATTGAAATCATGTTAAACACTATTATTGCACACTATTAGTCCATGCAACTTATTATGTGACTTGTTAAGCAGATTTTTACCCCTGAACTTATTTAAGGGTTTGAATACTTATTAGCTCAAGACATTTCAACTTTTCATTTTGTATTAATTTGTAAACATTTCTAAACGCATAATTCCACTTGTATATTACGGGGTATTGTGTGTAGGCCAGTTACACAAAATCTACATTTGATCAATTTTAAATTCAGGCTGGAACACAACAAAATGTGAAAAAAGTAAAGGGGTGTGAATAGTTTCTGAAGGCACTGTAGATGCAAAGTATGTGAGAAGGCCCCTGACATGGAAATAACTGTGTTTTGTCATGAATGTCCAGGTCGTATCGAGTGGGAAAATGTTTAACAGTTCCTATTTGACTGTATATTAAAAAATAAATTGTTTTATTTTATTTTGTGTACATTGCAGCTAAGAGCTCAAATTGCATATACAAATGTACAAACGTACTATCAATGTAGCTTATTTTCACAAGACTGAGTAATCGCTGCCTGCACTCCTCTCCTCTCCTCTCAATTCTGCTTCTCCTCAAGCCAAGTTTTGTGGCAGTGGCATTAATCAGTTCCTCCAGGGTTTCACAGGGATTTTTTGTGATAATATGCATGGCAATATGCGATGATTTAGTTGAATTTGTAGCGAAAATGCACTGACGAGGAAAACAGTTTGTTAACATGTGGCTTGATTGAAACATATTATGTGGTGAATGTGCAATGATTGGTTGAAATTCCGAGCACTCTTTTTGTACTGCGTTGATAGGTCAGTTCTATGCGATAACATTGTGATTATTTGGTTTTTCTATGCTGAAATAGTGCAGTGATTGGTAAAAATTTGCAACCCCTCGCATATTGTGTGTGAAATTGTTGATTTTGCATAACAAATCACAGAATCCTGGAGGGACTGATTAATGAAGTCTATTAATTTCCTCTTCTCTATGCTTTCCTTTGGTTATAGACTACCACCTTCTCCACTGAGGTCCAGAGAGCCAGGTCAGGATCCATCACTCCCATCCATCCATGCCTCGGGGTTGTCCCCCGTCAGACGGCCTTCCTCCCAGCCCTCACTGGAGAGATCAGCCACCATGCTTCCAGGCATTGGCCAACCCATGGATGCCAAGCCCCCCTCTGCCTTCAGCCCCAGTCTCTACCAGCACTCTCCCTCCCCCATCAGGGGACTCCCCTGCTCCTCTCCCACCCCTTCTGCCTTGACCAAGTCCCTGGCTGCCTCCTGCATCAGCCAGTCCATCAGCCAGAGTCTTGCCAAGAAGAACACTCGCCTCCAGGACCATGCCACCCCTCACCCAGACAGTCCAGCCCCTCTGGCTCCCGCTCCCACTGCATCCCCACTCAGGATGAGGTCACCCTCCCCCAAAATCACCTCTGGCCCTAGCGGCCCCCCTCTGAGTCCTGGCTATGCCCATGCTTCCTACACCAGAGATGGGAGCCAGCCACCTAAGTGTCCCCCTTCCCCTCTCCGGTCTACTTCAGTCCGCTCCAGCCCATGCGCATCCCCAGCCCCAGCCCTGTCCCCCCCACCGTATCGCAGCCAGCACTCAGTCTCCCCAGCCCCCCCAGTCAGCCTGCATCACACCGCCTTTTCCTCTGCCTCTGCCTCTCCACGGCCCAGGCCTGCTGTCCTACACCAGCCACGCCATATTGGTTTGAATGGAAACAGTAACAACAATAATAACAATAACACCACTAACGGAGGATGGGTCGCGAATCACCGGAAGCCACCGTTAGCGAGTGCCAATAGTATACCCCATCCCCATGATCCTCTTTGGAGTGGTTCTACTCACACTCTCAACAGGGTGGCAAGGCCCTTCTCTGTCTCGGAGCCCAGCTCACGAGTGCAGTCCCCGTCCCCTTCTCCCTCCCCATCTCCATTCAGCAGGATCTGCTCCCCTCCCCCAGTCCAGAATCATACAGGCCCCCTGATGAACAAGCCCCCCAACCCTAGAAGCACCCGGGCAGGAGGGGCTTGCCCCTTCAATCACCTGGGCCTCTCCCTGGAGCTCCCCAGGGCCTCCTCAGCCTGCTCTTCAGGCATAACCTCCCCTCCGCCCATTGGGGTTCCTGCCAATGTCTGGGGAGTCGCCGCTCCTCAGCCGCGGAATGCCAAATTGGCATTTCCTTTCTCCTCCATTGCCTCACCCACATGGATAGATGTTTATCCCCCCTCCATTCAGAGAAGCTCCAGCACCACCTCCCCTCCCCCATCTGGTTTCTCCCCATGCTCTCCAACCCATTCTCAGAACCTGCGGAGGACCAAGGGAAGCAGCCTGCCCTTCCTTAGCCTGGCTGACCGACCACCCAGTCCAGTCAGGAATGGGAGGGGGTCTTGGGGAGAGAGCGAAGGCCGCAGGTCTGTGGGTGCGGAGCAGGAGTCTGGGTTGATAAGCCCCCGAGGGGGATCCTGCTCCTACAGTGGCTCCCCATCCTGCATCAGCCCCGGGGCCTTGTCCCCTGTCAGACTGGCCCCTGGGAAGAGCACCCACGGCGAGCAACACTTCACCAGCATTGCCTGGCCCGACGTGCAAGAACTCCTGACCAAGTATGACAGTGGGGACAGCCCTGACCAGAGTGCTCCGACCTCCCCTGTCTGGCCTCAGGATGAATGGGGTGACCCAGACCTTGGGGAGGACAGTTGCCGGAGCCACCTGATCTGTGCCTATGTGCCTCGGGCCGCCCCATCCCCAGACACGGGTGCGCCCATCCAGTACCCTCACAGGAGTGAGCCAAAGCCAGAGGACACCTCCTCAATGCAGGCAGCCAGCAGGACTCTAAAGACTAGCTATGCTACCACTGTGAACCTGCAGATTGCTGGTAGTGGACGTATCACTTCCTTCAGCAACACCCAGGTGAGCCTGAACCAGACCTTATCCCCCGTGGTAGACAGCCAGGGCAGACGGAGGGTCAGCATCAATGCCTGCAACTTTACCCTTCCCGTTCCCCAGAACTGCAAGAGGCTGTGAGGGGCTACGACAGGGCGACCTCCGCCAAGGTGCCTTATGCCTCAGTGAAAGTCTAAATAGGCACTTTACCCTGAAACAGTGGTGTTCATAGGGATCCTATGAGATATAACTCCAGGTAATATGGTAACGAATTAAGTTAGACTTCATTGGACAGTAGATTGAATCACCTGTTCTTTCAGATGACAATCTGACAATGTCAGGAATTCTGCAACCAACCCCACATATCACCGCCCGGCCACCTAGATCACTGTCCAACAGGACACCGACTGAACCCACAGACAAATTAGTTTGCCAGTGTCGTTTTTCTTAGTCTTTTTGTTGTTTGTTGTTTCAAAATCAATTCTGTTTATTCTGTTCAACAAAAAAAACGATGTCTTGTTTTCAAACTCCTGCGTTTGTGCTTGTGGCTGGCATGGTAAAAATGGTCCATTCTTTTTTATTTTTTTATTTATGAACTAGTCTTATTTTGTCTGCATTTCTGGCACTTAATTGTATGTCTTTATTTTGCACAATGTCCTCAGCTGTGTGCGTAGTTAAGACGTGTCTGTGAAGGTAGCTTTTATTTCAGACCAAATCACGATGTTGATGTTTTTATGTGTTCTAACCTATGTAGTTTTACCAGTGGTTCATGTTGAAAAAAATACATGATTTATTTGGTTACACAAGAGCAGAAAATAAGGGAAAATAAGAGCAACAAATTTCAGGGAAAACAAAGTGCAAGAAAATGAATGGTGACTCGACCAACATGCATTTTTATTGCTACACAACACAGTGTCTTCAGGCTATATTTTGATAGCATAGGCCTAACTACTTTTTTAAGTACAGTATTTAAATATCAGATTTGAAATTATGTGAACTCCTGTGGTCAAAAGACAACCACTGTGTCTATTACTGATGTGCATTTCAGTTATTTGTACTCCTATAATAATAATAAAAATATTAAAGACCCTTTGATGTTGTCTGTCTCCTTTATAAATCCTCTAATTATACATTATGATATTGATTAGTCAACATCCTGGAAAACATAGCTATTGTGGAAATTCACCACTAAGGACTCAAATTCAAAGTAAATTAAGCAATCTTTATCACGGCCCGGAGAGGTTCACAAAATCAATATAAGCCCAATGAAAACTCTGAAAAGGGGGTTCCCTTTCAGTCCTTATATACTGCTACACATACAAGTTATATAACCATGATTTACATGATTCATTATTCATCATTAACGTTGATTCCTGCATGTGACTGACTGATACCTGACGAGGCTTCTTCTCTCAAAGCTGAGACCTTGTATCGCGTATTTAGTCCCAGATATTATTTATTTTATTTCACCTTTATTTAACCAGGTAGGCCAGTTGAGAACAAGTTCTTATTTACAACTGCGACCTGGCCATGATAAAGCTGTCACGGCTCACGTCGTAATGAGGATCGGACCAAAACGCAGCATGGTACGTGTTCATGATTCTTTATTAACCAAAACACTTGAACAAAATAACAAAGTGAAAAAAACGAAACAGTTCTGTAAGGTGAATAAACTATACAGAAAACAACTACCCACAAAACACAGGTCGGAAAAAGGCTGCCTAAGTATGATTCCCAATCAGAGACAATGATAGACAGCTGTCCCTGATTGAGAACCATACCTGGCCAAAATATAGAAATAAAGAAACTAGAATGCCCACCCTAGTCACACCCTGGCCTAACCAAAATAGAGAATAAAAGGCTCTATATGGCCATGGTGTGACAAAAGCAAAGCAGTGCGACAAAAACAACACAGAGTTACACATGGGATAAACAATTGTACAGTCAATAACACAATAGAAAAATCTGTATACAGCGTGGGCAAATGAAGTAAGGGGGTAAGGCAATAAATAGGCCAATAGTGGCGAAGTAATTACAATTGAGCAATTTACACTGGAATGATATGTGCAGATGAGGATGTGCAGGTAGAAATACTGGTGTGCAAAAGAGCAGAAAAACAAAAACAAATATGGGGACTTGGTTGGATGGGCTATTTACAGATGGGCTGTGTACAGCTGCAGCAATCGGTAACCTGCTCTGACAGCTGACGCTTAAAGTTAGTGAGGGAGATATAACTCTCCAACTTCAGTGATTTTTGCAATTCGTTACAATCATTTGCAGCAGATATCTGGAAGGAAAGGCAGCCAAAGGAGGTGTTGGTTTTGGTGATGACCAGTGAAATATACCTGCTGGAGCGTGTGCTACAGGTGGGTGTTGCTATGGTGACCAGTGAACTGAGATAAGGCGGAGCTTTACCTAGCAAAGACTTATAGATGACCTGGAGCCAGTGGGTTTGGTGACGAATATGTAGCGAAGACCAGCCAACGAGAGCATACAGGTCGCAGTGGTGGATAGTATATGGGGCTTCGGTGACAAAATGAATGGCACTCTGATCCAATTTGTTGAGTAGACTGTTGGAGGCTATTTTGTAAAGGACATCGCCAAAGTCAAGGATCGGTAGGATGGTCAGTTTTACGAGGGTATGTTTGGCAGCATGAGTGAAGGAGGCTTTGTTGTGGAATAGAAAGCTGATTCTAGATTTAACTTTGGATTGGAGATGCTTAATGTGAGTCTGAAAGGAGAGCTTACAGTCTAGCCAGACACCAAGTTATTTATAGTTGTCCACATATTCTAAATCAAAACCGTCCAGAGTAGTGATGCTAGTCAGGCGGGTGGGTGGGGGCAGTGATCGGTTGAAGAGTATGCATTTCATTTTACTAGCATTTAAGAGCAGTTGGAAGCCACGGAAGGAGTGTTGTATGGCGTTGAAGCTCGTTTGGAGGTTTGTTAAAACAGTGTCCAAAGAAGGGCCAAAAGTATACAGAATGGTGTCGTCTGCAAAGAGGTGGATCATAGAATCACCTGCAGCAAGAGCAACATCATTGATATATACAGAGAAAAGAGTCGGCCCAAGAATTGAACCCTGTGGCACCCCCATAGAGACTGCCGGAGGTCCTGACAACAGGCCCTCTGATTTGACACACTGATCTCTATCTGAGAAGTAGTGAACCAGGCGAGGCAGTCATTAGAGAAACCAAGGCTCTGCCGATAAGAATACGGTGATTGACATAGTCGAAAGACTTGGCCTGGTCGATGAAGACGGCTGCACAGGTCTTTTATCGATGACGGTCATGATATCGTTTAGGAGCGTGGCTGAGGACCAACAGTGACCAGCTCGGAAACCAGATTGCATAGCGGAGAAGGTATGGTGGGATTCGAAATGGTCGGTGATCTGTTTTTTCACTTGGCTTTCGAAGACTTTGCAGAGGCAGGGCAGGATGGATGTAGGTCATATATAATCAAGATGGCACCGATAGATAGAGCAGTCGTGCTTCTAGCTCCTAAGCATCTTTGCAGTTTTTTGTTTTTATGTGTTATTTCTTACATTATAAGCCTAGAAAATCGTTTGTGTTGTTACATACAACCGGGAAAAAACTTTTGGATATCAGAGCGACAGTAACTCACCAGCATTACGACCAGGAATACGACATTCCCAAATTGGATACTTTATTCGTACCCCCAGGACAATTGAATTGATCCAAAACAATACCGGCGGAGAAGAGGTAGTCCGACTCAGGAGGCATGAACACCACCCACCACTTCCAAGTATATTACTCGCTAATGTTCAGTCTCTGGATAATAAAGTTGACGAGTTCAGGGTGAGTATCTCCTTCCAGAAACACATCAGGGATTGTAACATACTCTGTTTCACAGAAACATGGCTCTCTCGGGATATACTGTCTGAGTACATACAATCAGTTGGGTTCTCAGTTCATAGCACAGAATTGAATAAAGATTTCTCTGGGAAGAAGAAGGGTGGGGGTGTATGTTTCCTGATTAACTACTCAGTGTGATAACATACAGAAACCCATGTCCTTTTGTAAACCCAACCTAGAATACCTCATAATCAAATGCTGACCGTATTACCTCCCAAGATAATTCTCTTCCGTTATAGTCACAACCGTGTATATTCCCCCTCAAGCCGATACTACGACAGCCCTCAAATAACTACACTGGACTCTATGCAAACTGAAAACCACATATCCTGAAGCAGCATTTATTGTTGCCGAGGATTTTAACTAGCTAAGCTAATCTGAGGAAAACACTACCGAAGTTCTACCAACACATTGACTGTAGCAAATCTGATCGTGACTCCATTTTTCTCCTCCCTTCCTATACGCAGAAACTCAAACAGGAAGTACCCGTGCTACGGACTATTCAATGCCGGTCTGACCAATTGGAATCCATGCTTCAAGATTGTTTTGATCACTCGGACTGGGATATGTTCTCATTCCCAGGTAGCCTCTGAGAATAATATAGGTGAACACATAGATACGGTGACTGAGTTTATCAGGAAATGTATAGATGTTGTACCCACTGTGACTATTAAAACCTACCCAAACCAGAAACTGTGGCTAGATAGCAGCAAACGCGCAAAACTGAAAGCGCGAACCACCACATTTAACCATGGCAAGGTAACTAGGAATATGGCAGAATATAGACAATGTAGCTATTCCCTCCTTAAAGGTAATCAAAAAGGGAAAACCTCAGTACAGAGACAAAGTGGAGACGCAATTCAATGGCTCAGACACGAGACGTATGAGGCAGGGTCTACAGACAATCACGGACTACAAAGGGAAAACCAGCCACAGCAGACAGTGACCTCTTTCTTTCGGATAAGCTAAACACCTTTTTCGCCCTCTTGGATAAGCTAAACACCTTTTTCGCCCTCTTTGTTGATAACACAGTGCCACCAACATAGCCAGCTACCACAGACTGTGGGCTCTCCTTCTCCCAGTCAAGAATCATATGACCTCTACCTTACCTGACACCATAGACCCACTTCAATTTGCTTACTGACCCAATAGATCCACAGACGATGCTATCGCCATCGCACTGCACAATGCCGTATTCCATCTGGACAAGAGGAATACCTATGTAAGAATGCTGTTCATTGACTATAGCACAGCATTCAACACCATAGTACCCTCCAAGCTCATCATTAAGCTCGGGGCCCTGGGTCTGAACCCTGCCCTGTGCAACTGGGTCCTGGACTTCCTGACGGGCCACCCCCAGGTGGTGAAGGTAGGAAACAACACCTCCACTTCACTGATCTTCAATGTGCATGCTCAGCCCCCTGGTCTACTCCCCGTTCCATGACTACGTGGCCACGCACGCCTCCAATTCAATCATCAAGTTTTCTGACAACACAACAGTAGTAGGCCAACAATGACGAGACAGCCTACAGGGAGGAGGAGAGGGCCCTGGGAGTGTGGTGCTTCAGGAAACTGCAGAGAGAGCACGCCCCTATCCACATCGACGGGACCGCAGTGGAGAAGGTGGAAAGTTTCATGTTCCTTGGAGCACACATCACTGACAAACTGAAATGGTCCACCCACACAGAGAGTGTGGTGAAGAAGGTGCAACAGCGCCTCTTCAACTTCAGGAGGCTGAATACATTTGGCTTGGCACCTAATATCCTCACAAAAGTTTTACAGATGCACAATTGGGAGCATCCTGTCGGGCTGTATCACTTCCTGGTACGGCAACTGCACCACCCGTAACCACAGGGGTCTCCAGAGGGTAGTGCGGTCTGCCCAACCCATCACCGGGGGTAAACTACCTGCCCTCCAGGACACCTACAGCACCCGATGTCACAGGAAGGCCAAAAATAGATCAAGGACAACAACCACCGCAGCCACTACCTGTTCACCCCGCTATCATCCAGGAAGCGAGGTCAGTACAGGTGCATCAAAGCTTGGAACCAGACAGAAAAACAGCTTCTATCTGTAGTCCATCAGACTGTTGAATAGCACCTTAGAGGCTCCTGCCCTCTATATATATATATAGACTTGAAATCACCGGCCACTTTAAACATGGAACACTTGTCACTTTAATCATGTTTACATATTTTGCATTACTCACCTCATATGTATATACTGTATTCTATTCTACTGTATTTAGTCTATGCCGCTCCGACATTGTTCGTCCAAATATTTATATATTCTTAATTCCATTCTTTTACTTTAGATTTGTGTGTATTGTGTGTATTTGTCACGCCCTGACCTTAGAGATCCTTTTTATGTCTCTATTTTGGTTTGGTCAGGGCGTGAGTTGGAGGCCATTCTATGTTTTGTGTTTCTATGATTTTCTATTTCTATGTTTTGGCCGGGTATGGTTCTCAATCAGGGACAGCTGTCTATTGTTGTCTCTGATTGGGAACCATACTTAGGTAGCTTTTTTTCCCACCATTCTTTGTGGGAAGTTTACCTTGTTTAGGGCACATAGCCCTTAGCTTCACGGTTTGTTTTGTAGTGTTTATTGTTTTGTTCTGCGTCTTTTTTCTAAATAAAGGAATATGTAGCCTCACCACACTGCACCTTGGTCCTCCTCCTTCAACAGCCGTGACAGAACTTCCCACCACCAACGGACCAAGCAGCGTGGTAAGGAGGAGCAACGTGTAATGGACTCCTGGTCATGGGAGGAAATCCTGGACGGAAAAAGACCCTAGGAGGCAGGCTGGGGAGTATCGCCGTCCACGGGAGAAACTGGAAGCAGCTAAAGCTGAGAGGCGACACTATGAGGGAACATGGCTGGCAAGGAAGCCCGAGAGGCAGCCCCTCCCCCAAATTTTGGGGGGGCACACGGGGAGTGTGGCAGAGTCAGGTTGGAGACCTGAGCCAACTCCACGTGCTTACCATGGCGGGCGCCATACTGGTCAGGCACCGTGTTATGCGGTGGAGCGCACGGTGTCTCCAGCATGCGTTCTTAGCCCAGTGCGCTACATCCCAGCTCCCCGCCTCTGCCGGGCTAGGGACACCATCCAGCCAGGACGGGTTGTGCAGGCTCTTAGCTCGAGACCTCCAGTGCGCCTCCACGGCCCAGTGTATCCTGTGCCTCGGCCAAGGCCGTCTCCCTATCCTGGTGAGTCCTGTGCCTGCGCTAAGAACTAATCCTCCTGTATGTCTCCCCAGCCTGGTGAGTCCTGTGCCTGCTCCCAGAGCCAGGCCTCCTGTGTGTCTCTCCACTCCAGTGATGATCCATGGCACGAAACCTCCAGTGATGATCCATGGCAAGAAGGCTCCAGTGATGATCCATGGCACAAAGCCTCCAGTGATGATCCATGGCACGAAGCCTCCAGTGATGGTCCATGGCAAGAAGGCTCCAAATCAAATCAAATCAAATCAAATTTATTTATATAGCCCTTCGTACATCAGCTGATATCTCAAAGTGCTGTACAGAAACCCAGCCTAAAACCCCAAACAGCAAGCAATGCAGGTGTAGAAGCACGGTGGCTAGGAAAAACTCCCTAGAAAGGCCAATACCTAGGAAGAAACCTAGAGAGGAACCAGGCTATGTGGGGTGGCCAGTCCTCTTCTGGCTGTGCCGGGTGGAGATTATAACAGAACATGGCCAAGATGTTCAATGTTCATAAATGACCCGCATGGTCGAATAATAATAAGGCAGAACAGTTGAAACTAGAGCAGCAGCACAGTCAGGTGGAAGTTGAAACTGGAGCAGCAGCATGGCCAGGTAGACTGGGGACAGCAAGGAGTCATCATGTCAGGTAGTCCTGGGGCATGGTCCTAGGGCTCAGGTCAGTTGAAACTGGAACAGCAGCATGGCCAGGTGGACTGGGGACAGCAAGGAGTCATCATGTCAGGTAGTCCTGGGGCATGGTCCTAGGGCTCAGGTCCTCCGAGAGAGAGAAAGAAAGAGAGAAGGAGAGAATTAGAGAACGCACACTTAGATTCACACAGGACACCGAATAGGACAGGAGAAGTACTCCAGATATAACAAACTGACCCCAGCCCCCCGACACATAAACTACTGCAGCATAAATACTGGAGGCTGAGACAGGAGGGGTCAGGAGACACTGTGGCCCCATCCGAGGACACCCCCGGACAGGGCCAAACAGGAAGGATATAACCCCACCCACTTTGCCAAAGCACAGCCCCCACACCACTAGAGGGATATCTTCAACCACCAACTTACCATCCTGAGACAAGGCTGAGTATAGCCCACAAAGATCTCCGCCACGGCACAACCCAAGGGGGGGGGGGCGCCAACCCAGACAGGATGACCACAACAGTGAATCCACCCACTCAGGTGACGCACCCCCTCCAGGGACGGCATGAGAGAGCCCCAGCAAGCCAGTGACTCAGCCCCTGTAATAGGGTTAGAGGCAGAGAATCCCAGTGGAAAGAGGGGAACCGGCCAGGCAGAGACAGCAAGGGCGGTTCGTTGCTCCAGAGCCTTTCCGTTCACCTTCCCACTCCTGGGCCAGACTACACTCAATCATATGACCCACTGAAGAGATGAGTCTTCAGTAAAGACTTAAAGGTTGAGACCGAGTTTGCGTCTCTGACATGGGTAGGCAGACCGTTCCATAAAAATGGAGCTCTATAGGAGAAAGCCCTGCCTCCAGCTGTTTGCTTAGAAATTCTAGGGACAATTAGGAGGCCTGCGTCTTGTGACCGTAGCGTACGTATAGGTATGTACGGCAGGACCAAATCAGAGAGATAGGTAGGAGCAAGCCCATGTAATGCTTTGTAGGTTAGCAGTAAAACCTTGAAATCAGCCCTTGCTTTGACAGGAAGCCAGTGTAGAGAGGCTAGCACTGGAGTAATATGATCAAATTTTTTGGTTCTAGTCAGGATTCTAGCAGCCGTATTTAGCACTAACTGAAGTTTATTTAGTGCTTTATCCGGGTAGCCGGAAAATAGAGCATTGCAGTAGTCTAACCTAGAAGTGACAAAAGCATGGATTAATTTTTCTGCATCATTTTTGGACAGAAAGTTTCTGATTTTTGCAATGTTACGTAGATGGAAAAAAGCTGTCCTCGAAATGGTCTTGATATGTTCTTCAAAAGAGAGATCAGGGTCCAGAGTAACGCCGAGGTCCTTCACAGTTTTATTTGAGACGACTGTACAACCATTAAGATTAATTGTCAGATTCAACAGAAGATCTCTTTGTTTCTTGGGACCTAGAACAAGCATCTCTGTTTTGTTCGAGTTTAATAGTAGAAAGTTTGCAGCCATCCACTTCCTTATGTCTGAAACACATGCTTCTAGCGAGGGCAATTTTGGGGCTTCACCATGTTTCATTGAAATGTACAGCTGTGTGTCATCCGCATAGCAGTGAAAGTTTACATTATGTTTTCGAATAACATCCCCAAGAGGTAAAATATATAGTGAAAACAATAGTGGTCCTAAAACGGAACCTTGAGGAACACCGAAATTTACAGTTGATTTGTCAGAGGACAAACCATTCACAGAGACAAACTGATATCTTTCCGACAGATAAGATCTAAACCAGGCCAGAACATGTCCGTGTAGACCAATTTGGGTTTCCAATCTCTCCAAAAGAATGTGGTGATCGATGGTATCAAAAGCAGCACTAAGGTCTAGGAGCACGAGGACAGATGCAGAGCCTCGGTCCGATGCCATTAAAATGTCATTTACCACCTTCACAAGTGCCGTCTCAGTGCTATGATGGGGTCTAAAACCAGACTGAAGCATTTCGTATACATTGTTTGTCTTCAGGAAGGCAGTGAGTTGCTGCGCAACAGCCTTCTCTAAAATTTTTGAGAGGAATGGAAGATTCGATATAGGCCGATAGTTTTTTATATTTTCTGGGTCAAGGTTTGGCTTTTTCAAGAGAGGCTTTATTACTGCCACTTTTAGTGAGTTTGGTACACATCCAGTGGATAGAGAGCCGTTTATTATGTTCAACATAGGAGGGCCAAGCACAGGAAGCAGCTCTTTCAGTAGTTTAGTTGGAATAGGGTCCAGTATGCAGCTTGAAGGTTTAGAGGCCATGATTATTTTCATCATTGTGTCAAGAGATATAGTACTAAAACACTTGAGCGTCTCTCTTGATCCTAGGTCCTGGCAGAGTTGTGCAGACTCAGGACAACTGAGGTTTGGAGGAATACGCAGGTTTAAAGAGGAGTCCGTAATTTGCTTTCTAATAATCATAATCTTTTCCTCAAAGAAGTTCATGAATTTATCACTGCTAAAGTGAAAGTCATCCTCTCTTGGGGAATGCTGCTTTTTAGTTAGCTTTGCGACAGTATTAAAAAGGAATTTCGGATTGTTCTTATTTTCCTCAATTAAGTTAGAAAAATAGGATGATCGAGCAGCAGTAAGGGCTCTACGGTACTGCACGGTACCGTCCTTCCAAGCTAGTCGGAAGACTTCCAGTTTGGTGTGGCGCCATTTCCGTTCCAATTTTCTGGAAGCTTGCTTCAGAGCTCGGGTATTTTCTGTGTACCAGGGAGCTAGTTGCTAGTGCAACTGCATCTAGGGTATTGCGCAAGATTAGATTGAGATCCTCAGTTAGGTGGTTAACTGATTTTTGTCCTCTGGCGTCCTTGGGTAGGCAGAGGGAGTCTGGAAGGGCATCAAGGAATCTTTGTGTTGTCTGTGAATTTATAGCACGACTTTTGATGTTCCTTGGTTGGGGTCTAAGCAGATTATTTGTTGCAATTGCAAACGTAATAAAATGGTGGTCCGATAGTCCAGGATTATGAGGAAAAACATTAAGATCCACCACATTTATTCCATGGGACAAAACTAGGTCCAGCGTATGACTGTGACAGTGAGTGGGTCCAGAGACATGTTGGACAAAACCCACTGAGTCGATGATGGCTCCGAAAGCCTTTTGGAGTGGGTCTGTGGACTTTTCCATGTGAATATTAAAGTCACCAAAGATTAGAATATTATCTGCTATGACTACAAGGTCCGATAGGAATTCAGGGAACTCAGTGAGAAACGCTGTATATGGCCCAGGAGGCCTGTAAACAGTAGCTATAAAAAGTGATTGAGTAGGCTGCATAGATTTCATGACTAGAAGCTCAAAAGACGAAAATGTCATTTTTTTTTTTGTAAATTGAAATTTGCTATCGTAAATGTTAGCAACACCTCCGCCTTTGCGGGATGCACGGGGGATATGGTCACTAGTGTAGCCAGGAGGTGAGGCCTCATTTAAAACAGTAAATTCATCAGGCTTAAGCCATGTTTCAGTCAGGCCAATCACATCAAGATTATGATCAGTGATTAGTTCATTGACTATAATTGCCTTTGAAGTAAGGGATCTAACATTAAGTAGCCCTATTTTGAGATGTGAGGTATCATGATCTCTTTCAGTAATGACAGGAATGGAGGTGGTCTTTATCCTAGTGAGATTGCTAAGGCGAACACCGCCATGTTTAGTTTTGCCCAACCTAGGTCGAGGCACAGACACGGTCTCAATGGTGATAGCTGAGCTGACTACACTGACTGTGCTAATGGCAGACTCCACTATGCTGGCAGGCTGGCTAACAGCCTGCTGCCTGGCCTGCACCCTATTTCATTGTGGAGCTAGAGGAGTTAGAGCCCTGTCTATGTTGGTAGATAAGATGAGAGCACCCCTCCAGCTAGGATGGAGTCCGTCACTCCTCAGCAGGTCAGGCTTGGTCCTGTTTGTGGGTGAGTCCCAGAAAGAGGGCCAATTATCTACAAATTCTAACTTTTGGGAGGGGCAGAAAACAGTTTTCAACCAGCGATTGAGTTGTGAGACTCTGCTGTAGAGCTCATCACTCCCCCTAACTGGGAGGGGGCCAGAGACAATTACTCGATGCCGACACATCTTTCTAGCTGATATGCACGCAGAAGCTATGTTGCGCTTAGTGATTTCTGACTGTTTCATCCTAACATCGTTGGTGCCGACGTGGATAACAATATCTCTATACTCTCTACACTCGCCAGTTTTAGCTTTAGCCAGCACCATCTTCAGATTAGCCTTAACGTCGGTAGCCCTGCCCCCGGGTAAACAGTGTATGATCGCTGGATGATTCGCTTTAAGTCTAATACTGCGGGTAATGGAGTCGCCAATGACTAGAGTTTTCAATTTGTCAGAGCTAATGGTGGGAAGCTTCGGCGTCTCAGACCCCGTAACGGGAGGAGTAGAGACCAGAGAAGAATCGGCCTCTGACTCCGACCCGCTGCTTAATGGGGAAAACCGGTTGAAAGTTTCTGTCGGCTGAATGAGCGACACCGGTTGAGCGTTCCTACAGCATTTCCTTCCAGAAACCGTGAGAAAGTTGTCCGGCTGCGGGGACTGTGCCAGGGGATTTACACTACTATCTGTACTTACTGGTGCCACAGACGCTATTTCATCCTTTCCTACACTGAAATTACCCTTGCCTAACGATTGCGTCTGAAGCTGGGCTTGCAGCACAGCTATCCTCGCCGTAAGGCGAGTACAGCGGCTGCAATTAGAAGGCATCATGTTAATGTTACTACTTAGCTTCGGCTGTTGGAGGTCCTGACGAATCGTGTCCAGATAAAGCGTCCGGAGTGAAAAAGTTGAGGAAAAAATAAATAAATATATGAACGGTAATTAAAAGGTGAAAACCGTAAAGTTGTCAGGTAGCAAAACAGGTTAGCAACAAAACGCACAGCAACTCGAAAACAAGCCTGCAAGTTGTAGGGTGGGCTTCTCATCACCTGAGGACACGTGATGGTCCATGGCAAGAAGGCTCCAGTGATGATCCATGGCATGAAGCCTCCAGTGATGGTCCATGGCACGAAGCCTCCAGTGATGATCCATGGCACGAAGCCTCCAGTGATGGTCCATGGCAAGAAGCTTCCAGTGATGATCCATGGCAAGAAGCCTCCAGTGATGGTACATGGCACGAAGCCTCCAGTGATGGTCCATGGCACGAAGCCTCCAGTGATGATCCATGGCATGAAGCCTCCAGTGATGGTCCATGGCACGAAGCCTCCAGTGATGGTCCATGGCAAGAAGCCTTCAGTGATGATCCATGGCAAGAAGCCTCCAGTGATGATCCATGGCATGAAGCCTCCAGTGATGGTCCATGGCATGAAGCCTCCAGTGATGGTCCATGGCACGAAGCCTACAGTGATGGTCCATGGCACGAAGCCTTCAGTGATGATCCATGGCATGAAGCCTCCAGTGATGGTCCATGGCATTGAGGCATCCAGTAATGGTCCATGGCACGAAGCCTCCAGTGATGGTCCATGGCAAGAAGCTTCCAGTGATGGTCCATGACACGAAGCCTCCAATGATGATCCATGGCAGGAAGCCTCCAGTGAGGAGTCATGTCACGAATTCTCCAATGACGGCCTCCAGTCCGGAGCCTCCAGCGACGGTCCCCAGTCCGGAGCCCGTAGCAAGTGTGCCCAGTCCGGGGCCCACAGCGAGGAAGCCCAGTCCGGGGTCCACAGCGAGGAAGCCACGTCCTGGGCCCGCGACGAGGGTGCCCAGTCCGGGGTCGGCGGCGAGGGTCCCCGCACCAGAGATGCCACCATAGTGGGGTGAGCCAGCGGTGGAGCGGTGTCTGCATCCCGCACCTGAGCCGCCACCACGGATAGATGCCCACCCAGACCCTCCACTATTGGTTTAGGTTTTGCGGCCGGAGTCCGCACCTTTGGGGAGGGGTTACTGCCACGCCCTGACCTTAGAGATCCTTTTTATGTCTCGATTTTGGTTTGGTCAGGGCGTGAGTTGGGGTGGGCATTCTATGTTTTGTGTTTCTATGATTTATTTTCTATTTCTATGTTTTGGCCGGGTATGGTTCTCAATCAGGTACAGCTGTCTGAGTTTTCATCTGTATTTTTCGTAGCTGTTTACATACCACCACAGTCAGAGGCTGGTACTAAGACAGCATTAGCCAGCACCATCTTCAGATTAGCCTTAACGTCGGTAGCCCTGCCCCCGGGTAAACAGTGTATGATCGCTGGATGATTCGCTTTAAGTCTAATACTGCGGGTAATGGAGTCGCCAATGACTAGAGTTTTCAATTTGTCAGAGCTAATGGTGGGAAGCTTCGGCGTCTCAGACCCCGTAACGGGAGGAGTAGAGACCAGAGAAGAATCGGCCTCTGACTCCGACCCGCTGCTTAATGGGGAAAACCGGTTGAAAGTTTCTGTCGGCTGAATGAGCGACACCGGTTGAGCGTTCCTACAGCATTTCCTTCCAGAAACCGTGAGAAAGTTGTCCGGCTGCGGGGACTGTGCCAGGGGATTTACACTACTATCTGTACTTACTGGTGCCACAGACGCTATTTCATCCTTTCCTACACTGAAATTACCCTTGCCTAACGATTGCGTCTGAAGCTGGGCTTGCAGCACAGCTATCCTCGCCGTAAGGCGAGTACAGCGGCTGCAATTAGAAGGCATCATGTTAATGTTACTACTTAGCTTCGGCTGTTGGAGGTCCTGACGAATCGTGTCCAGATAAAGCGTCCGGAGTGAAAAAGTTGAGGAAAAAATAAATAAATATATGAACGGTAATTAAAAGGTGAAAACCGTAAAGTTGTCAGGTAGCAAAACAGGTTAGCAACAAAACGCACAGCAACTCGAAAACAAGCCTGCAAGTTGTAGGGTGGGCTTCTCATCACCTGAGGACACGTGATGGTCCATGGCAAGAAGGCTCCAGTGATGATCCATGGCATGAAGCCTCCAGTGATGGTCCATGGCACGAAGCCTCCAGTGATGATCCATGGCACGAAGCCTCCAGTGATGGTCCATGGCAAGAAGCTTCCAGTGATGATCCATGGCAAGAAGCCTCCAGTGATGGTACATGGCACGAAGCCTCCAGTGATGGTCCATGGCACGAAGCCTCCAGTGATGATCCATGGCATGAAGCCTCCAGTGATGGTCCATGGCAAGAAGCCTTCAGTGATGATCCATGGCAAGAAGCCTCCAGTAATGATCCATGGCATGAAGCCTCCAGTGATGGTCCATGGCATGAAGCCTCCAGTGATGGTCCATGGCACGAAGCCTACAGTGATGGTCCATGGCACGAAGCCTTCAGTGATGATCCATGGCATGAAGCCTCCAGTGATGGTCCATGACATTGAAGCATCCAGTAATGGTCCATGGCACGAAGCCTCCAGTGATGGTCCATGGCAAGAAGCTTCCAGTGATGGTCCATGACACGAAGCCTCCAATGATGATCCATGGCAGGAAGCCTCCAGTGAGGAGTCATGTCACGAATTCTCCAATGACGGCCTCCAGTCCGGAGCCTCCAGCGACGGTCCCCAGTCCGGAGCCCGTAGCAAGTGTGCCCAGTCCGGGGCCCACAGCGAGGAAGCCCAGTCCGGGGTCCACAGCGAGGAAGCCCAGTCCTGGGCCCGCGACGAGGGTGCCCAGTCCGGGGTCGGCGGCGAGGGTCCCCGCACCAGAGATGCCACCATAGTGGGGTGAGCCAGCGGTGGAGCGGTGTCTGCATCCCGCACCTGAGCCGCCACCACGGATAGATGCCCACCCAGACCCTCCACTATTGGTTTAGGTTTTGCGGCCGGAGTCCGCACCTTTGGGGAGGGGTTACTGCCACGCCCTGACCTTAGAGATCCTTTTTATGTCTCGATTTTGGTTTGGTCAGGGCGTGAGTTGGGGTGGGCATTCTATGTTTTGTGTTTCTATGATTTATTTTCTATTTCTATGTTTTGGCCGGGTATGGTTCTCAATCAGGTACAGCTGTCTGAGTTTTCATCTGTATTTTTCGTAGCTGTTTACATACCACCACAGTCAGAGGCTGGTACTAAGACAGCATTGAATGAGCTATATTCCGCCATAAGCAATCAAGAAAACGGCGCTCCTCATAGCCAGGTACTTTAATGCAGGGAAACTTAAATCCGTTTGACCAAATTTCTATCAGCATGTTAAATGTGCAACCAGAGTAAAAACAACTCTGGACCACCTTCACTCCACACACAGAGACGTATACAAAGCTCTCCCTCGCCCTCCATTTGGCAAATCTGACCACAATTCTATCCTGATTCCTGCTTACAAGCAAATATTTAAGCAGGAAGCACCAGTGACTAGATCAATAAAAAAGTGGTCAAATAAACAAATGCTAAGCTACAGGACTGTTTTGCTACCACAGACTGGAATATGTTCCGGGATTCATCCGAAGGCATTTAGGAGTACACCACATCAGTCATTGGCTTCATCAATAAGTGCATCGATGATGTCGTCCCCACAGTGACAGTACGTACATACCCCAACCAGGAACCATGGATTACAGGCAACATCCGCACTGAGCTAAAGGCTAGAGCTAACACTTTCAAGGAGTGGGACTCTAACCAGGAAGCTTATAAGAAATCCCGCTATGCCCTCCGACGAACCATCAAACAGGCAAAGCGTCAATACAGGACTAAGATCGAATCGTACTACACCAGCGCTGACGCACGTCAAATGTGGCAGGGCTTGCAAACCATTACAGACTACAAAGGGAAGCACACCCGAGAGCTACAGAGTGACACGAGCCTACCAGATGATCTAAACTACTTCTATGCTCGCTTCGAGGCAAATAACACTGAAACATGCATCAGAGCACCAGCTGTTCCGGAAGACTGTGTGATCACACTCTCCGCAGCCGATATGAGTTAGACCTTTAAACAGGTCAACATTCACGAGGCCACAGGACCAGACAGATTATCAGGATGTGCACTGCGAGCATGCGCTGGCCAACTGGCAAGTGTCTTCATTGACATTTTCCACCTCTCCCTGTCCGAGTCTGTAACACCAACATGTTTTAAGCAGACCACCATAGTGCATGTGCCCAAGAACAACACCAAGGTAACCTGCCTAAATGACTATGCAGCCATGAAGTGCTTTGAAAGAATGGCCATGGCTCACATCAACACCCTTATCCCAGAAACCCTAGACCAACTCCAATTTGCATACCGCCCCAACAGAGCCACAGATGATGCAATCTCTATTGCCCTCCACATGGCCCTTTCCCACCTGGACAAAAGGAACACCTATGTGAGAATGCTATTCATTGACTACTGCTTAGAGTTCAACACCATAGTGCCCTCAAAGCTCATCAATAAGTGAAGGACCCTGGGACTAAACACCTCCATCTGCAACTGGATCCTGGACTTCCTAACGAGCCGCCCCCAGATGGTAAGGGTAGGTAACAACACATCCGCCATGCCGATCCTCAACACAGAGGCCCCTCAGGGGTGCATGCTCAGTCCCCTCCTGTACTCCCTATTCACTCATGACTGCATGGCCAGGCACAACTCCAACACCATCATTAAGTTTGCCGATGGCACAGCAGTGGAGGCCTGATCACCGACAACAACGAGACAGCCTATAGGGGGGATGTTAGAGACCTGGCTGTGTGGTGCCAGGACAACAACCTCTCCCTCAATGTGATCAAGACAAAGCAGATGTTTGTGGACTACAGGAAAAAGAGGACCGAGCACGCTTCCATTCTCATCGACGGGGCTGTAGTGGAGCAGGTTGAGAGCTTCAAGTTACTTGGTGTCCACATCACCAACAAACTAACATGGTCCAAGCACACCAAGACAGCCGTGAAGAGGGCACAACAAAACATATTCCCTCCAAGGGGACTGAAAAGATTTGGCATGGGTTCTCAGATCCTCAAAACGTTCTACAGCTGCACCATCAAGAGCATCCTAACTGGGTGCATCACTGCCTGGTATGACAACTGCTCGGCCTCCGACCGCAAGGCACTTCAGAGGGTAGTGTGAACGGCCCAGTACATCACTGGGGCCAAGCTTCCTACCATCCAGGACCTCTATACCAGGCCGAGTCAGAGGAAGGCCCAAAGACTCCAGCCACACTCAAGTGGTACTGGAGTGCCAATTCTAGGTCCAAGAGGCCTCTAAACAGCTTCTATCCCCAAGCCATAATACTCCTGAACACCTAATCAAATGGCTACCCAGACTATTTGCATTGCCCCCCCCCCCCTCTCCCCCTCTTTTACACTGCTGCTACTCTCTGTTGTTATCATCTATCCATTGTCACTTGAATAACTCTACCTTCATGTGCACATTACCTCAACTAACCGGCTCTGTACAGGTTCCCCCCCCCCTGTATGTAGTTGTGCAATTGTTATTTTACTGCTGCTCTTCAATTACTTGTTACTTTTATGTATTTTTCTTATCCATTTTTCTTTACTGCATTGTTGGTTAGGGGCTCGTAAGTAAGCATTTCACTGTCAGGCCTACACCTGTTGTATTCGGTGCATGTGACTAATAAAATGTGTTTTAATTTGAATACAATTTGATTTGATTTGTTTATAACATTATTGTTGGCGTACTGCCAATTGCTTGCGAATGATAGTGTGGATGTATGAATCATTTCAAATTCCTTACCAGACGACACAATTTTGTTTTCATATGGTTGTTTTTTTTACGGCTAGCCAGGGGCGCATTCCAACGCTCAGATATTATTTCCATACAAAGCTTTAGTGTTTAGCGAGTCCTTTTGGATGTGAGGGGAAAAGTACTTTTGGATGTGAGGGAAAAAATATGGAGTAAAAAGTACATTTTGTCTTTAGGAATGTAAGTACTTTACATCACTGATGAAGAATAATGATGGAAGTTTGGCTGTTTTTACTGAGCCGGATCGTTTCGACTCGTTCAGTCAAAAGAATGAATCTTCGACTCATTTCATTCATTTGAGTCAGTATTGACCAGAGCACGAAGGAACACGTATCTTTCGCGAACAGTAGCACCCCAAACGATTCGTTTTCGAGTTTGTTCATCAGAGCTTCTGGAGGCCTATGTTTTGTTTATTTTTCTTCTCTATGCATGACCTAATTTGCCTGCGCGCATATATGACAGACAGTTGTTGGTCGGGGCACGTCTCCAGAATCACCGGAGATGCCGGTTTTAATCCTGATCAATCAGAAAAATGAATCATGACTCTCGATTCAGTAAGAGTTGTTCAAAAATAACAAATCGTCCGCGAACTGCGCATCCCTAATAAAGAACTGAGGTTGTGATTGCTCTGAGCATGTGACATTTCAGGATTTTGTTGCGGCAGCAAACAAATATTATAAATTTTTGCTAAACAAATTGAACTTCAACTGTGGAGTTTAAAAAGTGTTCTAGGTCTGATTCTTAACGGAATTACTTTTGTTTTCACTTTGTACCTACAAACTTGCAAACTTCAAAAGTCGCTCAAGCTGATTTACCATGCCAGGGTAAGTTTTTGCTATGTGTATTAACCAATAGCCTACTGTAATAGAGAATCATTTTGTATTTCTTGAGAGTACCTACCCCAAATGCCCCTGAAAAAATGAACTATCTTCTTTGCATAAATCGCTCTGTGACTCAGTTTTACAGTAGACTAGGCTGTATGAGATTATAATTTCCCATACAGTAGCATTCATGAATCATATGGTGTTTAGGATCAGCTACCTGTTGCGCACTGCTTTAAATTGAATGTTCGAAGTGCAATAATGACCAATAAATTGCACGGATGGCAATTGCTTACATATCTATCCCATTGGGTGATCTCAGAAAATCGATGTTCTTCTATTCTACAATTTAGGGACGATTTTCTTGATTTTAGGCTCAAAAGAAGTGCGAAATCCTCTCCCATGGTAGTGTCCACTTTATATTCCGCTGTGTTTTGTATGTTTGTTTATTTTCCCTGTTTTTATTTATTACATTTATTTCCCTTTATAGTTTATTCGCCTAAGCATGACCTTCAACCACATACCATATTTTTCTCCGAACGTTGCTTTTGTGTCACCAATTAGACATAGCTCTTGCTGACACCGGTCAACGGGGGTTGTGCGTTCGTAAATTCATCAGTTATTCTGCGCTCTGGCACACTCAGGCGAAAGTGCGCTGAACTCGGAGTAGATACCCAGAGTGAATTTACGAACGCACCCTAGATAAAAACACGGGTCCGGCTATGGCCAGACACTTCTTTCCCAGTCCGCAGAAGGAAAAGAACCACTAGGACGGTGAGGTATAAGTGGAGAGATAACAGGAGAAGACCATAGGTCCTTTACTAACCATCAGCTAACCACCCTCACTAACCATCATTTGGGCTGCAAAGCTCACTGGGCAAAAGTGTTATAAATAAAAAATGAGGTTGTTTTTTTAACTAACTTTGACGACTAGATGGGTATTTGTTTATTTTCTAAGCTGACATATGGAGTTGTTTTAAGATGGTAATACTATGGACCATTTAGCTATTTGATTTAGTGTTTTAGGACCCTTTTAGGTATAAAAAAATAAATACATATTTGATCAAATATTGAATTTGGTCTTTACTACTATAGCCCAGAGAAACATATTGAATAACACATTCATAAATGTAAAAAAAGACAGTCAAAAAATTATTCATAAGAAACAAGGATTTGAAGAGATATAAGAAAAGCTCATGGGCAGGTTTTCATCAAGGATCTCTCTGTCCTTTGCTCAGTTCATCTTTCCCTTGATCCTGACTAGTCTCCCTGTCCCTGCCGCTGAAAAACATCCCCACTGTAATGACCGACGCTGGAGATGTGAAGCAGGTACGAGGAGTCAAACATTTAATCAGGAACAGACAGGTAACAAAACAGGAACAGCGTCAGCACACTGGTAAACAACGACAATTAATACTGAAGCAGGGAACAAACCGGGGAACCAGACATATATAGAGAAGGTAATGACAGAGCAGATTGAGTCCAGGTGAGTCCAATAATCACTGATGCGAGTGACGGGGGGAAGGCAGGTGTGCGTAATGATGGTGGCAGGAGTGCGTAATGCTGGGGAGCCTGGCACCTTTGAGCGACAGGGCGGGGGAGCAGGGGCAGGCGTGACACCCACAGTACAGTGCTGGAACCACCACGCTTCACCGTAGGGATGGTGCCAGGTTTCCTCCAGACGTGACGCTTTGCATTCAGGCCAAATCATTCAAACTTTGTTTCATCAGACCAGAGAATCTTGTTTCTCATGTTCTGAGAGTCTTTAGATCCTTTTGGCAAACTCCAAACGGGCTGTCATGTGCCTTTTACTGAGGAGTGGCTTCCGTCTGGCCACTCTACAATAAAGGCCTGATTGGTGGAGTTTGTCGTGGAATATTGACTCAGAAATATACCACTCTTACTAGAACTTGTGAATTCAATATAGACTTTATTACACACGTAACAGAGCCGAGCCCTTCCATGGAAGGACCCTATTACACACGTAACAGAGCTGAGCCCTTCCATGAAAAATACTAAATTCTCATATTACAGAGTCCTGCCTTTATAGGATTCTGTCTTTACATAAGGTATGGAGTCCCCTCCCTCTATATGTATATAGCTTTCCTTGACCTTCCTCCATTATTATCTTTCCATCTCAGTTCTTGCTTGTTAAGGTTTTAATGGTAGCAGGGCCCTGGTCATATATGTTCCATTCCTTTATATGGCTATTCTGTCTCAGCTCTTCAAAGTGGACAGCCTAAATGCTGCTAATAATGGAAATGTAATCATAGTCATGAGTTTTGCTCCCACAAGTGCTGCAGAGATGGTTGTCCTTCTGGAAAGTTCTCCCATCTCCACAGAGAAGCTCTGTCAGAGTGACCATCGGGTTCTTGGTCACCTCCCTGACCAATGCCCTTCTCCCCCGATTGCTCAGTTCAGTCGGGCGGCCAGCTGTAGGATGAGTCTTGGTGGTTCCAAACTTCTCCCATTTTAGAATGATGGAGGCCCCTGTGTTCTTGGGGACCTTCAATGATGAGGACATGTTTTGGTACCCTTCCCCAGATTTGTGTCTTGACACAATTTTGTCTCGGAGCTCTACGGACAATTCCTTCGACCTCATGGCTTGGTTTTTGCTCTGACATGCACTGTCAACTGTGGGACCTTATATAGAGAGGTGTGTGCCTTTCCAAATCATGTCCAATCAATTGAATTTACCACAGGTGGACTCTAAGTTGTAGAAACATCTCAAGGATGATCAATGGAAACAGGATACACCTGAGCTCAATTTCGAGTCTCATAGCAAAGGGTCTGAATACTTATGTAAATAAGGATTACCTGTTTTCTATTTTTAATAAATATGCAAATATTTCTAAAAACCTGTTCGCTTTGTCATTATGGGCTAAATATATATATATTTTGTTCACATATTTAGCCCCTTTTTCTGGCTAGGCACAAAACTACCTTCATACTTCCATTCATTTTTTCCCCCTGGTACCGGTTAACTTCAGATGAGCCCCCTGACACTTGTGGGAGTCGTAGAGCCGTGTTCGTTAGAGTTTCCCCTATCCATAGAGTGGTCATAGTTTTTTGGCTAGACGTTTTCATGAGAAGACCGGTTTTTGGGATGTCTCATGGTCTGACAAACATTGTTGTAGCTTGGCCACCTTTCACCACAGATGCGGAAGTGCGACATCGGCAGATGCAGTGGTTTGAAGTAGCCTATATAATGAGTCAAATAAGCACTAGGACTAAAACATAGGCAACAAATGTGAGTTGGTAGACACAATGGAGAGGTGGAAATTACTACACTTCCACGGTTGGATGTGGTCGCATCCGTGCGAGATACAAATTCTAGCTGGTCGCTTCACTCAACTTTCTAGTTTTGGGGGCAGCTAAAACCATCATTTGGTCAGTGGAGTCTTGATTCCTGCATTAAAGGGTTTGCCCTGTCCCCGTTTCTCCCTGTGCACTCCGAGTATACGGAGAGAATATTTCACAATGCAATCGCACAACAAATACAGTAGGCTACAGTTGTCGTTTTGGTTTCAAGTTTCCCTTTCCTCAGTGATTCACAAGTGAATTAGACTCTGCGACAGCCTATTGGTAAACAAAATATGTAAGTATATTAATCTCTGTTGAACACAATAAATGTGCAATTCTGGAGCCCTATTTTGACAGCAACAAATGCATGCCAATCACTGGTTTAGCTATTGCACAACAAAATATCTGTATCGTGCATTCCTGCTTGGACATGTTAGATGAAGTGTTTTTAGATGAATACGTTTTCTTTAAATATATGGATAACATGGGTTGATGGTAGGCCGACACTGAATTGTATAGTCCTATTCCAGTCTCCATTTCACCTCATTTAAGACCTGATTTACTTAACCAATGTGATATCTCAATAGGTGGTCCAGGTCAGACGTCATGGCACAAGTGGGGGGGGGGGGGGGGGGGGGGGGGGGGGGGGGATGTGCCTTTGCTCTATTCTTTCTCAAGCAAGGGGGAGGCTGATGACATCACATTTGACCATCAGACCAAATCTTTGAATGCTCTACACCTTGTAGCTTGCAGTTGTGTCTAAAAAACACACATATTTCTTTACACTTTAGTGTATGTACTTTATAGTATTTTATACTTGGGCCATTGTTTTTCAATAGGAAAAGTAAAAAGAATCAGGATTATTTTCCATGATCCCAAGGGAAATAGGCCTATGGGAGTTTTTGAAATTCTCCTGAATTGAGAATATTGGTATATCCAACAAGCAGCAAATCATCTCCAGATCTGCATAGATGAAATCGAGAAATGGTCCAACAAGTGGAGAACACAACTAAACCCCATAAAAACCCAATTTGTACTCTCAATGTGTCGAAGTAACAACAAAATTAAAACATGTATGGACAAAACCAAAAGACAGAAAAAACTGCAAAGTTTCTGGGGGTTACATTCCAGCAAGATATGAAATATACAACACACATTCAAAACCTTGAAACGGAAGAAAATATATATAATTACATATATAATATATAATATATAATTAGTCCCAGGGTCCTTAGCTTGGTGATAGTGTCGAACGCTGAGCTGTAATCAATGAATAGCATTCTCACGTAGGTGTTCCTTTTGTCCAGGTGGGAAAGGGCAGTGTGGAGTGCAATAGAGATTGCATCATCTGTGGATCTGTTGGGGTGGTGTGCAAATTGGAGTGGGTCTAGGGTTTCTGGGATAATGGTGTTGATGTGAGCCATGACCAGAGTGCTACAGGTCGGTAGTCATTTATGCAGGTTACCTTGGTGTTCTTGGGCAGAGGGACTATGGTGGTATGCTTGAAACATGTTGGTATTACAGACTCGGTCAGGGACAGTTTGAAAATGTCAGTCAAGACACTTCTCAGTTGGTCAACCATTGCTCGGAGTACACATCCTGGTAATCCGTCTGGCCCTGCGGCCTTGTGAATGTTGACCTGTTTAACTCACATTGGCTTACTCACATCATCTACGGAGAGCGTGATCACACAGTTGTCCGGCACAGCTGATGCTCTCATGCATGCTTCAGTGTTGCTTGCCTCAAAGCGAACATAGAAGTTATTTCGTTAGTCTGGTAGGCTTGTGTCACTGGGCAGCTCGCGTGTATTCCAGGACTCCTCGCCTGGACTCAAAAACAAACTACCAGTCATACAGAACACAACAATAGAAGCAGCCTAGCTTCTCCCAAAATATATGTGGACACCCCTTCAAATGAGTGGATTCTGCAATTTCAGCCACACCCATTGTTGACAGGTGTATAAAATCGAGCACACGGCCAAGCAATCTCTATAGACAAACATTGGCAATAGATTGGCCTTACAGAAGAGCTCAGTGACTTTCACCGAAACAGTCATAGGATGCCACCTTTCAAACAAGTTATTTAGTAATATTTCTGCCCTGCTAGAGCTGCCCCGGTCAACTGTAAGTGCTGTTATTGTGAAGTGAAGTGGTAGGCCACACAAGCTCACAGAACAGGACCACTGAGTTCTGAAGCATGTAGCACTTAAAAATGGACTGTCCTCCGTTGCAACACTCACTCCAAACTGTCTCTGGAAGCAAAGTCAGCACAAGAACTGTTCTCGGGAGCTTCATGAAATGGGTTTCGGCTGGAGTGGTGTAAAGCTCACCTCCATTAGACTCTGGCGCACGTCGAAACTTGTTCTCTGGAGTGATGAATCACACTTCACCACCTGGCAGTCCGACGGACAAATCTGGGTTTGGCGGATGCCACGAGAATGCTACCTGCCGCAATGCATAGGGACAACTGTCAAGTTTGGTGGAGGAGGAATAATGGTCTGGGGCTGTTTTTCATGGTTTGGGCTAGGCCACTTAGTTCCAGTGAAGGGAAATCTTAACACTACAGCATACAATGACGTTCTAGACTATTCTGTGCTTTCAACTGTAAGGTTCTGAATGAACAGAGTAAAACTCAGGACAACTAGTAAAGCTCAAACCAAGTTCACCCAATGGGTCAAACAGCTGAAAAGATGTATTTATACCCTCAATTTTGGTGGAGACAACTCCTTGCACATCTTGACAGCCAATACATCTCTGTTGCTAGGTGGGAACTTAAGTGTTGTGTGTAATAAAACTGTATCTGACCTGACCTCAGCCCAAGTTCCTCACTCATCCCTAATCCACGGCTATTCAACTTTATGAGTGACTGCAACCAAGTGTTTGCAGTTTTCCTCTCTCAGTAACTTTCCATATCCCTAGTTCTTTTTCACTCTCCATATACATTCCTTGTACATGTAATCATTAACTTCTAGAATAGCAAGTATTTCAAGCTAGAATCAAACAACTTTGTGGCAACAGTTTGGGGAAGGCCCTTTCCTGTTTCAGCAGGACAATGCCCCTGTGCACAAAGCGATGTCCATGCACAAATGGTTCGTCGAGATCGCTGTTGAAGAACTTGACTGGCCTGCACCGAGCCCTGACCTCAACCTCATCGAACACCTTTGGGATGAAATGGAACGCCGACCGTGAGCCAGGCCTTATCGCCAAACATCAGTGCCCGACCTCCCTAATGCTTTTGTGGCTGAATGGAAGCAAGTCCCAGCAGTTATGTTCCAACATCTAAAGGAAAGCCTTCCCAGAACAGTGGAGGCTGTTATAGCAGCGAAGGCGGGACCAACTCCATATTAATGTCCATGATTTTGGAATGAGATGTTCGACAATACTGTTCTAACACTTTTAGACATGTCGTGTAGTTTCCAATATTTGCAAAAGTAGTGAATCTTATGAGTCGATTCCTAACAGAATTGAAGCTTGACACCCAGAAATGGGACTCCCCACCACTTATGCACAAGTTTGAAAATTATTTTAGAATGCCCTGTTTTTGTTTCGTCACAGACAACTGCAAGCTAATTTTTATTACCTCTTCTTCTCCCCAATTTCGTGGTATCCAATTGTTTTTAGCTACAACTCCCATACGGGCTCGGGAGAGACGAAGGTTGAAAGTGATGCATCCTCCGATACACAACCCAACCAAGCCGCACTGCTTCTTAAGACAGCATGCATCCAACCCGGAAGCCAGCCGCACCAATGTGTCGGAGGAAACACCGTGCACCTGGCAACCTTGGTTGGCGCGCACTGCGCCCGGCCCGCCACAGGAGTCGCTGGTGTGCGACAAGACAAGTATATCCCTACCGGCCAAACCCTCCCTAACCCGGACAACGCTAGGCCAATTGTGCGTCGCCCCACGGACCTCCCGGTCGCGGCCGGTTAACGACAGAGCCTGGGCGCGAACCCAGGGTCTCTGGTGGCACAGCTGGCGCTGCAGTACAGCGCCCTTAACCACTACGCCACCCGGGAGGCCCCAGCAAGCTATTTTCTGTAATTAGCTCACCATTAACTTGTAAATAATGATCTTGTTGTAAGTTTATTTTCATGTAATAATAAAAGTCCCATAGGGCGGCGCACAATTGGCCCAGCGTCGTCCGGGTTTGGCCGGGGAAGGTCGTCATTGTAAATAAGAATTTTATTTTTAATAGTTAAATAATATATATTATAGCCTTATTATTAGAGAAGTATTACGCATAGTGAATAATGTTATTCATATAAAACAAATGTAATTTTTCAAGAACATTCAAATTTCCATGGCAGCCTTGTTCTCCTTTGAAATGTATTTTTTTTTCCAAGTAGATAACATGGATAACAATGTAAATGCTGTACCTTTTATGATCAGTGATAAATGATGTATGACATCTCTTTCATAAATGTCAGCAATATTCTCTTCATAAGCATTGTTCACCTAAACAGTTACTCTCTCCCTCAACAGTGAGGAGTCTAGCCAAGAAAAAGGAGGCAGATGCTGAAAACGTGCCTAATTTCTTCTGCTGCTTTCCAGGACACACAAGAAAGAGGCTGCATAGTAAGTCACCAGGAAGATAGAACGTTTTACCCTTCTTCCAAAAGTGTGGAGTCTACTGGCTAAGAAGGAGGTACATAGCTGGAGTCTTGACTCATCTCCACGTCTGCTTCCCAGGACACACAGGGGATATACTGTGTCACAAAGAAGGCTGCAGATGATGTGGACAAGAGGCTGAACCCCAAAACAATGGAGGATTTTAAACTAATTCTCCTAATTTAAGCTATTTTCCCACTGATCTGAAGCTCCTGCGACAGAGTGGGCCCATGCCATGTTGAGGAGACAGAGAACTGGCTCTCTTCTGAACGCTTTGCTGTGGTTTCTCTTCTTCATTGCCATGAAACAGGCTTATGGACAATCCATTAGCAGTTCAGAAATTCACCAAATTGTGCAAACATTTATTAAGGAGGAAGTTCACAAGATGGTATCAAGATGTTTTCAGTATAAAAAAGAAATTATCATATTACCTCATGAAATATACGCTGAGTGTACGAAATATTAGGAACACCTTCCTAATCTTGAGTGGGGCCATTTTCTGCCCTCAGAACAGCCTCAATTTGTCTGTGCATGGACTCTACAAGGTGTCGAAAGTGTTCCACAGGGATGCTGGCCCGTGTTGACTCCAATGCTTCCCACAGTTGTGTCAAGTTGGCTGGATGTCCTTTGGGTGGTGGACCATTCTTGATACACGTGGGAAACTGTTGAGCGTGAAAAACCCGACCTCGTTGCAAGTTGACACACTCAAACCGGTGCTGCTGGAGCCTACTACACTGATTGAAGTGTATTTAACAAGTGACATCAATAAGGGATCATAGCTTTCACCTGGATTCACAGAGTCAGTCTATGTCATGGAAAGAGCAGGTGTTCCTAATGTTATGTACACTCAGTGCATGATGGAATACATTGAAGTCACTGTACAATCAACAGCTATCTGTTACAGCACTCATTTTCAATACTTTTTGACTGTTTGTTTTTATGTTTACATTATCTGTGTTGTAGCCTGTTATTTTCTGTCATACCAGGAATCATTTGATTGCAGACTGTACACCCCAACTTTAGCTGATTATAAGGTATGTGGTTTCTTTTCATGTGTTTCATGTATTTCTGCATACCTAATAGTCGCTAGTGAAAGCCTACACACCCCTTGCACAGTCTTCACATTTTTTCTGTCTTAAAATTTTATCTAAAAAGGTATTCAACTGGATTTTTTTTCCTACAGATTTACACAACCTACTCCACATTTTCAAAGTGTAAGAAAATTATAGAACATTTCCCAAATGAATTAATCATTAAAAAATATATATTTTATTGATTGCGTATGTCTTCACATCCCAGAGTTAATAATTGGTGTAAGCACCATTGGCAGCCATTACAGCATTGAATAATTTAGAATAAAATTCAACTAACCATGCACAACTCTTAGGGCAACATATCTCCATTGTTTTTGTCCAAATGACTCAAGATAATTTAAATACATTTGGTTGGGAATTGTTGACGGACAGCTGTACTCAAACCTTTTCTCAGATTTTCAAGAAAATTTAAGCCAGGTCTGAGACTAAACCAATCATAAACACTCAACACCTGTTGGCGTGTCTTTGGTATAAACAATCATGCCCATACCACGATGCTGCCATCATAATACTTGAAAATACAGAGGATCAACAATATTGCATTCACTTAACATTACTGGCCTGTATGACAAACTGAAAAGGAGGAAGCCTGTGTTTAAAAAATACACTCAAAATCATCCATTCTGGTTTGCAACAAGGTCGTTAGGTAACACTGCAAGACAACTGTCGTGGAAATTCCATACTGAGAGAGACTTAGTCATTTCTTCAAACAATCATCTTTATTTATTGATTAATTATTGCAGTAATGAAGCCGTCAATCCAACAGTCTTGACTGTCAGACTGAGTGCTTAACTTTTACAGAAATGCAGAGTTGTATATATAGTAGACCTAAAAATGCATTCATGGCTTCACCCTTCCCATGCAGACTAAGGGCCATCATAAGCCACTCTGGGTTCATCTCCTGGTCATCTGACTCTGGTGTTATTATTAACCCCACCTTGTCTTAGTTTCCCAGATGCCAGGATAATTAGGAATACTGAGGCCTTTGTTCTGCTCCTCCAGGCTCTCTCTATATCGGCTAAACATACACCATATCTTTTCTTAATCGGCTTAATCAGACCGGAGACATATGTCTCACATGCACCACTAATCCTAGAATGAAATGTAGCTGTTTGGTTTTATATCACAGGGACATCAATCAATTGTCAGCTTCAAGCTATCTCTAGTAAAACTCATGTCCTCGAGGACCAGACTAGCTGCAGGAAGCTAGAGTGGACACCATAAAACTCAGCCTTAGCAGGCCAGTCTTTACTCTTAGTTAAATATATAATCGTTAGCTATTAATATCAAACAAAATCAGGTAAGTATGTAATTGTTCTATCCCACAACACAGAAAATAACTTTTGGGCCTGAGTTAAAAATGATAGTTTTGGGTCAAATCCAATACAACACAACAAAGAGTGAACCCTATGTATTGTAGTGGCAGCATCATGTTATTGGTATGCTTATCACCGGCAAGGACTGGGGAGTTTGTCAGGATCAAAATAAATATGAATGAATCAAAGACCAGGTAAAAAGTTAAAGGAAAGCCCGCCGCAGATGTCTGAATACCTAACCCTGGGATAGTTTCATTTTTCAATGGGTCAATTACTCAAATTGTCAGCATCAAGTAATTGTCTCAGGCCCCTTTAGGGGGAGTGATGAGCTCTACAGCAGAGTCTCACAACTCAATCTCTGGTTGAAAACAGTTTTCTGCCCCTCCCGAAAGATAGAATTTGTAGATAATTGGCCCTCTTCCTGGTCTGCTGATGAGTGACGGACTCCATCCTAGCTGGAGGGGTGCTCTCATCTTATCTATCAACATAGACAGGGCTCTAAGCTTAGTGGAGTCAGCCCAGTTATCTCCTTTGAGACTGTCTGTGCCTCGATCTAGGTTGAGCAAAATTAAACATAGTGGTGTTTGCTTTAGCAAACTCACTGGAATAAAGACCTCCTCCATTCCTGTCATTATTAAAAGAGATTGTTTTTATTTTATTTATTTAACGAGGTAGGCTAGTTGAGAACAAGTTCTCATTTACAAATGCGACCTGGTCAAGATAAAGCAAATCAGTTCGACACATACAACAACAGAGTTAAACATGGAATAAACAAACATACAGTCAATAATACAGTAGAAAAATTATGTATACAGTGTGTGCAAATGAGGTAGGATAAGGAAGGTAAGGCAATAAATAGGCCATGGTGGCGAAGTAATTACAATATAGCAATTAAACACTGGAATGGTAGATGTGCAGAAGATGAGCGTGCAAGTAGAGATACTGGGGTGCAAAGGAGCAAGATAAATACATAAATACAGTATGAGTATGAGGTAGTTGGATGGGCTATTTACAGATGGGCTATGTACAGGTGCAGATCGGGGTAGGAGTAGCCAGGTGGAAAGCATGGCCAGCCGTAGAAAAGCGCTTATTGAAATTCTCAATTATAGTGAATTTTAAATTGGTGGTGACAGTGTTTCCTAGCCTCAGTGCAGTGGGCAGCTGGGAGGAGGTCCTCTTACTCTCCATGGACTTTACAGTGTCCCAGAACGTTTTGAGTTTGTGCTACAGGATGCAAATTTCAGCTTGAAAAAAGCTAGCATTAACTTCCTAACTGCCTGTGTATATTGGTTCCTTATGTCCCTGAAAAGTTGCATATCACAGGGGCTAATCGATGCTAATGCAGAACGCCACAGGGTTTTTTTTTGTGCTGGTCAAGGGCAGTCAGGTCTGGAGAGAACCAAGGGCTATATCTGTTCCTGGTTCTACATTTTTTGAATGGGGCATGCTTATTTAAGCTGGTGAGGAAGGCACTTTTAAAGAATAACCAGGCATCCTCTACTGACGGGATGAGGTCAATATCATTCCTGGATACCCGGACCAGGTCGATTAGAAAGGCCTGCTCGCTGAAGTGTTTTAGGGAGCGTTTGACAGTGATGGGGGTGGTCGTTTGACCACAGACCCGTTACGGATGCAGGCAATGAGGCAGTGATTGCTGAGATCTTGGTTGAAAACAGCATAGGGCTTTTTGGAGGGCAAGTTGGTTCGGATGATATCTATGAGGGCGCCTGTGTTTACGGATTTGGGGTTGTAACTGGTGGGTTCATTGATAATTTGTGTGAGATTGAGGGCATCAAGCTTAGATTGTAGGATGGCCAGGGTGTTAAGCATGTCCCAGTTTAGGTCACCTAGCAGCACAAGCTCTGAAGATTGATGGGGGGCAATCAATTCACATATGGTGTCCAGGGCACAGTTGGGGGCAGACTGTGGTCTATAGCAAGCGTCAAAGGTGAGAGACTTGTTTCTGGAAAGGTGGATTTTTCAAAGTAGAAGCTCGAATTGTTTGGGTACAGACCTGGATAGTAAGCCTGCAGAGTTCTGTCTATCTCTGCAGTAGATTGCAACACCGCCCCCTTTGGCAGTTCTATCTTGTCGGAAAATGTTATAGTTAGGGATGGAAATGGTTTTTGGTGGTCTTCCTAAGCCAGGATTCAAATACGGCTAGGACATCCGGGTTGGCAGAGTGTGCTAAAGCAGTGAATAAAACAAACTTAGGGCGGAGGCTTCTAATGTTAACATGCATGAAACCATTGTGATATCTCACATCTCAAAATAGGGCTACTTAATGTTAGATACCTCACGTACAAGGCAGTCTTAGTCAATGAACTAATCACTGATCATAATCTTGATGTGATTGGTCTGACTGAAACATGGCTCAAGCCTGATTAATTTACTGTGTTAAATGAGGCCTCTCCAGGTTATACTAGTGACCATATCCCCTGTGCATCCCGCAAAGGTAGAGGTGTTGCTAACATTTACGACAGCAAATTGCAATAATAAAAAAAGACTGCATTTTCATCTTTTGAGCTTTTATGCACCCTACTCAATTATTTTTTATAACTACTGTTTACAGGCCTCCTGGGCCTTATACAGTGTTCCTCACTGAGTTCCTATCAGACCTGGTAGTCATGGCAGATAATATACACATTTTAGATTACTTTAATATTCACATGGAAAAGTCCACAGACCCACTCCAAAAGGCTTTCGGAGACATCATCGACTTAGTGGGTCTCCGGACCTACTCATTGCCACAGTCATACCCTGGATCTAGTTTTGTCCCATGAAATAAATATTTTAGATCTAAATGTTTTTCCTCATAATCCTGGACTATCAGACCGCCATCTTATTACGTTTGCAATCGCAGCAAATAATCTGCTCAAACCCCAACTAAGGATCATCAAAAGCCATGCTATAAATTCTTGGAAAACTCAAAGATTCCTTGATGCCATTCCAGACTCCCTCCACCTACCCAAGGACATTGGAGTACAAAAACCACCTAACTGAGGATCTAAATCTAACCTTGCGTGATACCCTAAATGCAGTCACACCCCTATAAACAAAAAATATTTGTCACAAGAAATGTTCTCCCTGGTTTACAGAAAACATCCGAGCCCTAAAGCAAGCTTCCAGAAAATTGGAACGGAAATGGCGCTCCGCCAAACTGGAAGTCTTCCGATTAGCTTGGAAAGACAGTACCGTGCAATATCAAAGAGCCCTCACTTGTGCTTGTTCATCCTATTTTTCCAACCTGCTTGAGGAGAATAAGAACAATCCCACATTTCTTTTTGATACTGTTGCAAAGCTAACTAAAAAGCAGCATTCCCCAAAAGAGGATGGCTTTCACTTCAGCAGTGATGAAATAATTAACTTCTTCGAAGAAAAGATCATGATCATTAGAAAGCAAATTACGGACTCCTTTTTTAATCTGCGTATTTCTCCAAAACTCACTAAAAGTGGCAGTCATAAAGCCTCTCTTGAAAAAGCCAAACCTTGACCCGGAAAATGTAAAAAACAATCGGCCTATATCGAATCTCCTATTCCTCTCAAACATTTTAGAAGAAAATTTGCATAGCAACTCACTGCATTCCTGAAGACAAATAATGTATACGAGACGCTTCAGTCTGGTTTTAGACCCCAATATAGCACTGAGACTGCACTCGTGAAGGTGATAAATGACCTTTTTAATGGCGTCAGACCAAGGCTCTGCATCTGTCCTCGTGCTCCTGGACCTTAGTGCTTCTTTTGACACCATCGATCACAGCATTCTTTTGGAAAGATTGGAAACGCTAATCTTGCCTGGGAAAGATATCAGTTCGTCTCTGTAGAGGGTTTGTCCTCTGACAAATCAATTGCATGTTTCGGCATATCTCAAGGTTCCGTTTTAGGACCACTATTGTTTTCACAATATATTCTACCTCTTGGTGACGTCATTTGGAAACACAATGTCAACTTTCACTGCTGTGCGGACGACACACATTTGGATGAAACATGGTGAAGCTCCAAAATTGCCTACCCTGGAAGCCTGTTTCAGACATACAGTGGGGTAAAAAAGTATTTAGTCAGCCACCAAATGTGCAAGTTCTCCCACTTAAAAATGTGAGTGGCCTCCCTGGTGGCACAGTGGTTAAGGGCACTGTACTGCAGCGCCAGCTGTGCCATCAGAGACTCTGGGTTCATGCCCAGGCCTCGCTACCGGGAGGTCTGTGGAGCGACGCACAATCGTCGTCCGGGTTAGGGAGGGCTTGGCCGGTAGGGATGTCCTTGTCTCATCGCACACCAGCGACTCCTGTGGCAGGCCGGGCGCAGTGCGCGCTAACCAAGGTTGCCAGGTGCACAGTGTTTCCTCCGACACATTGGTGCGACTGGCTTCCGGGTTGGATGCGCACTGTGTAAAGAAGCAGTGCGGCTTGGTTGGGTTGTGTATCAGAGGACGCATGACTTTCAACTTTCGTCTCTCCCGAGCCCGTACGGGAGTGGTAGCGATGAGACAAGATAGTAGCTACTAAAAACAATTGGATACCACGAAATTGGGGAGAAAAAGGGGTACTTTTTTTTTTTATAAAATAAAATAAAAAGATGAGAGAGGCCTGTAATTTTCATCATAGGTACACTTCAACTATGACAGACAAAATTAGGATTTTTAATGAATTTATTTGCAAATTATGGTGGAAAGTAAGTATTTGGTCAATAACAAAAGTTTATCTCGATACTTTGTTATATACCCTTTGTTGGCAATGACAGAGGTCAAACGTTTTCTGTAAGTCTTCACAAGGTTTTCACAAACTGTTGCTGGTATTTTGGCTCATTCCTCCATGCAGATCTCCTCTAGAGCAGTGATGTTTTGGAGCTGTTGCTGGGCAACACGGACTTTCAACTGCCTCCAAAGATTTTCTATGGGGTTGAGATCTGGAGACTGGCTAGGCCACTCCAGGACCTTGAAATGCCTCTTACGAAGCCATTCCTTCGTTGCCCGGGTGGTGTGTTTGGGATCATTGTCATGCTGTAAGATCCAGCCACGTTTCATCTTCAATGCCCTTGCTGATGGAAGGAGGTTTTCACTCAAAATATCACGATACATGGCCCCATTCATTCTTTCCTTTACACGGATCAGTCGTCCTGGTCCCTTTGCAGAAAAACAGCCCCAAAGCATGATGTTTCCATCCCCATGCTTCACAGTAGGTATGGTGTTTTTTGGATGCAACTCAGCATTCTTTGTCCTCCAAACACGATGAGTTGAGTTTTTACCAAAAAGTTATATTTTGGTTTCATCTGACCATATGACATTCTCCCAATCTTCTTCTGTATCATCCAAATGCTCTCTAGCAAACTTCAGACGAGCCTGGACATTTACTGGCTTAAGCAGGGGGACACGTCTGGCACTGCTGGATATGAGTCCCTGGCGGCGTAGTGTGTTACAGATGGTAGGCTTTGTTACTTTGGTCCCAGCTCTCTGCAGGTCATTCACTAGGTCCCCCAGTGTGGTTCTGGGATTTTTGCTCACCGTTCTTGTGATCATTTTGATCATTTTGACCCCACGATCGAGGGAGATTATCAGTGGTCTTGTAGGTCTTCCATTTCCTAATAATTGCTCCCACAGTTGATTTCTTCAAACCAAGCTGCTTACCTATTGCAAATTCAGTCTTCCCAGCCTGGTGCAGGTCTACAATTTTGTTTCTGGTGTCCTTTGACAGCTCTTTGGTCTTGGCCATAGTGGAGTTTGGAGTGTGACTGTTTGAGGGTGTGTCTTTTATACTGATAACAAGTTCAAACAGGTGCCATTAATACAGGTAACGAGTGGAGGACAGAGGAGCCTCTTAAAGAAGAAGTTACAGGTCTGTGAGAGCCAGAAATCTTGCTTGTTTGTAGGTGACCAAATACTTATTTTCCATCATAATTTGCAAATAAATTCATAAAAAATCCTACAATGTGATTTTCTGGATTTTTCTCATTTTGTCTGTCATAGTTGAAGTGTACCTATGATGAAAATTACAGGCCTCTCATCTTTTTAAGTGGGAGAACTTGCACAATTGGTTGCTGACTAAATACTTTTTTGCCCCACTGTAAAGAAGTGTGTGTATACTGTATTTTATGCCATCTATTGCATCTTGGCTGTGCCATTGCCCATCCATACAGTCATGCAATAAAATGCAAATTAATTACTTAAAATCATCCAATGTGATTTTCTAGATTTTTGTTTTAGATTCCGTCTCTCACAGTTGAAGTACCTATGATAAAAAATTACAGACCTCTACATGCTTTGTAAGTTGGAAAACCTGCAAAATCGGCAGTGTATCGAATACTTGTTCTCCCCACTGTATATATTCTTATTCCATTCCTTTATTAGATTTGTGTGTATTAGGTAGTTGTCGTGGAATGATTAGATTACATGTTAGATATTGCTGCTCTTTCGGAACTAGAAGCATTTCGCAACACTCGCAACAACATCTGCTAACTAAGTGTATGTGACCAATACAATTTGATTTGGAATGCAGGCTCCATCAGACCTGAGACACACAGTTGAAGTTGGAAAAAATTCCCTGTCTTAGGTCAGTTAGGATGTCAGAATAAGAGAGAGAATTATTTATTTCAGCTTTTATTAATTTCTTCACATTCCCAGTGGGTCAGAAGTTTACATACACTCAATTAGTATTTGGTAGCATTGCCTTTAAATTGTTTAACTTGGGTCAAACGTTTTGGGTAGCCTTCCACAAGATTCCCACAATAAGTTGGGTGAATTTTGGCCCATTCCTCCTGGCAGAGCAGGTGTAACTAAAATCAGGTTTGTAGGCCTCCTTGCTCGCACATGCTTTTTCAGTTCCGCCCACAAATGTTCTATAGGATTGAGGACAGGGCTTTGTGATGGCCACTCCAATACCTTGACTTTGTTGTCGGGGGGATTGAATACTTACCTAATCTAGATATGTTTTATTTTTCTTTACAAATGTTACAATTTCTCTTCCACTTTGACATGAGTATTTTGTGTAGATCGTTGACAAAAAAAAGACAAATCCATTTTAATCCCACTTTGTAACACAACAAAATGTGGAGAAGGTCACGAGGTGTGTCACGTTGGTATAAAGGGATCGGGAGACAGGCGCAGGGTTTTCATTTCCCTAAGTTACAGAGTGCCATGTAAAGGCACGGGGATGAACACCAAACAAACATGTATACAAAACACAGGATTGAGCCCCAAACAAAAGAGCGAGGAGTACCTCGAATAAATACACAAGCGCAAAATAATACCACACGGGAAGAGACCTGCAATCATCTGCCGCAATACACGTGGCACAAAAGCCAAGCCAAAACAACACAGCACAGGTACTCACATGACCAACAGACATTGGAACAATAATCGACAGCCCAATGGAGAAGCAAAGGGCACGTTTATACAAACACAATCAGTGAGGAATTGAAACCAGGTGTGCATAATGACACAGTTCAGTGCAGGCTAGAAGGCAGGTCACCGGAAATGGTGAACAGAATGAGCAGCAGTGCCAGTCCATGACAGGGTGTTAATACTTTCTGAAGGCACTGTATGTTGCCCCATCAGCTGTACAAAGCTGGTAGAATCTTATTCAGAATTATTCACGGCTGTAGTGGCTGCCAAAGTTGCTTCCACCAAGTATTAACTCTGGGGTGTAAAAGACATACACAATCAAGACATCTTCGTTTAAAAAAAATGATTAATTAATTTGGGAAATGTTCTATAATTTTCTTTCACTTTGAAAATGTGGAGTAGGTTGTGTAAATCTGTAGGGAAAAATCCAGTTTTAAGGCAGCGAAATGTGAAGACTGTGCAAGGGGTGTGAAGGCTTTCACTATGGAACTGTATAGGACAAAGTCATGGAGATATAGTAAATGACACTCACTGCGCTGAAGGTTAGACAGACACAATATTGAATTATAATTGTCGTAATTTATCATCCTGGGTTAGTTAACTGAACTGTTTTGTCCATGCACATACCTGATTATTTATTTTCATTTACATAATTGGCTTATAACTCAAAGCATTTTACATTACATGAAGGTAACTCTCGTCTCTCACCACCAAAGAAAGATACATATTTGGATCTGTTAAATCTCATCTGGATTCTTTCAGATGTTTTACATCCATTGTTTGAGTTTCATGTTATCTCCCCATCTCCTCAGCAGAAATGTCCCAGGTCCACACTCACATGCTTTACGACAGAAGTAAAAGTCCTGATGTTAGAATATGGGGAACGTTCTTCATCCTTACACCAGAAAAGACTCACCAAACGACTGACTAAATTGATGTCCTTGATAAAACAGGTGAGGCAATCAGTGTGAGGGAGACACAGGCCAGCTGCATTTGAGGTGCATTGGGATGTTTTTGATTCTACCTTTGGCTGTCCGAGTATAGTTTAATTCCAGCTACAGAGCATATTGTCGTCTAGGTGAAAATGATGGAGAGAGTCTGAATAGCTGATTTGTAACTGTTTGCTTATACTACTGTTATTCTCAGACAGTTCTCACACATTTGTTTAACATTTTCCATCTGTGTTTATAAGAGCAACATAAGCCTCATGTCACCATTGACTAATAGCATGGTTATTTTAAAATGAAAAACTATCTCAATGGAATAGTTTAGAAATTCCAGCGCTAATAAGGTTGCGTTTACACAGGCAACCCAATTCTGATCTTTTTCCCATTATTGGCAAAATAGCTGGTCGGATTGTTCAAAAGACCAATTAGCACTGGGATTCGAACCAACAAGCCTCCGGTTGTAGGCCCCTTTCTCTAATAAATATACTAATCAACTGAAATTCCAAACTTTGAACAAGCATACAGTGCATTCGGAAAGTATTCAGACCCATTGACTTTTTCCATATTTTTGTTACATTACAGCCTTATTCTAAAATGGATTAAAGAAAAGTTTTTCAATGCCCCATAATGACAAAGCGAAAACAGATTTTAAAAAAAATGTATGCCAATTTATTAAAGGTAAAAAACTTAAATACCTTATTAACATAAGTATTCAGACCCTTTTCTATGAGACTCGAAATTGAGCTCAGATGCATCCTGTTTCCATTTATCATCATTGATCATGTTTCTACAACTTTAATGGAGTCCACCTGTGGTAAATTTAATTGATTTGACAGTGCATGGCAGGGCAAAAACTAAGCCATGAGGTCAAAGGAATTGTCCATAGAGTTTCGAGATAGGATTGTGTCGAGGCACACATCTGGGGAACGATACCAAAACATTTCTGCAGCATTGAAGGTCCCTAAGAACACAGTGGACTCCATCATTCTTAAATGGAAGAAGTTTGGAACCTCCAAGACTCTTCCAACAGCTGGCCGCCCGGCCAAACTGGGCAATTGGGAGAATGGCCTTGGTCAGGGAGTTGACCAAGAACCCGATGAGCACTCTGACAGAGCTCCACAGTTCGTGGAGGACAACCATCTCTGCAGCACTCCAGCAATCAGGCCTTTATGGTAGAGTGGCCAGACGGAAGCCACTCCTCAGTAAAAGGCTTATGACAGCCCGCTTGGAGTTTGCCAAAAGGCACCTAAAGGCTCACAGACCATGAGAAACAAGAAGAATCGAGGCTTTAGTCGCTGCCAAAGGTTCTTCAACAAAGTACTGAGTAAAGGGTCTGAATACATGTATATTTGATTATTCACTTTTGTATTTTTTATAAATGTGCACATACACACACTGTTTTTGCTTTGTCATTTACGTATTGTGTTTAGATTGATGAGGAGAAACAAAACAATTTAATCAATTTTAGAATAAGGCTGTAACGTAACAAAATGTGGAAAAAGTCAAGGGGTCTGAACACTTTCCGAATGCACTGTAACCCTGTCCCGTTTGATCTACGGTCATGGCATTTTAATTTTGTACATATATGCAGCCCCTCATGAGCAACAAGTTTCCCACGAGGACCTATGCCTATGAAATGTTCCACAAATGATACTTTTTGTCCCACATCAAACTTTGAACACGCATATCTCCTGCCCGTTTGATCTGCAGCCCATGTAATTTTGTATATACAGTACCAGTCAAAAGTTTGGACACACCTAATCATTCCAGGGTTTTTATTTATTTTTACTATTTTTTACATTGTAGAATAACAGTGGAGACATCAAAACTATGAAATAACACATGGAATCATATAGTAACCAAAAAAGTGTTAAGCAATTTTTTCCATGTAGCAACCCTTTGCCTTGATGACAGCTTTGCACACTCTTGGCATTCTCTCAACCAGCTTCTCCTGGAATGCTTTTCTTGAAGGAGTTCCCACATATGCTGAGTACTTGTTGGCTGCTTTTGCTTTGAAAAATCTAAAATATATTTTAATATTTAATATATTTGTTTAACACTTTTTTGGTTACTACATGATTCCATATGTGTTATTTCATAGTTGCTTTTGCTTTGAAAAATCTAAAATATATTTTAATATTTAATATATTTGTTTAACACTTTTTTGGTTACTACATGATTCCATATGTGTTATTTCATAGTTTTGATGTCTTCACTATTATTCTACAATGTATAAAGTTTAACAAATAAAATAAAAAACTTTAATGAGTAGGTGTATCCAAACTTTTGACTGGTACTGTACCTGGAGGTTTGTTTCCCATATTTGTTACCAGAAATGCCTATTAAACTCTGCCTATTAGATTTTCTGCAAATTATACTTTATTTTCAATACAATACCATTTTTGTAATAAAATGCTGCTGCTCTTCCTTCCTATACGATTTGATGACACTACATAACCGCCTGATCTTTTGTCACCACACTTTGCACAATGATTGACCACATGGCGGCTTAAATGTGGCTATGGTGTTCTTGACCCCCTGGAATTGCTGCTTGTAGCTATATTTCTTTCATAACTGATATTCAGATTTAGACCAAAAAAGTTAAGCATGACACCACTTCACAAAAAGCTTTGATGACATATCTGCCTGTTCAATAATCTAAGTTCAAATCGCACTTCTTTTCATTGTTGACTCAAGTATGAAGTTGGCAACCTTGGTTAATGGTTAAAAAGACTGACCGAAAAATGTCATGGCTGGCGTTAAGCCAATTAACATAAATGTGCCTGCATTAGATATTCTCAACATAGTATTTTTTTTGCGCATACTTGATAATCATTTAAGGTGAGTATTCAAACAGTGAAATAATTTTAACTGCCCCTAGTAGCGTCTTACATGCCTACTGTATAGACCATTTGCATAAGTGTAAATGATAGACACTGGTAGATCGATGTGAATATTTAACTGTCAATTCATTGACATCGACCCTTATGTTACTATCAGTGTCGTCTGATCTCACTGGCTCGCTCTCTTTCTGTGTTTTCTAACTAGTACTTAAAATAGTAGCATTATTGCATTATTATAATATTAAAATAAGGATTTCTCTGTCTTTCTGTCTTTCTCTCACTTGATGTATCATAGAGCCTCTCTTTTTTTGACTATGTATACCTATGTTGTGAGTGTTTTCCTCTTTGTATTGCAGAAGGATGGTGCCAACTGTCCACACTGTGAGGTCCACAGAGAACAGGCAGCAAATGATTTCTTAACAACATTACTAGGGATTCTGGAGTGGATGAACAATCAGGGGTCTCAGTTGCCAGACAGCCACTGAGATGTACACACCCATAGCCAGGGACATCCAAGGACTCACATAAGAGCAGAAAGCTACCTGAACAATTGCTAGATGTAGCAAAATACTATATACACTACCAAGTTTGGGGTCACTTAGAAATATCCTTGTTTTTGAAAGAAAAGCACACACAACAGCTGGTGCACGAAATCTAAGGAAGTCTCTAGATTTTACTCGCCTGAAGTAGAGTATCCTATGATAAACTGCAGACCACACTATTTGCCAAGAGAGTTTTCATCTTTACTGGTTGTTTATTTACCACCACAGATGGATGCTGGCACGAAGACCGCACTCAGTCAGCTGTATCAGGAAATAAGCAAACAGGAAACCGCTCACCCAGAGGTGGCACTCCTAGTGGCCAGAAACTTTATTGCAGGGAAACTTAAATCAGTTCTACCTCATTTCTGTCAGCATGTTAAATGTGCAACCAGAGGGAAAGAAATTCTAGTTCACCTGTACTCCACACACAGAGTCGCGTACAAAGCTCTCCCTCGCCATCCATTTGGTAAATCTGACCACAATTCTATCCTCCTGATTCCTGCTTACAAGAAAAAAATTAAAGCAGGAAGCACCAGTGACTCAGTCTATAAAAAAGTGGTCAGATGAATAATATGCTAAACTACAGGACTGTTTTGCTATCGCAGACTGGAACATGTTCCTGGGATTCTTCCGATGGCATTGAGGAGTACACCACATTAGTCACTGGTTTTATCAATAAGTGCATCGAGGATGTCGTCCCCACAGTGACTGTACATACAGTGGGGCAAAAAAGTATTTAGTCAGCCACCAATTGTGCAAGTTCTCCCACTTAAAAAGATGAGAGAGGCCTGTAATTTTCATCATAGGTACATTTCAACTATGACAGACAAAATGAGGGAAAAGAATCCAGAAAATCACATTGTAGGATTTTTTATGAATTTATTTGCAAATTATGGGGGAAAATAAGTATTTGGTCACCTACAAACAAGCAAGATTTCTGGCTGTCACAGATCTGTAACTTATTCTTAGTTGAAGTGTACCTATGATGAAAATTACAGGCCTCTCTCATCTTTTTAAGTGGGAGAACTTGCACAATTGGTGGCTGACTAAATACTTTTTTGCCCCACTGTATATACCACAACCAGAAGCCATGGATTACAGGCAACATTCGCACTGAGAGAAAGGGTAGAGCTGCTGCTTTCAAGGTGTGGGACTCTATCCAGGAAGCTTATAAGAAATATTGTTATGCCCTCCGAAGAACCATCAAACAGGCAAAGCATCAATACAGGGTTAAGATTGAATCATACTACACTGGATCAGACGCTTGTCTTATGTGGCAGAGCTTGCAAACTATTACAGACTACAAAAGGAAGCACAGCCGCGAGCTGCTCAGTGACACAAGCCTACCAGATGAGTTAAATCACTTCTATGCTCGCTTCGAGGCAAAAAACACTGAGGCATGCATGATGAGAGCATCAGCTGTTCTGGATGACTGTGTAATCACACTCTCCGTAGCTGACGTGAGTAAGACCTTTTAACAGGTCAACATTCACAAGGCCGTGGGGCCAGACGGATTACCAGAACGTGTGCTCTGGGCATGTGCTGACCAACTGGCAGGTGTCTTCACTGACATTTTCAACATGTCCCTGATTGAGTCTGTAATACCAACATGTTCAAGCAGACCACCGTATTGCCTGTGCCCAAGTTAAGGCAACCTGCCTAAATGACTACAGACCCGTAGCACTCACGTACGTAGCCATGAAGTACTTTGAAAGGCTGGTAATGGCACACATCAACACCATTATCTCAGAAACCCTAGATCCACTCCAATTTTCATATTGCCCAAACAGATCCACAGATGATGCCATCTCTATTGCCCTCCACACTGCCCTTTTCCACCTGGACAAAAGGAACACCCACGTGAGAATGCTATTCATTGACTACAGCTCAGCGTTCAACACCATAGTACCCTCAAAGCTCATCACTGAGCTAAGGATCCTGGGACTAAACACCTCCCTCTGCAACTGGATCCTGGACTTCCTGACAGGCCGCCCCCAGGTGGTGAGGGTAGGTAGCAACACATCTGCCACGCTGATCCTCAACACAAAAGCACCTCAGGGGTGCGTGCTCAGTCCCCTCCTGTACTCCTGTTCATCCGCGACTGCGTGGCCAGTCAGGACTCCAACACCATCATGAAGTTTGCAGACGACAGAACAGTGGACAGACAGAACACCAACAACGACGAGACAGCCTATCCGGTACCGCTTGCCATGATGATCGGCTGGGGACAGAAGGTGCAGTCCTTGGAATTGGCAGAGGATGGCATCATCTCCTTCACTTAATAGTCTGTCTGATACATTTTGTACATTGATGCACAAGGTACACACCAGTGTTTAAATACAGTGTATCACATGTTGTGTATATTGCTCGAATTTTAGAACCCTTTTAGGTATAATAAAAACCCAGCATTGAATAACACGTTCATAAATGGCAAAAGAAATACAGGTTTAGAATTGTTTGTCTTATATCTAGGAGATATAAGGACTCTCGGGAAAGGTTTTAGTTATTTTTTTACACATATGTAAGCCCTTACTCTTGTTGGCACAGAACTATCTCTATACTTCCATTCATTTGTACGGGTTACCTTCAGACGAGTCCCGTGAGACTTGTGAGGGAGGTAGAGCAAAACAGAGAGCCCCATCGTGTTCGTGAGAGTCTCCCCTTTTCATAGAGTGGTCATAGTTGGTAGGCAAAACTGTTCAGACGCTACAGACGTTTTCCTGAGAAGACCGATTTTCTGGATGTCTCATGGTCTGACAAACACTGTTGTAGCTAGGCCACCTTCCACCACTGATGCGGAAGGCTGACATAGGCGGATACGGTGCTGCTGCATAAATTATGTAATATGCCAGGGAGATATGTATACTGTAGCTATGAAAGTAATACTAAGTGTATGTTGTGTAGTAAGCTGTTAGTAGCCCATGTGCCTCACCCTAATAATTTGTCTTCTTTCTCCCTCATAACTTAACCTACTGTTCTGACTTGGGGGTGCACATGTAGCCTATAGCCCGTTTTAGAGAAATGTAATCATAGAATATTGTAAGAGCTTTTATTGTCTGCTTAATACCCCCTGTATTTATCATATGGTTCTGGCTTGGTGTACAGGGAAAATACTGGCCCATGTTATGAATTCTGTCGCTGTACTTTGCTGCTCTTCGTCCCCGAATGCCATAGTTTGTACATCTTAATTGTGAGTAGAAACCACATTTGTTTAAGCAAGTCAGCCATATCAGCTAAGTTTTTTTAAGGCAGTAAATGAGGCTGAATGAACTGTTTTGCTGCCAGACAAGGCTCCGCTGATAGCCAGGTGTAGCGGTGGTAAGGATTCTGTCACGACTCCTGCCGAAGTTGGCTCCCCCGCCTGTTCGGGTGGTGCTCGGTGGTCGTCGTCACCGGCCTACTAGCCGCCACCGATCCCTTATTCTTTTCGGTTAGTTTTGTCTCGTGACAGATTCACTCCATGGTGCTGAAAAGAAAGCTTTGCTGTTGGGACAGCTTTATATATGGCCAAACAGTTTGTGGGCACCGTTTGTCACCGTTATAGTGCAATTAATGTATTGTTTGTTTAGTGTTATGTTGTGTTCTGTAGCGGCTTTGCTGGCTTGCATCAACCCCCAAAAATTGGGAGTTTGCCTCACCAATATTTACATGCAAAAATCGCCACTGATGATATGTATTGCGAGTCTCACAATTCTATATGTATTGCGATTCAATACTGAGATAGTATTGCAATTTGATGTTCCAAACATATTGCTAACAATATGTTTGCTGTATTATTTGAAAAATGTCAATAGAACCCCGAAAAGCCTTTATGCACAATATTGCTTTAATACCCATCATATTGAAGTAAACTTGGGAGTCGCATATGATATGTTTGAAAGCTTTGAAAGTATGCAGTTTATTAGGTTACAGATGAAAGAGGCCCTGTGTTATGGTGAACTTCACAGGGGTGGTGAAAGTGCATTGTGTTCCTTTCCAGTAGATATCGAGGGTATTATTTTGGTGACATGATGATCGATGCTTGACTGCCATTTGACAAATAAAAACGATCTCGCTCACTCACCACGTTTCCATCCACAGTTTTTATGCTCGAGTTAAGTCATACTGTATGAAAATAAAATCTTGACACCTGTGATGGAAACAGGGATTTAAGGAACACTTTTATAAATGCCTTTGTTCGTTTGACATGGAGGGATATTTTTGTTTATTAGGCTATAATAAGTTATAAGTTATGATGAACTTCACAGGGTGGTGAATATCGAGGGTCTAATTCTGGTGAAATGATGATCGATGCTTTACTGCCGTTTGACAAATACACATATTTTTGCTCTTATCTATAATAATCTCATCATGTTGACAATTATTTTAATTTTTTTCTCTCTTGTCCATAATAGTCTAATCATGTAGATTTGTATAGCCTACCAACAGAGCCTAACCACACTGCATCTGTGAGTTGTTGCTATGGTGCATGTCCCAAGACCAGAGTAGGCACATTTGCTATTTAATGCAACTGTTGAAAATGTGATGGAAACACATTGAAGCGAAAAAGTACATGTTGTGTGCACTATATCATCACTCAGTGATTTATCTACAGATTTTTTTCTGCAACAAGTCCTGGTGGAAACACCACTGGTGGGGAAAATGCGTATATTTTCTTTATGCACATTTTTGAATATTTGCATGAAAATCTGTCAACAATTGGAAGGAAACTAGCTAGTCATGGAAATAAAAGTGCTGAAATCATGTTGGTTCACTATTTAAAAAGAAGATGTAGAACAAGCTATAGGACTAAAAATACCAGTTTGGGTGCAGGTACAGGCGACTAGTGCTAGCTAAAGCTACCTAGCAAGAATTTAAAATAAATAAAACATTGTAATATCGATTTTTTTCCCCCCATCACTACTAGTAGGCCTAGGCTACCTAATGTTTGGTGTACCTCTTTTTATATAGTATAACTAGGCTATGTGGAAAAAAGGAAAAGAACAACATAATGATACCACAAAAACGTTTTTTTAAACGTTGGTAAGCATAGAGTCAAATACTAGTATCTCAAGTCACTATGGTGCATAAAGATGGAGGAATTCCGATATGATTTATTCCTTTGAGCACTATCTATCCACATACTTTTAGAACTATGGTTCAATGTTGCAGCAATTTGAAAAAAACTAAAAAGTAGATTGTGCTGATTTATAGGCACATTGAACCATAGTTTTAAAAGTATGTAGATAGATAGTGCTCAAAGGAATAAATCATATCGGAATTCCTCCATCTTTATGCACCATAGCGACTTGAGATACTAGTATTTGACTCTATGCTTACCAACTGTTTAAAAAACGTTTTTGTGGTATCATTATGTTGTTATTTTGAGGCGTTTGTGGTAAGTACATGGGGGCCGCCATCTTCATGCACCTTCGCCATTATTATTACAGCCAGAAATCAGGTGTGCTGTTATGAACATGGGTTGGGATATGGAGACCACAGATATAAACATATGTAATGAGACTGCACCGCTTTAACAAGTATTTCAAACCATCGCGAGAATGTGGTTCGTTGCCTTCCAAATTTCGTTATTTTGTGTATCGAAGGAAGTGGAAGTGACAAAAAAAATATCTAACAATTTCTTTCTTCTTTTAGTTAAGTCCAAACCAAGACACGTGTTTTAGAAAGGTAATACCGTTAGCTGTGCTTGGAATGTATTTATCAAAATATTATTGTAAATTTGGGTTGTTTGCTAGCTTAACGTTAGCTTCCTAGCTGGCTCGCGTGATCCTGAGGCTACTAACTTACTATACTAGGCCTTCCTTTCGCTTTTAGCTATCAACATTGTACATTCTCTGTGTTGTTTCGGTCGTTACATTATCGTAATAAGCTAACTGACTATGTACATTCTTAGAGAATAACGTAGCTCAGCGTATTATCCTGAAACACATTTTCTCCAGCTTTTTGGGTAGCTACTGTAGCTAGTAATACAGTCAGTGTTAGATAGCATTAAATTTTCAGTCTCACCCAAGCAAGGACTGTCTGAACTAAGTTAACGTTAGTTAGAAAACTAAAATCACTGTGCTTTTCAACTCAGTCTCTTTGGAGGAGACCCCGGCTCCAAGAATGTCGGACAGTGAAGACAGCGACTTCTCTGACAACCAGAGTGAACAAAGTAGCGAAGCCGAGGAGGTGGATAAAAATGAGGCAGAGGTAAGCTAGCTAGCTACCTAACACTGCCTTGCACTGTGTGAATGGGTAGGTGGTGGAACAGATGCACCTGTGCATGCATTGCCCTCAATATGCTACTGTATCAGAATTGATGCTAACAAACCTAGACTGGCTCCAAATTTACATTGCACGTTTTACTGCATTGACATAACTTGTGAGTGGTTTGAATGTTTTCCCCTATACAGGAAGATGGGCAGGCAAGTTTATCTGGCAGTGACAAGGCAGCAGAAGAGGAAGGGGAAGACTTGGCAGATGAGTATGACGAAGAGGAGGAAGAGGATGATGATGACCGTCCCAGAAAGAAACCCAGGCATGGAGGTTTCATCTTAGATGAAGCCGGTAAGACAAATCTAGACTTGAATAATACCATTGCAGTGTAGAATAGTTGTCAACATGTTCTTGCTCACCAAAACATTTTAGTTTTAATGTATCTGAAAGAAACTTTACTTATCCCTCTGGTTTTGTTTAGATGTGGATGATGAGTATGAAGATGAAGACCCGTGGGAGGAAGGTGCTGAGGATATTTTAGAGAAAGGTAAGGTCACACATGGGGCCATGTTTGAGGATATCTAATACCTGAGAGGGAGTTCTATATGAGCAACGTTGGGGCAGTTGTCTGTTGATGAGGACTGAGTTCATGAACTTTGTTAAATTTTAAATTATTTGAAAATTACTTTCCTATGGGTGGTGTGCAGATGCTTAGGCATGATGGATTTGTCTGTAGTATTGTTTGGATTCAGGAAGGGACAGGCAGCATTACAAATACAATCAACAAATCTATGCCAAAATGAGTATATGTGAGTGTTGACTGTGTTCTTCCTGTGCTAATAATTCCTTTTCTTGTGCATGCCTCCTTCAGTTAACGGTAAATCAATTCCAGATTTTCTGCTCTCTGTTTTCCTTGCATCTAATTAAATGGATTGGTTATCTCTCATTCAATAAGTCACATTCTGTTATAACTCCACCCACATTTTCGTACTGCTGCACTTCTAATCTAAAGGAGCACTGATGGCAAATACATTATTGGGGTCTCCCATAATAACTGAGGCTACCTGTATGAGGTAATACAATAGTATATTGTATTTGACAGCTGTGACCTATTTACTGGTCAGGAAAATATTGTAGAAATGTTGTTGGATGGTATGTTAACCTGACACCGGCAGAGTTATGACTTATCAGTAGGGATGCAAAGGGTCGGATATTTTCCATGGGAAGTTAAGCCTGGGATTTTTGCTTAAATTCCTCAAAAAAGTGATCTTATAACAGTGACTTTTTTTGTTGTTGTGGGATACACATAAGGCAATTCTAGTTCTTGTGGCATATCTTGGTTTAACTATCCCCAATTCAATGTAATTGCAACCCTCTGTATGCATAGTGCATTCTTCCATCACGTGCAGTGCACTCTTCCATCACATGTACAACTCATTCTCAAGATCTTGCACACTAATGAGATGCTATTGAGCCCACACTACTACACTGTCTGAGCCAAGGACCACATGCTTTCTGGTAAGTTTTGATCAATTACAATACTGGGTGGGGTGAATATATTTTATGTTACATTTATATATTTTTTACTAGTAAATAAACTCAGCAAAAAAGTTAACGGCCCTTTTTCAGGACCCTGTCTTTCAAAGATAATTAGTAAAAATCCAAATAACTTCGCAGATCTTCATTGTAAAAGGATTAAACACTGTTTCCCGTGCATGTTCAATGAACCATAAACAATTAATGAACACGCACCTGTGGAACGGCCGTTAAGGCACTAACAACTTCGAGACGGTAGGCAATTAAGGTCACAGTTATGAGAACTTGGGACACTAAAGAGGCCATTCTACTGACTCTGGAAAAACACCAAAAGAAAGATGCTCAGTGCCTTAGGCATACTGCAAGGAGGCATGAGTACTGCAGATGTGGCCAGGGCAATAAACTTCAATATCTGTACTGTGAGACGCCTAAGACAGAGCTACAGGGAGACAGGACGGACAGCTGATCGTCCTCGCAGTGGCAGACCACGTGTAACATCACACCTGCGGGACAGGTACAGGATGGCAACAACTGCTCGAGTTCCACCAGGAACACACTATCCCTCCGTCAGTGCTCAGACTGTCCGCAATAGGCTGAGAGAGGCTGGACTGGGGGCTTGTAGGCCTGTTGTAAGGCAGGTCCTCACCAAACATCACAGGCAGTGTTGCCTATGGGCACAAACCCACCGTCGGCTGGACTAGACAGGACTGGCAAAAAGTGCTCTTCACTGACGAGTCGTGGTTTTGTCTCACCAGGGGTGATTGTTGGATTCGCGTTTATCGTCGAAGGAATGAGCGTTATACTGAGGCCTGTACTCTGGAGCGGGATCGATTTGGAGGTGGAGGGTCCGTCATGGTCTGGGGCGGTGTGTCACAGCATCATCGGACTGAGCTTAATGTCATTGCTGGAAATCTCAACGCTGTGCGTTACAGGGAAGACATCCTCCTCCCTCATGTGGTACCCTTCCTGCAGGCTCATCCTGACATGACTCTACAGCATGACAATGCCACCAGCCATACTGCTCGTTCTGTGTGTGATTTCCTGCAAGACAGGAATGTCAGTGTTCTGCCATGGCCAGCGACGAGCCCGACTCTCAATCCCATTGAGCACATCTGGGACCTGTTGGATCGGAGGGTGAGGGCTAGGGCCATTCTCCCCCAGAAATGTCCGGGAACTTGCTGGTGCCTTGGTGGAAGAGTGGGGTAACATCTCACAGCATGAACTGGCAAATCTGGTGCAGTCGATGAGGAGAAGATGCACTGCAGTACTTAAATGCAGCTAGTGGCCACACCAGATACTGACTGTTTTGATTTTGACCACCTTTGTTCAGGGACACATTATTTAATTTCTGTTCGTCACATGCCTGTGGAACTTGTTCAGTTTATGTCTCAGTTGTTGAATCTTATGTTCAGACAAATATTTACACATGTTAAGTTAGCTGAAAATAAACACAGCTGACAGTGAGAGGATGTTTCTTTTTTTGCTGAGTTTAGTAGCCTTCAGCAGTGTTTAAATAATTTCTAACTTGTTAACAATTTCTGCTTGATAGTTTTTGCTACCATGTGGGTTTTAGCTTGCTTGAGCCTGCTAACAGTGTTAATTCAACTGTTTCCATACATGTTTCATTTTAAAACATGTATCTTACAAAGGAGTCATTTAATTTAACTGCTTAACTATTTATTTATCTGTACACGGAATTGTATTTATTTTATTTCTCTCTTTTTTTCTAATCTTTACAGGAAAATGCCACGGGCACTATCTGATGTGTGAAGACTTTTCACTGCAGCTAATGTAGAAGGAAATGTGTACATTTGCAAATACTGTGCCAAATGAAATGTGAAGAATACAACAAAGATGTGCATGAAGTTCCCTCAGTGCTCACAACAAGCAACCTCTGAGACAAGTCCCTCTACTTCTAATCGAGGTGAAAATGATGAATCAGACACCATATCGATAGCATCAGCTCATGGTCCTCCTTTTTTGACTCAATGGAGGAATGTAGTCAGAGAAATGTTGATGAATGTCTTGCTCGAGCTGTGTATGCAACTGGTTCACCTCTGCTCACAGGCAATGTGTATTGCAATAGATTTCCGATTTATTTTTCGCCCAGCATACACCCTTTTAACTAGACATGCTTTATCTACAACAGACACACCTGTCTCTACATTACAGATGAGCTGAAGGCAGTCATCAATGACCTTGGACCACAGAAGGTATTTGCACTGATGACAGACATGCATTGAATCTGCTTCTCAAGGACATCATGGCACCGAAAACAATGTATACACTCAACAAGAGAGCAAAGGAAATTGTTAGGTATGTGAAGGGTCAACAAGTTATAGCAGCAATCTACCTCACCAAGCAAAGTGAGAAGAATAAGAGCATCGCATTGAAGCTGCCCAGCAACACCCGTTGGAGTGGTGTTGTCGTCGTGTTTGACAGTCTTCTGGAGGGGAAGGAGTCTCCAGGAAATGGCCATATCACAGTCTGCCGATATGGACAGCCCCATCAAGAGGATCCTCCTGGATGATGTATTTTGGGTTCTTGGCAGTCTGGCAAAGTACATGTCCAAGCAAGGGCTTTGGGAAGGAGGTGCAATATGGCCGTTGTGCCAACATATCTCATCAGCACCTGGTGGAAGGGACTTTGTGGATCTGAGGCTCTTTCCCCTATTGTCTCCATCATCCTCCAAATCCCACCAACATCAGCCGCCTGGTTCTTGTTTGGGAACACACACACACCAAAGCACGCAACATGTTGACCATTATAAGGGTTTAAAAATTGGTGGCAATCTGGGGACATTTGAGGCTTTTTGAGCCTGACAACGAGCCATCCTCAACAGGGTTGGAAAGTGACAGTGAAGATGAGGCCTCAGAGGCTGATGTTCAAGAGGTGAACTTTGAGGAGGTCCAGGGAGAAGACATGGAAGCCTGAGAGGAAGACAACCAAAGCTTTAGTCTAGAAACTATAATTTTACAGAGATGCGATGGATCATTCAATATTCTCTTTCTTTTGTTCTTCAGTGAAATCATCTCATGTGATGAGTCAACTCATTTAATTAAAGTTCAATTCATAACTAAATTGTTTTTATTTCTATTGGAAGGGTTTTTTGCAATTGTCTACTTATGATAAGGTAAAAGTTTTGTTTCTGTCTCCATATGGTAAATATATCCAATGCAAAAAAACATCTACATTTAAATTGAATTAATATTCATTTTCATATATTCCCGTTAATTCCCACGGAAAGTTTCCACCTTTTGAGTATTCCCCGAAATGTACAACCTTATTTGTAGTAAATAATCAGACCATGGGGTTCTAGGCACTTATGTGAACCAAGTGTGACCATTTGCCTGAAATGCTACCTGCTAGAAGAAAGCTAATATGTGTGATTTAGCTAAATTATATTGTTTTAAGCTTTTTTTGGCATGTCAATCAGCCATATCACAAAGACGCATAAGCATTCACATTACAATTACCCACATTACAATCATCCTTGGTCTCATGAGCCATTTGGTCTTTTACCATCGTTAATGTAAAAAAAAAAAAAAAAAAACATTTAATTTGTTCCTGTCTGTGCCCCTGCCACTCTTTGCTTTGTGTGTATGACAATCTCATTTGGCTCTTAATGTGTTTTCCTCCCTCTACCTTAACCTGCCTGGCCCGGAGCAGAGGAAGCTGAGGGTAAGTGTTTTTCTTCTTCCAATATGAAAAAGACCTACCTACCACTTGGGGCTAGACATAGGTATACACAGATAGGTTCTTTAAAGGACCACTTGTTTGAACGGAGAACTTCTACATTCAATCTTCTACATTAAATAGTTTTTTTGTGTGACTGTAATGGGCTCACTGAGTCTGCTTTACTCTTCAGTGTCCAACATTGACCATGTGGTCCTGGATGAGGACAACTCTGGCTCCCGCAGGCTGCAGAACCTCTGGAGGTAATGTGTTCTTATGGGCTACGAGTGGCTAGGCTTCTTTCCATTAATATTCCAGTTGTTACTATGCAAAGCTGTGTTCTTGAAGTCTGACATTTGAATTTTTGGACATTTCAGAGATTCCAGAGAAGAGGCCTTGGGTGAATATTACATGAGGAAATATGCCAAGCAATCAGGAAATGAGTGAGTATTTTCACAGTAGTAATCTGTTAATTCTGTTTCAACATTGATTTTACCGGTTATCCCTTTGACTGAAATTTCGGTTTTTGATTCCCTCTAGTTTTCCTGGGGGTTCTGAGGAACTGTCTGATGACATCACCCAGCAGCAGCTGCTCCCTGGCGTCAAGTATGTATCACCTTCACCAAGATGGGGAATGTATTTTTAGTGCACTACAACAATCCAATCTATATACATATTCTCAATGTTCTTGGTATTGTATATTCTTTTTCAAAGGGATCCTAATCTTTGGACGGTCAAGTGTAAGGTATGGAGCTTATATTTTTGTGTAGACATCCTAAAGTTCAGCACACAATAAAAACAGTTTTTAATTAAAAATAATAATAATAATACTTTTGCCTATGTCATGTATTTTGTCATTACAGATTGGAGAAGAGAGAGCAACCGCCATCGCATTGATGAGGAAATTCATTGCCTATCAATTCACAGACACGGTATGTCCCCACCCTAATTTTCTGCATTCACAGCTTCTATAGCTTTTATCTGTTATTCTTATCTGTATTTTTTGAAACTGAACTGTTGGTTAGGGGCTCGTAAGTATGTATGGTTGTATTCGGTGCATGTGACCTAATAAGATTTGATTTGAAATGTTATTTGTAATAAGATGCTAATGTTTGCATTTAGTGCTTTATATGATGGCTCTCTTGATAGCCTGTATATCTCTTGGCGATTTATATATAAATAAATAAATGGAAAGGGGGCGCTTTGACAACCTGTGAAATGTTTTCTTATACACCATTCTACACAGCCCCTCCAAATCAAGTCGGTAGTGGCTCCCGAACATGTCAAAGGTTACATCTATGTGGAGTCGTACAAGCAGACTCACGTCAAGGCTGCAATTGATGGAATAGGCAACCTGAGGATGGGCTTCTGGAACCAGCAGATGGTTCCCATCAAGGAGATGACAGACGTCCTCAAGGTGGTCAAAGAGGTGACTAACCTCAAGCCCAAGTCCTGGGTCCGCCTCAAGAGAGGCCTCTACAAAGATGACATTGCCCAGGTATGCTTTAAACACATTGTGGAAGTCGACACTTGTGAAGACTGATGAAAATGTATTTTGAAGACAAAGGTAAATATCCTTACCATATTCTTGGAACATACATGTATTCTCCTCCTTTAGGTGGACTATGTGGAGCCCAGTCAGAACACGATATCACTGAAGATGATTCCCAGGATAGATTTGGACAGAATTAAGGCCCGTATGAGCATGGTAAGCAACGGCAGCACTCTGTTGTCATGGGCTACTCACCACCCTCAACTTTGATATCCCATGACACTTCCTGTTGTGTCTCCCAGAAAGACTGGTTTGCAAAGCGGAAGAAGTTCAAGAGACCAGCCCAGAGACTCTTCGATGCGGAAAAGATCAGGTACAATGAAACATGTCCTGAAGACTATCATTATTGGGGATTTGATTACACTGTCCCAAATAGATAAGATCGCAGCCTCGATTACTTCCTGATGGTGTTTTCTTGCAGGTCACTTGGTGGGGATGTCAGCCACGATGGAGACTTCATGATATTTGAAGCTAACCGCTACAGCCGTAAAGGGTTCCTCTTCAAGAGCTTTGCCATGTCTGCTGTGGTAAGACGACCACGTTGTCTCAATACCACTGTTTTATTGGCCATTTGTTGAAAGCCCTATAGTGAAAAACGGGGCTGAAAAGTGTTCTTAGTAATCTGTACCCATGGCTCAGTCTCTTTGTGATCTATAGATCACTGAAGGAGTGAAACCCACTCTGTCAGAGCTGGAGAAGTTTGAGGATCAGCCAGAAGGCATTGATCTGGAGGTGGTGACTGAAACCGCAGGTAACAGCAACTTCTACAGCATACTCAAGATATATGAGATTTAGTATTTACTTTCTGGTTTTCATTTACGTGTATCTGCTTTTGTAAGAGGCATGTTTTGTTGTGTGACCACAGGTAAAGAGCGTGAGCACAACCTCCAGGCTGGGGACAACGTGGAGGTGTGTGAAGGGGAGCTGATCAACTTGCAGGGCAAGATCCTGAGTGTGGATGGCAACAAGATCACCATCATGCCCAAGCATGAGGACCTGAAGGTAATGACAAGCGCCAAGCAGACAATGACATTGGGAGGACATTTCAGATTTGTCCTACTAGAGTTGGGCCTAAAGTCAAATTGTGTGGAAACAGGTTCACATTGGTTAGAATTGTCAAAACGGTACATAATGTTCTGCTAGTTTTCGGTAGAATTTTGTTCAGATATTCTCAGGCCCTAAAGTAAGATATTCAGTCTACTTGTTGTTAAAAACAAGCCAAAGACATTGACCCTGGTTCAAGCCGCTACGAACCAGATTCTTGTTTGCATTGGAATGACGTTTTGTTATTTTTTTGTCTAGCCAAACAAATTGGAATTTCAATGAGAACTACCAGTAAACCAGGGGTGGGCAATCAACATAGTGATGATTTTTTTTGTGTTTTTTGACTGATATTTATCGAAATCGCTGCATCAATTTGCGTGCCAGAAAAGGGCAGTTATTTACATTGTTTCAGTTTTTTCTGCATACTTTCGATCTGGTTTTAGACGTTCAGATAATAAGAGATAATACAGATGATAAGAACATATGTGAAATGACTAATATAGGAAAGGTGTGCGTTTTTATTTGCATCACAAAGTGACTGAAAAGCATCAAAGATTTTGTAAATGTCAGGAAAACATTATGGAAGCTCATCAGGTAATAACTGTGTATAAAAAGGTAATCTGCATTGCTTTCAATTGCAGTTTTGTCACAGTTCCTTCTAAAATGTCCTGCGCGGCTTGTGTCGTAGAGGAAAACCGAATGCATGTCTTCCTGAGTTCCTCCAACCTTTCAAAAGCAAGAGCCAAAATCTGCTAATAGCGGACATCGGATGTTACTTGTGTAACTGCAGTTCTATGTGCTAAGCTGTGCATTCAGTTGACTATAGACAAGCTCTTTTTTATTTTTTACTAAATCCACCGCAGGCAGCATTTAATTGGCTAGCAAGCCAGATTCTGGTTCAGCCAAGTAAAATAGCCTGCAAAGGGAACACGATTCATCACAGCATGAAGAAAGCATCGGGCTGTGTGTAGTCATGAATAGACTACTTAATCATGCTTCCCAAAAATGTGGGAGTGGTAGAATATGACCCGGGGTCAAGCGATCACAAACCAGATTCTTGTTTGCGTAGGGATAATGTGGTTAGTTATTAGTCAAGCCGCAAAAACTGGGATTTCGAGAACTATCTCCCATTACAGCATGATGAAGAAATTGGGCTTCCCAAAAATGTGGGACGGATAGAATTACGGGATCAAAACGTTCACGTGAGGCGGCCAGACATTCCCACTGTGTTCCGTTCATTCTATTGGCACTGATACAAAATAATGGTTTGTTATTGATGTCTGGTCTGTGTGCAGGATCCGCTGGAGTTCCCGGCCCATGAATTGAGGAAGTACTTCCGTATGGGTGACCACGTCAAGGTGATAGCAGGCCGCTACGAGGGCGACACCGGCCTCATCGTACGCGTGGAGGAGAACTTTGTCATCCTCTTCTCTGACCTCACCATGCACGAGGTAAGCAACGTCACATTATTGAACTGGGACATCAATCAAATCAAATAAATAATCATATTTTGCATAATTCCTACGTAACTTCAGTGAACCATTATCGATTTTACGTGGGTGTGTGTGCTCTGTAGTTGAAGGTCCTGCCCCGGGACTTACAGCTGTGCTCTGAGACGGCGTCAGGGGTAGATGCCGGGGGCCAGCACGAATGGGGAGAGCTGGTCCAACTGGACCCCCAGACCGTGGGAGTTATTGTCAGGCTGGAGAGAGAGACATTCCAGGTTGGTACTCATTTTACTCTTCTGCAAAATACATTTCCACTTAAATGATCAGGTTCAGATCAGGACAAAATAAATGTTATTTTATAAACGATTGTGTGTGTGGGCTTGGCGTCGTGGTTGTGTGCCTGCTGGAGAGATGTTTTGTCCACCATCTGTTCTTGAAATGGGAACTTGAGTGATTTTGCTAAATTTTAAAATTGGCACATAGTGTAATGTCTATTAAATTGTGGCAGTCAAGCCTAAATCCCTGAGCATTCCTATAGTGCTCACACTTGTATTCCTCTTCTTCTCCCCAGGTCCTCAACATGCACGGCAAGGTGCTGACGGTGCGTCACCAGGCAGTGAATCGGCGGAAAGACAACCGCTTTGCTGTGGCGCTGGACTCTGAGCAGAACAACATTCACGTCAAAGACATCGTCAAGGTCATCGACGGGCCACACTCGGTAAGATTCACCACAGTTCTGCTTTCTATAGGTCTAAGCTCATAAATGTATTTCTCAACTCCAGCTTTAGTAGGGCCCTATAAAATCTGTGACGTAGACAGGAATCACGGAATTAAACTATATTCAAAAATGTATTACATTTAATCGGAAATCAACTAAATGTACTGAACTTATTAGATAATTTATTAATTTGCCTAAGATGATCATAATCAAGAACAAAATGCATAAGTGATTCTTAGTTTCCTTGAACTTTCTGAAGAGACGATGTGGAATTGCCTCGGGCTGTGTGCGCGTTTGTCTACCACTTCGTGTAGCCGTTAGCGAAGCTGCTAATGATAACTATCTTCTGGTAGATGGAAAGGCTTTCCAAAAAACCTTGTCAATTTAAATGTTAACTACAAAGTAGCCTACCTAGCAGATTAATCATGATTGTTTGCATAAATCCAGTGGAGATTTGTTTAGCAAACTGCAATCACATTTGCGCTATAGAAACACTGCTAACCGAACAAGTCTCTTGCTGGTGTACACTTACATTTGAAGGGGATCTACACCCAAAAATGAAAATTCCTTAGATGTTTCCCAGACCTCAAACGTGGTCTTCTGATTTCGTTTAAGCCTTGTTGTGAACTTAGAATATTACAATGTTGTTTTTAAAGGGATTTTGAGAAAAAAATGACATCTGAAACCAGGAAAAACAAAACGTTGAATGGAAAAGTAAATGGAATTAGGCAACAAAAAATATTGTCTAGGGCTCTACTAATAGGCCACCATCCAGGTTTGGTGACTACTTTCAAAGCCAGTGTCTGGACTCGAGCCCTCATTGACAAAATTGGTAAGTCAGCTTGAAGAGCTTTGACGTATAGCACCAGTCAAACTTTGGGCACACCTACTCATTCCAGTTTTTTTTTGGGGGGGGGTTGCGAGAATGCCAAGTGTGTGCAAAGCTGTCAAGGCAAAGGGTGGCTACTTTGAAGTATCTCAAATATAAAATGTATTAGGGATGCACGATATATCTGTGAACATATTGGAATCGGCCGACATTCGCTAAAAATGCCAACATCGCTATCGGATAGTTTAACCCGGTGCATCACTAAAATATATTTTAATTTAACACTTTTGGTTACTACATGATTCCATATGTATTATTTCATAGTTTTGATATCTTCACTATTATTCTACAATGTAGAAAATAGTTTAAAAAAATAAAGACCCTTGAATGTGTAAGTGGGTCCAAACTTTGGACTGGTACTTTATTTTCATGCACAAAATGGGACTGTATGTTGAGTTTTAGGCCATATTGCTTATCTGCTTAAGGTGCGATTAGCATGTATAGGTTGTTAGCATATAAGTGGTGTGGTTTGTTTGCCAGGGGCGTGAGGGAGAGATCCGCCACATTTTCCGAGGCTTTGCCTTCCTGCACTGTAAAAAGCTGGTGGAGAACGGGGGCATGTTCGTCTGCAAGACACGCCACGTGGTGCTGGCCGGGGGCTCCAAGGTCAGTCTCCCATTTAGCTCTCACCGCATCACTTTCAAGTCTTCCATCTATGCCATCACCTCTTAACCTTCTCCAGTGGGAACCATCAGAGCTGTTGTTGACATTTTGATTCTTCCATTTTTTTAGCCCAGAGACGTCACCAACTTCACCGTGGGAGGCTTCGCTCCGAGGAGTCCAAGTATCAGCAGCCCCATGCATCCAGGTGGTGGTGGTGGTGAGTGGAGTACAGCTCACAGAGAGCATGTGGTCACTCTCACCATAAACTGTGTATTACACTGCCCTTTGTTGATTTGTAGAAATTAGCAAACAGTTGCTTAGTGCAGGATACAACACTAAATAACAATTATCAGACCACAGGCAGGACACAACTCCTGTCCTCTCCTTCAGGTCAGCAGCAGAGGGGTGGTGGAGGAGGTGGACAGATGGGGCGTGGCCGGGGCAGGAGGGACAACGACCTGATTGGACAGACCGTCCGCATCTCCCAGGGACCATACAAGGGTAATGCTGCGTTCATAACAACTCAGAAATGTGTAAATATCAGCATACGGCTGGGAGAAAATGACTTGAATGCTCCTCCAGCTGGTGGGAAACTGATCTGTCATCTCCAAGCTCTGACTTCTCCCACATGCTAAAATCTGATGTCGCATACTATTGAAATTATCTCAATAACAGCATTTTTGACACTTAAATGCAACAGCAAAACATTATTTACAAAAAACATCTGTTTTTGAACACTACTTTTTTTGCAACTTTAATAGCTGTACTTTTAGTTTATTTTTAACCCAGCTTGTTTGCCATTAGCCAATCTGCGCACTCAATGAGTTCAAGACATGTGAATGCACACAAGTAGGATTTTCTGAGTTTCCCACTTGCTATGAATGCAGAAAAAGGACCAAACCAGATCACATGTGAACCAGATGGGGTTGTCCTCTGCCAGAGAATGGACAATAAACACATTAAGCAGAAATGCTGTTGCACCATGGGTATTGGAGTTTCAACACTTGGATTATTATCAATAGGGAATCTTTTGACCTAACCCTTGCCATTATTTCCCAGGGTACATTGGAGTGGTGAAGGATGCCACTGAGTCGACAGCCAGAGTGGAGCTGCACTCAACATGCCAGACCATCTCTGTGGACCGACAGCGTCTCACCACAATGTTCGTTCACATCATCAGGGATCTATTACAATGATATATTGTGAACACAGTGATATTAATGCAATAGTTCACCTTTTTAGAGTGTTAATTAATGTTGACTTGTTTTTGTTACATTCAGGGGAGCCAAGAGGCATGGAGGAATGACTTCCACACACGGACGCACTCCCATGTACGGTTCCCAGACCCCCATGTACGGGACAGGCTCCCGTACCCCCATGTATGGCTCTCAGACCCCCTTACACGATGGTGAGCGAGACACCCCACCAAGGAAATATCTCTATGGCCCTCAATCAGAATATATATATCTATGACCTGCAATATAACTATTCTCATTGTGGTGATCCTTGTTCCCCACAGGGAGCCGTACACCGCACTACGGCTCGCAGACCCCGCTGCATGATGGGAGCAGAACGCCGGGGCAGAGCGGAGCGTGGGACCCCAACAACCCCAACACACCGTCCAGGTAGGCTACATGTGGGGAAAAAACTAAATGTGGGAAATAGCCTCAGCATTCTATGGTTGATAAGGGTTTCTTCATCTTTGCCTGGTCAAGAGTTGTCAAAGTTAATACAGCTATTTTTCTGTACTTTCTACATATCCTGAAAATATGTTTCCCTAATAGGATAACTTTTTGGAAACAGCCTTTAACCTGTTCCTCTTGTTTCAGGGCGGACGATGACTTTGAGTTTGGTTATGATGACGAGCCCTCGCCGTCCCCTCAGGGCTACGGGGGCACGCCTAACCCCCAGACCCCTGGCTACCCAGAGGTGCCCTCACCCCAGGTCAATCCCCAGTACAACCCCCAGACCCCAGGCACCCCAGCCATGTGAGTCTCGCACACATACGGTTTTCCATTGTCTGTTTGCGGTCTTTTTCAATGTCTCTAGGCCCCTTTTATAGTGACGACCAACTGCTCAAGGTGAGTTTGGTTCTCTCCGTCCTAGCCAAGTCCACTGACTGTGTGTGTTCCTCAGGTACAACACGGAACAGTACTCGCCGTACACTGCCCCCTCCCCACAGGGCTCGTACCAACCCAGCCCCAGTCCCCAGAGCTACCATCAGGTGGCCCCCAGCCCAGTGGGCTACCAGAACACACACTCACCAGCCAGCTACCACCCCACACCCTCACCCATGGCATACCAGGTAAGACCCACCACGCTTGACATAAAAAAAAATGTTTTGCCACTTAGTAGGACTGATGTTGATTTAAAAATTGTACTTGTCTGAAAGCTCAAGTCACTTATCCCCAAAAAAAGAAAAATGGTCTGTTACACCATTTCTACATCATTGTATGATGCCCGGAACTACTTAAAAAAAAAATAATCCATTACTATCTTTTTACCATAGAGAAAAGATGTAGGCTACACTCTGCCCATTGGCTACTTTGCATATTCAAGCCTGTCTCAAAATACAACACTGACCCCTTTAAGGGTCTCCTGGAGGATGGTGGGCCACCCTTGGTAGCCTATAAAAATATTGAAACAATTACAGCCAAATACTTTCTATATAAAATTCATACAACTGCTGAACATTAAAAAAATGTTAAAGCAATGAGGCTGGCGCAACTGATCAGAAAATTAAGCTTAAAATGTTGATAGAAATGTTAATATTTACATGACTGTAGGCTATACACGAATGTTCGAAATTGCAATTAGCGTGAAAACACCATTCTCAAAAGCATACCGCACTTTCATGTGACCGAGGAAAATATATGTTAGAAATAAAGAGGGGCGATCTAAAGATGCATCAACTAGCATGGGTTACTAATATCACCAGGATTGTGCCTTTGGCTGCTAGACAATAAAACAAGTTAAATTGGAAACGGGTATTCCCAAACTGGGGTACGCAATGCCGTCATGGGTAAGCCAAATACAAATGTGATTCACATTTAAATAATACTAAATAATAATATATATATATATATATATATATATATTAGGGAAAAAACGTTTTACAATCAAACACGTTTGGAGGCTTATCTGCTAAATTCATCAGAACCTCCATAGGCGCATCGTTAATCTCCAAGCTGCTTCTCATAACCATTGTTATTGAAGTTGCTCTTATAAATGCTCGTTATTTACTGACTGCCTCAGCTATTGTAGTGGTCCAGATGGTTTGTTGCCCTCTGGCACTGTTAGGTTCTTATTTTTCAGAGTTAATAACCCACAGACACTAGAGAAGCGTTAACCAAGTTTATTCTTCCCAAAGGTTCTGTACAGCTGAAAACGGACAGCTAAACATTTCAGAAATCACAGTTTATATGCATCCTACTTAGGACACTCCTCTTTACAGTTTATGGCTCCACGGGAAAGAAGGTAACCAAACCCTCGCCAACAGCCAGTGAAATTGCAGGGCGGCAAATTCAAAACAACATAAATCTCATAATTTAAAATTCCTTAAACATACAAGTATTATACACCATTTTAAAGAGAAACTTCTCGTTAATCCAACCACAGTGTCTTGACACCTTGCGATTATGTTAGGTCAGCACCTAGCCACAGAAAAACATATAGCCATTTTCCAAAGAAGGAGAGGTGTCACAAAAGTCAGAAATAGCGTTATGAATATTCACTTACCTTTGATCTTCATCGGAATGCACTCCAAGGAATCCTTTTTGTTCGCTTGTTTAGCCCAGTAATCTAAATGCACAATGTGCGATCACTTAGTTCAGACAAAAAGTCAAAAAAAGTTATATTACAGTTCGTAGAAACATGTCAAATGATGTATAGAATCAATCTTTAGGATGTTTTTATCATAAATCTTCAATAATGTTTCAACCGGACAATTCCTTTGTCTTTAGAAATTAAAAGGAACGCAGCTCGCTCTCACGACCTCTTAGTCAAACAGCTCTTATTCGCTCCCCCTTCACAGTAGAAGCATGAAACAATCTTCTAAAGACGGTTGACATCTAGTGGAATCCTTAGGAAGTGCAATATGACCCCATAGACACTGTATATTGGATTGGCAAAGACTTGAAAACCAACAAACCTCAGATTTCCCACTTCCTGGTTGGATTTTTTTCTCAGGTTTTTGCCTGCCATATGAGTTCTGTTATACTCAGACATCATTCAAACAGTTTTAGAAACTTCAAAGTCTTTTCTATCAAAATCTACTAATTATATGCATATTCTAGCTTTTGGGCCTGAGTAGTAGGCAGTTTACACTGGGCACCTTATTCATCCAAGCTACTCAATACTGCCCCCCCAGTCCCAAAGAAGTTAAAGGGAACTGACCTCACCCCTCACCTCATGATCCACAGATATCCATCTGGCTTCTCTATATCAACACATTGCTCTCCTACATCAAACACATTCTAAAGCCTTCTGGCTTTTTACAAACTTTCTATTCAAGACTTTGCCTCTATCATTTATTTAATATCTCAATGTTCAAAGTTTAGCCGATTCTAACAGCACCTTATACTCAGTTCTCCGCTAAACATAGAATCAAGATTTGTATGTCTTTTTGAACTCCCAGGACGAAGTTGACTACAAATACAAAGTTGCCGATGCCTTTGCAAATGTTTCAAACAAGTGAAAGTTAGAAAAAGCTGTTTAAAATGCAAACTGGGATGACTGTATTAAATGATAAATACAGTAGGCTGCCTAGGCCTATATTTTGAAATCAATTTCATGTTCATTCGAGTTCTACTTTTAGGCTACTGTAGCCTAGGCTTATGTAATTATTGCGTCAATATACAGGGCATCTGGAATGTGTTCAGATCCCTTCCCTTTTTCACATTTCATTACATTGACAGTGCATGTCAGAGCAAAAACCAAGCCATGAGGTTGAAGGAATTGTCTGTAGAGCTCCGAGACAGGATTGTGTCGAGGCACAGATCTGGGGAAGGGTGCCAAAACATTTCTGCAGCATTGAAGAACCCCAAGAACACAGTGGCCTTCGTCATTCTTAAATGGAAGAAGTTTAGAACCACCAAGACTCTTCCTAGATCTGGCTGCCCGGCCAAACTGAGCAATCGGGAGAAGGGCCTTGGTCAAGGAGGTGAGCAAGAACCCGATGGTCACTGACTGCTCCAGAGTTCCTATATGGAGATGGTTGTCCTTCTGGAAGGTTCTCCCATCAATGTAGCACTTCACCAATCAGGCCTTTATGGTAGAGTGGCCAGACGGAAGCCACACCTCAGTTAAAGGCACATGACAGCCTGCTTGGAGTTTGCCAGAAGGCACCTAAAGACTCTGACCATGAAAAGCAAGATGATCTGATCTGATGAAACCAAGATTGAACTCTTCGGCCTGAATGACAAGCACCGCATCTGGAGGAAACCTGGCACCATCCCTACGGTGAAGCATGGTGAAAGCATCATGCTGTCGGGATGTTTTTCAGCGGCATGGACTGGGAGACTAGTCAGGGTCAAGGGAAAGATGAACGGAGTACAAAGATGTCTTCGAAGAAAACCTGCTCCAGAGCGTTAAGGGCCTCAGACTGGGGTGACGGTTCACCTTTCAACAGGACAATGACCCTAAGCACACAGCCAAGACAATGCAGGCGTGGCTTCAGGACAAGTCTCTGAATGTCCTTGAGGGGCCAGGACTTGAACCCTATCGAACAGGTGCAGCAACATTCCCCATCCAACCTGACAGAGCTTGGTAGGATCTGCAAAGACGAATGGGAGAAGCTCCCCAAATACAGGTGTGCCAAGCTTGTAGCGTCCTGCCCAAGAAGACTCGAGGCTGTAATCACTGCCGATTGTGCTTCAACAAAGTACTGCGTAAAGGGTCTGAATACTTAAGTAAATGTGATATTTCCAGAGGAAGGGTTTATTTTATAAATTTGCAAACGCTTCTAAACCTACTATGTCATTATGGGGTATCTTTGATTGATGAGGGGAAAAAAATATTTAATCCATTTCAGAATAAGGCTGTAACATAACAAAATGCACTGTATATGTGTAACAACGTGCACAATGATATACCAAATATGTGGTTTAGTGCTTTGTTGTAGAATAAGCCGCCTCAATAGGCCTGTTAGCATCTATCTATAGGTGATCATATAATTATGTTAGATTAAAAGGAAAAGTCGTCACAGTTTTAACATTGCGTCATTCCAACATCAGCTGAAGATGTAGCGTGTTTCTTAAAACACCATGCAGAAAGAACATTCGCTTGCATGCATTTTGCATCATCGTAATGATGTGACGCTTTGCTTCTTGAAAACTTGACTACTGGCATGCAAAAGATTTTGGGACTGTATTAACAGTGGACTAATGAAAACTACACTTTTTTTTGAGTGTTTTCCTTCTAAAGTAAGATTTGAAAAGAGAGTGAGTGCTGTTGAGCAGAGTTGCCTTTCTTTTGGTCCCATTGGTATGTACACGTGCTTCAACAACTAAGCGAACCTTCTCTCTGCGTGGGGTTTTGGCTGTTGTCGGAACGATGCATCGTTGAAACTCTTTCAAATCTAAGTTCCATCGCCCTGATCTTTTTTTTCCTCCTGTCGTCCCACCCCAGGCCAGTCCGAGCCCCAGCCCGGTAGGCTACAGCCCCATGACCCCCGGCGCACCCTCCCCTGGCGGCTACAACCCCCACACCCCCGGCTCCAACATCGACCAGACCTCCTGCGACTGGGTCACCACCGACATCCTGGTGCGGGTTAAGGACACCTTCCTGGACAGCCAGGTGGTTAACCAGACGGGCGTCATCCGCAGTGTCACGGTGAGTAGCAAAGACCACACCACTCCTCCACGATCCTAGATGGTACAGGGGTGAAGAAAGGCTCACACATTTGATTCTACTTCATTACCCAAGTTTCCTGTCTGGATTGAAATGGAGGGAACATTACTTTGGCTTTTAGGGAAAAAGTGTTGTATAGAAATACAACTGGTTATGGTAGACAAATTTCTGGGATTTGTCTTCCATAACCAAAATGGTATGTAGTCATTTGATTTATTTGAGTAGAAATGAACTCTGGATTCCTGACAGTAACGGCTCCGTTTTGGCCTGTTGATGGAAGAAATGAGACACTGCCAAGATGGAGCAACACTTTTTGTCATGTGTCTTATCTTTGGTAGATTGAGGGGAACAAAAACAATTTAATCAATTTTAGAATAAGGCTGTAACATAGCAATGTGGAGAAAGTCAAGGGGTCTGAATACTTTCTGAATGCACTGTGTATGTGTAACGTCCGTGACCAATGATATACCAAATATAGGGTATATGCTGTATCATCCCTCATATTTGGCTCCCATTGCCTTTTGATGTAACTGATACAAACCCTACAGAATGGGCGGGGGGGGGCATCCCTTTTTTTTTTTATGCCTTATGGGCCTAATGGTAAAGACATGTATTTTAACGGTAATAATGTATTACCTTTTTTAATGTGACGTGAACACAACCTGTCATGTTTTCATCTGACTGTCAAACAAATCACTTCAAAAGGTAGGATACTTGCACACGTTCATCCATTCCAAAATAATTCCAGTATCCAAACAGTGCAAACGTTTAATGAAAAGAAAGAAAAATATGTAACAAAACATCAGTATAATGACACACTCTTGTAACTTGCATTAATTGACTTTTTTTTGTCAAAGTCGACCCCTGAAAAGAGGCTGAAATACAGCCATCTGTATCTCCTGAGTTTGCTAGCAAAAGCTCAAGACCAATAGAGGCAGAGTAAAGAGATTACTGCGACTGAAACAACCTGAAACGGTCACTGGTTTAAACCATGACGGAGAGGTGGGGAAGTTCGCTTCATTCTGAATAAGCTTATTTTCATATATTTACCGCTGTAGCAGGACAAAATAGCATTTTATGGCACAGTTGGTAGAGTATGGCGCTTGCACCACGACGAGTTGTGGTGAACGTGCTGAACCAAGTACTCCCATCATTGACCTGATGTGTCTTCTCCTTCCTCAGGGTGGCATGTGCTCAGTCTTCCTCCAGGACACAGAGAAGGTGGTGAGCATCTCCAGTGAACACCTAGAGCCTGTCACCCCAACTAAGAACAACAAGGTAAGGCTGCTTCTCAACACAACACCTTTCTACTGGACTCAAGAGTTCTGTGGACAGGAGCATGGTTCTTTTGGGTTCATAAGGCTCTGGCTGCTCTTGGTGTGTCATCTGTTGTCTGTGGTGCCTCTCTCCAGGTGAAGGTGATTTTAGGGGAGGACCGCGAGGCCACTGGGATCCTACTGAGTATTGATGGGGACGACGGCATCGTCAGGATGGAGCTGGATGACCAGCTGAAGATTCTCAACCTCCGCTTCCTGGGCAAGCTGGAGCTCTGAGCCATCACACCCCAACCTCACAACACGCCCTCACTGCAAAGCAACGTCACTCAAAACAAGCAGAATATGTGCCCCCATGTTCACTATCAAAGATTAAAATTGCCCGTGTAATTTCTTTTCAGCCAAACTTGTGCTCTTAGTGAACTCGCATTGGTTTTTAGTGCTCTGTGGTTGTAATTTCTGTCTGTTCTTTACTTTTTTTGTTATAGAAACGACCTTTTGGTTATGCGTGTACAATGTCAATTAAATGTTAACTGTTGCACTGTGTGGTGTCTTCTATAAACATTTTGTATATACACAACAATAAGGTGCTTTAAAATACTTGTTTATTTTGCCAACAAAATGTAGATTTGGACTCAACAAAAGCATGTTTGCAAAACAAAAATAGTTAAAGGACATAAAGTGTCTGCGTATTACATGAGTGCCTTAAGATGTGAGACCTGCAATTCAAGAACTTGCTTATCATTAGGTTAAGCCAGTAGGCATGGCAGCCCCCTCTGTGGTGAGGACAGACGTAACACTAGTCACATGGCTGGTGTGGGTGGTCGTGGTTTATAGGGAAGTAGAAGACAGGGGAGTCCTGTGGACAGGGGTGCCCAGGAAAGGTGTGCCAGAGCTGGGGAGGTTCTGGTTCAGCTCCCTGGTCCTCTTTGTGATGACATCCAAGGGTGAGGTTTTGAGACAGAGGGATCTTCACCTGGACCAATACTTCTTGTCCCTGAGGGAAGTGATGGGGGATTCCATTTACATGCCCACAAATAAACTGTTTCTCTACATCTGCAAAATCTTGGAAGCATCAGTGCCACTGCCAGATTACACCAAAGGTGGACAGAGAACTCTCAAGTGGTGATAATGTGTGGTTTGGTACAATACTACAGTGACTAGCTTGGTCACAGATTTGATTTTGCACTTGCCTACCCCAGTTTGGCATGACACTAAGTGACAAGGAACTGGCATGATGGAGCAGACAGACAAGCACTCAGGCTAGGGATTCTTACCTAGCTGTTAGCTTACCTTTTCATCATTTATACACTGAATCTGGACATCGGGGTCATCTCCAATGACTGGGGCCAGAGCATGGTTGACTTTATCGTACTGAACAGATGGCAGAACAATGCAGTAACTGAATTCAAGTTTCATCCTACTTCCCCATGTAAACTTAAGTTCAATGTTAATTGCCTTTTTTGTCATAAATAGGAATTATTTGTCATGTTCTCAGGGTTTCTGTGTCTGATCTCAACCAAACAAGTTCACTTAAGTGGTTCTATTTTATAAGATCCTACTGAAACCCATGCTGCAAAAAGACTAGATAATTATATCCTTCAGATCCTTATTTGGATACAGTGTCTCAGTCTACATCCAAATAATGGTACATGAAAAGCATTGTAATTTAGTTTCTGTAAACCCCACAATGCATGCCTATAGCTGTCTCTTAACCCTTCCCCAAGGTGATAGTGACTACCTACTGGATAAGACTGGTTACAAGAGGGCTTTATGCCTGCGTCCTCCAAGGCTCTGAATAACGGGTGGAGAACAGGTAGCTTAGCCAGGATAAAAGCCATCAACAGAGGTTTGACTATGTGTAATGGTGAAACAGGCAGGTTAGGTATGTGAATGTGAACAGTGGGGCTGACCGGTCAATATCGAAGCGCCCGCGTAGTTTCAGACATATCTGGAAGTAACGCAAGGGAGAGTTCATGCCCTCCACACAAGCAGCACAAGAGCCATGTTTGATCCATTCATCTTTCCTGTTGGAGAAACACAGGGACATTCAGCTCTGCTATGCAGCTGTAACACAACTTTATTCTGTGAACCGGAATACAGTAAGAACTTTTATTCTGTGGGGACCTCTGAACCTTTCCAGTCAATATAACAGAGAAAATAATTTTGTACAGTGCATTCGGAAAGTATTCAGACCCCTTGACTTTTTCCACATTTTGTTACTTTACAGCCTCATTCTAAAATGGATCAAATCATTTCCCCACTCTTCAATCAACTCACAATACCCGATAATGACAAAGCGAAAACATGATTTTAAGCAATTTTTTTTATGTAAAAAAAGAAAAGAAACATACCTTATTTAGATAAGTATTCAGACCTTTTGCTATTAGACTCGAAATTGAGCTGAGGTTCATCCTTGAGATGTTTCAACAACTTGATTGGAGTCCACATGTGGTAAATTCAATTGATTGGACATGATTTGGAAAGACACACACCTGTCTATATAAGGTCCCACAGTTGACAGTGCATGTCAGAGCAAAAACCAAGCCATAAGGTCGAAGGAATTGTCCGTAGAGCTCCGAGACAGGATTGTGTCAAGGCACAGATCTGGGCAAGGGTACCAAAACATTTCTGCAGCATTGAAGGTCCCCAAGAACACAGTAGCCTCCATCATTTTTAAATTGAAGAAGTTTGGAACCACCAAAACTCTTCCTAGAGCTGGCCGCCCGGCTAAACTGATCAATCGAGTGAAAAGGGTCTTGGTCAAGGAGGTGACCAAGAACCCGATGGTCACTCTGACAGGGCTCCAGAGTTCCTCTGTGGAGATGGGAGAACTTTCCAGAAGGCCAACCATCTCTGCAGCACTCCACCAATCAGGGCTTTATGGTAGGTAGAGTGGTCAGACAAGCCACTAAAGGACTCAGACAATGATAAACAAGATTCTCTGATGATGAAACCAAGATAGAATTCTTTGGCCTGAATGCCAAGCATCACATCTGGAGGAAACCTGGCACCGTCCCTACGGTGAAGCATGGTGATGGCAGTATCATGCTGTTGGATGTTTTTCAGGGACTGGGAGACTAGTCAGAATTGAGGGAAAGATGAACAGAGCAGAGTACAGAGAGATCCTTGATGAAAACCTGCTCCAGAGTGCTCAGGACCTCAGACTGGGGTGAAGGTTCACCTTCCAACGGGACAATGACCCTGAGCACACAGCCAAGACAATGCAGGAGTGGCATCGGGACAAGTCTCTGAATGTCCTTGAGTGGCCCAGACAGTGCCTGGACCTGAACCGATTCAATATCTCTGGAGAGACCTGAAAATAGCTGTGCAGCGACACACCCCATCCAACCTGACAGAAACTCCCCAAATACAGGTGTGCCAAGCCTGTAATGTCATATCTAAGAAGACTCGAATCTGTAATCGCTGCCAAAGGTGCTTCAGCCAAGTACTGAGTAAAGCGTCTGAATACTTATGTAAATGTTCCCCCCAAAAAATGTTTTAACATATTTGAAAAAATGTATAAATACCTGTTAGTGCTTTGTCATTATGGGATATTGTGTATAGATTGATGAGGGGGAAAAAACAATTTAATCAATTTTAGAATAAGGGTGTAACGTAACAAAATGTGGAAAAAGTGAAGGGTCTGAATAATTTCTGAATGCACTGTATATTAGAGATGGTGGAACAGGTAGTGTAAAGGTTGAAGAAACTAATTTGGTAAGTAGACCTTTTACCTGGGTTGGGGTCAATTCGAATTGAAGCCAGTCATTTCAGGAAGGAAACTGACATTCCAATTCAATAATTTAAAAAAAGGCCATCTCTTTTTAACGACTTCTCGATAAACTGAAAAGGATAATCTTTTTATGTGGAAAATGTACTTCCATTGGAAATTGACCCCCATCCTGCCTCTTACCAGAAGAGAAAACTGGATTGGGTCTTGAGTAGGGATGGCCAAAGTTGAGAGAGTTCAGGGTCCAGCTCCTGAAAGAAAGAGGAATGTCTTCTGAACACACAGATTCTTCATTGTCCTTCGATGGTGACTGTAACCAGAGGCGAGTTTTACCTTGAGGTCAGAGTGGAATATTGGCCAGCAGCGACAACATGTATGAGCTTTCGAAGGCCTAGGTCAAAAATCGAAAAATGATCAGATATGAATTGTCATTCTCATTCAGTTTATTAAGGTCAGTCAAAAGGTTTTATTCTGATGGGGAATGACAAAAATGAATGGGTAAATATAATTCATTTAAAACTCCAAACGTTTTTTTTTGTACCATAGTCCATGGATCGTCCATGTCTGGATGTTTGGAGGTATTCTGCACTGTGATGAATTCTTTAGACCCTGTGCAGAGTTTGAATAGATTGAGTTAGAATAACAAGAATGGGTGACTGACGACGATGAGGATGAGGAAGTGCTATGAAGAAGAGGTTGAACTCACCAAACAGAAGCTCCCAGGCCACTGCAGAGTAAACTTCAAACACTGCCATGTACAGAACCTGGGAGAGATGGAAGGATTCTGTATCCTCACGCCCAAGACTATTTAATATTTCAACATAACAGTACATCACACTCACGATAGAGGCACATTTAGGCTGGGTTTCTGTACAGCACTTTGCGACATCAGCTGATGGAAGAAGGGCTTTAATAAATTGTTTTGATTGACATGCAACTATGCTTGTCCCAAAAGATAGTATTATATTCAAAACTAAACAATGTACTATAGAAGTTGAAAATAACTAGACTTGAATGGAAAAGTCCAACTTCTACACTAATCGATCTACATTTCACTGTTGGATTGAAGTATTTACAACACAAGATCCCAATCTTACTTTTCCTGCTGGTCTGCTGTCCAGTGGTCAGACTCCATGGTGACGGTAAGGACAGTCAGCAAGGCCACCACGAGCAGCACTGGTGAAAGCATATTGATGCTAGTCTAGGAGTGTGTGACATAAATATATTGGCTACAATTGCATGTGAAAAAAAAGTGTGAAGTATGTTGTTCTCATAAACATGAAAGAAACTGCAACCTCGTCAGTGCACAGAAATGTCATAACAAATGATGCGCTCACATCTTGTGTTAGACGCCAGTTGAAGAGGTAAAGAGGTATCGTACATTTCACAGGTGCATGCCTTACTGTTGAGTCAGGGCTTGTCTACACTTTGCTAAATCTTACTATCTTTGTTCATCTCTAACGACAAACAAGTACAGCTAGAGCCATACACGTATGCCTATAAACACCAACAATATGTTTACAAACCCTGTAGAACAACTATAACAAATGTGTTTTGAGACTTACCAGAGAGAGAGTGACTGATCATGTGTGACTGATCTATAATGACAGTTCCCTGCTAATGAAAAATGCTAAACCAAAACTCTCTGTTTGCCTGATCTCATGATCACAGCTGGGGAGAGGTGAGACAACAGACTCGGTTCCTCTTTCTGAGGACCTCAACACAGAAATGAAACTAAGAGTGTCTAGTTTTGAGACTCTTTTAGAATATTATTCACGCAACTGGAAGATGGACGGTGTGCACTGAAAGCAATACATTAGAATGATGCAAATACAAGAATAAGATCACCTAAGTACAAACTGTCAATGAGCAGCATACATTTTCCCCATACAGAATTTCATTTGAATTCAAATAAACATATGTATATTTAATGATGTGTGAGAGCAGAAATCATTGTGAACAACGGCTACCAAAGAAGCAATTGTAGACTATTGGAGGGAAGGTTTGAGCAGAGTTTGGTCTCTCCTGGTGACCATAGTTTGGCTCGCATTCAGAAATGCTGCAATATGTGACTGCGCCCTTGAACAGGCCGCGGCTAGACAAGCAGCAAGAGGCTTCACACCGAGTACAACCTCCACCATGAATCGCCTACTGGTAAAAAAATATTGGTTTTCTCTCCTAATGTTTCTGTTTTCTCTGCTGCCAGTAGTAATCTGAATCATATAAAGAGTTAAAATATTATTAATAGATTCTTGGATCTTATTTGGAAAGAGAAGTACAGTTGGACTGACCTTTGTACCACCTTTTATTCATGTGGAGAGTAGAAGGCAAAATTTGCAGTGATATCTGTCTTCCTGATTACTTGTTGCTAAGTATCAAATAAATAAATACATTCCAGTATGTGTGGGGGATAAGTTAGACGGGCTATGGCCTGAAATAACCTGTTGCAGGCCTCGTCTCTGCCCCGGTGGTCGACTGAGAGTTAGGCCAGCATATAAGCCACTTTAGATAGTAAAACAAGAAGGGTGGTCCCAGGAGATTCTGACATCATTCTAGAGAAATGCAGTTAACCGAGACATATTATTATCTGTCTAGATGATCTCTCTGTGAGGTCGTATTGGACTCATTCAGATGAAAATGTCATACAAAACTGGGTCTTATTGATCTTTTAAAATATGTAGTTTACAAGCTCCTACTGAGAGGTCATATCGTTTCAATTACGCCCCTCTCACTTCTCAGTGAGGTGGAAAAATGCGATGGTATATTATACTTGTATATTGTTATTGATTCACATTTCCTCTATCGGTCCTTTATGATTTCTCTAAGCAAACTGTGCCATGTCCACAAATAGCTTCCACATACGTACGCACACACGTATACACACACACACATGGAATTCAGTCCAAGGGGAAGGGTTTAATGTTCCTCTCTCCCTCCAAAATATGCAATCTAATTGGTTGAGGTCACAGGTTGAGTGGCAGTCATTGGCTGGCGGCATGGCCAGTTCTCGCCCCCTGGTTCAGGCCTCCAATTTGACCTTGGTAGATATTACACGGTGGAACCTGTTCTCTTAAAGGGACAGAACCCAAGTCAACACAAGTATATGAAATGGTCTTCAATGAAATGAAAAGGTTTTGCCTGTGATAGGAAAAAGTAGTAAGAGATTGACCTCACAGAGAATGTTGACGTGATACAAAGACCAATAGATTAAAAACTTCAAAAGAGGCGGTCAAAGGCACTGCATCACTGTGCCACCAGAGACTCTGGATTTGAGCCCAGGCTCGAAATAGTCCTGTTATAAGGAATGAACATAATGGGTCAGAACAAATGGTATGGGTTGACCCTGATTTTCAACTGTTTATCTAATTGACAATAATGGTTAAATACCGGTTTGCACTCGACAGTGTCCTTTTACAGAATATCGGTCTGATTTCATATTTCATTAGGAGTGACAGATTATCCGTCAAAGGAAGTTGAATCTCTGCCTGGTTTAATCTCTGCCTGAGAAGGCTTTTGGTTGGTTTTTATATCTTGGAGGATGTTGATTTAATCTAGCATATTTGATGTGACAACCCAGCTGTCTTTGATACTAGCATCACTTTGGATGGAAAGCGGATCTACGATTGCCAAAATTGTATATTCACTCAGAAGGTCTAAAACATAGTGAAGAAGGTGATACACACTTCAAAGTCTGGGTAATTTCCCCCCTGCATGCTGTTGAAAGAAAAAGGAACGTTTGCAACTGTCTCATTTTTTGGGGTGTATGCAAACCACTCAAAATGTCTACAACAGTTAGAAGGGGGTACTTCCTCTCATAACCAAGACTGTATACAATAGCAGTTGTTGTCATGACGAACACTATTTCAACGGAGAGGGAAGTAAGAGTAACCCAAAGAGTATTCCATAGCTCTTTCCTCATACAAGAAACAACAGGCTAGTGTCACATCCCTATAAAAGTGAAATAGAAAAACAGGTGTTGAATCGAAAAGGTAATTGCCACCCTATGTTATCTTATTATCAAATGATTTAATCTACTGGAAACCCTATGAAAACAGCACCTAGCCTCAGCCGCTCAGTCAGCATGTCCCATCAAGAATCCAACCAATTTATTTTGCACATTTGGCCATAAGGGATGCAAAGGTATGTTTTGGTATAAACCCTGTATTTTCAATCTAGCTTTCACATCCTTTGCTGGCACAGGGTAACATGGGTGATTTTGTGACTGTGGGATCCTTTCAGAAGCTGCCCCGGCTGGCTACCAGCGCCTTCAGCACAACAACCAAACAGATGAAGAACAAGGTGCCAGATCATCAGAAGCTATTCCAGGTGAGCATGACATTATTAGGACACCTGGATGAGAAACAATCCCAAACTAAGAAAACAAGAGGTGTCTTAACAACAGTGGATTTATATGTTTATTGGCAGTCAACAAGATGTTATTTTGGCAGCAGACAAAAGTCATCTTTATCACAACGTTCATCAATGTCTGCAGAACATGTTTAAACAAGTACTTTAGAGCAACATTGACCTGATTGGGATCTACTGTATGTGTCATGTTGCAAGATTGATGAATTGCCACCATTGTTGGGTGGCACCTCAGAGGGGATAGTTGTTCTGTTCTTCAGATTAATGGTCTGGAATGCAATTCAGTCTGGTTTTATAATCACATATCACAAAGTCATTTTTGGCTTACAATAAAAGCCTCCAATGATTCATGATCATGAATAGGCATTTGAACCCTGACTTCGGTTGTAGGCGGACAACGGCTTGCCAGTCCACATCAAGGGAGGGACCACTGATGTCCTTCTCTACCGTCTAACAATGTCCATCACCCTCGCAGGTACCTGTTACATTCCTCCATCAACGCACTCTGTACATTTGGAGTATTGTGGTGCTGGTTTTCTATGCCGTATCACATGTTCTAATCATTGTGTCTTTCTGTTCTATTTAGGCACCGGATACTGCTTATTCTGGATTCTATGTGCCTGTCAGCCTAAGGGCAAATGAGGAAGCCCTGCTAATGCATGTGTTTATTGTTTAAATCAATTCCACTTTATGAACTTCTTCTAATGTCATGGTACAATTTCTGTACAGAATAAATCTCTCCATTATGCCTCTGTCTCAAGGCAAGCCTGAATGTCAGTGTGTAAATGTAAACCACTTCAGAAATATTTCCCTCTATCGTCCATGTGTTAATTCACTTAACCTCAGTGAAAATATCGATTCCTGCCACTCTGTGTTCAATCAGAGAAATTAAGGAACATTTCACACGGAACAAGCTTTGGAAATATCCCTGTGTTATTTGGCCGTAGATAGCAACAAGCGGCGTGGCTATTTGAATCAGTAACATCAAAAAGCTAAATGTACTGATACTTGAAATATGAAAATCGGTTGCAAAAAAATACTCCACACAAATACCAACAGGGTTATTTAATTAAGATTCCATGTTTCTGACCCAAAAAAATGCATAGATTTGAGAAATACATTTGGCACACATGCTCAATGCTATCCAGTCAGTCACAAAACAGACCCTTTCTTTACTCTGGCTCAAAATGTAGACATTCCATTTGTTGTACTGTCATTCTCTCTAAATCAAATCTATTGAATCACAATTATAGCCAAGCTTGAGCTTTCATGGGCTTTTCTCCCCATGAGCAACTCAATAAATGAATGATATCATTTACACAAATATTTATTTGTAGAAATATTGTATCCCTTTCATAGTTCTCATGTTCCGTGTAATTAGACAACGGCTGCTACATCTAGAGACTTATTGCAGTCAAGTCTTACTTACAAGGAAAAGTGAACTTCAAGTATCAGCTTCCCTTCATAAAAGCTTATGTTTGCCCTTGTAAAAACGAACCCAATTGAAAATGTAGGTTCTGCAACAACTACAAAAAAAATATTAAATTACATTTGACTGTATTGTATAAAAGCAGTTACTACGTAATTATACATTAGTCCTATGCAGTTATACGTTGGAACATGATCCCCATACGCCAGTATACAGTAAACATATGTAGTCACAGCATATTCGTCAGTCATTTAAGGTATTTAGTGTTAATCATCCAGTTAAAAGAATCAGTAATGTCGTCATATTTCCCTGCAGAAGCCTTGTTTTTACCACGGAGGGATGAGTAGACACAAAGTGGCCTACATCTCTGGGAACGGTCACTTGACCCAGTGCAACCACTCTAGCTAGCGCAGGAAGCGAATGCTCATCTTGTGGTCGATGTTTACCTTCTCCAGGGACTGTAGGGAAAAAGAAAAGCCAAAGTTAGACCGACGAATAGTGGAATTGGTATATTACAACACAATCAAATACAGCACATGCAGCCACTGAACATGAGAGGAGAAGGCAAAAATACTGTCATCGTACAATGTACAGTATGCTGTTTGACTACAGCAATGGCCAACATCATTTTCTATGTGGTTGACTTAGTATTCTGGGTGCACTGTGCTGCAATGGGCCCATGTTGATATGTCAGTCTTCGAGCTCTACCCAGTGGTACCTTGCGGAACTCCTCAAAAGAGATGGCATCGTCCTTGTCCAGGTCAGCCTCCTGGATGGTGCGGTCGGCGATGCTCTCGAGCTGCTCCTCCGTCACCTGCATCTCCAGCATGGACCGCAGCACCTGTCAATCACCCTCAGCTGTCAATCACATCCCAAACCCATTGGAGAATGGGCTTCATTCTATAGGGCCCTCAAATTCAAATCCCGACCTTGAAGCCAGTTCCACTTCTTGTTTTGTTGTTCCCCTCTAATCAGGGACTGATTTAGACCTGGAACACCAGGTGGGTGCAATTAATTATCAGGTAGAACAGAAAACCAGCAGGCTCCGGACCTCGTAGGGTAAGATTTGAATACCTCTGGTATAGGGTATAGGCATTCTAGCCATCAATTGCAGGGGCATACCAGACCTGGTTTGGTATGAGAAACAATTTGCATCACTAACTTATTGGTGGTATATTGTGTTGTCAGTAAAGCCAACAGTTATTACAGACCTGTAGAAGCTCTGCTCTGGAGATTTTGCCATCCTTGTCCTGGTCATACAGTTGGAAAGCAACTGAAAGGAAAGAGATAAATAAGGGCAGAACTGACTGAGTTGAATTTGACTGCTAAAATCTATTTTGAGGTAACCACGAAAAAATATATATCTGCCAGAGGACTCACACTTGAGTTTACTGGTCCTACTGTTGACAGGTTCAGGCATACTGGGATCTTTGGGATGTTTTTTGTCCGCAGGCCGGAAGTGGGCCAGGATCCTCACAAAGGAGTGGAAGTCCACCGTTTCCTGTCTGAGATATATTCTTTTAATACCAGAACCCGCTTACATTCCAAAAGTACAGGGTACATGGACATTTTATAAAAAATAAAATAGAAATTGGTGCACAGAATCAACTGAACTTGAATAAATATTTAATCTTGTTGATTGTGCTCTCTGTTGTTTTAAGGAGACCTAGAAAAATAATGGACTTTTTTATTACAGCGAAAATTAACATTAACCTTTACCTTACCATTTCATTGGTGAGGTTATCAAGTCAGTAACGTTACTCAAACATGTAAGAAATGTTGTTCTGTACCCTGGAGAGAAGAAAGCCCCAATGATCCGATCCCCAATGGGGTTCATCGCCAACCTATTAATGGCTCCAAAATCCTGTGGGCTTCACAGTAATGGGGATAAAACAAAGACAATACATCCAGACATAAGTTATTCTGAAATGCACTGTTTTAGTCAACTCCATAAAACTGACATGATCCCACCACTTACCGGAGATGACCTGTCTTCTCCTTGTCCAATGCTTCGAAACGGTCATAAAGTCGAACAATGTGTGCAGGGGTGACTATGATAAAGAGAAAACAAGAGAACCATAGATTCATGCTATTAGTAATGGGGCAGGACAGTGGCACACCAAATAATTTAATCAATATATGCAATAACCATATAGAGGCCAGTTCATTGCTCCGGATACCACTCAAGCAAACACTCCATAAATTATTCAAGCATTTATAAAAGTAGCCTAAAGGCCAAATTATTAATTTACCCACAACTTCTCAAAGCCACATGTATATGTCAATATAGCTCTCTGTTCAAAGCTTAGACATCCAATACTGTATTTGGTTGGGTAAGACGCATGCGTATTTTGATCAGCCAAAGTTGCGCGCGCAATTTGCGCACCTGTCAAACATCAATCTTATGGTTGCAAAAGCGATTATTAATTTGCACACATTTCAACATATCTGCGCTTTAAAACTTTGATGAAAAAATATAACAAAGGCAAAAGAAAAGCTGGGCTCCATACAGCTGTCACAATAACATCTATAATGACATCCGTTATACGCTTACTCAAAGATTTGTCTTCGAATTTGGCATAAACTATGAAGTCATTGTATAATCATGACAATCTCAATACAATTTTTATAGTAGCCTAAATTACAGTCCTGCCCGCCGGAGAACTTACAACCCGTTTCTTGCATTAATTCTTCGACGTTTGGAATTTTTGACAGGGTGGAGTTTGTCGAGCCCATTTCCACAGGAAAAAAACAATAACATCTGTTTCACTCGATAAATAAACGTCAGGTCCGGGAACTTCAGAATTTCCCATTAACTTCCCATTGCCTGTTGTTTAGAAATGATAAACGAATGTAGCTATGAAACAAACTTTAGTATCCTCGGCAAGGGTTTATTGAACGTCAAGTCAGGCAGTTCAGGGCTAATGACAGACATATCTACCCAACCGCAGTTAAACCAAGGGGTCCAAATGACCAATGGGGTCGTGACTTATATGTTTTCAAGAACACACATTCAAAGTCTGTTCCTACAACAGATCTCCAAGAATGATATGGAATTTTATCAATAGCCTGGATTTACTATCCAACACGGATAGCATTATATATAGCAAAGTGTATCTTTGATTAATATATTTCCATTATAGCTATGTATTTTAAACATAACCTTTATTTAACTAGGCAAATCAGTTAAGAGCAAATCCTTTGTTCTTGGCCAACTGTGCACCACCCTATGGGACTCCCAATCATAGCCATATGATACAGCCTGGATTAAAACTAGGGAGTGTAGTGATGCCTCCTTCACTGCGATGCAGCACATTAGACAGCTGCGCCACTCGGGAGTCCTTAAATCATCCCTAATAGCTTGCTACCTACACTAATCCATTACATAATGGAATCTTAAACCTGATGATTATAATAGGCTACTAGCCTGTATGCTCCTGAGTAGCCTGACCATCACTATGCTGTCCAATACAATGTATTACATGCAAATCAAACATGCTTTGCAGAAGTTGTTATAGTGGTCCTTTGACACTAGATGGCACCATCCCTTTCAGATAGCAAGGAAACAGAGGCTACTACTTAGGTGGACAATGTGTGCATTGTGAGTAGTCTAGTTATAGTATGGGTCATCTCTGACCGTTATCAGCTATCAGTTGGAAAGCTGGTTTGTGTTTCATGAGTCAGTGAACTGCTCTGTATTTCCTGCATACTATTTTTCCAAAACCGTTATTAGATAATAGTCCATGGGACTCAAAAACTGTTCCTTCTGAATGAACCTGGTGCTATAAAATCCTGATCTATAATGGGGTTCAGAATTATTCATATTTATATAACTTCTAGGCAACAGGTTTCCACATCAACAAAATGAAGGGTCTTTCTCTTCATCAACAAAAACATACCATTTGTGCATCATGGATCCTTGCTCCCGAGTGGCGCAGCAGTCTAAGGCACTGCATCTCAGTGCTAGAGGTGTCACTACAGACCCTGGTTTGATTCCAGGCTGTATCCCAACCGGCCGTGATTGGGAGTCTCATAGGTCGGCGCGCAATTGGCCCAGCGTCGTCTTGCCTAGTTCAATAAAGGGTCAATAAAAATAGCTGATCATTTGTTAGCAACGGTTTGAGTTTGTTTACATTACTGGCAGCTGTGATGCTTGCCTTGCTCATGTATTTAAATAGCCCAAGACTTGAATCATTCTCTTTGCTGACCTTTACATTTGAACCATTAAAAGCATTTGTGGGCTAGAAAGATTCCTGCCAACAATAAGAACATTTCAGTAGGCCTACTCACACCAAATGTCAAGACTAATAACAAAACAAACAAATCAATGTCTTTTTTCTGTCCACAGACATCTATCATAAATAAACATGTTTCCTTTGTATCTGAATCATGTTTCTCTGGAAAAGAAAGGCATTTATAGGGCTGGATATGCAATGTGATGTGTCTCACATGAAATAGACATCAAATCCGTCCACTCCACTGCTGCTGTCATGCCCCAAAAATAGTTTGGTATAATAATTCAGGTCACCTTCATTCAACCAAATAGTAGAGTAATAACACATGTAAATATGAGAGATGTAACCAGGACGACTGACAAGATGTGATTGTCAAGCCCAGGGCTCCATGCCAAGGCAGCCAGACAGAAAATACCTCAGCCCTCATGATCACACTCCCAAGTGCCAAAGAGAGACATTAGCAAGCTGCTCCCCATGTCTTGTTCTATCGTTAGTTGTTAACATAGACCATATGTGGCGAGTCACTCACTCAGGAGCCACAGCACTAAGACACACTGGATGGAGCTGGACATTCCTTCCATGTTGGAATGTACAGAGAGTTAGGAAGTAAGAGTGACAGAGTGGTCCAATCAGTGCTCTCCGCTCAGCGAGAGTGAGACAGCTAGTGTTTTTCTTCTCCTTTGTTCAATTCCTCATTGGTGGCAGAGGTGAACATGCAGGGTGGTTCACTAGATGTTAACACGTCTGTCTCCTCCAGACTAGACACACACGCACGCACATACACACACACATACGCACAAAGAAGAAGTCAGACTCAAATTTAACACAGTGTATAACATGTAACATATTTAACACATATAACATGCCTCAGATTCAGTCCTGGGCTTATAAAAATGCTTATTATTATTGTTACACAAGTAAGCAGCTTCTACATATGGCAGGCTCTTCATTTTTAAGAGCTGGAATTTTTCCCAGATAACATCTCCTTTTTCACCACATACAGTTTGTTTATCTTAATGGAGACCAGTAAGTCAGAGCCCCCATTACTTTTTTCTCTCCCTATCAGAAGTTGAACTATGTACAGTAATAAATCAAGGGTATTTCAAACGGCCAAAGGAGTGAGTTGCCTTCAGTATAACTTTGCAGAATCAAGAAAAGTAGTGTCGACCTAGCTGTAGTACAGTAAACTGAGCAGTCTGGACTCTTGACAGGCATGCGTTGTTCTGTGCCGATTATCGTTCACCACCATAGATAAAGTATTTCTAGATTCTTTCACAATGTTTATTCTATGATAGGAGATGATTCCATGTTTGTCTTTCATTTCTGTTCTATATTTCTTCTTTCCTATAATCCACACCTTTTGAATCTCACTTTCTGATACCAGCCAGCGAAGTGAAACTATCTCGGCTCTTAGGTTCCGTTTCATGACATGTGCCACGGGTCACTGACAAGGTGACACATTAACAAAAAGATTCAAATTTATTCCAGCCGACTATAAGTCACCCATGGGGAACTTTGTTTGTCCATTTGTTGTGTTTAACCTTAAAATTAATTAAGATGAATGGCTCTTTAATGGGCAAGGAATAACCGGCTTTGACTGGAACTTCTAACTGCAGATTAACAGAAGAAGAGAGCATGACCGTGAAAAAAATAAAAAGATAAAAGAGGACTGAGGAAAGCCCACCTCTCTCTTTTTGAGTAATTTCCACAAACGTTCTATCGGGGCGGTTTTGTCCTTGGTGCCACAAACAATGAAAGTGAAAGCATGTCAGAGGTTTGGTTGGGCAGTGTGCCAATTGGGTGAGAATGAAGCTTTGCTGGCTATTTGAACTTTGACCCTTGCTCTGCCATGGATGATAAAAGACTTGTAAACACCATCCCCAGTCTGAGTGAATGGGAAGGTCAACTGTGTTCCATTCATCTCAAACTAAAGGCACCACAGGCAGAGAGCCCTCTCAGTCTGTCTAAACTGGAAAACTACAACATTTTCAATTGTCCTGTATGTCATGGCAGGTTAAGCATAGAAATGATGTTATGTTACTTTAAAAAAAACAGGAAGCGCAGTTCAACGTTTAGTGTCATTCCAGGTTGTCAGCCAGTTGTCTTCTTCACACCCCCTGCATTTCCTGAGAATTCAATAACAATGAGAAAAATACCTCACAGTTAAAAATCAATGTCTAAATGATAGGCTACCCTTTGATTAGCCAAAATCAATGGCCAAAATTAATATGGGTAAATAATAATGCATCATGCAAGAGGATGGCACTCCACCAGGGTGCTCCACATCCTTTCCCTCTGTTGGTGGTCCTCGCTGGCCCCCTCACACGTCTAGGCGCCATCCTTGGCCAACTCCCGCCATGCAACTTGAGCAGGGGACACCCGCTACGTCTCAAGTATGCTCAGCCGCAAACTGGGTCAATTAACCTTGGCTGGAGAGGGAGTCTGTTGGCCTGTCTGTCTCCCCCCTCATCTGTGCGGCTGAGACTGGGGCTGCGTTGGGGAGTGACTTGGAGCTGAGGAAGGGGTGTCCTGCTGGGCTGGGGCAGGCTGATAATGAAGGGAGAACATTCCGGGCCAGTGGAGTGCAGGAGAGACCAGACTCAATGCGACAGACACAGGAAATAACAGTGAGCGGGTGCCGCTCTGCTACAACTATCTCCAAAACCTCACCTCAGACACATCAGTGCCTTGTCTAAACAAGATCCCCTTTTACTTTCTTTACTTGAGGCCACACTCCAAGGCCACCAGGATATAGACTACACTCCAGGGCCACCAGGATACGGAGCACACTCCAAAACCACAACCATAACACACCATAAAGATCCACCAGCTTGTCTTGGGACAGCATGTCTAAACTACAATTTACAACAAACTAAATCCAAAACCCCATCCACCATCCTGAGGCCCATCAGACACCACCCTGTCCCCACAATGCACTGAGCAGTTCTGGCTAATTAATATTGCCATCCAGATGAAAGGGCAGCCATGGGAGGCACGAGTTGAGGCCGGGGGGTTCCTGGGGCTTGTAAGGAGACAACCCCCCCCCCCCCGCCCCACCTCCCCTGGCTAATGATTAAGTTTTCATATAACAGAAGGGAGCAAGGTGGGAGCCAGGTGGGAAGGGAGGTGGCTCTCCAGAACTCAGGACTGAGACCCTGGGTGTTGAACACTGTGGAAGCCCTTTTAATCAAGACATGCCCTGGAGCATGGCCCATCTGTGATAGACAGGGCCCTCACTGAGGGGAGAGAGGAAGAGAGGAGAGGGAAGGAGAAGAGGAGAGAAGAGAGGAGGAGAAAAGGAAGAGAGAAAGGGGAGATGAGGAAAGGAGAAGAAAGGTGAGAGGAGAGGAGGCAAGGAGGAGAGGAGGAAAGTCCTTGAAGTGGTTGTGAGAGAGGCGCTGCTGGGGAGGGGGTTGGGCAGCGTTGCTTGTTTACACTAATTTCCCAGTTTGAAGAAGTTTCTCTCCCCTGTGCCAAATGATGGATTATAAAACGACTCCTCCTTCCTCAACACAAACGCACCTCAAAGTCAAAGTGCTTAACATAACTGTGATGGGTCCAAACCCAGCTACCCCCTCTCTGAGGGGACGGTTCAGTGCCAGGCTGAGATTCCTCTTCTCATTTGGAAGTTGGCGCTTAAAAAGTGTTAAAGAAACTGATGCATAATAGAGCTGAGGAGAGAACAATACGAAGTGGGCTCCTTGCTTGCCACGCTGACAGATGGCGGGGGAGAAGAACGTTTCTTGGAATAGGACCAGCTCTTAATTACTGAGCGTCTGAATGGAAGGCGCTCGGCTCATTAGCGAGGAGCAGGCTGACATGGACTCTCCCCGCGCTGCACTGGGGGCTGACAGCCCTGCCCTGACCCTAATTGCACAATTTGCTGGAGCACTGTCACTGCCAACCCACCTCCCTTCCACCACACTGGCCTACTGCAGAATGGGAGGTGTGTGTTGGAAGATGGGTGGGTTTGGGGGTGATGGTGGTGGTGGTGGAGATGGGGGGGGGGGGGGGGTTACGCCCTTGTTTCCCCACAGGAATTTGGGTTCCAAATTAGTTACGTTTAGAACCCAATGGGAGAGACAGCAAAAGCTGTGTTGCTCCTATAGTTTTGGATCAGTCTGTTTAAACCAATGATTTATGCGCACATCATTGGTTTTACCACTAGCTAGCTTTCTGTGGCATGGGTTGTTCTCCACTAAAGGGCAAACTAGCGTGCAAAGCCCGTTTCCTTCTGATTTTCTAATCACTTAATTGTTGTTGTGTGAATAATGTATTAGGCAGGAATGAAACAATCCTCAAAGAGAAGAAAGGCCACTGATCAGCATTGCATCATGTTTAACTTCACTGTAAAACGGCCTCAGACTTCCAGTGATCTATTTCATTCCAGAAATTTCCGGTCTGATTAGGCCCTTTTCCAAGTAAGCCCTCTACCATGGGCCAGATTGAATTACTAAGCTAATGATCTACTCCTCCGTAACCACTATATATCTGAGTAAATAGCAACAGTTCTTCATCCAATACACGGACATTCCTTGCACTCCGGATCATTTCCCATGTCTGGGTTGCACCAAGTCAGCACAGTACTGATATTCATGTTTGTTGCTCTCATTTGGATGTCTCAACGTTTCTGTAAATGTTTCTCAAAGACAGGTCCCCAATGTGACCGAAGAAGCCCCCTACAATCCCGTCCACATCATTGGGTATTTGTGCACCTAGCATGTGGCTGACGTGAGTTTAGATCTGATGTTGAGCAAAGGTATTTGTCCCTTGATCATAGTGCTGGGAAACCACAATGTTCCTTTGTAATGAGTCACATTGTGTATCTATCGTAAACTACACAGGTTTTTCCTGTTTGGGGCTTTTGGACACAATTAACATTGCTTCCACGTCATTTCAATGAATTTATGTTCAACCGATGTGGAACAGACGTTGGATTCATGTCTGTGCCCTGTGGGTGGTCACTGTATGTCAAAAACTTGGTCATGTATGTTACTTTTTCTATTTTTCTATGTGAAAAAATGCATTTACAGTCACAACTATTACCATCAAGTCTGGAAAAACCTATACTTCATTTTCAGCAAATATGTAAGCGTCGACCAAGTAAACAGCGGAGTTAATGGCTTACAAATGGATGACAAAGGGGAAGTGTAGGTAGGCTTGCATGTACTAGGGTCTGGTTTCAATCCGTAGCACTGAAGAGCTGCTTTACAGGGTGATAAAAGTTAAAGGCAATGTTCCCGCATTAGCGGAGACCGCATTCACGGGTAAACGCTGCATGTGTCGGGCTCAAATCTAAAAATGAACTTTGACATCTCAATAGAGCGCGAGCGCTGAACATCAGCGATACGGATTGAACCCAGCCGTAGGTCTTGATATTTTCTTGAGTTAGTGTATGTGAGTTTCTTATGATTAGGCATCTGACTTGAAGAGGTATACAGTCAGCCACGTCTAACAGTGGGAGGCTACCGAAGCCACAAAAACGTACTTCCATAAAGAGGCATGAAAACATCTCTTCCTTTATCATCTACACATCAACCTATTTTTAAAAAAACAACCCACCTTTACGAGAGGGATTTTCCAAGTCCTTTCAGATGAAACTGGTTTCTTTATGTAAACGCGCTCCAATCAGAGCTGTGGTTTACAATAAGTAGTCATTACGGGATACGGTTAGGAACCAAAAAACAAATGTGTTTGCAATGTCTCAGAAGACTCAACAATAACTTCCGGTTTAACCTCTCTATGACTCGGTCAGCATTGACTCACCAGACTCTTTCCAGTCTAACAGTGGATGGGGGAAAGGAAGAAAGCCCAGGGCAACGGGTGTTAAAACGTTGCTAAAGTGGTGTTGTTGAGGGATGGTTGTCCTGAAGGAACATGTAACAGGACTGAAACTGAGACTCTCAGATTTCCTGCCAAGACTTCCTCCTCCTAGGAGAACTCAGATTGCTAAAATATTCCCGTAACAAGTTGCTGAAGGAAACATACTTAACCTAGACCTAATGAATACATTTGGCCACATTAATAAGTAATGTTGTTCCACGTCTGTTTAGTTATGCCATACTATCGTTACCTATGGCACTGTGTACCTATTCAAGCATACCATAGGGATTTCATTGGACATTTAGTCCTACTAAAACAGGTATACAGTTGAAGTCGGAAGGTTACATACACTTAGGTTGGAGTCATTAAAACTCGTTTTTCTACCACTCCACAAATTTCTTGTAAACAAATTATTGTTTTGGCAAGTCGGTTAGGACATCAACTTTGTGCATGACACAATAACTTTTTCCAACAATTGTTTACAGACAGATTATTTCACTTATAATTTGCTGTATCACAATTCCAGTGAGTCAGAAGTTTACATACACTAAGTTGACTGTGATTTAAACCACTTGGAAAATTCCAGAAAATTAAGTCATGGCTATAGAAGCTTCTGATCGGCTAATTGACATCATTTGAGTCAATTGGAGGTGTACCTGTGGATGTATTTCAAGGCCTACCTTCAAACTCAGTGCCTCTTTGCTTGACATCATGGGAAAATAAAAAAAATAAAACAATTGTAGACCTCCACAAGTCTGGTTCATCCTTGGGAGCAATTTCCAAACACCTGAAGGTACCACGGTCATCTGTACAAACAATAGTACGCAAGTATAAACACCATGGGACCACACAGCCGTCATACCGCTCAGGAAGGAGACGCACCTGAAGGTACCACGTTCATCTGTACAAACAATAGTACGCAAGTATAAACACCATGGGACCACACAGCCGTCACACAGCCGTATGTTGATCTCCTAGAGATCAACATACTTTGGTGCGAAAAGTGAAAACCAATCCCAGAACAACAGCAAAGGACCTTGTGAAGATGCTGGTAGAAACAGGTACAAGGTATCTATATCCACAGTAAAACAAGTCCTATATCGACATAATCTGAAAGGCCTCTCAGCAAGCAAGAAGCCACTGCTCCAAAACCACCATAAAAAAGCCAGACTACGTTATGCAACTGCACATGGGGACAAAGATTGTACTTTTTGGAGAAATGTCCTTAGGTCTGATGAAACAAAAATAGAACTGTTTGGCCATAATGACCATCGTTATGTTTGGAGGAAAAAGGGGGAGGCTTGCATCCCGCAGCATCATGTCGGGGTGCTTTGCTGCAGGAGGGACTGGTGCACTTCACAAAATAGATGGCATCATGAGGATGGAAAATGATGTGGATATATTGAAGCAACATCTCAAGACATCAGTCAGGAAGTTAAAGCTTGGTCAAAAATGAGTCTTCCAAATGGACAATGACCCCAAGCATACTTCCAAAGTTGTGGCAAAATGGCTTAAGGACAACAAAGTCAAGGTATTAGAGTGGCCATCACAAAGCCCTGACCTCTATCCTATAGAAAATGTGTGTGCAGAACTAAAAAAGCATGTGTGAGCAAAGAGGCCTAAAAACCTGACTCAGTTACCCCAGCTCTGTCAGGAGGAATGGGCCAAAATTCACCCAACTTATCGTGGGAAGCTTATGGAAGGCTACCTGAAACGTTTGACCCAAGTTAAACAATTTAAAGGCAATGCTACCAAATACTAATTGAGTGTATGTAAACTTCTGACCCACTGGGAATGTGATGAAAGAAATAAAAGCTGAAATAAATCATTCTCTCTACTATTATTCTGACATTTCTCATTCTTAAAATAAAGTGGTGATCCTAACTGACCTAAGACAGGGACTTTTTTATTAGGATTGAATGTCAGGAATTGTGAAAAACTGAGTTTATATGTATTTGTCTAAGGTGTGTATACACTTCCGACTTCTACTATGCAAAACAGACTTTATGCTAAACTATAATCCTCTGCATCTCAGTTTCACTATGAGTGTGGCACGGTATTTAACCTTTAATGTTTAAGTCATGTCATGTTTAATGGATATTTACAAGCACAGGGATACAGTGTCTTTGTCTCACATAAACAATTTCTGGATTTTGACCAAGTTATGAGTCAGCAACACATTACTTCCTGTTTTCTACGATAAGTTACAAATTTGCATTGTGATAAGATCCCCCCCTCCCTTCCCTTTTCTGGGAAGACCCTTACAAGTATTTGATTTTCCAGCCACAATGTCAACATAAATGCCCTGCAAGCCGTCACAGTCATTAAACCACTATTAAAGCTATGTGGTGTACCAGATAGCTTTGAGGAAGCTTTGAGGAATATTTGAGGAATATTACAGTATGTTATATCTATTAATGATGTTTAACCACTAATAGATGTAAAATACCTGTTTTCACAACCTTTATGCTGTTTATTGACACGTAATATAATCAACCTTTCCCGACACTGCATAGAAAAAGGGAGCAGCGCTTTGGTGTGCGATTTCTTCACTGTGACACCATGGTAAAGAGAGAATAGCGGAAAGTTAGTAGTACAGTCAGAGAGAAAACTGAGATATCAAGGAGCTCGGTGACAACACTTCGCCTGTGGGCGATGTCTTTCCAAGGAACAATCTCAATGATGGATGCACTCTGACCTCTATCTCTCCATCTCTGACTGGTTGCAATATTGCAGAGGTGTGCTTCTAAAACTCAGGGCTATGTGTGAGCTAGCTGAGAACAGGCAAAGACAGGTGAGGAGATGAAGAACGATTCTTTGACTGGCCATTGGAACAGAAAGGATACAAGGACTTAGATTGAATGATCATACTGGGTTACATTTCATAACATGCAAGAGGCCATTACGGTACATGGTTTGTTTTGGTTTGCTATGTCCTCAGTTCTGAAACACACTCCGAACGCCTAAATAGATGATTCCCCTCAGCGTCCATCTATTTCATGACGGCATTTCGTGGGAGAAAATCACCAAAGTGTTTGTTTATGCCAAGCCTATCTGTAATTTCTGGATCTTGAAAGTAGAGGCAAGGCGTAAAACAATCAGGGTAATTACAAGGAACTTTACACTGCTTGATATCAACTCGTAGTGCTTCACTGTTCTCCAAGACCAAAGGGTGAACCACACAACTTATCAGGTCACATCTGACTGTAGCCTATCTAGTTTTATCTAAATATATGCTGTTGTTGTTGTTTTGATAAGAACCACTAATTGCAAAAACTGTGTAATTTAGATGATTCCCACATTGTCAGAGTTCTACTGGTTGAACTATATTTAGAAATATTGTCCTGAGAATCATGATCCACATGGCGATGAGGTATTTAGCTAGTTTTTAAACTCTTGTCGTGCCCCATATGCACAAGTTAAAGATCATTTCATTGCATTAGGCTACTTATATGAATTACCTGGTTTATGTTAGATATCTAATTTATACAGTTGTTATTAACTCAAAAGTTACTTTACTGCTTGCATACTGTAGGCTTAATTGGCAGAGTAGGTTATATGCCCAAGTTTACGGCCGTGGTTATGCCTTAAAGAACTGTTGAGACCAAGGCCACAGGAAAACCCAATCCCAAGATCTAGAACATGGAATGTTTTTTAAATATATTGCCCTACTCTACACTTTGTTTCAGATGATTACTGATAGGTGTTATCTTCGGTATGAAGAAATTCGCCGTGGCTACTCCAACACAGCTACACCTCCGACCCCTCCAAAACATCAGCTATGCGCATTATTCTCCCGAACCACATGTCCTTTGTTTTAGAGGTGTTCAGAACAGGGTTTAAGGGCAGAAAAAGCTTGTTGAACATAAAAAAAACTTTGTTGTAGAGCATTTAACACATCATCCGGGAAGTGGCCAGCAGCGTATAAGTGTCACGTTAGCTAGGAGTGGGTGTGGAGTCAGGCGCAGAGAGCAGAGGTTCCAGAAAGGATATAATTTATTCCAAAAATGGTCAAGCCAAAAACAACAGGCACAAATGACCACAAAACGGGACACCAAACAATCCGTAATGGAACAAAACACAAACCTCCACTGACAGAAAAGAAAATAAGCCCGCACAAAAGCAGGCGGGCCTGAAGGCTTAACTAGCCCCGAATTAACCACAAACAAGGTACAGGTGAAAACAATAAAGGCAAAAAAGGGAAAAGTAATCGGTGACAGCTAGTAGACCGGTGACGACGACCGCCGAGCGCCGCCCGAACAGGGAGAGGAGTCGTGACAGTACCCCCCCACCCCCCCACCCCCCGAAGCGCGGCTCCCGCAGCGTGCCGACACCGGCCTCAAGGGCGACCCGAAGGGCGAGGCGCAGGGCTATCTGGATGGAGGCGGTGGAAATCCCTCAGCAGTGATGGATCCAAGATGTCCTCCATCGGTACCCAGCACCTCTCCTCCGGAAAGTACCCTCCCAATCCACGAGGTACTACAGGCCCTTCACCCGGCGTCTAGAGTCCAGAATGGAACGTACCATGTACGCCGGGGACCCCTCGATGTCCAGAGGGGGCGGAGGGACCTCCGGCACCTCACCTTCCTGCAGGAGACAAGCTACCACCGGTCTGAGGAGAGACACATGAAAAAAGGGGTTAATGCGATAGTAAGAAGGGAGCTGTAACCTATAACACACCTTGTTTATCCTCCTCAGGACTTTAAATGGCCCCACACACCGCGGCCCCAGCTTCCGGCAGAGCAGGCGGAGGGGCAGGTTTCGGGTCGAGAGCCAGACCCAGTCCCCCGGTGCGAACACGGGGGCCTCACGGCGGTGGCGGTCAGCGCTCCTCTTCTACCGCCAACCAGCCTGTTTGAGAGATTCCTGGACGGCTCTCCAGGTCTCCTTTGAGCGCTGCACCCACTCCTCCACCACAGGAGCCTCTGTCTGGCTCTGATGCCACGGTGCCAGGACCGGCTGGTAGCCCAACACGCACTGGAAAGGCGACATGTTCGTGGAGGAGTGGCGGAGTGAGCTTTGAGCCACCTCCGGCCATGGGACCTACCTCGCCCATTCTCCTGGCCGGTCCTGGCAATACGACCGCAGAAACCTACCCACATCCTGGTTCACTCTCTCCACCTGCGCATTGCTCTCAGGGTGAAAACCCGAGGTCAGGCTGATCAAGACCCCCAATGCTCCATGAACGCCCTCCAAACTCGGGACGAGAACTGGGGACCCAGATCAGAAACGATGTCTTCGGGCACCCCGTAGTGCCGGAAGACGTGGGTAAACAGGTCCTCCGCAGTCTGCAGGGCCGTAGGAAGACTGGGCAACGGGAGGAGACGGCAGGACATCGAAAACCGATCCACAACGACCAGGATCGTAGTGTTCCCCTGAGACGGGGGAAGGTCGGTGAGAAAATCCACCGACAGATGTGAACAAGGCCGTTGTGGAACGGGGAGGGGCTGTAACTTCCCTCTAGGCAGGTGTCTAGGAGCCTTACTCTGAGCGCACACCGAACAGGAAGAGACATAAAACCTCACGTCCTTCGCTAAAGTGGGCCACCAGTACCTCCCCCTAAGACCCTGCACTGTCTTCCCAATTCCCAGATGTCCCGAAGAGGGTAGTGTTTGGGCCCACCGAATCAATTTGTCATGAACACCAAGCGGCACGTACTGAAGATCCGCTGGACACTGTGGGGGCGCTGGTTCCAACCGTAACGCCCGCTCGATGTCCGCGTCCACCTCCAATACCACCGGTGCCACCAGACATGAAGCTGGAAGTATGGGAGTAGGATCGATGGACCGCTCCTCTGTGTCATAGAGACGGGACAGCGCGCTGGCCTTAGTGTTAAGGGAACCTGGTCTATAGGAGATGGTGAACCTAAATCTGGTGAAAAACATGGCCCACCTTACCTGACGAGGATTCAGTCTCCTCGCTGCCCGGATGTACTCCAGATTACGGTGGTCAGTCCAGATGAGAAAAGGGTGTTTAGCCCCCTCAAGCCAATGTCTCCACACCTTTAGAGCTTTTACCACAGCCAACTGCTCTCAGTCCACCACGTCATAGTTTCTCTCCACCGGACCAAGCTTCCTCGAAAAAATCAATAAGGAAGAGACTAATCTGCTCCCTATGACCCCCCTGCGTTACCATGTCCAGTGGAACCGTGGCCTCCCTGACCAGCCCTGACCCTAACGGTCAGCTATCTAGGGAGTGCACAGGGAAGGGTTCGCCTATCGGCATCAGAGGAATCCCTAAACCAAGAGCGAGTCCGTGATCCATAAAGTTCCCAGCTGCACCTGAATCGACTAGCGCCTTATGCTGGAAAGAGGGGGAAAACTCAGGAAAATAGATTAGTATGAACATGTGACCAACAGGGAGCTCTGGGTGAGTCTGGTGCTGACTCACCTGGGGTATCCGAGAAGTGCTCTGTCTGCCCTCTCGACTCCCAGACGAGCTCCTCCAGCACCGATCTGCAGTGTGCCCTCTCCGACCACAACTGGTCCAGTAGACTCTCCCAGACTGTGTTGGCCCACTCCAGGGCTCTGCCCGTCAGACTGGAGACGAGGACACTCACACTCTCCTCTCCAGAAGAAGTCGGGCGAACAGTAGCCAGGTACAGCTCTAGCTGGAGCAAGAATCCCTTGCACCCGGCAGCCGTTCCATCGTACTCCCTCGGGGGCGCGAGCAGAAGAGCGCTGGGTCCGGACGCCGCCGGAGAAGTAGGTAGAGCAGGCGGAGGAGGAGCTAGAGACGAGGTAGGAAGGCCACTCCTCTCCCATCGGTCCATTCTCTCCATCATCTGGTCCATCGCCGTCCCTATTCAGTGTAGGATGGCCGTGTGATGGAGGACAGGCTCTTCCATAGATGGGAGGGGGGGCGCAGCTGATCCTGCTGACTCCAGCTTTCGGTGCGGGCTTCAATCATGTTAGCTAGGAGTAGTAGGTGTGGAGTCAGGCGCAGAGAGCAGAGGTTCCAGAAAGAATGTAATTTATTCCAAAAATGGTCAAGCCAAAAACAACAGGCACAAATGACCACAAAACGGGACACCAAACAATCCGTAATGGAACAAACCTCCACTGACAGAAAAGAAAATAAGCCCGCACAAAAGCAGGCGGGCCTGAAGGCTTAAATAGCCCAGAATTAACCACAAACAAGGTACAGGTGAAAACAATAAAGACAAAACCAACAGAAAAGGGAAAAGTAATCGGTGGCAGCTAGTAGACCGGTCACGACGACTGCCGAGCGTTGCCCGAACAGGGAACGGAGCCACCTTCGGTGTAAGTCGTGACAATAAGACTGTAACATCTGCATATAAATGGATGAGAGAGCTTGTTGTTGAAGAAGAGTGTGAGGCCTATGTTTGAGCCTTGGGGTACTCCTTTGGTGACAGGCAGTGGCTGAGACAGCAGATGTTCTGACTACACACTGCAGTCTTTGGGAGAGGTAGTTTGTAAACCATGCCAAAGACTCCTCAGAGACACCAATATTCCTTACCCGACTCACAAGAATGGAATGGTCTACCGTATCAAAAGCTTTGCCAAGTTAATAAAAATAGCAGCACGACATTGCTTAGAATCAAGGGCAATGGTGACATCATTTAGGACCTTTAAGGTTGCAGTGATACAGCCATAACCTGAGAGGAAACCAGATTGCATACCAGAGATTACTATAGACATCAAGAAAGCCAGTCAATTGATTATTTACAAGTTTTTCCAACACTTTTGATAAACAGGGCAAGATATAAATTGGTATGTAACAGTTAGGATCAGCTTGATCTCGACCCTTTAAATAAAGGACGCACCATCCGGATAGTCCATCTTCAGACCATCCAAATAAAGTGTGACCATGTGCATTCCTCTACTAACTGTTAGTAAAGGAACGTGCACTAACGCCCTGGACCAGAGCTATGGTCCATCCAGACCATACCAAGGAGAGGGCCTGTGTGCTACACCTGCGGCAGCTTCCCTGCATCTAGGAAGTAACTATTCAAACATGTTTGTTGGAATTGTTTAACAATCACAAAAGCATACATTGAAACACCAAGCAAACACTATTGAAACACCAAGCAAAGACTGCTCTACATACAAGAGAACCTGTTGGTAGTGTTCGGAGTAATAACAGACACATTGAGTTGTGTTGGGAACTATAATGGCAGGGCTACTGGCAGGGCTATAAGCAGCACCATCAACAGCCTACGTTTAAATAATCGGGTTGTGTCCAAGTCCTTGCTTTATCAGTGTTGTGTCGTTGACTATCATTAAATGTGAATACTGTATTTTATCAAATCAATTCCTTACGTGTAATTTAATTACATGATTAAACTAATTATGTAACTTTCATTAACTAGGAAGTTAATATGTTGTTTATAGAGTTTCAATTCCCGAATATAACTCTTCAGATATTTTCTTATCTTATCGAGGACAGTCTTGTGTTAATGTATTATTATTACCTCATCAGTCATATTATTGTAGACATCGCAAACCCTTGGATGTCTACACAAACCCTAGCCTAAATCATGAATCAGCGATATACAAATTTGTTAAATTATTTATTTACTGACTAACTTAATCAATCACAGAATTACATAATTACACACAAAATTAGTTATACATTGGGTGCTACATGATACAAAGAAAAAGTCCCTAGTGGACGAAACCGATATGACGGCTTGGTAGACAAAGGAAAGGGGGTGGGGACAGTTCAAGAGCGTAGCTGATAACTACACTCACAGAAATTGCTAATACTTTGAATATAAACAACCGCTCATTTGAAAATAAATTGCAATTTACATATTTACGAGCGTATGTCTTGTTGCCTCTCTCTGTGGTTGCCGGTTCATCTGCTGGAGAGATTCGACCGAAAAGTATCTGGTTGTGTTCCCCAGAAGTCACAGTCTGTCGTAGTTAGAATGGATACTTCAGAGAACCATCTGGAATTGTCCTTAGAATCAGATGTTTTTACCAGACTAAAGTATTTAAACAGCTGCAGTCTGAATAATTATTCTTTAGTTTGTAGATTTCTTCGCCATTTCAACGTGGGAATGATCTCCACGTTCTCTGGCCTTGTCCTTTGGAGGAGTTGTAGTTCTTAACCATTTCAACATGGAGTGTCAGCTCCATACTTTTCTGATCTTGTAGTTTTAAACCATGTGTCAGCCGTGTAGCCACCACCTCACGCTGTCTGGTCTTAGAAATTCAACTATTTGCAACCTTAGCTTACACCGGGGTTTGCGTGGTCTGGTGTGAATTGCGTCACGGGGGCTTTTATACTTGGGTAGAAAAGGGGCCGTCTCATCATGTTTGTGCACACCTGGGCGTGGCTACTGACTGTGCATAAGTTACCATAAAACAACCAATTCTCATTTAGAAGTCTAAATCACATTGTTATCTTTTCAAAAGTATTCTTATATTTATTCATTCATCTTATACAACATTCAGATGTAAACCTGACTGCTGGGAAATGTCCACTTTAAGAGATACAGCTGTGTGTGTTTCCTGTCCTTCATGATATCACCAAATGAAACACACTTGGCATGACTGTCCCTTAAGTGTCCACGGACCATTCCCACATTCTCAAAAATAGAAATATTGTTTAATTTTCCCATTTTGGGGATTAGGCAAGATAAGCTCTTTGTTCACCCAGAGTTTTCTTTCCCCCCATATTCCATGGCAGAAAAGGGAGTTTCTACCAGGAATTTATGACCATTGTAACACCTGAGGTGGAAGAGCCACGATATACACCCAAAAGTGCCAAGTCGTGACATCTGTGTTCAGAGGGTTCATAAAGACCGAGAAGCTAAAAATGATTGGTGCAATAATAATTGAATAGTTCAATAAAATCGGTTACACCATTTCATGTGTTAGGCCTTATTTGAAAAATCTAATCTTATCAAATCAACAGACCTGTAGATACAAAGTTTGCAAACAACATTCCGACACATAGAGGGTCTCATGGCTGCATGCGAACACTACTGAGATATTTAAACAAAACCCCGGGTTACACCTTCGATAGCAGTGCCATTGCAATAAGAGATTGCTTGGAGTACGGAATGACCAAACAAAGCAGCGATAAGGAATGTTGCTGTATAAACAACCGTGTGTAATTGTTTCTTTAAAGAGCGCATGCAGGTTAAATTCAGTGTTCCTCAATACAGACCGCTATTTTTCTAGAATCCAATGCTTTTTGGATTAATGGGATTTCAACAGCAGCAAACACATACATTGCTATGATTGACACGCGGTACATATTTCTTCTGACCTTTCCTTTTAGCCTTTTATCTCATTAGATTAGGTAAATATTGATAATGATAGGGTTCATAAGGATATAATGTGGTTCAATAAATACTTAATAAGTTTGAACAGGTAATCAATTAACAAGCAACACCATCACCCTCTTCCTAGACCTGTAAAGGAAAAATAAAAGCATGGGCACCTGTCAATGCTGAGTGTACAAAATATAAGGGACATCTATTAACATTGAGTTGCAACCCCTTTTGCCCTCAGAACAGCCTCAATTCGTCGAGGCATGGACAAGGTGTCACAAGCGTTCTACAGGGATGCTGGCCCATGTTGACTGCAATGCTTTGCACAGTTGTGTCAAGTTGGCTGGATGTCCTTTGGGCGGTGGACCATTCTTCATACACACGGAAAACTGTTGAGGTGTGAAAAGCACAGCACCGTTGCAGTTCTTGACACACAGAAACCGGTGCGCCTGGCACGTACTTCCCCGTTCAACGGCACTTAAATCTTTTGTCCTACACATTGACTCTCTGAATGGCACTCATACACAATCCATGTGTCAATTGTCTCAAGGCTTACAAATCCTTCTTTAACCTGTCTCCTCCCCTTCGTATACCATGATTGAAGTGGATTTACAAGTGACGTCAAGAGGGATCATAGCTTTCACCTGGATTCACCTAGTCAGTTTATGTCATGGAAAGAGCAGGTGTTCCTAATGTTTTGTACACTCAGTGTATAAGTAGGCCACAGAAAGGGGCAGTGCAGTATAATGTTCCAATGGCTCAGACCTGAAAGCTTCTACCGACAGGAGTTGCATCAATGAGTGATACCTGGAGATGATCACCTAGTGTTGTATGTCATTGTCTACATACTGTGCCCACTTAAGACCAACATCAGTATGTGGCTCTACAGACTGCTTCTGTGAGAACAGAGGTTATCCTTAGCTGGGATCCTAACTAAAGCTCTGGACACATGGCCACTGTCGCAAATCCCTTGTGTTCAATTACAACAATCAGATTAGGGACCCTAGGGCGAGAGTGGAGGTTCTCGCTCCGTCCACTGTCACTCATCCTGTTCACTGGTTCCCAGACTTAAGGCACGTGGAAATATGGAGATTGGTGCCAACTGAGGAGCAGTGGAGCAGTAATCCACTTACTGAACATATCCACCCTGCGAGCTACGAGGGAATGATTTACTCTACATAGCGGTTACTATACCTGCTTGTGATTTCCTTTGTTCTCAAGAACCAGTATAATAACTGTATGGTCATTTTATTGTTAACAGACGGAAACCGGGAGCCACACAGTGACGCAGGGTTAATAATTGTTCATCTTTTGGCCTTTATTCAGAAGAACCACTTTCACTTTGACACTTTGCCCATTTAAGCTGTTACCAAGGACATAGTGGCAAAGTAGAACAGAAATATGCAAGGCTCGGATTTTCAGCATAGGTATCTGTATTGTGGCAATGCATAATAATTCCACTTAAATCATTTGCTGTCACAGGCTGATCGTTGATGTCCATCGATTTCCAACACAGCTGGGTGATACATGATGTCACGGGACCTACCGGTTCATGTCATAAGATGACCACACAAAAGAGGACATGGGGGATGTAGTGTGATGTCATAGGCCCAATACTGATGTCAAAGGATGTTGTACTAGGTCACAGGATGGCCCATGATCATCTGCCATGTCTGTGGGTCTATAGGGCCAGAGAAGATGGCTGGGCTGGTGCAGGGTACCGAGTTGCCCTCTATCACTGACAGGAAACGAGTCAACAGGAAGAGACCGCTTCCCAGTTATTCTTCCAATCCTATTTTAGGCCCCCTCTGCAGTGACAGGATAGAGACAGGTAAAAACTCTTTCCCGTAGTCCCCCTCCTAGAGAGAGCAAGTCTCCAGCTTCCTTTTTCTGACTGTTTTTATTTGAATTTATTTAACTAGGAAAGTCAGTTAAGAACAAATTCTTATTGACAATGACAGGCTACACAGGCCAAACCATAATCCAGGCAAAGCTGGGCCAATCGTGTGCCGCCCTATGGGACTCCCAATAACAGCTGGTTGTGATACAGCCTGGAATTGAACCAGGGTCTGTAGTGACGCCTCTAGCACTGAGATGCAGTGCTTTGGAGCACGGCACCACTCGGGAGCAGGTTGTTTCAGCAGAGGTGGAAAAGAAAGTAAGCCCCTTTGGTGGAGGAGAAAAGGACGAGAGGAGATAGGAGACAAAGAAAATGACACTTCCTATTGGCATGGGAGTGAAAACAAATAGTGTCGCATTCTTCTGTGTTCTACCGTAGAGGTATAGTGAAGCAAGTTACTGCATTGAGCTGCATAGCCATGTTAAATTATCGCCACAATAGCATAAAAAAATGTATATATGAGAGTTCTCAAAACTGAGTGGATATGCTTATAAATCTCTCAGATATGTACCCACCTTATGTCTGGAACAAGCAGCACAGTATCTCAGTGGATCAGAGAACAAACGCCTACTCGGTCCCTTGTTTCCACCCTTGAACGTCACATTCACGTGGTATATATTTCTTTCTGAAATACAGCAGGAACATGGCTATTGGAAATGTAGGTGCTCATCCCACATAACGATCAGTGTGAGAGATGAATATGCAAAGGAAGTCAAAAAGGATTCGATATCCTTGTTCAGTGATGAAATCGCATCAAATCTATTGTAGGATACCTCCTTCCCATGGCATACCATCTCAGGGCATTCCAACCAAGTAGCTGAAATCATAGAAATTGTATTACTCTAATGGATATCCACTTTCAAGTCAACATTTCATGATGGTTGGGTGGGCGGCCATATTGAGTGTACCACCCATGACGATGTAGTCAAATTTCCATGGTTCTAATGGTTCTATTTCTAAGGAAACCCACTCAACAGCAGCGTCATTAACTCCTATCCATTCGTGCGGACCACTTCCCACTTCCCGGACCACTTTTCTGTCCTCCAGCCTCCACTGCCTCTTGTTATTTTTCAACATGCATCCTGTTTTGCCTGCGTGCGCCGAGGCTATACACATTCATGCAGGAAGTTGTCGGATTGGGAACGCTTTTCTCCCGTCTTGCTGGTGGTCTTCAGTTGCGTCTGGGGAGATGGCCAGTGGCCAACACAGCAGCCGCCGGAGCCTTTGCTCCACGAGCGCATTCTCTGAATTCCTGTCTTGTTTGTGCTGAAATGACTGAAGGTCAAGGCCAAGTGGGGCTGCTGCTACCCTACAGGTGGGGACAGGGACCGTTACTGTAGCAATAGCAAGGGCATGATGATTGTGAGGCTTCAACAGCTTCATAATAGTCGGCTTAGGTGGGGGGCAGGGTAGCCTAGTGGTTAGAGCGTTGGACTAGTAACCCGGAAGGTTGCAAGTTCAAATCCTCCGAGCTGACAAGGTACTATTCTGTCATTCTACCCCTGAACAGGCAGTTAACCCACTGTTCCTAGGCTGTCATTGAAAATAAGAATTTGTTCTTAACTGACTTGCCTAGTTAAATAAATAACAATAATACTGTACAGTGTGTCCTACCTTATCCGTTTTGGAAGAGAGAGGCTACTTAACCTTTTCACTGCAGTGGGCTAAATCAGGGTCACACAAAGTGTTTCTTAGTAGTCTCCAACAAATCTACTTTGAAATAAAAGTATACACCTCACACACATGGTTATGGGCTTAAATCATATAAAATACCTGTACCAGATAAGAGTTGAAATGTATTCAATTTGGAGTTTGCATCCCAATATAATACTTTATACATCACAGAAGACTGAAATATAACAAAATAGAAGCATTGGATTTTCGGAGTAAAAAAATAAAAGATGTTTTTTAATTCTCAAATTCTGAAAAATATGAACGACATTCCACCCCTGAGGACACTAGGTCATTTGAAAGGGCTAGTAGTCAAACGTTCTGTGTGTATTCAAGGTAAACTGGCACCATAAGTGCCAAAAACATCCCAAATATGGAGAACTCACTGTCTGCTTTCCCAACATGTGTTTCTCAAGCAGTGAAACACTGATTGCTGGTAGATTTCCAGTTTATTTTCAAAGAGAAATACGTGTTGCCTAATCCGCTGTGCAGAGGCTCCTGAGATAAACCGTGTGTTTTGTCAAAGATCACTTAGATGTTGGGACAGTCCTGGTGGTGTGTGTGTGTGCACCTTCGCTACGTGGGTGCGTACTGTATGTTTCTGTGCATGCTATGGACAAGCTGAGAAACGCACTGGGAGAGGATTTTAATCAGAGTTGCCATCTCTGCAAGCCCGTGGAATTTTATATTCTATCCCAACGGAAATATGTAACACTCATATCAGACGTGACGAACAATGGCTTCCTGTGTTCTGATATCTATGCACCTGTCAAAGACGAGGGGGATTGCCAGCAGCCAAACCAGTTTCAAAGAGGCCATAATCAAAGGCAGGCAAGGTTACTGTAGGATATACTGTATGTCTAAATGTCATTTCAATTCTAATCGGGGTAGAGGGCAGATGTGGTTCCTTCCGTGTGTCACCAGACAAGCCCAACCGTATGGAAGTTGAATTCCCACTTCAACCCTCATTGGATCTAACAAAGTCACTTTCTTTCACCTACACCCATTCACTTCAAACCTGTTGATCGTGAACTCACTTTTGTTTTGACATTGAAGCTTATAATGTGCTTGTGTGACCATGTCCTGTTCATTTCCTAAGGTCATTGACCTATCATGTTAGTTTCGTATTGAGTCTAAAGAATACTGGCTTTAAATAATGGGTGTCGTAACGCCCAAAAACAAGCCCATTATGTTGAAATCCCCCTTTATTTTATGTTTACTCTGGAAACTGAAGATGGAGTCCCCTTTCTCACCTTTCTCTTTCTAGCTGCTGTGTGTGCAGGATCTTGAACCCCAGGAGGATAAATCGCTTCCTCTGACTCCCGACGAAAGTTGGCAGCTTAGCACCCTGGAGAGAGGTCAGAGGTCACAGGGCTCTCTGTATGGCCCTGGACTGGCCAATCACAGCGCAGTGAGAGAGAAGCAGCTGTCAGGACTCCCATTAGATTTTTACTGAGCGAGAACGGCCTGTTTCGGGCCTGAACCCCCCAGCAGTGGTGGAAATGACCCCTGCTTTTCCTGCTATTAATCTCACAGATAAGAGACTAGGCTGCCTGGTTCTGTATTGGAGAGAGAGAGGCCACCTAAACTCTGTTGCTGCACTAACACTATGAGCCACCAAACAGGCCTGACTTATCAGAACTTAGCCATGTCCTGAGTATCATAGACTGTAAAAGATGATCTGGCCAAGCTCTGCTACCAAAGTCATGGCCATACAGCAAATCAAGTGTCATGACTGACATCTCATCCACTCTCACTGTAATGGTGAAAAAAGGAGTGAACGTTGTATTTCGTATGGAATTACTGTAATATAATTACGTTTCTTATACTTGAACACCTTCTTGGGTAATTTGCATGATGTCAAATAGCTGTCAGTGTGATTTCCTCTTCCAGTTTCACAAGCAGCTAGAGACTGAACCAACCTGCGATTTGAACCAGACAGGTTACCATCATACTGCTGCTGGAGGAGATGATGTCATCACTACCTCCTGTGAGGTACAGGAAGGGTTCAGAGGAGTGGATTATGGGAGGAGGCTCCATAGCACCGGGTCAGTGTCTACACCCCCTAATGGCTTAGACAGAGACTGGGGAAATAGGAGCCTTTCCGTTTCCTACGTGCCCTAAATACAAAGGATAACTTACATTTGATAGGTTAGAGACCACAGGATTAGATTTCTGTGATCTAGGTGGCAGATAGCCTAGCGGTTAAGAACAGGTTGATGAGTTCGAATCCCTAAACAGACTAGGTGAAAAATCTATTGATGTGTCCTTGAGCAAGGTACTTAACCCTAATTGCTCCTATAAGTCGCTGTGGATAAGAAGATCTACTAAAATCAGTGGTTCCCAAAATGCGGGGTGCACCCCCTAGGGAGGGGTTGACAGGGGAGAGTGGATAATCGTGTCTGCTAAATGACTAATATGTTTTTTTTAAATGGGTCGGGGATGAGAATGGGAATTCTGAAGCATGGTTTTACATAAAAAAAGGTTTAATTCAATTTAGTCATTTAGCAGACGCTCCTATCCAGAGTGACTTAAAGGAGCAATTAGGGTAAAGTGCCTTGCTAAGGGAACATCGACAGATTTATCACCTGGTCAGCTTTGGGATTTGAACCAGCAACCTTTTGGTTACTGGCCCAATGCTCTTAACTGTCATTGATTAGTGGCACCAGAGACCAGACATCATTTTCACGTACAGTACCAGTCAAAAGTTTGGACACACCTACTCATTCAAAGGTTTTTTCTTATTTTTACTATTTTCTACATTGTAGAATAATAGTGAAGACATCAAAACTATGAAATAACACATATGGAATCATGTAGTAAACAAAAAAAGTGTTAAACAAATCAAAATATATTTTAGATTTTAAATTCTTCATAGTAGCCACCCTTTGCCATGATGACATATTTGCACACGCTTGACATTCTCTCAACAAGTTTCACCTGGAAGGCTTTTCGAACAGTCTTGAAGGAGTTCCCACATATGCTGAGCACTTGTTGGTTGCTTTTTCTTCACTCTGCGGTCCAACTCATCCCAAACCATCTCAATTGGGTTGAGGTTGGATGATTGTGGAGGCCAGGTCATCTGATGCAGCACTCCATCACTCTCCTTCTTGGTCAAATAGCCCTTACACAGCCTGGGGGTGTGTTGGGTCATTGTCATGTTGTAAATTAATGATAGACCCACTAAGTGCAAACCAGATGGGATGGCATATCACTGCAGAATTCTGTGGTAGCCATGCTGGTCAAGTGCACCTTGAATTCTAAATTAATCACTGAGAGTGTCACCAGCAAGCACCCCACACCCTCACACCTCCTCCTCCATGCTTCACGGTGGGAACATACACAAAAATCTCAAATTTGGACTCATCAGACCAAAGGACAGATTTCCACCAGTCTACTGTCAATTGCTCGTGTTTCTTGGCCTAAGCAAGTCTCTTCTTATTATTGGTGTCCTTTAGTCCTTTTGGGGTGGCAGGTAGCCTAGTGGTTAGAGCATTGGGCTAGTAACTGAAAGGTTGCTAGATTGAATCCCCGAGCTGACAAGGTAAAAATCTGTTGTTCTGCCCCTGAACAAGACAGTTAACCCAATGTTCCTAGGCTGTCATTGTAAATAAGAATTTGTTCTTAACTGACTTGCCTAGTTAAATAAAAATTAATAAATAAAATAGTTGTGGTTTCTTTACAGCAATTTGACCATGAAGGCATGATTCACACAGTCTCCTCTGAACAGTTGATGTTGAGATGTGTCTGTTTCTGAGGCTGGTAACTCTAATGAATGTATCCTCTGCAGCAGAGGTAACTCGGTCTTCCATTCCTGTGGCGGGCTTCATGGGAGACAGTTTCATCCTAGTGCTTGATGGTTTTTGCAATTGCACTTGAAGAAACTTTCAAAGTTCATGACATTTTCCAGATTGACTGACCTTCATGTCTTAAAGTAAAGTTGGACTGTCATTTCTCTTTGCTTATTTGAGCTGTTCTTGCCATTATATTAACTTGGTCTTTTACCAAATAGGGCTATCTTCTGTATACCACACTTACCTTGTCACAACACAACTGATTGGCTCGAACGCATTAAGAAGGAAAGATATTCCACAAATGAACTTTTAACAAGGCACACCTGTTAATTGAAATGCATTCCAGGTTACTACCTCATGAAGCTGGTTGAGAGAATGCCAAGTGTGTACAAAGCTGTCATCAAGGCAAAGCATGGCTACTTTGAAGAATCTCAAATATAAAATATATTTTGATTTGTTTAACACTTTTTTGGTTACTACATGATTCCATATGTGTTATTTCATAGTTGTGACGTCTTCACTATTATTCTACAATGTAGAAAATAGTAAAAATAAAGAATGAGTAGGTGTGTCCAAACTTTTGACTTGTACTGTACATTGAGAGGAACACAATTGAAGCCGTGAGCATTGGGATTCTTTAACATTGTGGACTTGCCCTGTAATAATGTTTTATGGTACAGATTCCAGACGACACGGAACGTGTGGGTTCATAGCTGAAGTGCTTGGCTGTGCTTTCCTCCCATGAACAATGACCATAGCAGGATATCCTCTGGGAGCCCTGAACTTTCCCTAGCAACAGCTTGTTAAAAGGATTGAGGAGCCATATCACTCTGCAAAGTCCCTTCAATAAAAAATAATGTCTCTCTCTTTCTCTCTCTATATCGGTTTCTTCCTCTTTCTCATGGTCTAATATGTGTTGGGAATGTACAACTGACAACCTCAATAATCCCTCTCTCTCTCTTCTTTCTCCTTCGTTGATGGTATACAATCAAGTCCTTGCTGCAAGTGTTTCAATACTCGACATTTAGAGCCCAACCAAACCTTTGAACACAATCAGGTAGGCAAGAAAGGGAAAGGGTCTTAAATAGCAGCAGCAAAGGATGGGATTAGTTCGCATCTAAATTAACATCCATTACCATGACTTGTATGTGTTTTAAAAGACCCTCTTTAAATATCTTAGCTAAACTTCGCCATTACTTCTCATTTGAATAGCCTTTTGTATTTCTTCACACAGGCTCTGCTGCCTTTGAAGTTGCAGGTCTTTCCTCCATAAAGGAGGTGTGTTGGCCTGGGAAACCAGTTGTGGCTAAAGCAGAATACTGGATGGAGCCCTTTGATGTGGACAAGAGGTGATTCGCGCCCCCCCTAACCCCCATTCTCTCCCCTTTTCCCATCATCTATGAGACTCACTAACCCCCCCTCTTACTACCTCTTACTACCTCCCCTTACTCTATGCCCCTGTTACATAAAAGGAGCTCCTCAGTCCTCACCTTAGGACCGAGGCTTTTGGGCCTGGCTCAGGAGAACTCAGCGTGAGAGAGCTGGCAGGAGTGGGTTGACAGCAGGCACACTTCATTATTTTCTTTAGGAATGTAGTGAAGTAGAAGTAAAAGTTGGCAAAGATATAAATAGTAAAGTACTTAAGTAGTACTTTAAAGTATTTTTACTGAAGTACTTTATTCCACTGCTCAGAAGCCCAGATTCAATCACATACTGTACAGAAAATAGGAAATTAGTTTCTATTGGCCTTCCGGTAACCACTTGGTCAGTTGCATGTAAAACCTCAAATGATTGTATTGTCCCAAGACAGAAGGAAGCATGTCACTGAAAATGTGAAGTGTACTCTTACCAGCACAGACTGTGTTGATTCTGGTGAACAAATAACCACAGTTTGCTTCCTGTTAACCACAACTGGCAGGCTATTCTTTGTTGAAAAGTCTGCCAATTTATGGGACAAACCCACAACACTCAAAAAGTTTTAAACTTGCGCTCTTGTAGAAGGTGACTTGTCCACTCACAAGAGGCCTTTCTGTTTGGGTGTTGCCATCTGGCTGGCCTCCAGAAGGAAGGACAGAGACACAGACTGGCACACTTTCACACAGTGCTGTTGATGACTGGCTGTGGCTAGCAGGAGGCCCCCAGACTCAGTGGTGGGGCCCTTTGAAGTTTCAGAAGGAGAGGAGGAGCGGTGGTGGCACACGTTGCTCAAACCTCTCCTTCCTCAGGCTCAGGGCCAAGAGGTAGCCTACCTCCTCTGTGATGTGTGAGTGTGGGACTGGGGACAGACAGGCAGATGGAGAACAAGGGGCTGCCACTGTGGGAACTTCTCCACCACTTCCCCATCGGGCTGCTATACAGCCACGGGACACACTCCCGTCTGACCGTAACCCGCCTGCTGGACAAAATGTCTATGAGTGATGGGCTGCTGTCCCCTTTCACCTACATACAGTAAAACCGAACTCCTCTGCCATAGCAGAGGAAGTGGGGTGCAGTGCTCCCTTACAGGCCAAATCTACAGTATGGCCCCTGATGTTTACAGATTCACTGTCCAATCAGTGTCATGATACGATATGCCTTTCCTTTATTCGTCCAATTGCATAAGAAATTACATCATTTAAACTAATGCCTCATTACAAAATTACTTGACTATTTTTGTTGAAAGTTGTACTTTTTCCTACTGGTAAAACTCTATGGAGATAAGTTCGCCTGCCCTAATCACATAGCAATCCCCCATTGCCTGCCCATGTGAAACTCTGCCTTAACCAACTCTGCCTTAATCTGACCTGGGATTGACAGATGTTGTTGAACACAACAACGAACATTGCTTTCATGGACATGATAAAATATGCTACCACCACACCTGTCATCCTCTCATGGACAACAAAGAAAATGGTGGCCATCATCACTCAGTGAGAGAGGCCGCATTCTCCAGTAGAGAATGGTCTGAGGCCGAGCTTGGCCTTGTACAGGAAGTGACCTCTCACCCTGGCGTGTGGGCTGTCAAGAGTGGCCTTCATAGACCAGCCTCTGGATGGATGGAGAGAGAGAGAGAGAGAGAGAGAGAGTGAGAGAGAGAGTGAGAGCGAGAGGTCACCATTGAGTAACTGAATCCCCTGTGACCGGAAATGAAGAGAGTATATATATATATATATATATGTTTCTGAAACAATAGCCATCAGATCTACTGAACATTGACGACTCAATATGCTGTTACACATTTCCTAATTGCTTGTGAATAGACTTGTTTCGATGTAGACTTAATAGAAACAAAACAAATGGCAAGAGTCTAATCAAACTAAGGAAATCAAAAATAACTTTCCCTTGAAACGACAAGGTCGTCAGCACCTTAACTGAAGTGGAGCAGACCAACGAGGGGGTTGGCTATAAGTCACCCAGTTAAGAATGCCTGGGTTTGTTCCTGGTTCCTGAGCCCTGGTCTGGTCTGATGTGATGTGAGGGAGGTCAGTCCTCCCTGTCCCACTGTGCGTTTCCCCCTGGGAAAAGACTCCTGCCCCTTTCTGCAGATCTTTATCACCACCCTCTCCCAGCGCGAATGAAACCAACTTCCTTCCTCTTCCTCCTTTCCCACACTTTGGCTCCTATTGTGCTGCGAGACGGAGCTGTCCATCATCGAACCGACTGCCCGTCGACAAAATTTATCAAAGGTCGGGCGGTCAGTCTGCTAGTCTACTCGACCAGCAGGATACGGTCAGCAGAGGTAGATGTGGAGCGGGTCAGACTCACTACCGCCATCTCTGACTGGGGCAGCCTGGCTGGTACACGGGGTTGTCACATGGGAGTACAATACAATTATTTACATGACAAACTCCAGAGCTGGTTTCAAAGAGCTGATACAAAAAACGGCCAATGAAATATTGGAACAGTCGGTCTGTGAGTGGTGTGTGGAAATGGCGAGTGCCATTGAGTGCTCTGTTGTTGAGTGTCACCGAGTATCCTGTACATAAAGCAGCTGGACCCATTGCAGCAGGCAATTCCATCACCACCACAAGCAGCATTCTCCTAGCACTCTTACATAATATTATAAACACTGTTGTTCACCGTGACTCAATGAAATGTTGAAATTCATAATGGATCAAAATGGAGGAATTGCTTGAGAATCAACTCTATCTGTTGGAAGTCATTTTCCAACCAAATAAGACTCATAACAGTACAGATACAATATATGATGTCATGTCAAGTACAGTAACAATGGCTGGTAGTTTAATCAGCTGCGGATGGGTGCTCTCTATATAGGCCCTAAACTGAAGCAATGTTACCCAATACTCCTATGTGATTTCTTGCTTGTCCGGGTTTGCCCTGAGCCTTGTCTGCACATCTCTAAACCCCTGTGACCAGCTAAAAATGGGCACTCACCATTTCCCAGGGCATATGATTGATTACCCACAACAAATCCACCTTGTCATCTCCTGTTCCTATCAGGGGTGTCAGGTTTCACCAGTGAAGCTTCTGTAAGAGAGATGGGTGGGAGACAGGAGGCAATGGGGACTGTGTGGGTCTTTACCCCAGCAGTAGCCCATCCTCTGCCCATCCCGCCCTCCCCCTCCTTGGGAAGCCTTAGTGAGAAGAGTCCTGTTCGAGCAGGGGGTGGGGACAGGTGTGGGGCAGGTCTGCTAGAGTCATCTGCACTAATGCCCAATGGTCACGCAGGTTCTCTCCTCGCACCCTTTCCCACGCTGCCTAGGGTCAAAGGGGAGTGCTTAGCCGGATGTGGGGTTCCCAGACTAAAGCCCCCAAACACCAGACACTGGCCTCTACAGTCATACTAACCTCCGTATAGGGAACTTTCTGAGCCCCACCACATGAACCACTACGTAATATGTCATGTCAGTCCACTTAGACCAGGGATCATCAACTAGATTGAGATGCGGGGACCATTTTGTCTTGAGTGGATTATCAGGGCCCGGAACATAATATAGAAATAATTTATAGACTGAAAATTGACCAAGGAAGCCCAAACAGATATAATCTCTGACTAAAACTGAATCATTTCAAACCTTGTTTACTTTGTATACGATCAGGTATCTATTAATTATGTGTGGCAGTACTTGGAAACAGATTTACAAAAATGTTTGTCACTTGGAGTTGATCTCCTTGTGTTTTTACAGTCTTTTATGTCCAAAAACAAAATTTATACAAAATTTTATTTTTATTTTTTGGGGGTGTTTTGCACAAATAAAACCACGGGTTGCAGGTTGGGGAACGTGGCTTAGACCATCTCTTATGGATGTTTTCAAGTCTCCAAATGTACTTCACTCATATTTGCTTCCTGTCTCATAAACCAGTGAGGACATTCTACACAGTGTGTTGTGGGTGTGCGTGGTGGTGTGGGATTGAAACAGTCATTTAAAACGGTTAGAGAGCACATCTTGCTGCCATTGTGTTGCTCTGCTTTGGCCTTAGGTAAGTGTTCAGTGGCACATGTCAATGTATGCCCCTTTCTTTCGCAGTGAAAGTGCGTCTCTAAGGTTAGGGCTGGGTTGAAGGGGGGCTGCTACGGTGTTATCCTGCTGTTTAGGTTTTGTTTTGTGTGTGTGAGCAGTTCATGCTGCTATTGTTTTTCTAGGGAGAGCGAAGGAGGAGAGCCCAGGAGACAAGAATCTCCCATCTGTTACACAGGGGAAGGAGGAGAAGTGTTTATTTTCCAGCTACGTGACTTGAGAAACCCCCATTAGTCCAAACACAAACCTCTCATGTTCTCTATGATTGATGGAAGTGCTGGGAGATGCTTTTTCCTACAGCCCCAACAATAGGCTGAGGCCTATGAACATGCCTCTATGGTTAGGGGATTCATCAATGCATCCTACTTAGCACCAAGTAGAAACTCAACGTGGTGAACAAGCAGGTTACAAGCTAACGATGCAGCCACCACTCGTTCTTTTCAAATATGCAAACCACTTGGCAAACGGCACTAGGTTGAATGGCGTTCTTCTTTATGTGTGGTCTCTCATGTGGCATATACCACCAGGCTTTGATAAATCTTCCACAAACATAACAGTATGTGTTAGAAGCAGATACTCTATTTTTGGGCTCCATAACCACACAGACAGAAATAAAGAAATTCACATGGACATGCACAAAAACAAAAGCACGTAAACGTGGAGGCTACATACCTCGCACGCACACACAGAGACAAACGTTCAGCCGTGCATACAATAGTAGTCTAAAGGCTGTTTTGTTTTCATTTCTTCTGTCGATTTCACGAGACAAACAGTCTGGAAAGCCCAGGGATCTCAGCTCAGTACAAAAGAATGCAATCAGAGAGGAGAGGGGGAGGAGAGAAGATGCTCCGATTAGCTTGTTTTCCCTCTAATTGATTTTTGCTGGGTTTTTTTTTGTTGTTTTTTTTGTTGCTGTTTTGTTGTTGCAACTGCCTTGTCTCCTTCATAGCCTTCGCTTGAAAAACTCCCCCCGGTTACATCCACATTGAGAATCACCCCTGTCTGTTATATCTATATTTGTGTTGGTCACTTCCTATTTGTCTTGACCTTTGACCTACCGGTCCTCAGCAGTTGAGGGGCGGAGGGTGGTGTCAGGGCCTGACCTCTTAAATAGCTTGGAAGGAGAGAGAGAGAGAGAGAGAGAGAGAGAGAGAGAGAGAGAGAGAGAGAGAGAGAGAGAGAGAGATCACCATTGAGTAACTGAATCCCATTGAGTAACTGAGAGAGAGAGAGAGAGAGAGAGAGAGAGAGAGAGAGAGAAAGAGAGAGAGAGAGTGTGAGTTGGTGGGGCCCCGGCTCTACGCATTGCCCCACCAACCTACCACCCAGACTACAAGAAGCACCCTTGGAAACGTGCTGTTTATTATGAAATGTTGTTTATCACAATGATGATGCTGTATGAAGGAATTTCAGCACATGTATATTACATACCAGTGATAAGTCAAAAGGATATGGAACATCTTCCTGCCTGGCCACACACACGCAAACCTATGCACACAAAACTTTGTGTGTGTATGTGGCCAGGAAGACGTTCCATTTCCTTTTGACTTGAAAATAAAGAATAGAGGCTGAGGAGTGACGCGTGTGTCAGAACAGGGTTCACTTCCCTTCCCATGTCAGGGCCTATAAATACAGGGAAAACAGGAAGCTAACCGGGATGAAATAGTGGGCCAACTTCGATCCTAGATACCTTTACCTCAACACTGACACCTAACATTCACATCATACAAATACAGATATACACCCGATGCCCCTATCAAACAACAAAACAAAAACACATGCAGGCTCCTAACACAACTAACCGACCTCCAACAAACTGAAGCATTCTAAAACATACACACTCTATCCTCAGCCATTTCAGTTGCAAAAATGTTTTTACTTCAGAGTATTTCTCATTGTAAGGTCGTATCTAACATGAAAGTAAACTGGTCTGATGTCTGCATTGGATGGCCTGTGACAAATCCCTCCTATGCATGGCAGTAGGCAGCAGAAGAGGTGTACTTGTCAGATACCCATCAGATTTAGGACCAGAGGAACAGGTGGCGTCTCATGCCTCTTTCCACTTGTCTTTAAGTCCAAAGTAAAGCCAATGCCCCAACAGAGGGCCCGCAGGGCACGAGCATGACCACAGAGGTACTTAGAGTGAGTGTGTCAAAATATTAAGCTACTTCACCAGTGTTATGTGCAGGGCTCTTGATAAATACAAATAATTGTCAGTAGCGCTGCAAGATATGGCCCCAAAAATGTAACGATTATTCTAAATTCTATGATTGTAATTTGGCATGATAAGAAATTAAAAAGCCAGGTAGGAATGCTGAATTTTTGGTCAGTGTTTAACAGGGGCCTTAAATCGCCTCGTTATCGTGAGATGAACTCACTAGCTGTGGGTCGCTCTGGATGGGAACATCTGCTAAATGACTAAATTGTGATGTAAATGTAGTGCTATGTATATTATACACACTATAAATAAGAAAGTATGTGGACACCACTTCAAATTAGTGGCTTTGGCTTTTTCAGCCACAAATGGAAATGGAAATGTCTAGGAGCAACAATGGCTCAACCGCGAAGTGGTAGGCCACACAAGCTCACAGAACGGGAATGCTGAGTGCTGAGGCACATAAAAATTGTCTGTCCTCGGTTGTAACACTCACTACTGAGTTCCAAACTGCCTCTGGAAGCAACATCAGCACAATAACTGTTTATCGGGAGCTTCGTGAAATATGGTTTCCATAGCTAAGCAGCCGCACACAAGCCTAAGATCACCATGTGCAATGCCAAGCATCGGCTGGAGGGGTGTAAAGCTCGCCACCAATGGACTCTGGAGCAGCGGAAATGCATTCTCTGCAGTGATGAATCACTCATCCCCATCTGGCAGGCCTACGGACAAATCTGGGTTTGGCGGATGCCAGGAGAACGCTACCTGCCCCAATTCATTGTGCCAACTGTAAAGTTGGAATAATGGTCTGGGGCTGTTTTTCATTGTTCGGGCTAGGCCGCTTAGTTCAGTGGAGGGAAATCTTAACGCTACAGGATACAATGACATCCTAGACGATTCTGTGCTTCCAACTTTGTGGCAACAGTTTGGGTTAGGCTTTTTCCTGTTTCAGCATGACAATGCCCCCATGCACCTCCCAGAAGAGTGGAGGTTGTTATAGCAACAAACGCGGGACCAACTCCATATTAATGCCCATGATTTTGAAATGAGATGTTCAACGAGCAGATGCCCACATACTTTTTGTCATGATGTGTATTCTATGTATTTTATTTGTTGTGTTTAGTTTCCTGTTTGGGCCCCAGGAAGAGTAGCCACTGCCTCTGCAGCAGCTAATTAGGGATACTAATCAATACTACTACTAAAAATCACATGTGAATTGATGTTTTATTGGATTTTCTTTTAGTCGCACTGGTTCTCCCAAAATAAAACTCCAGGTCGCATAGCAAAATATTTCATCGCATATGTGACCAAATTGGTCGCACTTCAGAGACCTGGTTGTCACACGTTTAGAAGATGTGGGCTGTGTCATGGCTTAACTGAATAAGGAACACCTAGCCCTATCTATGGAAACACCACGGGACTGTTCGTCGGGAGCTTCATGAACGTCCGGAAAATCGCTAAAGACTCCAACCACCCGAGCCATAGAATGTTCTCTCTTCTTCCGCACAGCAAGCAATACAGGTGGATGAAGTCTGACCCCAACAGGCTTCTGAATAGCTTCTATCACCATGCCACAGACTGCTAAATAGCTAACTAAATAGCTAACAAAATGGCTACACAGACTATCTGTGTTGACCTTTGTATTTTAGTCTATGCACACTCACAGGGCCCTACACACTAACACACTGTCTCTATGCACACTCACAGGGCCCTACACACTAACACACTGTCTCTATGCACACTCACAGGGCCCTACACACTAACACACTGTCTCTATGCACACTCACAGGGCCCTACACACTAACACACTGTCTCTATGCACACTCACAGGGCCCTACAAACTGATACTCCAACACACATACGGACACTCACTCCATCATCTGCTCACACACAGAATATGCACATACAGTGGCAAGAAAAAGTATGTGAACCCTTTGGAATTACCTGGATTTCTGAATAAATTGGTCATCAAATTTGATCTGATCTTCATCTAAGTCACAACAATAGACAAACACAGTGTGCTTTAACTAATAACACACAAATAACTGTATTTTTCTTGTCTACATTGAATACATAATTTAAACATTCACAGTGTAGGTTGGGAAAAGTATGTCAACCCCTAGACTATTGTCTTCTCCAAAAGCTAATTGGAATCAGGAGTTACCTAACCTGGAGTCCAATCAATGAGACGATATTTGAGTTGTTGGTTTGAGCTGCCCTGCCCTATAAAAAACACTCACAAAATTTGAGTTTGCTATTCACAAGAAGCATTGCCTGATGTGAACCATGACTCGAACAAAAGAGATGTCAGAAGAATTGTTGACTTGCATAAAGCTGGAAAGTGTTACAAAAGTATCTCTAAAAGCCTTGATGTTGATCAGTCCACGGTAAGACAAATTGTCCATAAATGGAGAAAGTTCAGCACTGTTGCTACTCTCCCTAGGAGTGGCCGTCCTGCAAATATGACTGCAAGAGCACAGCACAGAATGCTCAATAAGGTTAAGAAGAATCTTAGAGTGTCAGCTAAAGAATTCTAACATCTCTGTTGACGAGTCTGCGATACGTAAAACACTAAACAAGATTGGTTTTCATGGACACCACAGAAGAAGCCACTACTGTCCAAAAAAAGCATTGCTGCATGTCAGAAGTTTGCGAAAGAGCACCTGGAAGTTCCACAGCACTACTGGCAATATATTCTGTGGACAGATGAAACTACAGTTGAGTTGTTTGGAAGGAACACACAACACTATGTGTGGAGAAAAAAAAGACAGCACACCAACATCAAAACCTCATCCCAACTGTAAATTATGGTGGAGGGAGCATCATGGTTTAGGGTTGATTTGCTGCCTCAGGGCCTGGACAGCTTGCTATCGTCGACAGAAAAATGAATTCTCAAGTGTATCAAGACATTTTGCAGGAGAATGTAAGGCTTTCTGTCTGCCATTTGAAGCTCCATAGAAGTTGGGTGATCCAACAGGACAACAACCCAAAACACAGAAGTAAATCAACAAAAGAATGGCTTCAACAGAAGAAAATACGCCTTCTGGAGTGGCCCAGTCAGAGTCCTGACCTAAACCCGATTTGAGATGTTGTGGCATGACCTTGAGAGTGGTTCACACCAGACATCCCAAGAATATTGCAGAACTGAAACAGTTTTGTAAAGAAGAATTGTCCAAAATTCCTCCTGACCGTTGTGCAGCTCTGATCCGCAACTACAGAAATTTGGTCGAGGTTATTGCTGCCAAAGGAGAGTCAACCAGTTATAAATTCAAGGGTTCACATACTTTTCCCACCCTGCACTGTGAATGTTTACAGGGTGTGTTCAATAAAGACATGAACATGTCTAATTGTTTGTGTGTTCTTAGTTTAAGCAGACTGTGTTTGACTATTGTGACTTGAAGATGAAGATCAAATTTTATGCACTCACTATATATAGACTTTATTTTCTTTTTTCCCCTACTGTATTATTGACTGTATGTTTTGTTTATTCCATGTGTAACTCTGTGTTGTTGTATATGTTGAACTGCTATGCTTTATCTTGCCCAGGTCGCAGTTGCAAAAATGAGAACTTGTTCTCAACTAGCCTACCTGGTTAACTTAAAAAAAAAATTTTTTAAGTTATGACCAATTTATTGAGAAATCCAGGTAATTCCAAAGGGTTCACATACTTTTTCTTGCCATTGTACATGTATACTGACTCTACACACACCCACTCACATACAATCACTATATAAGCTGCTGGCTATACATACAGTGCATTCGGGAAAGTATTCAGACTCCTTTCATTTTTCCACATTTTGTTACGTTACAGCCTTATTCTAAAATGGATTAAATAAAACATTTTCCTCAATCTACACACAATACCCCATAATGACAAAGCCAAAACTGGTTTTTAGAAATGTTTGCAATTTTATTACAAATAAAAAACATTTGCATAAGTATTCAGACCCGTTGCTATGAGACTCAATTTAGCTCAGGTGCATCCTGTTTCCATTGATCATCCTTGAGATGTTTCTACAACTTGATTGGAGTCCACCTGTGGTAAATTCAATTGATTGGACAGGATTTGGAAAGGCACACACCGGTCTATATAATGGTCCCACAGTTGACAGTGTATGTCAGAGCAAAAACCAAGCCATGAGGTTGAAGGAATTGTCCATGGAGCTCCGAGACAGGATTGTGTCAAGGCACAGATCTGGGAAAATGCACCAAAAAAATTCTGCTTTATTGACGGTCCCCAAGAACACAGTGGCCTCCATCATTCTTAAATGGAAGAAGTTTGGAACCACCAAGACTCTTCCTAGAGCTGGCCGACCGGCCAAACTGAGCAATCAGAGGATAAGGGCCCTGATCAGGGAGGTGACCAAGAACCCGATGGTCACTCTGACAGAGCTTCAGAGTTCCTCTATGGAGATGGGAGAACCTTCCAGAAGGACAACCATCTCTGCAGCACTCCATCAATCAGGCCATTATGGTAGGGTGGCAAGACGGAAGCCACTCCTCAGTAAAGGGCACATGACAACCCGCTTAGAGTTTGCCAAAAGGCACGTAAACGACTCTCAGACCAAAAGAAACAAGATTCTCTGGTCTAATGAAACCAAGATTGAAATCTCTGGCCTGAATGCCAAGCATCACGTCTGGAGGAAATCTGGCACCATCCCTACAGTGAAGCGTGGTGTGCCAAGCTTGTAGCATCATACCCAAGAACACCCGCAGCTGTAATTGCTGCCAAAGGTGCTTCAACAAAGTACTGAGTAAAGGGTCGGAATACTTATGTAAATGTGATATTTCAGTCGCAGGTCTGTGGAGATCTTCACAATTGCTATAATAATCTGCACAGAATCTTGCATTTTAGTAATTTAGCAAAGTGGTTCCCAAACGTTTTCACTCAGTCTCTTTCAGCATTGGGGAACATCCGCACCCTACGTCTACATCTCCGGGCACAGGTACTATTTATGACAAACTGGCAGGGACTAGGAGACTAGTCAGAATTGAGGGAAAGGTGAACGGAGCAAGTACAGAGAGATCCTTGATGAAAACCTGCTCCAGAGCGCTCACAACCTCAGACTGGTGCAAAGATTAACCTTCCAACAGGACAACGACCCTAAGCACACAGCCAAGACAATGCAGGAGTGACTTCGAGACAAGTCTGAGTGTCCTCGAGTGGTCAAGCCAAAGCCCGGACTTGAACCATATCCAACATCTCTGAAGAGACCTGAAAATAGCTGTGCAGTGACGCTCCCCATCCAACCTGACAGAGCCTGAGAGGATCTGCAGAGAAAATGGGAGAAACTCCCCAAATACAGGTGTGCTAAGCTTGTAGCATCATACCCAAGAAGACTCAATCCTGAAATCGCTGCCAAAGGTTCTTCAACAAAGTACTGAGTAAAGGGTCTGAACACTTATGCAAATGTGATTTCAGTTTTGAAAAAATGTTTTTGCTTTGTCATTGTGGGGTATTGTGTGTAGATTGATGAGGGAAAAAATGATTTAATCAATTTTAGAATAAGGCTGTAACATAACAGAATGTGGAAAAAGTCAAGGGGTCTGAATACTTTCCGAATGCACTGTATATACACCTCTACTAATCCAGTACCAATCTTCCAATCCACATTGTGAATATGGTACTGGAACTATCCCTGTATATAGTATAGTAACACTTGTGTGTTTTTGTTCTACCTTGTTATTTTGAGTATTACATTGTTATTGATTACTGCATTGTTGGGGTTAGAGCTTGCACGAAAGGAATTCCAATGTACTTGTGCATTAAAACTTGACACTTACAACTTGATCATGCTTTTTAGTCCATGATTAGGCTTAGTCTGTGTCCGGGAAACTGAGATACCTGATAAATGTTTGGCCTTCTTACTCCTATGCGGCAAACATGTCTTAGCGTAGGAGATGAGATGACAGTCCCTGAGCACCTTAGTACCATCCCATATAACGGTGTCTGTCTGGAATGGAGCATAGCATGTGAATGCATGGACGAAATCTCATTTGGTGCTGAGAAAGTAAGTGTGTATACAACATGGAGGTCTTGATTCATGTCTTTTAGCCATCCTGCTCCGCTTCCTTTTCTCGGTCAGACAGGACTGTAGCCAGACTCGGTGTAGCCAAAATAGGCGGAGAGAGGAAGAAGGGTCAGGCAAGTAATGATGTAGTGATGGCAGGTGTGTCTTTCATCTGTGTGTGTTCTTCACTCTCCCTCTCTCCTTGTTCCTCCTCCCCTCTCAATGCACTCTTCCATGTTTCTCCTTTTCCTTCTCTCTCTCCCTCCTGTTCTGCCTCTGCTCCCTACCAACCAAAATGTCCAACGTTCTGATGTCATCCACTGAGAGCAAGATGTTGCACAAAGCATTGTATTTCTAAACATGTTCAAGCTGGTGAGAGGAAAACCATGGAGATGTTGCAAGGCCTAGAGGGAATTGCCATTTTTATGGATAACATTTTAGTATATGCAAATACCATGGAGGTGCACGATGGGCGTTGAACAGGAACAGTGTTTCCGCAGGGAAACACAGCTACGCTTCCTGGGACACCTCATCGATCCATCAGAAGTCAGGCCTGATCCAGAGAAAGTGGAGGTCATCAGGCAGCTATCCCCACCAGAGAACGTGCAGGAGTTATTTGGATGGTTAACTACCTAGGGAAGTATATCCCCAACCGTTCCACCCCGGGCCAACCACTGCATGAGCTCCTGAAGTCAAAGACAGCGTGGACATGGGACTACACACAGCAGGTGGCGTTCCAGTGCCTCAGCGTTTCCCCCGTCCTGACGTTCTACGACAGCAACAGAGCCACCACAGTCTCAGCAGACGCAAGTAGCTATGGGCTTGGCAGTGTACTACTATAGCGCCATGGGGAGGGGAAGCCAGTGGCATACTGCTCTAGGTGGCTCACAAAGGCAGAAACCAGATACGTGCCAATCGAAAAGTAGCGTCTGGCGACCGTTTGGCCCTGTCTGAAGTTTGAGAAATACACGTACGGCCTGGAGCACTTCAAGTTAGTGACAGACCACAAGGCCTTGGTCCCACTAATGAACAGCAAAGACTTGGATAATGTGGCTTTACCATGCCAGAGACTACTCATGCGGGTCAAACCCACAGCAGAGTATGCACCAGGAAAAACCTTGGTCGTGGCGGACACTGTCAAGGAGTCCGTTGACACGCACAAAAAAAAAGGACAGACACAGACACGCTGAGCGTTACGCCGCAGCTAAACATCAACAACATACCTGCTACACAGAGAGAAATGGAAAACATCAGAGTTGCCCTCGGAGCAGATGATCAAGTAAATCAGGTCAGACTGGTCTGAGCATGTGAGTAAAACCCCAGTCACAGTCAGAGTTTTCCCCAGTGAAACAGAACTGTCAGAGTACAATGGTGAAGTCCCAGGGGGGAACCGCCACAGGAGGCTGCTGAGGGGAAAGCAGCTCATTATAAATGGCCAGAACGGAACAAATTGAATGGCATCAAACATCTGGAAACCAGGTTTTTTGATGTATTGGATACCATTCCACACATTCCGTTCCAGCCATTACCATGAGCCCGTTGTCCCCAATTAAGGTGCCACCAAATCTCCTGTGGGAACCGCATAGTAGTACCACAGACAAAGAGGGCAGACATTGTTGATAGAATACATAATGGACATCAAGGTCTGACCAGGGGTGGAAAAGGTACCCAATTGCCATACTTCAGTAAGAGTAAATATACCTTAATAGAAAATGACTCAAGTAAAAGTGAAAGTCATCCAGTAAAATACTACTTGAGTAAAAGTCTGAAATTGTTTTTTTAATATGCTTAAGTAATAAAAGGACATGTAATTGCTAAAATATACCTAAGTATCAAAAGTAAAAGTATAAATCATTTCAAATTCCTTATGTTACGCAAGCCAGAAGGCACAATTTATGTTTTTTATTTTACTTACGGATAGCCAGGGGCACACTCCAACACTCCAACACACATAATTTACAAATGAAGCATTTAGTGAGTCTGACAGATCAGATATGCGCGTAAATTGAACCATTATCCTGTCCTGCTAAGCCTTCAAAATGTAGGGGAAATGTATGGAGTAAAAAGCACCTTATTTTCTTAAAGAAATAGTCAAATAAAGTACAGATACCTCCAAAAACTACTTAAGTAGCTCTTTAAAGTATTTTTTATGAAGTACTTTACACCACTGGGTCTGACTAAAGCCTCAGTATGGTGGCCGGGGATCTCATCAGTGGTAAAGACAAAGATCCCGTCTTATCAGTCTTGTTGTGAGCTTAGAAAGGCACAACAAAACAAGCCACTAATCTCTGTCACTCCCTGACAGACCATGGAAAGGAGTTGCTCTGGATCTACGTGAGCGTGACAAACAACACTATCTGATCATGAGGGGCGGCAGGTAGCCTAGTGGTTAGAGCGTTGGACTAGTAACCGGAAGGTTGCAGGATCATGTCCCCAGCTGACAAAATCTGTCATTCTGCCCTTGAACAAGGCAGTGTTCCTAGGCTGTCATTGAAAATAAGAATTTGTTCTTAACTGACTTGCCTAGTTAAATAAAGGTACATTTAAAAATAAATAATCATATGCTACACAAGGTTAATCAAGATACTACACAACTACAAGCACACAGGTCACCATGAAGATGAAGGGAACCTCCACAGGGTATGACATTGCAGATGAGTCATTATTGACAATGGGCCCAAATTCTCGAGTAACTGAGAAATGGCAAAGCAGCTTGACTTTAAGCACGCACCACCCTCAGGGTAGGTGCAGACCACGATAGAAGATTCTAAAGCAGAAAGACCTGCTGGTTGTTCTCCTGTGCTACAGGTCAATCCCATACAAAAAAACACACAACTCTAAGAGGCCCTACAAAAAAACACATCAAACTAAAGGATGTGTTGGAAAAGAGGAAACAGAACCTTCTACTACAACCAACGTCACAGTCGCTACCGGGAGAAGCCTTGGTGAAAAGAGAAATGTACATGTGAAATCTTGCATCGCTTTATTGTCCTTTCAAAACCTTTACAGTAACTGTGTTTCTGTTAATTGCTGTTGTGAAGTACAGTTGTCTTCATTGTGGTTACACTCATTTGTTAGGAAATGTGTGAAAGTTAAAGGAGAAGATATCATACTATGCACGACAGTGTCACGGCATGTTGTAGTGTCACGGGCATTCTTGTGAGACATAAAACAACGTACCTGGAAAGCTACTCCTCGGATTGGACATTCACTTTATATTAAAGCCCTGACCACTCTGTGTCTTAGCCTGCTGAGCTAAAGGCCACTCCGCACCATGGCAGTAATACAACAGGAACAAATGAGGATGGGGTGTAGCTCCCTCTTCCTCATTCTCCTCCTCTGACCGTGGAAGAGGATACAAGGGAACTGACAACAGTGGCAACAATAGAGCTCCGGCCCTGGTGCCTGGTGTCACCCGAAGCCAGGAGCACAGAGAGATGGTTTTTCACCAGTGTTTAGCTGACTCACCAACCACCAACCAGATTTCAACCACTTTCTGAGGAGCATTTGAAAGAATGTTGAACAAACATAAACACTAAATAAATAGATGGCTAAAAACAGGGTGAAATCGAAAGAGCTTTTAGTATGTTGATAGGAATCGCTGATTATCTTAGCACCTGTCTAGAAAACATCTCCATTTAATTGATAGGAAGGAGCTTGAGTAGCCCATTGACAGCATTCGCCCCGTCCCAGGATGAACATAAGGGAAGTAGAGAATCACAAGCAGAGGGCTCTGTTTGTTTTCTGAAGAGATGGCTTTTGACAAGTAGCGCCACAATCAGTTGGCACAGGGCGCAATCAGCCACAGGAAACTAGGGAAGGACACTTTTGAGGGGTGCAGGCAGGCCCCCTCTCTGCAGCCTCTGCTTGGCGGGGTAAACAGGACGCAGAGTTACTCTGTGACTCCAGCTGCGCGTCTCAGCCACTCCCAGACCTGTGTATACAACCACATCCTGTTTTGACCCAGCACTCTGGCCAATCCAGAGCAGCCATCTTTAGACGGCCACCACTCAGTCAAACCCTCTCTCTTCCACTCCAGGGGCAGGCAGTGTCAATGGGAAAGAGTTGGTTGGTCTTCCTCGCTCCCCAGATGACATGACAAATGCTCAAAGTTCAAAGTTGAGTGCAAGATTGTTTAAAAAAAATAAAGTCAGGTGAACAGCGGGTAGGCCTGAGGTCTGAAGTTTAGTGGCATGACTGCGACTTGCTGTCATTTTGATACACAGTCATGTTGCTTTCTGTTTTGGTTCCGCTCGCAGAGTGCGATGAAAGGAGCCACATGCCCCTTTGCAATACCCCCCTCGCCCATGCCACACACACAAACACACACACACACTCGCTCACAGTTCAGAGTGTACTCAACGACACCATGTCCAACGAGCTTAGCAGCTTGCTCATCTTAACCCACACTTTTAGCACCAACGAACAAGAGGATTTGTTAAGATTTTACTCAGGCTGGACAGCTGCAGGAAGAGGGAGAAAAAGGAAGGAGGGGAGGGGTGTTGTGATAAAAGAGAGAGAAGGAGAGTATCAGGCTTCAGATCAGTAATAGTTCATTGGACCATGTTTAGATCTGGTTATTTCCCCCCGGGCACACCACGTCATTTCAACGTGGAAATGTGGGTCATATTTGGTTGAGACGCTGATCAATGAGATTTCAACCTTTATTCACCCACTCAAAAAGACAGCCAGAAGTTTGTTGTATACCCAATGTGTTATCACTGTGCTTTCAACCATCTGAAAGCACAACCAAGTTCCAACAGAAAAACGATGTCAGATTTTTGGTTGAGTTGTCATCCAAATGGGTTATCACTGCGCTTTCAACCATTTAAAACACACAACAAAGTTCAAATGGGAACACAAGGTCAGATTATTTATTTGTTTATGTGCTATCGCTGCACTTCCTCTAATAGCACAGCCAAATGACCTGGATGGCAGTTTAGACTACATTGTACATACTGCAAGTGATCAGGCAGCCTAGCGGTTGATTCGCTGGCTCGAATTCCTGAGCCAACTAGGTGAAAGATCTGTTGATGTGCGCTTGAGCAAGGCACTTAACCCAACTTGCTCCTGTAAGTCTCTCTGAATGAGAGCATCTGCTAAATCAGTGGTTCACTAACTGTGGGGGGAGCAGAGTTTTTTTTGGGGGGGGGGGGGGCTTTCAATTACCCTTGAAAGTTGTAGTAGTAGAATGCACAAGGTGCAATTTCAAAATAGTCAGTTTTCCTCTTGACATGTCAGTCATTGCATACCTTAGAGCACTATTTATGACTTGTCAGATCAACTAGCCCATGTCAGCTAACGTTTTTTAGCCCATAGACTTTGTTGTAACGTTTGAGTTACTCAAAATGTCACACAAATTAGACATGGCAAGATGGGACAGAATTTCACAAAAATTTGCTTTCAAATTGAAAAATTCTCTGCACCCCATGACAAAATGTGTAGAATTGCAGGAAATAACCTTTAAACCTGCAAAATGTTCTCTCCACCAACAGGAAGGGTGTGAACATTTTGTCATAAATAGTGCCCGTAGAAGTAGACGTAGGGTGCGGGATGTTCCCCAATGCCGAAAGAGACTGAGGGAAATTTTGGGAACCACTTTGCTAAATTTCTCAAATGCAAGATTCTGTGCAGATTATTATAGCAATTGTGAAGATCTCCACAGACCCGCGACTGAAATATCACATTTACATAAGTATTCCCGACCCTTTACTCAGTACTTTGTTGAAGAACCTTTGTAGAAGGTGCTCAATTTCCAGTCTCATAGCAAAGGGTCTGAATACTTATCCAAATAAGGTGTTTCTGTTTTAAATTTTTAATACATTTGCAAAGTTTTCTACAAACCTGTTTTTGCTTTTGCATTATGGGGTATTGCGTGTAAATTGATGATTAAAAAACAAAATCAATTTTAAAATAAGGCTTAGAATTACTCAAGGGGTTAGAATACTTTCCGAACGTTGAAGATCTGACGTTGTTTCAAAGGCACAAATTCAACATATTTTATACAAGGTTTGTCTATATTGAAAATGGGTTACACTGACATAATCCTGAGGTTGAAATTTCACTCTCAAAAACAGTTTATGTTGATGACTTTTTTTCATAGTCAGTATATTTTCCACATCACAATAGGTTGACATATTATGTTGATTCAACCAGTTTGTTCCCAGTGGGTTGAGATCCTTCACATTTGATAAAAAACATGGACAATGGGGATGTATCCCCCAAGTCTAAGGTTCAGAGCGGTGGACTAGCATGAACTAGCGTAGCTTAGCATCCTGGTTTGGATGTTTGGGCTGGCACATGGAGGCTAGCAGAACCAGACAGAGTAGGGGTAGGATAGGGGCCCACAGGGTCAGGTGCTGAGTGGGACCCATGCTCCCCATGGGGGGCCAGTGGCCCTCCCAGCTCTCAGCAGAAGTGCTCCCCTCCCCCCATTTATACAATTTCTTCTCCCTAACCATCACTTTTTTCTGAAAGAGAGGGAGGTGGTACTAGAGAGGCAGGTTATTCTCAACGGATCTTCCAACACAGGAACACTCAATTTCAGTTTCTCATGATGCTTATTGCTTAAGTAAAATACAGAAAATAAAACCGATTTCAGAACTCTGATGTCATGAGGTCAGCAGGTGTGCACATGACACTAGGAGCAGTGGTGCAGATTTGTTAACATACGCTTCTCCTTGAATCTATTTTGCACAACACAGGGTCTCATTGAAGGGAGGGGGGCGTGAAAGTGATAGAGAATTAGCATATATATACACAGGCATCAGTGAGATGGATTAGAGCTGGTCTTTAGAGCCAGATAATGTATGCTGTGGGAACTACGCCCCAGGCTTTAGACCCTGTAGGATCTCTCCCTTTTCTAGCCTGGCATATGAATCCCTAGATGATATATCTCCAAACAGCACCGCAGCCTCCTCCTAGGCAACAATCTGCTAGCTAGTGTCATCCACGTGACTCCCTTTCTGTGATAGGCCAACCCCTGCTATCTAGGAGGGTTCAGGGGGCCCAGCAACAAAAGTAAATGGGCCCCATCGACTTGAGCCCCATGTCCCATCTACTTACCATAAATATCAAGCGAGCAGCCCAAAGACCCCAACCCCCAGTGGAAGACAACACATGAATTACTGTTCTCTGATTTATTATGAAAAAAATATATTTTTTGGGACATAGACATATATACAATTCTCTTCATAAATACAAATGATGTACAAAAAAAATTAAATAGAAAAGAATATCTCATGGTTATGTACACATTGCATTGTTAAATTAAAGAGGACAATAATACAAATATTAAAACAAAAAAACTATTTGGTTTCAAATTAAAAAGAACAACCTCTTTGGAGTCCTTCACTCTGTAAAAAAATAAACATATTTTTAAAGATCCAGCACTGTCGGTTTAAAATAAAAATATAAAAAAAGAGGATATTTTTATAAAATCGGGGAAGCAGACTTTATGCACTTCATTCAAGTCAAGGGAATGCCATAACATTTTTTTTGTTAAATCACTGGGTGTTTGGCAAGATGGATGCTGTAAATTGAAAGACAGTGAGAAAATCAAACTGTACAAATGACATGTACTACGACTTTCAACTGTTTCGAATAAGACTTTCTGGTGTGTTTGTAAAAATATATATATATATATATACACACTCCGAAAGAGACGGACAAAAACATGTACAGCATCAAACAAACACATAAAAGAACACATACAAAATGTCAGTGTGTAAGATCAGTACCATTTTTCCTTAAGTCATAGCATAATTTAAAGATCAGGCACTTGATAAGATTGAGTTTCCTAAGTATACTGTACATGTAATGCTCTGAAAGATAGGGCACATTGGTGATTTATTTCCATAGGGAAAGGGTGTCCAGTTTAGGGACCAGAAGGCCTAGATATTACATACGGCCACTACAAACTCACAGATATTAATAGACAACTGTCCAGCTAATGTTTCAGTAAACCTTCATCTTCAGTTCTTTGATAGCTTCAACATTGTTCCCCACCTTGACACCAAAAAAAACTAGCCCAGATAGGCCACGAAAATGTCCTTGGTGTTAATTTTGATTCTCAAGTGGATTGCAGTGATATCTTATTCATAGTTTGTAAAAAAAATTAAAAAAAATAAAAGGCCTCTAGTTTATTTGAGATGTCGTTTTCTTTTCGATAAGGCATCAGGAGAGAAAAAGGTCCTGCTTCTCTGTGATTGGTGAATCCTTGGCACTCTTCAGAAGAAAGTTCTTTTTGTTAAAATTTAACAGAAAGCACATTATATTAGAATTAAAAATGTAGTGCAAATTATGCCGGAACATTCTTTCTACTCTCCACCCCCACTTTTCACGTATTGTATCCAAAATTGTTGTCAAAAAGTTCATTTTTAATGAGCAGCATGAATAAATATTAAATAATACATGTTGATTTAATATATCCTCTTCAATTCTTTGAATTGTCTTTGAAAGATTGTAAACATGATCAGGCAAAGCCCTTGTTGGTCACCGTACTCTTGGTGTCAGAATACTATGTTAAACCTAAAGGTGGGAAAATTATAGAGAGAGGGAGAAAGTTACCAATCAAATCTTGAAAAAGTTAGTTGACAAACTTCCGAAACTCTTAATAATAACCAGTTTGAAGAGGAGGATCTGCTTACCTCAGTAGCAAAGACACACTGTTCAGCTTGCTGTTCTGTCTGGATGATGAAAACTGGGTGGTACAAGCCTTCTTTAGGGAAGCTCATTGGTGGAACCAATATGCTGCCTTCTGATTTCCTGTTGAAAAGAGATGGAGGGAAAGGAGGTCAGGTTCCATAGGCACAATGGAATCATGCAACAGCAAAAACAGTGGATCCCATGATCTTCAATACAAAGTTGAGGGTTTCAAAAATCTGATAAAGCCTGAGCGTCACATAGTGAGAAATCAAGTTGTAACATCTTGCTGGGTTCAATACAAGGGCACTGGTGACTCTCTGCTTCATTGGCACAATGCCGTTTGAGTTTGACGAGGTATACTTACTGGTCAAATTTGTTCTTGGCATGACGGTCCTCCTCCTTGGCCAAGTTGTAGTCAATCATCTTCTGCTTGTAGGCCTTGCCTCCGTTTTTGTCTGCGGGGCCAGAGGTCAGCGCTGCGTCCTTATTGGACACCTTGTAATGGCCGCCAGGGATGAGGAAGGCTTCCTTCTCTCGGAGGCTGGACAAGGGGTTGGAACCACCTATGGGATGGTTGTTGACCGTCTCCAGGTCGTTACGGACAGAAGACGCCATGGCCTTCCGCCCGCGCCTTATCTGGCTTAGGACCACGATGGCAGCACACACCACCAGGGTGAGGGTGACCAGGCCCAGGGCAAAGGAGACAACCAGGACTGCGGGTAAGCCATCAGCCTTGGGCTTGGCGGTGGGTTTGAGGCTAAACTCGCATCGGGAGCCCATGAAGCCGGCCGGGCACTGGCACACAGGTCCGGAGAAGTGTGTGTAGCAGGTGCCTCCATTCTGGCAGGGGAAGACAGAGCAGGCGTCGGCGCGGACGCTGCAGTCCTTCCTGGTGAAGCCCAGGGTGCAGGTGCAGGTAAAGTCGTTGACGCCGTCCACGCAGGTCCCGGCGTTGTGGCAGGGGTTGCGGGCGCAGTCATCGATGTTGATCTCGCAGCGCGGCCCAGTGAAGCCAGGACGACAACGGCACATCAGGCTGTGGCCCAGATCCAGGCACTGACCACCTATTACAGAGACAGACGCACACTCAGCATGTTTATCAAAACTTGAAGTGCAGGTATGAGTGGCAAAGCTTCTTATGGAAGGCAAATATATACTGTGTATATTTTCTTCCTACACCAACAGGAATTTAGCCAATTACAGATAAGCTTGTGCTCATTCCCACATGATGTACAGTTACAGTGTAGCTAATGAGGACCCAGGGGGGAGTGGGCAAAATAGCCCACAACATTCTAAGACTAGGTTTTTTTTCCACCTCATAATGACAGCTATAGCTCACCCCTTATATCAGTCTGAGCCAAGATTCTTTTGTACCATGCCTATGCTGCATTTTTTACATTTTAGGCTCGGACTGGATGCATGTCAAAACAAAACAGATTGTGCAAAGAAGAAAATCATTTCTAAAAACTCCTGATGGTAACTGCCAAAGAATGTGTCCGCAGCACAGTCGGTTGAGTTTTGTGGTCAGGCGGACAGATAAGAGTTTGTGAGCGGCTCCAACATAACAATCAGAAGTCCTGGTAGGTTTCCTCTCACCAAGACAGTGGATGTGCTGTGAGGGGGATGCTTACCGTTAGCACAGGGGCTGTTGCTGCAGCGGTCAATCTTCTTCTCGCAGTTGGAACCCATGTAGCCGGCAGGACAGCGGCAGGAGTAACCACCGGTCACCTGCTCCATGCAGGTGCCACCGTTGAAGCAGGGCCCGTCGGCACAGGTCATCGCACTGATCTCACAGTTCTTCCCGTAGAAGCCTTGGGGGCAGGTGCAGGTGTAGTCATTCTCCCGATCCTGGTAATTTAAAAAGGTGGCGTTTCATATTGGACAATAAAAGACTTGGACTGTGGGTAGCAACATTTAATCCTGAGAGATAAATGCAACACGGAACTCACATTGCAGCTGCCTCCGTTCTTGCAGGGGTTGCTGTCACACTCGTTGGTTTCGATCTCACAATTGTTCCCACTGAAGCCCGGCCTGCATGTACAGGTGTAGCTGCCCTGGCCTGTGTTGGTGCAGGGAGCATCGTTCATGCAGGGCTTGTGGTTGGTGCAGTAGTTGAGGTCCTGGTTGCAGAACAGTCCTCCCCAGCCCTCTTTACAGTCGCACTGCCACGGCTGGCCGCAGGTGCCATGCAAGCAGCCAGGATAGCGGACACACTCGTCACAGAGGGGTCCCTGCCACCCAAGGCGGCACTTGCACTCGCCAGGGGCCTCACAATAACCATGCTTCTCACTACAGCCAGACCAGCAGATGGCTTTAGAGATAGGGGGGAAAAGTTGAATGAGTGTTCCCCTTTCTAATCACAAAACAACCACCCCGTCACTGAGCTCAGACACATCAAGTATTTGTTAAGTACTAAACTAAGCAGCTGGTACGCACACAAAAGGAACACATGCCATATTTGTTCACGCAAGGGAGCGCACATTAAGTTCCAACGCGTGTCCCTGTTAAACCATACACTCAGCTCCCATTGTTGGCCCGAACAAAGGATGCAAACTCTATATTTGAATAGACAGAAGCAGTTTTTTTTTTACCGGAATATTTCGTTGAAATGTCTGAATTAACTATTTCGAGAATTCTGAAGAACAACCTTAAAAAGATTTGGTCTTGTCAAAAAACGTTGTAGTCCTTCTGTACACTTACGTTCTGAGCAGTATTCTCCTTTCCAACCCGACAGGCACATTCTGGTGCCCGCGGCATCACAAGTATAGTGTCCGAATGGGTCGTCACGGGGACGGCAGTAGTCTGAGCAGCTGTCACCGTGGTAATGTTCATCACAGACAACGTGGTAAGAAAAACGAAGTTCACTTTGCTCTTCAAAATGCACATCCTGTGACCAATCCTCGCCAATGTCGAGTCGTCTACGGGTGGCCAAGCGGCTGATCAAGTTATTCTGGTTTTCTATTAAAGAGAGAGACATTGAGCAGACGAAAAATAAAATACATTCCTAAAATCCAATCTTGTGAGGTAATCACTTTTTAAAAATCTATATGTATTTTCTAATAAAATATTATCGCATTTTTGCAAATAACTAAAACGTGTCTATACTCAAACGCTTGTGCTGGGAATGACTGTTAGAGGAATATCCAAGCCACTTTCCGCCCCCTAGAGGTAGTGTGCACTGAAGGCCACCTACCTGTGGACTGGCCGTCGGAGGACTCTGCGTTCCAGGCTTCAACAATGAGCGAGAATGTACCCTACAAGCCACACAGGAAAAAATATATACTTTGTGAAAAAGCTGTAAAAGGCGAGATTATTTAAAGTGTAAACTCTTCATGAAAATCTATATGCCATTACCCAATCTATGAAATGTACCACCAGGCATTAACCATTAAAGGCCCAGTGCAGTAAAAAACGTGATTTTCCTATGTTTTAAATATATTTCCATAATACAATGACATTGTGAAAATTATTTGTGTAAGAGGTGTTCGTAAAGACTGCCTGAAATTTCCGCCTGTATTGGTGAGATGGAGTTTTGGCCTGCCTGACGACATCACCAGGTGGTACATTAGTTAATAGACTAATAAGAGAATTTCCCACTCACAGTCAGTCCTAGCAAAATTCTCACATGCGAAATTGCTCTTTACTAAGAAGCCATTTTTTGTTTCTTCTTGGCCATTTATTTGAAAACAATCACAGGAAGGCACTTAATTGTTACCCAGAAAGGATTTGATATTGAGATAAAAACGACTGCATTGCACCTTTAGTTTCCCATCAGCTCTATGGTATATTGAGTATGTGTACAGTAGGCTACTTACCGGCCACTTGAAATGGAAAGGCACTCTGATGGGTGCGCTACTGGAGATGGAGCTCGGGTCGACACTGAAGATTTCGGTCAGTCCCATGCCATAAGTGCAGGGGGGCTCAGGTGAGATGACATCTTGGGAATGTTTAAGACAGACTCGGAAGAATATCTGGCAGTCCCTAGACCGTTTACAGACACTACGGGTACTACTGAAGGAGTGTACTTTCAACTCAAACACACCGGACGACTCGACCTACAGGAAAGAATAAGTACATATCAGTGCGTAAAAGGCGCGACTGCACAGGTTACCAACTCATAACACAACTCTATGAATATTTTATGTGTACTCACCAGTTGCGTTGATATCAACGCCAAAAAACACGTTAATAACAAACGAGCCATTCTGGGAAGTATTTCTTCGTCTGCTATGAAATTTTAGCAGACAGCGCCAGATATCCAATATAGAGGGGAAATGTATTGTATCCCAAAACAAGAGAAATATCATGTGCGAAATGTAAAAATAGAGCGCACTTCTTGTCAGATTTGTTTAGTCTTCAGACGATACTTAATAGAAATGGAGCTCACAACGAAAATAAAATCCCTTTGCTCTGCGGAGCAGTTGCACTCTGGACTTCTACCTTTAGTTACGTGAAGTGGAACGTGCACAAGGGATTTTATACCGCCTTCCAGCATCAGAGGGGGGAGGAAGTGGGCGCGAATGAGGGGAGTGTGTCAAAGGCTGTGCAGACTTGGATGCAATTTGGGGACTGTTTACGATGTGCTTTGATTCTGTGTCACCAAATTGGATAGGGTAATATAACAAAATGCAAAGTTTAAGGCTCTATGGATACTTCAGCCACATACCTGAACGAAAATGTGAAGAAATAAGCTATATATATACACACACGTTGAAAGAACTGCGCACCTTGATTGCGAAGAGACCTAACCTACACTCGTGTGATTTAAAAAAACAAACATATGTTGATCTATGATTAGACATTCATTTCAAGACGTAGTAAATTACATGACTGGATACATGCAATGTTGAATACACTTTATCGATGGGGAAATGTAGGTTTGCTGTGTAAGCGTGATGGGGTCATAATGTGATTGGCCATGAAACATCCCCAGTGACTTTACTTCTATTATTAAGCAGTGGTTAGTTTTCTCTTCTTTTTGTTTTCTTCAGCGTGCCGCGTGCCACCCTATTCTTCATGGATGTTTTCATCCCTTTCTCCTGGGAGGGAGGACAATGACCGTGTACGGAGGAGGGGGCTTCGCGCACACCACTTTAATTCAGCCCCAGAATTGTAATTGTTCTGACGCGTGTGAGGCCTCAAACCGGCAGACTTCGGAGCGAGATATTTTATTGTGTCATCGAAAGATTCGGAGGAGTAGCACTGGAAATGTCAGATAATTGCTTTTGTATGAGGAGGGGGGTCATGACTACAGCTGTATGATAATCAACGGCACCTGGCTATGCAACCCACCTTCTCCTTCCATAGGCTGGGCTACACAACGTCTTCACTGCGTATTAAGCACGCAATAAGCCCCCAATGTCAGAGAAGGGAAAAGTGAATAATTTCCATAGGTAGGCATTTTAATAGTCTAAATAGCATTGTTTTGGCTGGACAGATTAGGGGATAGCCTATCCTACACCACAACACAGCTAATGATGTAGGATAGGCTACCATATCTCATGCTGCTCCGGTCCAGGCAGAGTAAGTAGCATACAATCCATTCCACTTTTGTATATTTAAAATGTAGGCCCATAAATATCGCCACAATCATGTCTACGTGCGTGCGTGCAGGCAGGAGATGAGCATGATATCAGTCAATATGAATAAATCCTGTCCCTCATTAGGTCAGTACAGGTGCACCAAAGCTGGGACCGAGAGACTGAAAAACAGCGTCTATCTCAAGGCCATCAGACAGTTAAATAGTCGACACTAGCCGGCCCCTGCCCAGTAACCTGTCTTGAACTTTAGTTACTGTCACTAGATGACTACCACCCGGCACCGTTGAGGCTGCTGCCCTATGTACATATTCATGAAACACTGGTCACTTTAATAATGGAACACTGGTCACTTTAAATAATGTTTACATAGTGTTTTACCCACTTCATATGTATATACTGTATTTGTGGAGTTTCTCCCATTCCTCTCTGCAGATCCTCTCAATCTCTGTCAGATTGGATGGGGAGCGTTGCTGCAGAGCTATTTTCTCCAGAGATGTTGGATCAGGTTCAAGTCCGGGCTCTGGTTGGGCCACTCAAGGACATTCAGAGACTTTTCCCGAAGCCACTTCTGCATTGTCTTGGCTGTGTGCTTAGGGTCGTTGTCCTGTTGGAAGGTGAACCTTCACCCCAGTCTGAGGTCCTGAGTGCTACGGAGCAGGTTTTCATCAACGGTCTTTATGTACTTGCTCCGTTTATCCTTCACTCAATCCTGATTAGTCTCCCAGTCCCTGCCGCTGAAAATCATCCCCACAGCTTGCTTCCACCACCATGCTTCACCGTAGGGATGGTGCCAGGTTTCCTCCAGGCTTGGCGCTTAGCATTCAGGCCAAAGAGTTCAATCTTGATTTCATCAGACCAAAGACTCTCGTTTCTCATGGTCTGAGAGTCCTTTAGGTGCCTTTTGGCAAACTCTAACCGGGCTGTCATGTGCATTCACGGAGTGGCTTCCGTCTGGCCACTCTACCATAAAGGCCTGATTGGTGGAGTGCTGCAGAGATGGGTGTCATAGAAGGTTCTCCCTTCTCCACAGAGGAACTCTGGAGCTCTGTCAGAGTGACCATTGGGTTCTTGGTCACCTCCCTGACCAAGTCCCTTCTCCCTGATTGCACAGTTTGGCGGGGCTGCTAGCTCTAGGAAGAGTCTTGGTGGTTCCAGACTTCTTCCATTTAAGAATGATGGAGGCCACTGTGTTCTTGGCAACCTTTGGTGCTGCGGACATTTTTTGGTGCCCTTCCCCAGATCTGTGCCTCGACAATTCTGTCTCGGCTCTCTAGAGACAATTCCTTCGACCTCATGCCTTGGTTTTTGCTCTGACATCCACTGTCAATCGTGGGACCTTATATAGACAGGTGTGTGCCTTTCCAAATCATGTCCAATCAATTGAATTTACCACAGGTGGACTCCAATCAAGTTGTAGATACATCTTAAGGATGATGAATGTAATCAGGATGCACCTGAACTCAATTTCGAGTATCATAGCAAAAGGTCTGGATACTTATGTAGATAAGGTATTTCTGGTTTTTATTTTGACTACATTTGCAAACATTCCTAAAAATAAAGGTGTCCAAACGTTTGACTGGTACTGTATATACACCGGTCTACTGTTAATTGCTCTTTTTTTCCTGGCCCAAGCAAGTCTCTTCTTATTGGTGTCCTTTAATAGTGGTTTCTTTGCAGCAATTCAAACATTAAGGCCTGATTCACACAGTCTCCTCTGAACAGTTTATGTTGAGATGTGTCTGTTACTTGAACTCGGTGAAGCATTTATTTGGGCTGCAGTCTGAGGTGCAGTTAACTCTAATGAACTTATCCTCTACAGCAGAGGTTTCCTGTGGTGGTCTTCATGAGAGCCAGTTTCATCATAGCACTTGATGGTTTTTGCAATTGCACTTGAAGAAACTTTCAAAGTTCTTGACATTTTCTGGATTGACTGACCTTCATGTCTGAAAGTAGTGATGGACTGTCATTTCTCTTTGCTTATTTGAGCTGTTCTTGCCATAAAATGGACCTGGTCTTTTACCAAATAGGGCTATCTTCTGTATACCACCCTTACCTTGTCACAACACAACTGATTGGCTCAAATGCATTAAGGAAAGAAATTCCACAAAATTAACTTTTAACAAGGCACACCTGTTAATTTAAATTAATTTCAGGTGACTACCTCATGAAGCTGGTTAACAAAATGTCAAGAGTATCCGAAGCTTTCATCAAGGCAAAGGGTGGCTACTTTGAAGAATCTCAAATATAAAATATATTTTTTGTTTACGACATGATTCCATATGTGTAATTTCTTCGTTTTGATGTTTTCACTATTCTACCATGTAGAAAATAGTAAAAAATAAAGAAAAACCGTGGAATGAGTAGGTGTGTCCAAACTTTTGACTGGTACTGTATATATTGTATGTGTATGTGACCAATACATTTTATTTTATTATAACTGTTTCAGCTTCAACTACACATAGCAGGTAGGCATGTAGATTCTGTGTTATACCGTTTTTGGTACGGCTGTCTGTTTATGTATCTCTGTAATGATGCCGATGGCCCTCGAGTGGCTTCCAGTCAAGTGGAGCGTGTCCGCCATATTCTCTCTGCGAAAACATGAGCAACTGCCCGATCGTTCGTTCTATCCAAACCTCTGAAGGAAGGCTATGGCAATGGAATAACTACTAAATAATCGGATAAAGGGAGTGTAGTCTAATAGCTTTAGCCTAGAGCATTTCCTTGTTGGTGCTGTATTGCCTAGTTAAATAAAAGTTAAAAAAAAAAAAACATTTAAAGGCGCAATTAAAAACGTAAAGGAATAACCATAAATCTGAATTCCACACGACAGCGACATTATCTGTAGCCTACAATCTAATGTGTGTCAGTAGACTGCGTGTGCTTGCTGTTGCGGGGATCTACAGAGACAATGGGCAGCTTTGCAAACTGTTGCTCATCTTCGGCGCTCGTCTATTGTAATGCTAATGAGGGCCGCGCGTGCCTCGGCTGGCCCTGACTACCCCGGGCACGCTTCAGCTGAAGCGCGTCAAAAAAAAAAAAGAGTAACGATGAACCTCTATTGTCATTATTTTGTTGGATAATTATCCAGACTGGATGCTTTCGCGGCTTGAGTTCCAACTCGGGACAAAAGACTGGATAAATAAATATGAACTGTTCTCTGTAAACAATAAAAGTCGCCATCATGCGTATCCACAACCGGACGGAACGCTTCCTTTGTATGAGATTGTTTTAACCAAAACAACAATGCAAGTTGTGTGGTTTTAACGACAGCATGTTGTGTTATGACACGTTTGATAGGATATGAATGTCAACTATGACCTTTTTATTAGGTCCATGGCACTAAGCCTTCTATCCAATACACATTTGAGTCAGTGAAAGCAGATAATTGCCTGAAACAATGACAACATATGTAACATCCAATGCACATTTTGTTTGGCGTATTTACGCTCTCATGGGACCTATAGTCAAATGCGTCAAACACTTTTGCGCCCAATTGTTGACACTTATTGATTTTGTTGCAGTGCTTGACTTCGGCGGAAACTGTCCGGAACGTCGTATCGGCACTTCCCTTTTTGGGGGTATTGAGTACTGGCTCTTCATGGAATAGCAATGGAGGATGGATATTAATTTCCTGATTCCGCTTTGTTTCAAGTTTATTTGCCGCTATTCTGTGAATGTGTGAGTGACTGAGTATAGACTGTTCGAGATTGCGCAGATTGAAAATGTGCCCGCATGAATGGCATGATGCGCCGTTACAAATTGCCAATTGAGGGGTTGTAAGGTCATGAAAAGTCAAGGAAATTAGTTTGATAATTGTCATTCATAAAAGCACACTTTTAAAATACGATCAATCCATTTTTTAAAAATAAATTCAAAACATAATTTGTAGCAGTTATCGCGGTAGATAACTATAGCTAATTAAGCATTCATTTGGTTGTTGCCTTTCCACCAGCACTGTAGAGCCTAAATAAATCTGCACCGTTGGAAAACTGGGATTCCCAAGATTAAACAGTAGCCATGCAATTGCGGCAACGTTAAACATATTCTAAGAATAGCCTAATGGACAAAACCTGCTGTGCATAGATCTTCCCTGAAACATTAATATTTCAGCCTTATACATAAACATGTCTAGATAGATACCTTGATTTGAAATAGCCTACCTTAATGTTGAAAAATCCTGCACACCCAGCTCTCTAGATGGAGGGTTGACCACAGGTTAACAACATGTGACTATAACTGTGCAGTTCTGTGGGGGACTAAAGTGCCTTGATCAAGGACACAACGGCAGGAGGTAATAGGACTACATGGGATCAGACACAGCAGCTTTCCAGTATCAATAATTCTTAACTTTCATGTAGGCTATAATAATAGTCATGGACATTTGGTTAAAAGCCATGGAGGTCATGGAAAATGTGTATAAACCGTTAACATTGAATAATCAGAGGTCTCTCTCTCTATACCATAATGTAATTTGTGAATTTCGGTGAACAAATGGACCGACTTGGAAAGACTCCTGCACTTCTTCCATCCCAAGTCAAGCACTAGTATTATACAAATTAATATCAGATACAATTGTTAGGGATAGGCCTACGCAGGTGTCGCCGCGTGGCTTGTAATGAGAGGAATTCGACGAAGGGAGAAAGAAGTCGATGACCGGATGCCACGATCGAATGTGCATAATTGTAATTTGCCTGTGTTTGCAGAGGCAGATATTCGACAGGACATGACACAGCACGCATTTAACAAGTATTTAGCATGCATAATGTCCGTGGAACGAGCTTGTCAGAAATGTGAATGTTATGAAATTTAAAATATTTGGTCGATTTGCATCTAAATGTTGTGCTATTTCTTCAACCATACTGGAACAGCTTTTGGGCAAATGTTCTAGCACTTGCCACTCGAACTCGCCACACGTGCCCAATGTCCAAATGGTGTAGGACTCGTCGCTTTTGCCATAGTGTGGCGTGTGTCTGACCTGTGGTGCTAAAACTGGGAGGAGAAAAAGAGGGAACAACCAGGAGGAGCGGAAAGACGCACTCCTTGAACATTTGGAGAGGTGTTACTCGGTGGCAGAAGGCGTAGGGCGCCTATAAATGTGAATTTGCTCATTCTGTAGAGGTGTCAAGTGCAACACCACAGGCCGATTCCCAGGCTTTCTGCCGCGTGCATGTTCATTAAATAGCAGTTTAAGGTGGCACTTTGTTCGTAGAGTTTGGTCGCACCTTTCCACGAGCAGATTTTGCTTGGTCCAAATGAAATGGCACATTGCCCTTTGCAGGACACCTATTCATTTCTTTACCCCCCAACTTGTCCCAGCCTACTCAAATAAGGCCAAACTCTGCCGGTAATAAAAATGACCTCACTAAAGCAGACAGACAAAAAAAAAGAAGCTCACTTTTGTCCAGATCTATGTAAATAACCTACCTAGTGCATTACGTAATTGTCACTTCAAATTAAATTGTATTTGTCACATGCTTAGTAAACAAAACAAAACAATATGTCACTATAGTCATTTCAGTGGTAGTACTAGTTCTTTTATTACTTGAACTATAACGCATGGGAAAGTGTAATTCAATTTAAAATGTGACACATTCAAATCGAATTTCGTTTTCTTCCAACCAAAGTAGCCTACTTCTGATAATTCTACTAATTAAGATATTATTCTATTAAAATATGCAGATTAAATCAATAATTCGTTAAATATATAACTCAATAACTATGGTATTAAAATAAAGATTAACTTCATTTTCACAAGAAAGCCTGTGGCCATTTGTATTTTGGCACGTGTGCGTCTGACTGGGGGGGGGGGAAACTAGAAATCCCCAACACCTCACAATTTGCAGGCATTTGTGAATTGAGCCATCACATGCTGCTCCCTTCACACCTTACTCTCAAACGGTGGCTTTATCGTCTAGTTTTATTCCAATTGGCATCAAAGTCATGTGTTTCTGTAAAATCTATTCAAACGAATTTCTCCCTCTTGAATTTTCTATTAATTGCCCACACTATGCACAATGCTATTTTACAGGCTACAGAAAATATGTTTTGATACAATAAAACAATACACTTCGTCAAACGAACATTCAATTATCTGGCGACAGTTTTGTTGTATTCCTGCAGTCAGCATGATAATTTAACACTCCCTCAAAACTTGAGACATCTGCAGCATTGTGTTTTGTGACAAAACACATTTTAGTGGCCTTATTGTCCATAGCACAAGGTGCACCTATGTAATGAGCATGCCGTTTAATCAGCTTCTTGATATCCCACACCTGTCAGGTGGATGGATTATCTTGGCAAAGGATAAATGCTCACAAAATTTGAGAGAAAAGCTTTGTGTGCGTATGGAACATTTCTTGGATCTTTTATTTCAGCTCATGAAACCAACACTTTACATGTTGTGTTTATATTTTTGTTCAGTATAGATTCCAGGGTATTTAGAGGATATTCAACACATTGCCATGAAAACACCTAAACCGACTTAGTGCACATGACATGTTCATTTGTGCCAAATCACACAAGATGCTAGATTGATTTTTATTTTCTTTAATTTGGGACTTTGTGAATCTAATAGAACATTCAATAAGCATATATTCAGACATGTCGATCCATTTTTCACTCAGTGTCTGGCATCGGCCCAATTTCACATGGCTTGCCTTGGCTTGGCTTGATTTGCTGAAAATGCCTCTCCCACTCATTCCTACAGCACAAGCCTCTGTTGCACACAGTCCCCTTGGCATCGGCAGTACCTGTCCAAGGCATGACTTCTCATTGGTGGAGAGAAGCTTAGAGAGTCTCAGAGTGCAACATTAATATCCTTTACCCTGACCAGCTCAGTCTTAGATATGCACAAAGCAAAACCAATCATTCACTGTTGTTCAAAGCTGATCAAACTCCCAGAGCACCAAATCCAAGTGCATGGAAGTTGTAGATAAGAGCACTGTTCTCTGGTCTGTTCCCTGTATGACTGGCTGGTGGGTAGAAGTGGATGAACTAATGTGGACTGAAATGGTTCAATCAATAATGTCTAACCACTCAGCCGATTTTGTATACGTCAGTGCCAACAGACAATTCGATGGGGGGGGTGCTACACTACCTACACCAGAGCATCTGAGATCCAGGAAGTGATCCCCCCCCCCAAAGACATGCTTGCGACAGTCAAAAGTCCAGGTGATTGGATGGTCTCTCCTCCTCGTCTCCTCGCCCACGTGTCCAGAGACGCCCGCCGCCCACCCCACCGAGTGACTGTGGCCCACCATCCTTTTGGCCTGTCACTGTGGAGGGGTGGGCTGCGATTGGTGGGTGCGAGTGAGAGCGCCACTCACTCTTGTTTGGAACGCCAGAACCTTCCGGCAATGGAGCCTAAGGACATGCCCTGCTTCTTCTGCTTGGTCAGCTCTGCCAACCTCTGCTCCTCCTCCTGTCCCCACACACAAACAGTATCTACATTTACATCAGTACAATGGACTATTGCACCAAAGCGCTCGCAAAACAGTTGGAGAAAGGGCATCAAGCTATCAACAGTAAAAAACGTTTTTCCTACAGAAAATGTCATGTTTGTTGAGGATGAGGACACTTCTCTCATGTTAATAATGTTAATGTATTTGTGAGTCGTCCTCCATATACATTGGGTTTGTTTAGACTGTACCTGTGCTAGCTGCGCTTGTCTGCGTTTGAAGGCCTCTACGGGGTCATCTTCCAGTGCATAGTTCTCCAGGACAGAGCGGACGTCATCCACTCCACTGAGAGCAATGGCTGCCAGAGAGAAACACGAGTGAATAGGGTGTCTGGGAAGGAACAGGTTGGTCGACACACACGCCACTGCGTGCGCACACACACTTACTCTTGAGAAAATGAGCTAGGTCGTAGAGTGTTCGGTCCTCTGAGTTGCCGTCCCATTTCGTCAGAGCCATGCCGTTGAAAGGCTGCAGGCTGAAGGCTTCCCTCTTACAGTCCACCACTATCACCTTGGAAGTGTCCCGGTTGAGACACGACACGTCCTACAGGGGGTGGAAGAGTTGAGTTACAAGACACTGAGGAATTTATCTAAAGTTTCGATTTCACCGGGGGCAAACTACCTGCCCTCCAGGACACCTACACCACCCGATGTCACAGGAAGGCCATAAAGATCAAAGACAACAACCACCCGAGCCACTGCCTGTTCACCCCGCTATCATCCAGAAGGCGAGGTCAGTACAGGTACATCAAAGCAGGGATCGAGAGACAGAAGCTGTTTTTCAATCTCAAGGCCATCAGTCAGTTAAACAGCCACCACTAACATTGAGTGGCTGCTGCCAACACTGACTCAACTCCAGCCACTTTAACAATGGGAATTGATGGAAAATATATCACTAGCCACTTTAAACAATGGTACTTAATATAATGTTTACATACGCTACATTACTCATCTCATATGTATATACTGTACTCGATACCATCTATGCCGTTCTTTACCATCACTCATTCATATATCTTTATGTACATATTCTTTATCCCTTTACACTTGTGTGTATAAGGTAGTAGTTTTGGAATTGTTAGGTTAGATTACTCGTTGGTTATTACTGCATTGTCGGAACTAGAAGCACAAGCATTTCGCTACACTCGCATTAACATCTGCTAACCACAAATAAATTTGATTTAAAAATTAAATCTATCCCTTTCATGGTTTAAAAATGGTAATTGTGACAATTGGAAGAAATACAAATGGGTTGCAATCATCTTTTTTTTAATCAATGAATGTAATGTTTGCATATATTGTATATTGATGATGATTCAGAGCATTTGGAAAGTATTCAGGAGCCTTGACTTTTCCCCCCCAAAATGTGTTACAGCCTTATTCTAAAATGTATTAAAACATTTCTTCCCCATCAATCTACACACAATAACAACAAAGTGAAACAGGTTTAGACATATTTGCAAACGTATTAAAAATAACAAATACCTTATTTACATAAGCATTTAGACCCCTGATACTCAAAATTGAGCTCAGGTGCATCCTGTTTCCATTGATCGTCCACTGGTGATAAATTCAATTGATTGGACAGGATTTGGAAAGGCAGACACAGTGTATGTCAGAGCAAAAACAAAGCCATGAGGTTGAAGGAATTGTCCATAGAGCTCCGAGACAGGATGGTGTCGAGGCACAGTTCTGGGGAAGGGTGCCAATATATTTCTACAGCATTGAAGGTCCCCAAGAACATCGTGGCCTCCATCATTCTTGAATGGAAGAAGTTTGGAACCACCAAGACTCTTCATAGAGTTGGCCGCCTGGCCAAACTGAGCAATCAGGGGAGAAGGGCCTTGGTCAGAGGTGACCAAGAACCCAATGGTCACTCTGACAGAGCTCTAGAGTTCCTCTGTAGAGATGGGAGTACCTTCCAGAAGGACAACCATCTTTGCAATACTCTACCAAATCAGGCCAGACGGAAACCACTCCTCAGTAAAAAGCATGACAGCCCGTTGGAGTTTGCCAAAAGGCACCTAAAGGACTCAGACCATAAACAAGATTCTCTGGTCTGATGAAACCAAGTTTTAACTCTTTGGCCTGAATGCCAAGCATCACGTCTGGAGGAAACCTGGCACTATCCCTTACGATGAAGCATGGTGGTGGAAGCATTATGCTGTGGGGATGTTATTCAGCAGCAGGGACTGGGAGACTAATCAGGATCGAGGGAAAGATGAACGGAGCAAAGTACAGAGAGATCCTTGATGAAGAGTGCTCAGGATCTCGGACTGGGGCGAAGGTTCAACTTACAACGACCATAAGCACACAGCCAAGACAACGCAGCAGTGGCGTCGGGACAAGTCTCCGAATGTCCTTGAGTCACCAAGCCAAAGCTCGGACTTGAACGCGATCGAACATCTCTGGGAGACCTGAAAATAACTGTGTAGCAACACTCCTCATTCAACCTGACAGAAATGGAGGATCTGCAGAGAAGAATGGGAGAAACTCCCCAATTAGACTGGAGGCTGTAATCTCTGCCAAAGGTGCTTCAACAAAGCACATAGTAAAAGGTCTGAATTTTTATGTAAATGTAACTTTAAAAACCTGTTTTTGCTTTGTCATTATGGGGTAGTGTGTAGTCTGATGAGGGAAATAAACAATTTAATCCATTTTAGAATGAGGCTGTAACATACCAAAAATGTGGAAAAAGTCAAGGGGTCTGAATACTTTCCAAATGCACTGTACACACATTGTAGAGGGGAGAACACACCCTCTTCCGCTGGCATGCCCTGTGCAGTCAGTCTCAGTGGTGGACCTGGGGAGCAGATGGAGAGGAACACTCCATCTCACTGAGGTATTCTGGATCCCCCTGAGGTGCTGACTAGCCTGGCAGAGCAGTGGGAGGCGCCCGCAGTGTGTGTGTGTGTGTGTGTGTGTGTGTGTGTGTGTGTGTGTGTGTGTGTGTGTGTCTCGAGAGGTATGGGAAAGAACCAGCACACTCTCCTTACTCCCAATAAATAAATCAGCATCTACCTGCTTTCTGTGATGGGGCCCAATCCCCAAGAGAATGTGTGTGGATTCGAGGTCGACCGATTAATCTGAATGGCCGATTAATTAGGGCCGATTTCAAGTTTATAACAATCGGAGATCTGTATTTTTGGGCGCCGATAAATTTTTTGAATAGATATCTTTTTATACTTTTATTAAACTAGGCAAGTCAGTTAAGAACAAATTCTTATTTTCAATGACGCCCTAGGAACGGTGGGTTAACTGCCTCGTTCAGGGGCAGAACGACAGATTTTCACCTTGTCAGCTCGGGGGATCCAATCTTGCAACCTTATAGTTACTTAGTCCAATGCAATAATGACCTGCCTCTCTCTCGTTGCACTCCACAAGGAGACTGCCTGTTACGAGAATGCAGTAAGCCAAGGTAAGTTTAGCTAGCATTAACTTATAAAAAACAATCAATCATAAATCACTAGTTAACTACACATGCTTGATGATATTACTAGATATTATCTAGAGTGTCCTGCGTTGCATATAATCTGACTGAGCATACAAGTATCTGACTGAGCGGTGGTAAGCAGAAGCAGGCACAAACATTCAAACAGCACTTTCTTTGCGTTTTACCAGCAGCTCTTCGTTGTGTGTCAAGCATTGCGCCGTTTATGACTTCAAGCCTATCAACTCCCGAGATGAGGCTGGTGTAACCGAAGTGAAATGGCTAGCTAGTTAGCGCGCGCTAATAGCGTTTCAAACGTCACTTGCTCGGAGCCTTCTAGTAGTTGTTCCCCTCGCTCTGCATGGGTAACGCTGCTTCGATGGTGGCTGTTGTCGTTGTGTTGCTGGTTCGTGCCCAGGGAGGAGCGAGGAGAGGGACGGACGCTATACTGTTACACTGGCAATAAAGTGCCTATAAGAACATCCAATAGTCAAAGGTTAATGAAATACAAATGGTATAGAAGGAAATAGTCCTATAATAACTACAACCTAAAACTTTTTACCTGGGAATATTGAAGACTCATGTTAAAAGGAACCACCAGCTTTCATATGTTCTCATGTTCTGAGCAAGGAACGTTAGCACATATTGCACTTTTACTTTCTTCTCCAACACTTTGTTTTTGCATCATTTAAACCAAATGGAACATGTTTCATTATTTATTTGAGGCCAAATTGATTTTATTGATGTATTATATATTAAGTTAAAATAACAATGACAATGTATGTCAGAGCAGAAACTAGACCATGAATTCCAAGGAACTGTCTGGATTTCAGAGAAAGAATTGTGATGAGGCATATACAGTGGGGCAATAAAGTATTTAGTCAGCCACCAATTGTGCAAGTTCTCCCACTTAAAAAGATGAGGCCTGTAATTTAACTATGACAGACAAAATGAAAAGGAAAAAAAAACCACACTGTAGGATTTTTTATGAATTTATTTGCAAATTATGGTGGAAAATAAGTATTTGGTCAATAACAAAAGTTTCAATACTTTGTTATATACCCTTTGTTGGCAATGACAGAGGTCTTCACAAGTTTTTCACACTGTTGCTGGTATTTTGGCCCATTCCTCCATGCAGATCTCCTCTAGAGCAGTGATGTTTTGGGGCTGTTGCTGGGCAACATGGACTTTCAACTCCCTCCAAAGATTTTCTATGGGGTTGAGACTGGCTAGGCCACTCCAGGACCTTGAAATGCTTCTTACGAAGCCACTCCTTCGTTGCCCGGGTGGTGTGTTTGGGATCATTGTCATGCTGAAAGGCCCAGCCACATTTCATCTTCAATGCCCTTGCTGATGGAAGGAGGTTTTCACTCAAAATCTCACGATATATGGCCCCATTCATTCTTTCCTTTACAAGGATCAGTCGTCCTGGTTCCTTTGCAGAAAAACAGCCCCAAAGCATGATGTTTCCACCCCCATGCTTCACAGTAGGTATGGTGTTCTTTGGATGCAACTCAGCATTCTTTGTCCTCCAAACACAAGGAGTTGAGTTTTTACCAAAAAGTTATATTTTGGTTTCATCTGACATTCTCCCAATCTTCTTCTGGATCATCCAAATGCTCTCTAGCAAACTTCAGACGGGCCTGGACATGTACTGGCTTAAGCAGGGGGACACATCTGGCACTGCAGGATTTGAGTCCCTGGCTGCGTAGTGTGTTACTGATGGTAGGCTTTGTTACTTTGGTCCCAGCTCTCTGCAGGTCATTCACTAGGTCCCCCCGTGTGGTTCTGGGATTTTTGCTCACCGTTCCTGTGATCATTTTGACCCCACGGGTGAAATCTTGCGTGGAGCCCCAGATCGAGGGAGATTATCAGTGATCTTGTATGTCTTCCATTTCCTAATAATTGCTCCCACAGTTGATTTCTTCAAACCAAGCTGCTTACCTATTGCAGATTCAGTCTTCCCAGCCTGGTGCAGATCTACAATTTTGTTTCTGGTGTCCTTTGACAGCTCTTTGGTCTTGGCCATAGTGGAGTTTGGAGTGTGACTGAGGTTGTGGACAGGTGTCTTTTATACTGATAACAAGTTCAAACAGGTGCCATTAATACAGGTAACGAGTGGAGGAAAGAGGAGCCTCTTAAAGTTACAGGTCTGTGAGAGCCAGAAATCTTGCTTGTTAGTAGGTGACCAAATACTTATTTTCCACCATAATTTGCAAATAAATTCATTTAAAAAAAAAATCCTACAATGTGATTTTCTGGATTTTTTTCTCATTTTGTCTGTCATAGTTGAAGTGTACCTATGATGAAAATTACAGGCCCGTATCATCTTTTTAAGTGGGAGAACTTGCAATTGGTGGCTGAATAAATACTTTTTTGCCCCACTGTATTTGGTGGAGGGTAAAAAAAAAGATAATTCTAGAGTGTTGAAAGTTTCCAAGAGCGCAGTGTTCTCCATCATTGGGAAATAAATAAAATCGTACTACCCAGACTCTGTCTAGAGCTGGCCGTCTGACCAAATTGAGCAACTGGGCAAGAAGGACCTTGGTCAGGGAGGTGACCAAGAACCTAATGACCACTCTGACAGAAATACAGAGTTCCTTGGCCAAGATGAGAGAACCTGCCAGGACAAGTCTCTACAGCACTTCACCATCTGGGAGAGTGACCAGACGGAAGTCACTCCTGAGAAAAAGGCACGACAACACACCTGGAGTTTGCAAAAAGGAACGTGACAGAAAGACAGATCACAAGCCAAAAGAGTGTGGTTTGAGAACACAAAAAATGTCCTGAATGCAAAGCGCCATGTCTGGAGAAAACCCAGACACAGCTCATCTTCCTTACCGTGAAGCATGGTTGTGGCATCATCATGCTATGGGGATGCTTTTCAGCGGCAGGTACGGGGCGACTGGTAAGGATAGAGGGAACAATAAATGGCGACAAATACAGGTAAATCCTTGATGAGGACCAGCTTCGGATTGCAAACGACCATAGACTGGGGCAAAGATTTGTTCCAACAGGACAATGACCCCCAAGCATACAGCCAAATTAACACTGGAATGGCTTCAGAACAAGAATGTGATTGTTTAGGCCAGGTCATCTGATGCATCACTTCATCTTTCTCCTTGGTAAAATAGCCCTTACACAGCCTGGAGGAGTGTTGGGTCATTGTCCTGTTGAAAAACAAATGAGTCCCACTAAGCCCAAACCAGATGGGATGGTGTATCGCTGCAGAATGCTGTTGAAGCCATGCTGGTTAAGTGTGCATTGAAATCAAATAAATCACAGAGTGTGGGGGCGCTTTGCTGCTGACACTATAACATCACCTCCTCCATGCTTTACGGTGGGAAATGCACATGCGCAGATCATCCGTTCACCCACACCACATCTGACAAAGACACAGCGGTTGGAACCAAAAATCGCACATTTGGACCAGACCAAAGGACAATTTTCCACCGGTCTAGTGTCCTTGGCTTGTGTTTCTTGGCCCAGGTAGGTCTGTTCTTATTGGTGTCCTTTAATAGTGGTTTCTTTGCAGCAATTAGACCATGAAGGCCTGACTCACACAGTCTCCTCTGAACAGTTTATGTTGAGATGTCTGTTACTTGAACTCTGTGAAGCATTTATTTGGGCTGCAATTTCTGAGGCTGGTAACTAATGAACTTATACTCTGCAGCAGAGGTAACTGGGTCTTCCATTCCTGTGGTCTTCATGAGAGCCAGTTTCATCATAGCGCTTGGTTTTTGCGACTGCACTTGAAGAAACTTTCAAAGTTCTTGAAATGCCCTATATTGACTGATCTTCATGTCTATTTGGTATTTTACCAAATAGGGCTATATTCTGTATACCCCCCTACCTTGCATTATCAGTTGTGTTGTGACGTTTGAATCTAATAAAAACACCTCTTAAGGATTAGCCCCCCCCCCCCACAATTTGCGCCTAAAATGACATACCCATATCTAACGGCCTATAGCTCAGGCCCTGAAGCAAGGATATGCATATTAGTGGTACCATTTGAAAGGAAACACTTTGAAGTTCATGGAAATGTGAAAGGAATTAAGTAGAATATAACACACTAGATCTGGTAAAAGATACAACCGTTCTTTTGTATTTTTGTTGTACCATCTTTGAAATGCAATAGAGGCCATAATGTATTTTTCCAGGCCAGGTGCAATTTAGATTTTGGCCACTAGATGGGATCAGTGTATGTGCAACGTTTTAGACTGACCCAGTTAACCTGTGCATGTATGTTTTTTGTTGTTGTCAAGACTGCCCAAATGTGCCGAATTTGTTTATTAATAACTTTTCATGTTCAAAATTGTGCACTCACCTCAAGCAATAGCATGGTATTCTTTCACTGTAATAACTACTCTAAATTGGACAGTGCAGTTAGATTAACAAGAATGGAAGCTTTCTGCCAATAGACATATCTATGTCCTGGGAAATGTTCTTGTTACTTACAACCTCATGCTAATCGCATTAGCCTACGTTAGCTCAACCGTCCCATGGAAAGGACAATGATCCCGAAGAAGGAAAGAAATCCCACAAAATGAACTGTAAAAAAAAAAGTACACCTGTTAATTGAAATGCATTCCAGGTGACTACCTCATAACTGGTTGAGAGAATGCCAAGCTGTCATCAAGGAAAAGGGTGGCTATTTGAAGAATCTCAAAGATAAAATACACTGCTCAAAAAAATAAAGGGAACACTTAGGAAGCAACACTGATTGACAATAAATTTCACATGCTGTTATGCAAATGGAATAGACAACAGGTGGAAATAGGCAATTAGAAAGACACCCCCAATAAAGGAGTGGTTCTGCAGGTGGTGACCACAGACCACTTCTCAGTTCCTATGATTCCTGGCTGATGTTTTGGTCACTTGAATGCTGGCGGTGCTTTCACTATAGTGGTAGCATGAGATGGAGTCTACAACCCACACAAGTGTCTCAGGTAGTGCAGCTCATCCAGGATGGAACATCAATGCGAGCTATGGCAAGAAGGTTTGCTGTGTCTGTCAGCGTAGTGTCCAGAGCATGGAGGCGCTACCAGGAGACAGGCCAGTACATCAGGAGACGTGGAGGAGGCCATAAGAGGGCAACAACCCAGCAGCAGGACCGCTACCTCCGCCTTTGTGCAACAGACTCCACGAGGGTGGTACGAGGGCCCGACGTCCACAGGTGGGGGTTGTCCTTACAGCCCAACACTGTGCAGTACGTTTGGAATTTGCCAGAGAACACCAAGATTGGCAAATTCACCACGGGCACGTGGTGTGCTCTTCACAGATAAGCACGTGATAGACGTGACAGTCTGGAGACACCGTGGAGAACTTTCTGCTGCCTGCAACATCCTCCAGCATGACCGGTTTGGCGGTTGGTCAGTCATGGTGTGGGGTGGCATTTCTTTGGGGGGGGGGGGGCCGCACAGCCCTCCATGTGCTCGCCAGAGGTAGCCTGACTGCCATTAGGTACCGAGATGAGATCCTCAGACCCCTTGTGAGAGCATATGCTGGTAAGGTTGGCCCTGGGTTCCTCCTAATGCAAGACAATGCTAGACCTCATGTGGCTGGAGTGTGTCAGCAGTTCCTGCAAGAGGAAGGCATTGATGCTATGGACTGGCCCGCCCGTTCCCCAGACCTGAATCCAATTGAGCACATCTGGGACATCATTTCTCGCTCCATCCACTAATGCCACGTTGCACCAATGCTTTAGTCCAGGTCTGGGAGGAGATCCCTCAGGAGACCATCCGCCACCTCATCAGGAGCATGCCCAGGCGTTGTAGGGAGGTCATACAGGCCCGTGGAGGCCACACACACACTACTGAGCCTCATTTTGACTTGTTTTAAGGACATTACATCAAAGTTGGATCAGCCTGTAGTGTGGTTTTCCACATTAATTTTGTGTGACTCCAAATCCAGACCTCCATGGGTTGATAAATTTGATTTCCATTGATAATTTGTGTGATTTTGTTGTCAGCACATTCAACTATGTAAAGAAAAAGGTATTTAATAAAAATATTTCATTCATTCAGATCTAGGATGTGTTATTTTAGTGTTCCCTTTATTTTTTTGAGCAGTGTATATTGGTTACTACATGATTATATATGTGTTTTTATAGTTTTGATATCTTCACTATTATTCTACAATGTAGAAAATAGTAAAATAAAATTAAAACCCTTGAATGAGTAGATGTTCTAAAACTTTTGACCGGTAATATACATTTCTGTATTCCATTTTTCAATAAATTAGCACAAAAAAAACCCTCTAAAAACATGTTTGTTTTCACTTTGTCATTATGGGGAATAGTGTGTTTAAATGAGTGCTATTTTTTTAACATTTTGAATTCAGCCTGTAAAACAACATTTGGAGTAAGTCAAGGGGTATGAATACTTTCTAAAGGCATTGTAGGGCTCCGGTTTCACAGCCAGCCATGCTCTGTGATCCCATAACAAAGCAACAGGCTGTAAGCCAGAGTAGGCATGTGTCCAACCCCCACACACCCTCACAGGGTGACACACTCCTACACACTCCTATGTTTGGTGTGCAGATAAACACACTGTGCACTAGTATGACAACTTAAATCTGACTCTCCCGTGGAGAATGGAACGACAATTTGAACTGAAAATAAAAGAAATACATTTTTTTTAAACGGATCTCCGAAACGCAAATTTGGCAGGGCAGGCGAGCTCTCAACAGTCTTGTTCAACTCCATCCAGTCGGTCCACCTGTGACAGAAGGTCGTGCCCTCCACTAACTGCCCTCGGTCTTCAAGGGTTCCCTCAAAGTTGAACTTGTCATCAACATCAATGGCTGATTCTACCGCAGCCTGGTTCTATCACAGTTAATTAGACAGACCGGCCGATAATGTGAGTCGTCAGATAAGCCCGCTGATTTTATTGGCACCTCGCATCTGTGGCTCCACATTGTTTGAAAACTTTTTTGGGGGAGAAAAAAAAACACCATCGAAATTCACCATTGGACAGACGCCTGGGGCCTCAGGGGACTCGGCTCTCTATTCAGACCTCCTTTTCTCTCGCTCCCTCACTCTCTTTCTGCCTCCCTGTTGCTCTTCAGAGGGCCAGATGGGAGGCGAAGGAGGGGAAAGGAAGGGGGAGGAGAGAGGGGGTGAAGAGAGACAGAGATGGGCAGAAGGTCACCAAAGGAAGGGAATGAGGACAGGAGGCACGTGAATTCAGGTGAGTACACAGGAGAAGAAGATCCTCTACGTAACGTTAGAAGTGATTAACATGGAAAGAACTGACCCCGATGAATGACCCATGTCCATGCATCATCACATAGAAAAGGAACACCTTTAAACCTACCCACTACTTCAGTCATACACATCACAACAGCTAGGCCACCTAGGATAACCACTTTCACTACCAAGCCAATCTAGTTTCCCCATGCATTACATTAAGTACTCCACTGAAACATGGTGATGTAGGCTAGCCAGGTTATGGTCTGATACAGCCAGTAATATACAACCATTTAATAGATGCTGGATAGGAGTAAAGCAACAGTTGCCATCTTAGAAAGCATTGCGTTAGAAGTTCCCTCAGATGACAAATTAGGTTAACTTAGGTTAGCAAAGTCGTTAACGCTGCTGTACTTCAGCCATGCATGGAGACAGACTCTGGCTGTTGGAGAGAGGCAGGCATAAGGTTAATGAGGCCCAGAAAGGTGGGGGTGGCCCTATTGTCAGGGGGCGAGGACGAGAGAAAGAAAGAGGGATGGATTCGGAGCATAGGAGAATCAATGCTGGAGCAGAAGGCGGCTATGCAGCGGAGACACGGGGGGTATGGCGCCATTGTGCCGACTGGGTCACAGTGGAGAGGGGAGCACCGGGGGATCTGGGCTGGGGGCTTGGCCCAAGAGGAGCAGGGTTGAAAAGGAGCACACTAACGTCTCAGAGTCTTAAACTCAACTCACGTCTTAAACAAAGAAACAGAGACAGTGAAAGAGTGAGAGAAAGTGAAAGCGCATATACTGATCTAGCCAAACTAAAGCAAATCCAACAATAAACAGGGCATTTGTCTGAAAAATTATGGATTTTATACACTAACATGACATTTGTTTAAATTCAGAAATATGGAAAACATTCAATTCACAGAATGCTGTGTTATTGGAGGCTTATGCAGTGTACATTAAACTGTGTACTCACACACAGTTGGCCATGGTGGAATGTCAGCCTGATGATTTGTTTACCTTGACGTGATGTCCCTCCACGTAACGCGTGGCGTCCCTGAAGAGGCGGTACATGACAAAGCCCTGGGGGTCGATGCTGTCAATCAGAGGGTATGCCGTCTGGTGAGAGAAAACCCGCATCACAACCTCACACAGCATTGACATGCTAGATGCTTCTGCATATGCATGATGGCCATCGGTTACATGGCTAGAGTTGGGCTGAGGACTGGGACAGACTTTTGTTTTGTATGGGGTCGAGCTTCCTGGTTACTGCTCATAAAAGCCCACTTAAAATCTCTTCGCATTAGAAAATCTGAACTAACAGCTTCTCATTGAACCACATGGTTTAGTCAGCACTAATGCAGTGGGCAGGTGGAGAAGACATGTGCCAATGTGAAGCACAGGAAACCTTGATGGGTTAATGATCCATACTCCGGAGGGCAACCTGCAGCTAGCGGAGGTACAGACCAGGCTTCAATTTGACTTGGCACGGTCACTGCTGCAGGTCAACACAACACTGAGGCTGACCTTCACCCAGAGAAAACAAAACACAGTCCCACGTCTAAACAAGGGGCCAATTAGACCCTGAGCGGAGCATGGCTCATTTGCATATACATGTCGGCATGAATAAAAAAGGGGCCTTTGGAGGCCAAAAGGAAACCCATTCTGAGCTTGCCTGTCGGCCATGACGTAGGTTATTAGGACAAACAATAGGGGCGAGGCATATTGGGGCCAAAACAAAACAAAAAGTAAACAACAACACTAGGGATGTTGTTTGAGATCAAGTCTGGAGTGGCATAACACATTCAAACGTCATGGATTTGTTTTGAAGTGACCATTAGAACAAAGGTCTACAGGGGAATCGTGGAGGTGACAGGTGCAGTCCCAACAAACATTCTAAGCTACACCCAGCGGTAAGAGTGGCCCTGAATGGCTGTGGTGGAGAGAGGCTGTGGCAGGTGTCTGGTAGGTAAGTGAGGCAGGCAGGTCTAAGCCTTAACCAATCCAAAATGCTTCTTCACTGAAATGTGACATATGGTAGCAGTTAATGATTTGTCCGTTGCGACACCTATAGAATTGCAGTGTTGATTGGCACGAGACAAGTTCAGAAAAGGTACAAAAGGGTGAGTGGGGGATTTAAGGGAAATTCTGGCTCAAAGAAGACTATTCGTCAACATAGGACTTGCAAAGTTTTACTTGAAACAATGACGGTACAATAACACTGTGACAAGATGTTGTAAAAGTCCTCATTGGCCCGGGCCAGAACAGCGCTCAACCCCTCGTGTTGCAGAGATGTCACTCACCATGCCTGTTTCTGCAGTGAAGATGACTATCTCGTAGAGAGGGGCTAGCTGCTGGAACAGGTAGTCGATGCCTGGCCTCTTCTTGAAGCGCCAGCCTGTAGCCAGCTGTGGGGAGAACAAACCAGTCCACTTCACATGTATTCTGGCTAGAATTCTCACTGAAAGCTATCCACAAATATAGTCAGTGAATAACCCATTTAAAAATCAGTTTATCATGTTATAGAGCATCTCTTGACAGCCACTATCCAAACTACATAAATGCACAAATAACCAGTGATCGATTGATTCATTAGTTTGTCATCACGTTATAAAGTGGTATATTCACTGGCATACATTTTTGCTTTTTCCACAGCCTAAACGGAGCAGCTTATGGCAGATGAAGCGTTTGGATGACCTCTTGGACCACTTGTAGTCTTTTCTTCAGAAATCAAAGCCTGAGCAGGGCCGCCAGGTGGCTGTCTGCTGAGGGCTGGTGTTGGGTTACGTCCACACCTCACCTGTCTATGCACGCGCCACTCGTAGGGGGGAGTCATAGGGGGAGGGAGCATGTTACCACTCAGGTAAGGACAAGTAGGTAGGATCTCAGGTAGGAGGGGCAGGTGGTGTTAGAGTAGGGGTTGGGACAGGCTTCGAGGGGGCCAGGTGGAAGCCACAGGTAATGGGAGGGTCTTTACAGATAGTGGAGGTAAACAGGTGGTGGGCCCCCAGCGACCCACAGGCCAGATGGCCACCCACAGAGGGACGGGGGAGGCTGAGGTAAAATCCTAAGTAAACACATTTTAAAAAACTATTCTACTTATGAATGATTAATGTACTATCAAACCCAAGGAATGAGACGATACAGCTTTTCTCTTGTTGTGTTCTTGGCTACACTGAGAGAAGGCATCCAGGCCACCCAGCAGGTTACTGGTACCAGAAGGCCAGGGTGAGGTGCTGGGTGAGAGGGAGGTGGTACGTACCGACCACTCGGGGTGCAGCAGAACGTCTGTGAGCTCCAGGACCAGGGTGTAGGGAGGCTGGTAGTAGGGCTCCCTCAGGGGGTCAGGAAGCAGCTTGGGGCTCGTGGGCTCAATGATCATCTGGGGACGCACAGATATGACGTCGTCACACAACTACACAAAAACACGATGCTGCAGTAGGGAGGAACAAGTGGCACATCAGAACTATGTGGGTCAACTGACAACAGCCAAACTCCAATAAAAATAAGTATGCAATTTGTATTTTGTGGTGAACGAGGCCTATCCCTTTAATACTTGAGGTCCTTCATAAGGGTGATTTCCTAAGAGTTGAAGACTAGTCTAATGTCAACATGGTCACAAGCAAGTTGCAGTAAAACACACGGAGGCCATCACTCCCGGCTCGCAGGAGTAAAACTGGAGGGGATTGCATTTGGCTGCTTATGTGGGAATGCAGGAGCGTGAAAAGATGGTGGTCCGCTTCCTTATTTCATTTGTTTGCTCTTAGCTAGCCTCATCACTGCAAACTCAAAAAAAAAAGAATCCTGTAAGAACCAGCTGCAAGAGGGAGATGGAACGCGTAGAAGAGAGAACTGACATGTTCAAGAGACCAGAGGCCAGGGAGGAGAGGGTGTGTGTTGTCAATATGCAGGGTGGAAAAGGGGTGTGCGCTCGTGTGTATACACACGAAGGAGACAGGGGGCTGTTCACACTCCATTGAAGAGATCAAAGCGCTAAGAGGGAGATGGATTTTGGTGTGTGGGTGGAGGGGGGGGGGGGGGGGGGGGGGTCTAACTGAACGGCAGCTGCAGGCCCATGCAGAGAGGCCTTCCTGCTCAAAGCAGTCTGGCTGCACCTGCCTCTGTTTCAGTAAAGACAGACAAGCAGCCTAACATGGCTCCCAGTGTAAATATCCCAATCCAGTGGTTAACCCAGGGGTTTAGTGGACAAGGACCTTCTATTCTACCACCCTGAACCAGCCACAGGAGGAAAATGCTGACTAGATCAACCACATATCAAATACTACCAACTGTAGAGTGGAGCCATCCATTGATCAGGTTACATTGAACAGTGGGAGTGGCAAAGGCCGTTTTAACTGTCTCGTGTTCGTTTCTTATCACCCACCTGTCTGTAGTCCTGGAAATACTTCAACGTCCTTCTCAACTGCTGGATAACCGGTGCGTCTGTAAGAGAGATCAGCTATAAACAGTGTGGAGCGAGTATCGTTTCTCAACACGCCATACTCAAGCCTAAGGGGAGTTGTGGTGCACGTATGTATAGGATATAGGAGTTACTAAGCATCTCAAGCCAACTCCGGTGCTGGTAGAATGTACATGGCTGTAGTCCTAATGAATTACTTTTTATTTTATAGGGGGCAATCAGCAGTTTCTACATACATGGAACCAAAATATAAAGTGTTGGTCCCATCTTTCATGCACTGAAATACAAAATAAATCTAAGAAAATGTTCCATACACACAAAAATCTTATTTCTCTGAAATTTGATGCACAAATTAGATTACATCCCTGGTAATGAGCATGTCTCCTTCGCCAAGATAATCCACCCACCTGACAGATGTGGCATATCAAGAAGTAGACTAGACAGCATGATCATTACACAAGTGCACCTTGAGCTGGGGACAATAAAAGGCCACTAAAATGTGCATGTCACAAAACACAATGACACAGATGTCTCAAGTTGAGGGAGCGTGCAGTTGGCATGCTGATTGCAGGAATGTCCACCAGAGATATTGCTAGAGAATTGAAAGTTCATTTCTCTGTCATAAGCCACCTCTGTCATTTTAGAGAATTTGGCAGTACATCTAACCGGCCTCACAACTGGAGACCACGTGTGGGCGAGTGGTTTGCGGATGTCAATGTTGTGAACAGAGTGCCCCATGATGGCAAGTGGGGTTATGGTATTGGCAGGCATAAGCTATGGACAACGAACACAATAGCATTTGATTAATGGCAATTTGAATGCATAAAAATACAATGACGAGACCCTGAGGGCCATTTCTTTTAAGTATCTGTGACCAACAGATTTTTATTTATTTATTTACCTTTATTTAACTAGGCAAGTCAGTTAAGAACAAATTCTTATTTACAATGACGGCCTACACTGGCCAAACCCGGACAACGCTGAACCACCCTATAGGACTTCCAATCACGGCCGGTTGTGATACATCCTAGATTCGAACCAGGGTGTCTGTAGTGACGCATCTAGCACAGAGATGCAGAGCCTTAGACCGCTGCACCACGCGGGAGCCCAGGGGGTGTTACCCTGTCATGTGAAATCCATAGATTAGGGCATAATGAATTTATTTAAAATTGACTGATTTCCTCATATGAACTGAAACCCAGTAAAAGTCTGAAATTGTGGCGTTCATATTTGTGCAGTATACATTTTTAGACATGAATTATATATACCCATTGATTCTTTGGAATATAACATACATCAGGAGCTAAGTTCAGTCATTTCCCATCAGAATCTAAAATAAGCTTGTTTTACTCCAATGTTTGTAAACAAAATCTAAAACGACATAGTTTTAACCATGTTTTGAGGCTATCATTTTAATATCATGGATGATTAGTCCTCACATCCATAGTTGAATTTGAGAGTAGTTAAATTTCTCCAGCTTTTTAAACGAACCAGGGAGACCGCTTTATTGTTTATACAGCTGATTGCCGCTTTAAGAGAGGCATCTCTGTAGGGAACCGCAGCATTGGTCCCAACAGATAACATCTCAGCAATTTGATGGCAGATGCTCCTAGGCTAGTTCTCCACTCAGATAAAGCATGCAGCCAGGGGCCTCTGGGATGTGAAGTCCTTTGGGACAGAGACGGAGTGAGAGAGATGGAGTGGCTCTCTATGGGCCTATAGCGTCCGGCCAGTGTGTATAACCAGGCAGGCCCCTTTGGGTCCCCCAGCCCAGTAATAGCAGGCCTGGGAGTGGGTAAGCTGGTGAAACACCCCCTACCCCTCCGGCCTGCCTGCGTATGTGTGTTTTATAAGGCCTGGGCGGAACATACTCTTCCAGAGAGCGTGGGACTGTGACCGGCCCTGTTGACAAACCTCTCCCTTGGGAAAGCAGAGCCAAGCCAGGCTGGGGGTGGGTGGTGATCGTTACAACCCCCTGGAGAGGGACGGGGGTTGCCGAGGCGTGTGTATGTGTATGCATGCGAGTATGTGTGCGCAAAATGTGTAATACGTTCGTGTCTGTGCGCATGCCCCTGTGTTTGTGCCTCTGTGAGAGTCACTGAGGATAGGATGGATCAAGGCACGCTTTTATGGTACTAAAGGGGATGGGTAGTGGTGGGATGAGATCGAAAGGAGGATGACAGGTAAAGGATGGTGATGGGATTAATGTGTCAGCCAGGCCACAGTGGGTCCTCCAGTGATGTGAGAGGTGGGGAAGCTACCACTAAGGGGCAAAGGATCTAGCCATATAGTCAGGGACATAGGCATTCCATTTTCTCCATTGGTAACTGTTGGCTTATTCAGTCTTATCAAAAGCACAACTCCCATTATGGTAAAAACATTTGGGACTGACATCGACTCTGAAAGGAAAACCATTACAAACTAAAGAAAAACAAAGGCCCCCAGAAAAGAAGGCTTTGACAAGCAGCCTCGTCCTAAACTTGTTTGCCAGTGTAATAGAGGCAGGCCATTGCGGCCAGTGGAAAGGCTACGTTGCTCTCGGAAGGGATGTCCATTTAAACAGGCGAGAAGTAGGGAGGGAACGAGGGAGGAAAGGCAAGAAAGATCGATGGTGGTGCCTCCGGACACAACAAAGGCCTCCTTTAATCCACAACTGGGGTGGCATATGCTCCGTTAGTTTGCTTAAGGCCATTATTACTCAATTGCCTTTATTCTCCCTGTTCTCTTTTTTTTGGGGGGGGGGGGGAGCTCTTGCTTTTCTTTTGGCCTGCGCTGTCAATCGCTTCTTTCTTGGGCCGTGACAAACGGTCGTCCGGCCTCGCTCTTTGCGGTGGGGCTAGAGGGGGGTTCTATTGGAGTGTCTGTTTAGGGACATAGGCTATTGGTTGGGCCGGTAGGTGTAAGAGGCATGCTGGATTGGTTAGCTTGTTTGTTTGGAGTACTGGTGGTCTCTATCCTCCTAGGGGCTATAAGTCTGTCAGAGCGAGCAAACATGGAACGGCCCCTCATCAAGTCAAAGCCAAATACGGGCTCTGAGGATCCTAGCTGCAGGATACTAACTGGGACACATGGGAGGATGAATGATGTGATAAAATGGACCGAAAGAGATGAGGTCTTCCAAGTCTTGATACGCCTCCCAAAATTACAAGTCAGTTATTTAAGCCTAATAATAGTGCTTGAAGATAAAAATGTATTTTCTCTCCCCCTAAACACTAAACATCTGGTGTGTGTACTGATTGATTCCATACTGCATCAAGACCGTTTCATAGACCCACAGTACACACTAGGAGAAAGCAACAACTTCCAACCTCAGCGAGTATTTTGAAAGCAGTCCTGCACTTGTCACACCCCAGTTTGACCTCAACAGTGCGGTCTTTGGAGAGGTCATCACTGCCACAGCGTCCAACGCTCCTCCTCAGCATAACGCCCCTGGCTCTGAAAACCATCACTTGGCATGGCGACACGGATCTGGACGAGCACGCCTGACCTCATCGCCTCGGGTCCCTGAGGACCCATCCAGCGGAGGCGTCCAGGCTGCCCCCCCCCACCCCCCAATCCCCTCCACTAGCCTTCTGCTACTTGGGGTGGAGGGGCGCGTGGGCAGGGGGCTGGAATGCTCCCTCTACGCTCCCCCGTGGGCCCCTTAGACCATCAATGGCCTTCATTAGGGATATTGAACGCTGTGGGTGCATCAGGGCTGGCCAATAACAGCAGCAGCCGAAGCAGCACCCTGGACACTGACGGAAATAAAAGGGACACAGCAGCAGTGCCAGATAAAGGACTTTGGGGAGCGTGACAGCGTGAAAAATTAATGAAGCAATTATTGGTATAACAGGGTGATTGTTAAGCGTTTATAAAATCAACACTACTGGAAATGGACACAGCTGTCCCTGGCATTAGCATAGCTTTGAAGCGGGGAGGGGAGGCACCTCGCGACTCAGTCCTCTGTCATTTCAACAGCATAGCCAGTTCTAGAACGCGACACATTCCCGCTCAGCTCCACACTGGCCAAACGTGCACTCAGAGGGGAGAGAGAAGATGCCAATCAAAACACCAATGAAACACACAGCTAGGACAACAAATCTATTGGGGAAACCAATGTGTTTAAATACTATTAAATTAAAAATGGAGAGAAACAAGCAAAATGTCAACTTTCCTGTTTGTCGGTCTTATGAGGCCCTTTTCACCAGGTTGTCAGCCTGGCAGTTTATAGGGATGACTGATGGCTGAGAGGCATATGGGGTGGGGGGGTGGTTGGTTACCAGCTGGGTGGGTACAGGGTGGTAGTCACACACAGATTTTTTTTGGGGGGGGGGTTTGGCATTGTTGGGTGTAGGACGCCTGCAAGGTGGCATTTCTCAGTGGGTTGATTGATCATACGCCCCCCAGAATTGGGGGGGGGGGAGAGACTCATCTGGACCACTGTCAGTGAATGGGTGAAAATGGGTGGTCAAGTTGTAAACGTGGTATGGATGGGTATTAGAATGCTAGAGGTCTGCCTGAGGGTGCAAACAAACAGCACTCAACATCACACTTTGTTGTTTTTTTGTTGTTGAATTTTACCCCTTTTCCTCCCCAATTTCGTGGTATCCAATTGTTTTAGTAGCTACTATCTTGTCTCATCGCTACAACTACCGTACGGGCTTGGGAGAGACAAAGGTTGAAAGTCATGTGTCCTCCGATACACCAACGTGTCGGAGGAAACACTGTGCACCTGGCAACCTTGGTTAGTGCGCACTGCGCACCGGCCCGCCACAGGAGTCGCTGGTGTGCGATGAGTCAAGGATATCCCTACCGGCCAAGCCCTCCCTAACCTGGACGACGCTGGGCCAATTGTGCATCGCCCCACGGACCTCCACGGTCGGTTGCGACAGAGCAGAGTCTCTGGTGGCACAGCTGGCGCAGCAGTACAGCGCCCTTAACCACTGCGCCACCCGGGAGGCCAACATCACACCTTTTTAATGACAAATCTAAGATCAAACTAAATGAGGCCAAGACTTCACAAGTTAACCACCAACAGCTGTCTGAACCTTGTTTTTCCATGTTTACGTAGCCTTTCCATCAGCTATAAAAGACTACATCAGTTATGTGAATCGAGATCCATTTACAGCCCATGACCAGATTTATGGGAAGGCAGAGGTGTGCCAAAAGCCTTGGAGAACAAGGGGACATTAATAAAACGCTCATCTCTAAGCGAACTCAACTCCGAGAAAAGAAAACCTCCCCAAAATACCACAGGTAGTGTCAAACAGAAAAAGGAAAACAACTCACCGTTATCAAACTCATCTGGAATCTGTAAAAGACAGAAGGAAGGTGAGAAATAGTCCAGGTCACACACACTTGTGAATGCAAGGTCAATGTCAGATGGCACTGTTGACAGAACTTATCATGAATTACACTATGGCCTAACGCATAAGGTAAATAACATGACATTTTGTGGTTGTGTTTACGGTCAAACGTCAGTGTCAGCCAATTCAGCTGTTGGTGTTTAGGTCCAAACAGCCACGACACCTCGCAAATACTACAGAATATTCCTTTATTGAAGTCGATAGCCTTCCAGGCTAGTTAGCATTTCATCTCTCTATGCATCTACACCAGGGGTAGGCAACTAGATTCAGACACAGGTCGATTTCTCAGGGCAAATGGTCGAGGGTGCCTGAAAATTACAATCATTTGTACACTGCAAATTGACCACAACTAAGCCAAAATAGAGAGTATTTGAAAATAATAACTTCATACCTTGAAACACAATCACATTTTGTTTGTGGGGATACTTGGGAACAGATTACCTCAATTAAAAGCAAGTTTTTAAAAATCATTCGCAGACCGGTTTCGGCCCAGTGGTCACCTGTTGTCAACCCCTGATGTAAACTGAACATCAATACTGTACCCATGTTTGACATACTCTCTTATAAACAGTTCTTAAGCAGGGACTAAGGTACCAAAATAAAAAATAAATAAAAAGACCACCGTTTTCTCCTTGAGAGCACAGACACCAAGACCGTCCAAACCACTCACGTTCTACTTTTCATACAGATACTGGGCTGTCCAGGCATCGTGCACTGTGTAGTAGTGTCCAGTATATATATTTTTTATTTAACTAGGCAAGTCAGGTAACAACAAATTCTTATTTACAATGACAGCCTAACCCGGATGACGCCGGGCCAATTGTGCGCCGCCCGATCACGGCCGGTTGTGATACAGCCTGGAATCGAACCAGGGTCTGTAGTGACACCACTAGCACTGAGATTCAGTGCCTTAGACCGCTGCCCGTCTCGGGAGCCCCTGTTGCTCGTCTCTGTGCATTACGTGCCGTCATGCTTAAGTGTTAGACCTGGCCCCTCCCTCGCGGTGAAACTTTACGCAGCGGACCCACACCAGCCCACCAATTAATCTCCCAGCTGATGAATATTCAGCTGCATCTGCCAGCAGGTCCCTGGCCTGGCCCACCTGGGGGTCTGCCTGCCAAAGACAGAGAGACAGAGGGAGAGAGAGAGCCAGCCGGGGGCCGAGTGGGACACCACATGCTGCACGCTGGGGCCACTACATGGGAACCGATGGGGTAGGCTGGAGCTGTTTCATCCTCCTCAACACCCCTCCCTCCCTATCAAGGCTGTCCTGAGGGGGTTGCAGTGGTTGAAGAAACACTGCTCAACTCCGCCCCCTGCTGCCTGTGCAAGGTTATGAGTTTTCTTTATATAACGTAGATCATTTGACCAGTGATACAGTTCACTGTGTTGGTCATTACTGCGTTGGGGAAGGCCGACACCTCTAGCACTGAGATTCAGTGCTAGAGGTGTCACTACAGACCCTGGTTCGATTCCAGGCTGTATAACAACCGGCTGTGATCGGGCTGCGCACAACTGGCTCAGCGTCATCCGGGTTAGGGTTTGGCCGGGGGAGGACCCCATGTTCCTTAATGTTGATGTGGTTGTTACTGACAAGAAGCACATGGCTGTGCTCTTTAAATCACCACTTTATTAAGTCAGGATTCCTATTTGTCTCAGCCATGCCTCCGTGCCCGTCCAACATTTCCTCATCTCCCACCCCTTCTAATGCGACTATCCCAGATGCTTCTCTTTTTTCCCCTGCCCCGCTACAAAGTTTCTCCCTGCAGGCAGTCACTGAGTCCGAGGTGCTAAAGGAGCTCCTTAAAACTTATTGGTGACAGGGGGGCAGTACTAAGTATCAAATAAGGTGCCCAGAGTAAACTGCCTGCTACTCTGTCCCAGATGCAAATATATGCATATTATTAGTAGTATTGGATAGAAAACACACTGAAGTTTCTAAAACTGTTTGAATGATGTGAGTATAACAGAACTCATATGGCAGGCGAAAACCTGAGACAAATCCAACCAAGAAGTGGGAAATCTGAGGTTTGTAGTTTAACTCTTTGCCATTCCAATATACAGTGTAAATGGGGCTTCCACTAGATGTCAACAGGTTTTAGAACTTTGTTTGAGGCTTCTACTATGAAGTGGAGGCGAATGAGCGGGGATTGAGCCAGGTGTCTGGCAGAGTGCCACATGCTCGTGAGGAGAGGTCATGAGAGTTAGCTCTCGTTCCATTGCTTTTCTACAGACAATGGAATTCTCCAGTTGGAACATTATTGAAGATTTATGATAAAAACATCATAAAGATTCTATACTTAGTTTGACAAGTTTCTAAGACCTGTAATATAACTAACTTTTCGTCTGACGTTCGGCTGGACCTGAACGCGCGTTTGGATTTGTTTACTAAATGCCCTAAGAAAAGAAGCCATTTGGACATAGATAAAGTTCATTTAACAAATCAAACATTTGTGGAACTGGGATTCCTGGGAGTGCATTCTGATGAAGATCAAAGGTAAGTGAATATTTATAATGCTATTTCTGACTAATGTTGACTACACAATATGGCGGATATCTTTTTGGCTGCTTTGTTGTCTGAATGCTGTACTCAGATTATTGCATGGTTTGCTTTTTCCGCAACGTTTAAAAAAAATCTGACACAGCGGTTGCATTAAGGAGAAATATCTCTCTAATTCCATGTATAACAATTGTATTTTCATCAACATTTATGAGTATTTCTGTAAATTGATGTGGCACTCTGCACAATCACCTCATGTTTTAGAACTCCTGAACGTAACGCGCCAATGTAAAATTAGATTTTTTTTAATACAAATATGCACTTCCGCAAACAAAACATACATGCATTGTGTAACATGAGGTCCTATGAGTGTCATCTGATGAAGATCATCCAAGGTTAGTGATTAATTTGACCTCTGTGCTTCGACTCCTCTCTTTGGCTGGGAAAAATGGCTGTGTTTTTCTGTGACTTGATGGTGACCTAACATAATCGTTTGTGGTGCTTTCGCTGCAAAGCCTTTTTGAAATCAGACACTGTGGCTGGATTAATGAGATTTTATCTTTAAAATTGTGTAAAATACTTGTATGCTTGAGGATTTTTTGTTTGTTTGTTGTTTTGAATTTGGCGCCCTGCACTTTCACTGGCTGTTGGCGAGGTGGGACGCTACCGTCCCACATATCCCAGAGAGGTTAAAACTTGACCCCCCCCAAACATATTGGTCAGATGATTTAGATCCTTTCTTTAAGGTTGCTGCCCCTATCATCGCCAAGCCCCTCTACTTTCTGGGGAGGTTCCCATTGCTTGTAAGGCAGCCACAGTTCATCCTTTATTTAAAGGGGAGATCAAGATGATCCTAACTGTTATAGGCCCATTTCTATTTTGCCCCGTTTATCAAAAGTGTTGGAAAAACTGGTCAATAATCAACCCGCTTGCTTTCGTGATGCTTATGGTATTCTCTCCGGAATGCAATCTAGTTTCCGCTCAGGTTATGGAGGCGTCACTGCAACCTTAAAAGGTCCTCAATGATGTCACAATTGCCCTTGATTCTAAGCAATATTGTGCTGCTATTTCTATTGACTTGGCCAAAGCTTTTGATACGGTAGACCATTCCATTCTTGTGGGCCGGCTAAGGAGTATTGGTGTCTGAGGGGTTTCGCCCTGGTTTGCTAACTACACCTAAAAGAGTACAGTGTATAAAGTCAGAAAATCTGCTGTCTCAGCCACAGTACCCCAAGGCTCAATCCTAGGCCCCACGATCTTCTCAATTTACATCAACAACATAGCTCAGGCAGTAGGAAGCTCTCATCCATTTATATGCAGATAGTCTATACTCAGCTGGCCCCTCCCAGGATGTTGTGTTAAATGCTCTACAACAAGGCTCTCTCTAACCTTTACCTTGTGCTGAACAACTCCAAAACAAAGGTCATATGGTTTGGTAAGAAGAATGCCCCTCTTCCTACAGGAGTCATTACTACCTCGGATGGTTTAGACCTCGAGGTAGTCACCTCATACAAGTACTTGGGAGTATGGCTAGACGGTGCACTGTTCGAGTATGGCTAGATGGTGCACTGTTCTTCTCTCAGCACATATCCAAGCTGCAGAATAAAATTAGACTTGGTTTCCTCTATCATAAATCACTCCTCTTTCACCCCAGCTGCCAAACTAACCCTGATTCAAATGACCATCCTACCCATGCTAGATTACAGAATCATAATTTATAGATCGACAGGGAAGGGTGCTCTCGAGCTGCTAGATGTTCTTTACCATTCGGCCATCAGATTTGCCACCAAAGCTCCTTATAGGACACATCACTGCACTCTATTCACCTCTGTAAACTGGCATCTCTTTATTGCCGTTGCAAGACCCACTGGTTGTTGCTTATTTTTTTAAACCCTCTTAGGCCTCACTCCCCCTTATCTGAGATATCTACTGCAGCCCTCATCCTCCACATACAACACCCGTTCTGCCAGTCACATTCTGTTAAATGTCCCCAAAGCACACATCCCTGGGTCGCTCATTTTTTCAGTTCACTGCAGCTAGTGACTGGAACGAGCTGCAACACTCAAACTGGACAGTTTTATCTCAATCTCTTCTTTCAAAGACATTCTGACAGGTGTGGCTGCTTTGTGTGATGTATTGTTGTCTTTACCTTCTTGACCTTTGTGCTGTTGACTGTGCCCAATATGTTTGTACCCTGTTGTGTTGCTACCATGCTGTGTTGTCATGTCTTGCTGCCTTGCTATGTTGTTGACTTAGGTCTCTATGTAGTGTTGTCTCTCTTGTTGCGATGTGTGTTTTGTCCTATATTTATATTGTATTTAGTTATTTATTTTAATCCCAGGCCCCCGTCCTCGCATGAGGCCTTTTGGTAAATAAGAATGTCCTTAAGTAACTTGCCTAGTTAAATAAAAAGGTGAAATTAACTAAAGATAATAGCTGATAAAGCACACTGCCTATCAGATTAGTTTCATAATGTGCCAGGTAAACCTGTATATTAGGGCAAAGGTAAGGGGATGGGCCAGTGGGGAAAAGGTAAACACAGCCATGAAGTCGGCCAAGTGTGCCCTCTTGTGGCGGTGTAAGGAGAATGAAATAGGCCTAGAGTTGTTTTAAGAGGATTGCCTCGGATTCCAAGGTTGGCTGCTGACAGAATCTTTGAAATGTGACGCAAACGGGTCTCATTCAGCGCCATTTGCGTAGACTGTGTAGAGCCCTTAAGATGTACTTTGCTGGCAGCCAACCTTGGAATCGGGTGCTATCCTCTTAAAACACTAGACATCTCAGTCAGACATAAGCTTATGCTTAGGAAAGGAAGGCAGGCAAATGACTGAGTCGTATCAACCCCTATGCCGGTAGTGTCTAGTACAGCGTCCAGCATCTCCGGTCTCCTTTCCTAAACCAATAGTGTCACGTAAGCTAGTCAAGGTTTGAGTCAGTTCAGGAAATTTGTTGAAATTCATGAACAAATCATGAATTAATTAATCTTATTTCAGTGCCCTGTCTCGGATAATATAATTAATGTAATTGCATGATAGTCATGGTTAATCTCAAAAAACGAAATATGGAACTATAAAAAATAAAAACAGAATCTTGCTAGTACAGATTGTTTTGCCCATTAAACCGTCACTCTCAAGAACCACTTCTTACAACACAGAGCAGTGAATTAACTTATAAGACTTGGGTCTTCCAAATTGGTCTTTCAGAAGAGGTTGAGAGGGTACGGGGTGTGCGAATGCTCATTTAGGGGTAATTCACACCTCGTCACAACAATGGGGCAGAGGCCCCGGAAACCAGGGGCAGGCCCCGTTCCCAAACCAGCTACAGGTTGGCCACGGGAACTCTCACCAAACAGAGGTGGCCACTCATTGCGCCGAGAGATGAAAATAGTTCCCACACTGATAGCCGTGTACAATATTGATGCATGAGAACATAGACCCTCACAGCAACACACTGGTGAGGGGCAAATCCCATTATAAGAGATGTTGCTCTAGCTAGTGAAATTAATGAGAATTTGTTGTCACTACCAAGTTCCAAAATGCACTCATCTGTTTTGGAAATGCAGCACAACCTAGTCCAACCTCTAGAGCAGTGGTAACCAAGTCAAGATTAATTTTGCAATCAAAAAGCAAGCAGAGATCTACTGCTCAGAATTATTATTAAAACATGACTTAACATAAACCTAATATAAACAGTTCTGTAGGAATGAGGTTTGTGCAGTAAGCCTAATAGATTGCAGCATATTGGCTATATGCCTGGCCTACCAATATTGTTCATTTTAGACCATATTATATTTCAAAACTCAAGCTTTGATAAAGTAGATCAGTTGGTATAGCACTTGAGGCACAGCGGAGGATAAATTGAAATCTGCAAATAATTTGCTGGACTGATGGTACCTGCAGCTGATGGTCATGGTGCTTTCAAGACAACTGGGAACACGATTAAAAAAAATATATATATATATATAACAAAAACCTAGGTCAAATCATGACATCCGTGATCTTCAGAGCTCTAGAAAGATGCGAGTTTCAAACTTGAAATTTCAAGTTTGATGACCGTTCCAAAAGATTTCCCCCCCCAGTCTGATCTTTTTTTCTTTCCTCGGAATACCCAGTTGTCTTGAATGCACTGAAGTGGGAGATCTCCGACTTCCCAGTTGTTTTGAACATGGCATTAGTCTAAACAGAGGTCGACTGACCAGAGAGAGGGGACACTGTCTTCCACCTGATGGCGAAACTCAAAATCGCACCACATCAGCCTCATGCACAAATTCATGTTGTTCCTATGACCAGAGAAAGTGAAATATTCCTCGATATTAAGATATGACGAGCTACAATTAATAAAAACTGCAGGGCTATCAATACCCTTGTAGTAGGGACAAGCACTTATGTTTTGTAATAGTGTTGAACAAAAACAGTGATGACACTGCTGAATAAAAACTTAGACATGAAATCACTCATTAAAACAGCAGCTCTTTGCTGTATTTGACAATCTCTGGTCATTGGCCTCGGCTAATAGGGATCATAATCATTTTTAGTTATTTATTTATTTTAAAACAAGGAATGCCTTGAAGAACGTGATCGACCGGTTGGTGACCACTGCCCTGGAACGACAAAATTGTTCTCATATTCCAAGATAATAATTTAATGTAATTTGAAACAGGGGAACAAGGGAGCGAAACAGAACCCAATCGAAATGCTACTTGACCTGCGATAAGGTTTTAGAGATACTGATGTCACTCAGTGCAAAAATTAGTGCCTCCTTATTTTATCCCCCCAGAAACTCAGTGAAGATGACTAGTCTAGTCATGCTTTTACTATACACTTGTGTGTGTATACGGTAGTGGAATTGTTAGGTTAGATTACTCGTTGGTTATTACTGCATTGTCGGAACTAGAAGCACAAGCATTTCGCTACACTCGCATTAACATCTGCTGACCATGTGTATGCGACAAACAATTTGATTTGATGTTCAGCCTTAGAACCTTGAGGCAACTGCATTAATTCAAAGACAAAATATATGCTGATGTACAAAATTGGCCTTGAAATGTCGCTGCATTAATCTACCTTTGCACTCGAACCTCGGACAAGTGTTCCAGACATTAGGCTCCTCGGGTTCCCGAGGGGAAGCCATAGAGATGAGAACAGGATCCAGCTCCTTCTCTCACAGGGACACCCAAACACCTCAAATTAACACAGCTCCTCCAGTCTGAGGGGGACAAGTGTAGAATCCAGCACCAAGAGGCCTGGCACACTCCACTCACAGCAGCCTGACAAGTGTGCCCTTTGAAGTGAGAGAAGTGTGCTTTTTCAAAATGCCCACCTTCCCAACCCCATACCTTAAACCTCTGATAGTTAGCAGACCCTTTACAGTAGGCTGACAAGTGTGCCCTTTGAAGTGGACAACAGGACCACACCTGAAAGTTTAAAGAAGTGTGCTCTTTTAAGTAGCCACCTTGCCAGACTCACACCTCCCGTCCCCGATGTGCCTTGTGGGAAACAATTCACACCGCAAGCACTAGCTTGAAACAATTAAAGAGCTACATGGGATCTACCTGAGAAGTGTGATGAGAGTGTCACTTGAAGTAACCACCTTTCATTTTGCACATTTTAAAACGCACTGGCACAAGCCAGTCTGCTTAGAAGTTGTACAGAACTTCATCTGGCAATCTTTCACCTCTACTTTCAATAATTGGTCCTACAAAGCAATAAACCACATGCACCGAAACATGTTTTAATGAAAACATACCGTGTTTCCTTGTTCATCCACTGAATTGCTACCTGTAGACAGGGAGAAAAACATTACTTATGATAATATTACACATCTATTTGCTTTGAAAAAACATGCACATTTATTGCATTACATGCATCAGATGCCATGTACTCACAATTCAAATTGCTTCTGAAAGGCATATGGCACTGCAGTGTCAAGCGTTTCAGAAAAGAGACATTCTCATGAAACATTCAACCATTGCTTTTGACAAGTACGGTCATGTCTTCTACAATTCAACCATCCATCTAGGCTGACCACAATGACAGTCCGACATATTTTGAGAAAACACGTTTGAGAAAGACGCGAGTGCAAGTAAACAGCCAATCAAAATTCTACACCATTGAGATGAAAGGCGAGTAAATATACCAATCTGCCCATTCACCTGAAGCTCAAAACAAGTTACCAAGAATGACCTCCTAAAAGGAAATTTTCCACCGAGCAAGGAGAGGGTGCCCCAAATCACTCTACTATCTTCAGTATGACCTTCACTAGTGCTGCTGGTTCAGTGTCAGTCCTTGACACGCTGCTGCGCTGACAGATTGGAGGGACCAGGCGGACTCACCGAATACGTACACCATGCCGACCGCACCCCCTATCCCCATCAGGCCTGCTAACCGCATCACCATCTTCTTGGCATAGGCTGTGTTCTCCTTCTGTTTCTTGTCCTCTCCCTGGTCCTGCTTTTGCTCCGAGTCCCCATCCCCTTCTGGAGGGGGCTGGCCCTGTCAGAGCAAATAGTCAGGTCAGATTCCCTTTTACTTCCTCACCACAAGTCAGCTAGACATTATTTTGGGAATACAGAACAGATTGGAAAATAAGGAATATAGATAATTTAAAGGGAAATGAGATTACGTGCACACGCGCGCACACACACACTGCCAAATCAATAAAAACACACTCAGTGATGTAAGACCGTGGTCATAGATTCAAAAGATTGACATTCAATTTAAAGTAAAATAGCCTGCACTGTTATTAAACTGTGACAATAAGATTAATCAGTGTGTCTGCAGGAAATGCATTGAGGGTGTTGAGAGTCTACCTGACCTTCAAAAATCTAGAAAAACCTTGACAGATAATGTTACCATATATATATATATATTGTAATGTTAGCCTTGATGTGTAATAAATAAATAGTAAACGGTGGCTGAACATGGGAGTATAAGTGCTAGCTAGCTGGATATCGAGGTAAAGCTAGTTATCTACTTGGCTAGGGGATGAATCATCTAACTCCTTGGTAGCTGGCTGGCTAGTACATCTACTGAAATATGCCTCGGTGCGTGACATGTGAAAGTAAGCTAACTAGTTAGGTAAAACTAACTCACTGGCAATTGATAAAAGATATGCAGTTAGCTAATTATTACGGCGAGTAGCAAAGACACTGCTAGTTGGCTAGCTAGCTGACTGACAGGGACCGTGCTATCCAGGATCCTCCGGGCGTCACTAGCCAATTGAAGGTGAAATTCAAATGTTTTAGCTAAGGGTATGGTCAATGATCCCGGACTGCACTGACCTGGATGACAGACTAGCCTAGCTCAACGTGCTAATCGAACGAGTTCATTCATTCAGCCAAATAATAGGGTGTAAATGGAGTCTCGTGAGAGACCCGGAGGTTCAACAAACTGGAAATGACAACATGAAAACCAAACCAGCTGATTCATTGAATGTCTCTTTTGTTTTTCTGTAGCCTTGCATGATTATGGCTGTCTAGTTAACGTTACCCAACCAGGCAGGGGGGGGGGGGGGGGGGGGATGTCAGTTGGCTAGTTAACGTTACCTAGCCCGCTTGACTCACCTGACTATTCTGTTGCTGCTTAAGCCTCTCTTGCAAGATTGATTGAGCGAGTCCACCTGTAGCACTGCCCTCTCCTGTTGTCTTCTCCGTAGAAACTGCCCGAATCAAGTCCACCACTGCAGGGGTTGAACCACGTCTGCTCCAGTTCCTGAGCGTGAGGAGGCCCCTACTCGCCCGGACACACATGGGGAACATCGACGTCGCCGACATCTTGAATGGGAAAGAGCCGGTGAACATAGCGCGAGTGAAAAGGACAAAGGCGCCTGATTGGCTTATGTTACTCTGAGCAACATCCATAAGGTGCAATAAAAATCGTTAACGGTCATGTGGAACAAAATAGGGCGGTACGTGCAGCTTTTTCTCCAATCGAAACTAAGATTTCATTGACCTTCGAATGCACCCCAAAATGTCCATCATTACTGATGGCAATGCCCAAAGTATGTTAAAAATATATCACCTGCCCTGTAGGTTTTTACTGTAGCCTAATACACACAACTTCGACCAGTCTGAATTGTATTAAATTAATTTGTTATTTTATAAGACATGGCAAACTTAGTTTGCACTGATTTGTCTTTCAAATGTTAAACCTTTAGGCCCCTATGAAATAAATTATGATTTTCGTAGAGCATAGCAACAATGATTATCATAATTCCATCCTTTCATGTTGGTTATTTTGCTTTTCTATATCTAATATTAATGACCACTAGAGGGCAGCCATAACACACAGCATCTGCTTCAGATTTTGGGAGTTGCAGCCGCTAGACTAGAACGATTCTATTTCTACGGTTGGACCGACGGTACCAGTGACTTGCCACAGTTGTACCTGTGCACCACTCTATTTGCGGACATTACACATTACTCATCATATTATTTTAAGTGTTCAGTTGATCAAATTGTTCATATACATGAACAAGTTTTAAATTTCATGCAACAACAGTGCATCCATTATGCATAAAAACAATCAGGAAAACAAATGAAGACACAAATATATAATTTATTGTCATCATTAAACAACAAATGTTAATCAAAAAGTGTTTAACATAAGAATGAATTACTTGTTGACCACCGATGGTAACCAAAACAATCAGTTCTTCACAAATGTTACAGATAAAATGACACCCTACCTTACAAGTTCAAAGCATAAAAAAAACATTCACCTATCCCCACATGGGTAAATCAACTGTTGTTTTTTGTCACATGTCCGATACCCAGGCCATTCAAAGATAGCATGTTTGCTGTCTCTGTTCAGATATTACATTCCACTCCTTGCCAAACACTCTTTGGAATATAACAAGGAGTGGAATGTTACATAGACTAGTACCCAGACTAATTCAAAGGGTGCCTTTCAGCGGGTCACATTCTCTGCACTGTTGGAACAGGCTACCGCATAACTATTGCATAGCTGTTCTCACAAGGATCAACTACCATCTCTGAACAAAACAAAAGGAAATGCATATAGTGGCCAAACTCATTGATTCTCATATGCTGTAATTTGTGTATGGCACTAGCAACAAGAATTCCCCTCCTCTGCAGCAGCCTCGTCTTTCCCCCCGGGCCAAAGGGGTGCACTGTTTATCTTGTTGCCCACTTTAGCAGCCTCACTTTGAACACCATCACTTCCAACACGCTTCTGTATTTCAGAGGCCATGGTTAAAAATGATTTCTCTACATTATCAGCATTCTTCGCACTGGTCTCCAGGAATGGAATCTTCAGGGATGAAGCAAATTTCTGAAGCAATTGTACCAAGAAAAAAAGAGAGCAGAATTGTATGACATTTATCATGACACACCAGAACAAAAGCACAATAACATGTGATTAGCATGTCTATCTATGATTAACAATGATTTGTAGTTGATGAAGAATCGATTGTGCATTGGTGGCACAAGTATTTTATGAGTGAGAACAGACACTTACTTGACCAGTGGCAGAGTCCACTACCTTTTTAGAGACCAAGTCACACTTGTTTCCCACAAGCAATTTGGAGACATTTTCACACGCATAGCGGTCAATCTCCTCCAACCACTGCTTCACGTTGTTAAAGGACTCCTGGCAAAATAGTTGAAATCTCGTACATGTAGTTTTATCTCTAACTCCAGTACATTTTGATGCAATAGACGGTCAATCCAGCCCATAGACAGGAGGAGTTCAAATACACTGTATTACCTGATCAGTGACATCATACACAATGATGATCCCATGTGCTCCTCTGTAGTAGCTGGATGTGATGGTCCGGAACCTCTCTTGTCCGGCTGTGTCCCACTAGGAGAGATAGATCAAACAGATAGAAATTACAAACAAGCCTTACCACATCCCCATTACCAAAATGTACAACTATACATTTTGTGGTGTCAGGAAAATAACCTCACACTCAACGTCAACAAAACTAAGGAGATGATTGTGGACTTCAGGAAACAGCAGAGGGAACACCCCCCTATCCACATCGATGGAACAGTAGTGGAGAGGGTAGTAAGTTTTAAGTTCCTCGGCGTACACATCACAGACAAACTGAATTGGTCCACCCACACAGACAGCATCGTGAAGAAGGCGCAGCAGCGCCTCTTCAACCTCAGGAGGCCGAAGAAATTCGGCTTGTCACCAAAAGCACTCACAAACTTCTACAGATGCACAATCGAGAGCATCCTGTCGGGCTGTATCACCGCCTGGTACGGCAACTGCTCCGCCCACAACCGTAAGGCTCTCCAGAGGGTAGTGAGGTCTGCACAACGCATCACCGGGGGCAAACTACCTGCCCTCCAGGACACCTACACCACCCGATGTCACAGGAAGGCCATAAAGATCGTCAAGGACAACAACCACCCGAGCCACTGCCTGTTCACCCCGCTATCATCCAGAAGGCGAGGTCAGTACAGGTGCATCAAAGCTGGGACCGAGAGACTGAAAAACAGCTTCTATCTCAAGGCCATCAGACTGTTAAACAGCCACCACTAACATTGAGTGGCTGCTGCCAACACACTGACTCAACTCCAGCCACTTTAATAATGGGAATTGATGGGAAATTATGTCAAATATATCACTAGCCACTTTAAACAATGCTACCTAATATAATGTTTACATACCCTACATTATTCATCTCATATGTACAGTGCCTTGCGAAAGTATTCGGCCCCCTTGAACTTTGCGACCTTTTGCCACATTTCAGGCTTCAAACATAAAGATATAAAAATTAATTTTTTTGTGAAGAATCAACAACAAGTGGGACACAATCATGAAGTGGAACGACATTTATTGGATATTTCAAACTTTTTTAACAAATCAAAAACTGAAAAATTGGGCGTGCAAAATTATTCAGCCCCCTTAAGTCAATACTTTGTAGCGCCACCTTTTGCTGCGATTACAGCTGTAAGTCGCTTGGGGTATGTCTCTATCAGTTTTGCACATCGAGAGACTGACATTTTTTCCCATTCCTCCTTGCAAAACAGCTCGAGCTCAGTGAGGTTGGATGGAGAGCATTTGTGAACAGCAGTTTTCAGTTCTTTCCACAGATTCTCGATTGGATTCAGGTCTGGACTTTGACTTGGCCATTCTAACACCTGGATATGTTTATTTTTGAACCATTCCATTGTAGATTTTGCTTTATGTTTTGGATCATTGTCTTGTTGGAAGACAAATCTCCGTCCCAGTCTCAGGTCTTTTGCAGACTCCATCAGGTTTTCTTCCAGAATGGTCCTGTATTTGGCTCCATCCATCTTCCCATCCCTGCTGAAGAAAAGCAGGCCCAAACCATGATGCTGCCACCACCATGTTTGACAGTGGGGATGGTGTGTTCAGGGTGATGAGCTGTGTTGCTTTTACGCCAAACATAACGTTTTGCATTGTTGCCAAAAAGTTCAATTTTGGTTTCATCTGACCAGAGCACCTTCTTCCACATGTTTGGTGTGTCTCCCAGGTGGCTTGTGGCAAACTTTAAACAACACTTTTTATGGATATCTTTAAGGAATGGCTTTCTTCTTGCCACTCTTCCATAAAGGCCAGATTTGTGCAATATTCGACTGATTGTTGTCCTATGGACAGAGTCTCCCACCTCAGCTGTAGATCTCTGCAGTTCATCCAGAGTGATCATGGGCCTCTTGGCTGCATCTCTGATCAGTCTTCTCCTTGTATGAGCTGAAAGTTTAGAGGGACGGCCAGGTCTTGGTAGATTTGCAGTGGTCTGATACTCCTTCCATTTCAATATTATCGCTTGCACAGTGCTCCTTGGGATGTTTAAAGCTTGGGAAATCTTTTTGTATCCAAATCCGGCTTTAAACTTCTTCACAACAGTATCTCGGACCTGCCTGGTGTGTTCCTTGTTCTTCATGATGCTCTCTGCACTTTTAACAGACCTCTGAGACTATCACAGTGCAGGTGCATTTATACGGAGACTTGATTACACACAGGCGGATTGTATTTATCATCATTAGTCATTTAGGTCAACATTGGATCATTCAGAGATCCTCACTGAACTTCTGGAGAGAGTTTGCTGCACTGAAAGTAAAGGGGCTGAATAATTTTGCACGGCCAATTGTTCAGTTTTTGATTTGTTAAAAAAGTTTGAAATATCCAATAAATGTCGTTCCACTTCATGATTGTGTCCCACTTGTTGTTGATTCTTCACAAAAAAATACAGTTTTATATCTTTATGTTTGAAGCCTGAAATATGGCAAAAGGTCGCAAAGTTCAAGGGGGCTGAATACTTTCGCAAGGCACTGTATATGTATATACTGTACTCTATATCATCTACTGCATCTTTATGTAATACATGTATCACTAGCCACTTTAACTATGCCACTTTGTTTACATACTCATCTCATATGTATATACTGCACTCAATACCATCTACTGTATCTTGCCTATGCCGCTCTGTACCATCACTCATTCATATATCTTATGTACATATTTTTTATCTCCTTACACTTGTGTCTATAAGGTAGTAGTTTTGGAATTGTTAGCTAGATTACTTGTTGGTTATTACTGCATTGTCGGAACTAGAAGCACAAGCATTTCGCTACACTCGCATTAACATCTGCTAACCATGTGTATGTGACAAATAAAATTTGATTTGATTTTACAGAGCTATGCAGTTTGTCATATAAACATGTACTTACAATTTGTAGTTTGACAGTCTTCCCATCCTTTTCAATGGTTCTGATCTTAAAGTCGACCCCGATTGTGCTGATGTAGCTCTCTGTGTAGGTGTCATCCTGAGGTGTAGAGACAACTGAGCAGTGTTATTATTTACAATGGGAGAATGGCTGAACAAACCTTCAAACAGTGGTTAATTAGTGGGTTGGATGACATTTTGCAGTGTCCTTTCCATAAAGGAAATGGCCTTCGCTTTCTGTTTACTCTAGACTCCTTGCCATATGGGACAACACAAAGGATTGTGTGTATTCTGTTTTAACACAATCAAATACAATTTTTAGTGGTCACATACACGTTTGGCAGATGTTATTGCGGGTGTAGCGAAAAGCTTTGCCTACCGCAAACCGCAAGAGCAGGCAAGACTTGCCGACACCAGAGTCTCCAATAAGAAGCAGTTTGAACAGGTAGTCGCTGAGGAATACATTACATTATTATTCAGGTTGGTTATATATCATCAAGTAGGATAAAGAAACACACCATTGATAAATGGAAGATGCACTATTGTTATTGCATACAAGCTCTGCAGAAACACACACACACACAGCTGTCGGCCTCCCATCTCTTTAGTATTGGTTGGTTCGGCCAAGTTATCGAGGGCCGAAGAGTTTCTTTGTGCTTTTCCAAAGCAACAAAATAAAACATTTGTTTGGGTTGACTCCCATTGCACCACATCCATTGCTCTAAGTGGGAAAATGTGTCCCAAATTCAGAGAGCCTTTTATTGTCCCTCAAACCTAAAAGGGCCTTTAAATGTAGTTACAATGTTATCCAAGACAATAGCCTACTTAAACATGACACATCATGCTTCGACAACTGTACAAATAATACTACACCATTGTCACTCACAACTCATCACTACTTACTATTCAGGATTCATGACCAGATAGCTGGATCCAGAGAGCAGAATGTAAAAGAAAAGAAAAACAACTGTGAACAGAATGCCTGTTATCTTGGGCCTTTCACAGATGCTTTGTGTTGATGTTCTTCAGACAGCACCTTGTATGATGAGCCGGGAGTCCTATCATTTATTAAAACCTAAGATCATGTTTCAATGCCGTCATTACCTGAGTCTTAAAGCTGTTGCCTGGTTTAGCTTGGGAACTGACTGATCACAGAACCCATACATTCATTTACTGCCTCCAGGAACAAATAAGTTCAAAACAGGTTGTTTTATTCTTAAGATTTGGTTGAAGGAGTCACATATTACATGTCACAGTACAGTAGTCTAGAGAATGTTTTAAAAATCATTCAGTCTGGAAAAACAAAAGTTAATTGAAGTTCAGTGAAAAGGTTACTTTTCATAAAAACATTTCTTCAGCATTGACAAAATATATCTAAAACATTCTCAAAACTTTCCTAAAAAGTTGGACACTCAATATAATTTAAACTCAATACAAAATGAAAATACATTAAATTGAAGTGCAAATGCTACAAATATGGCCAGTTTCTATTTAGTCGTCTCGTAGTTGTAGTGGGATTTATTGCCATTTTAAAAACCAAACCACCTGACCGTTGGATAGTAATGAGGTTGGCAGATGAAAACTCATTCATACTTTCCACATGTGCCGCTCTTTTTTTTGTGTGTAATCTAATCGATTTGACCCAAATTAATCTAGAAATGTGGCTGGTTATGCTTGAAGTGTTTGGATGACCAGTCTTTGCATACTTGTTAGAGGAAACCTATAAATGAGACCATGTAAAACAAAACAGGCTCAGATAAACAGTTCGCTTACCCTCAAAAATCATTTTTAGAGTATTGCACAAGTTTTTCTTTGACAGACATCCTTGCTATGTCTACTCTTGTTCCATTCAGTTAAAAAAAAGTGATTTACCATAGTTCTGGAACCATGACACGTGGATCTCTTTATCATCAAAAGTTTCACAAAACAGTCACTAGTTAGAAAGCTCATCTCCAGTATATAAAGATATTCATAATTTTATTTTGGCTTCCTGCTATTCAGTACTCTATACTAGTGGCAGCATACTCATTCTCAATGTGAATCTGCAAACAGTATTAATGACATGATCTCAGTCCACAGGCAAGCACTTCACAGGTAGGGTCCGTGTGTATGTTGTGTTGGGTTCTGTAGGTGAACTGGGAGTTAAGAAGGCGGGTGGCCGTTGACCTTGTCCCGCAGGAGAGCCAGGGCATTGGTGGAGAAGTCTCGCAGGACGCTCACAGTCTCTCGCTGCATCTCCAGGGAGTCGCGTACAAACTCCTGCTGCGACTCCACCAGCTGCTGCACGGACTGGGCCAGGGCCCCCAGCGACCCCGACACGGCCCCTAGCAGGGCAGTAGTGGCCTGCTGCTCCTTGAGACTGAGGGAGGCACTGTGGGCTAGCTGCTTCCGGATTGCCCCCTGTCCCATGACTGACCCTGGAGAGGTAGAAGAGGAGGGAGGAGCAGGGAGAAAGGAAGAGGAGGGAGCTGGGAGGGAGGATGAGGAAGTAGCCATGGAGGAAGACACAGCGGTGGAAGCGGCGACGAATCTGGAGTAGCTGCGACGAGGCTCAGCAGGAGGGCGGAAGGAGCCCATGTGCCGCGGCTCCTCTTCTAGGTCCTCAAATCCCAGACTGTTGTCTACGGGTAATACACAAACAATGTGATACACACAGAAACATGGGTGCAAACACATTTACCAACAATAAAGCGAGAGAGAAAATAGTTACCTTCATCGACTGGTGTCATGAATGAAAAATCATGAGACGAATGAGAAGGATCCTCTAAAAGGACAATTTTTTTTTTTTTTTAAATATGACAAGGGAGATAATAAAAATCAATACAACATATTGTGTTGAGTGCGAAGAGAAGAGGAGAAATGTTGTTCTGAATATAGGAAAGACTCACGGCCAAATGGCATCCGAGAAAACATGCCAATATCTTTATCTCGAGTTGAGAAAGGTGACATAGACGAGCCTATGGCGTGGGGGCTGGTGCCAGGCATACCCATATGATGAAGATGAAGGCCAGCCATACCATTAGAGGTGCCAGAGGAGCGAGTCGACATCTCTGACATGTCACCAAAGTCCTTCTCCTCAGGTTCATGATTCATACTGCCCATAGTGGCCTTGTTCGGAGGGGACATGGCTAGTATTTCGTGCACCATTTTCTCCACCGGCGACAGGTTCTGGGAGATACGGACACCATTAGGCCCTCGCATGGCCACCATCCTGCGCTTGGCGTCACACTTTAGGTCCGCCCACTTCTTGACGATCTCCATGACCTCCCGTTGGCACTCGCTGATTTTGTTGATGCAAATCGCGATGTCCGCCCATGTTCGCTTCCTCAGGTCTGACGAGGCGCCTTGGTTGAACTTGCCTGTGGCGGTGAAAAATGCAGATAATAGCACTCCAAGGAATAAAAGGCAAGCAGAGAATAAGAGACAAACAAATGCAAAGTGAACATGTCTATTAAGTGCTTCATGCACAGTACACACTGAGTGGAGGTACTTACTTACGAGGATGTGCCTGTTTCTTTTGACCTCAGACAGCAGCAGATGGACTTCATCGAAGGTGAAGCGCGACTTCCTTTTCTTCATGGGCAAGTTGCCCCCAAGTTCCTCTATTTCGCTATAGGTGAATTTGAAATTCATGTTGCACCCCTAGGCCTGTTTACACGCACAAGAGATAGCCACCTATACCTGTGAGGGCACCACCCCTGGCACTGCCAGCCTGCAGGAGAACAAAATGTAAACCACACTGCACTCCACTTGAGGGAATCGCTGTGTAAAGACGTTATGGTTATAAAAAGACCATGTAGCTCACTTGGTAGAGCATGGTGCTTACAACACCAGGGTTGTGGGTTTGATTCCCAGGACCATGCCTTTGTAAAAATGTATGCACGCATGACTGTAAGTTGCTAAGGATAAAAGCATCTGCTAAATGGCATATATAGAATGGTTTGGGGGAGATTTTATTATTTGGGAAAAGAATATGCCGTAATCCAACGGGTATTCCAGGGATCCGTGCCGAAAACAATACTTCTGCAATGAATCAATCACTTTATTAAAAAAATTATGCTAGGCATACATTTCAGTAGTGAGGACACCATGATTTACTATTGACGAGAATACCTGACAACAGTTCATTGTAAAAAAAAAAATAAAAAAAAATACAACTCTGCATGGGAAATAAATGTGTCCATTTGTCTTTAAATTAACTATTTGTATAATTAGTAGCTTCAATCTTACACTCTTTTGCTAGGCCAATGAGCATTATGCTTCCTGGTTCTTTGTTGAGCCCCCTTCTAACCAGCTACAGTAACGTTAGCTATTTTGCTTTGATGTTTTGCGGAACAACGTCGAAGGCCAGTGTTTCCAACCACCTTAAACGTGCATCCTGCCATGCAACGAAGGGGACAAAATACAAATTAGAAAACGAACGCAGCTCTTTACCAATGTGTTATAGATAAACTGATAAGACAATTGCGAGCGTTTTATGCATTCTACCTAACTATAGCAGCTAACATTTTGAAGGAACGTTGGCTAATGTCGGTCGCTAGCTAGCTAACGTTGGCTGGCTAGCTAGGTCGTCCGCGTTTGTTTGCATATTGTTTATATATATGTATAACTTTAACTAGCTTAGTAATTAACAATAACAAGTGTGAAGTTGTGTTTCATTGGATATAGCAGGAATTACCAATATTGACGAATGTTTTTTTTTTTTTTCCTCCTCTTGCAGTGTAGCTTCATAAACTTCGCACAGGCGACGAGAAGAATGCTGAGTTGCGCAGACTCTGATCGCGCTTTTTCCATGACCCACGGCGGCCACGAGCGCAACATGTACGAACTCTTACCAGAACAGGAATTTGGTATGACGCCAGGAATGGCCACATTACAGTTCAACGTGCATCAATCACTGTTACAGTTGTTACGGAATTGCGACATTCATGGGTTGAACGAGTACACAACCCGTGGTGACATTTCTCAACCAAGTCATGTTGCTACTAAAACACACGACGGCTTTCAATACTAGGCTACTTAATTATAAGAAAATAGCGTACAGGAGCGGAAATCGTATACTAGTCAATCTAAAACAAAGTATACGTTATATGTCAGAGATACTTCCTTTCCTGGGCTACAAGAAACACGACACGTTACCTATGTAATCACATTGGGAACCTGTTTCAATAAGTAAGACTTAAGAAATTAAACGACCACGAAGGGACTCGAACCCTCAATCTTCTGATTCGAAGTCAGACGCCTTATCCATTAGGCCACGCGGTCTATGTAATCTGGTTTCTTTACTCTCAAATTAACCGTAGCTAGCTATGTAACAAAAACATACCTGTGTTAACATAAATAATTATGCATTTTAATATTTTATGTACAGAATTACAATATAAGTCCATATTATCTTGTATACAAAATTATATAGTTGAACACCACAACATCAGAGGGATGTAATAGGGGGAGGGGGTGTGAGTCTACTTGATGTTATGACAATTAGGAAATTGTGTGATGGAAACCAAGTTTGACATCAGCTATATTGAAGCGCTAATATAGTCTAATCAAAACTAAAACATATCAATTGCTAGACACATGTAGATGTTAAATCCAGTTAACAATCTCAACACAGCCTACATGGGAGAATATGTTTACCGTCATGCAACTGTTGAGTTAAATAAATAAAAACGAAAACTGAGCTATAAAGTGCAGTTTTAAAAACTATAGTCATCATTGACAGGCAAACCTCATTCACGTGTTAAAAGCAAAGCAGACACCGAATGTTGATTCCTTTCCTATTTACTTTAGTCTTCCTGGTGACAACAAGCATAGCAACCCAATTCCACTGGTGCTCCATTCTCCATCGAAGGAGGAAGGATAGCGGAGGATGGTGAAAGAGCGGAGAGGGTGTGCTTCTAGTTTTCAGAAAACAATCTAGCCAACAGATGGCAGCAGTGTGGTCTCCAGGCTATCTGGGTACAAGTCTCGGTAGCATTCCACTCCTTGTACTCTTCGTCATGTGGCAGAGACTGGCAAACAGGCTAGGGTCAATCTAGAGCCAGGTATGAATAATGATGTGTACCCTGCTGCTCCGGATTTATGATACGGCATACACAATCATTTGGCAGGTTTTCTATGTGGGTGGATGGTCACTGGACGCATATTGGCACAGAAAGACAGACAGGGAGTAGATAAGATCGCACAGCAGAGAAGGACAATCTTCCTCTTTATCTTTTCATTAGATTGTTAGCTTTCTGATTGGCAGCATCAATGCGGTATACATTGTGGATGGCCTGTAAAAACAACACATTCGATTAATGTTCAATACAGAATTGGTCATCTACTGTTATTGAATAAATGGCTGTATGGCAGGTACTATAGGACTGACCTTGCCCTGAATACGGTTAATCTGGACATTCTGAGTGTCGATCTCATTGCCCATGTCCAGTGCCATGCTCTTCAGGTTGCCTATGATGCTGCCTACATGTCCCAGATTCTCCTCCATCTCACCCTCACATGCATCATTTGTCACCCTGATAGATAGATAGACAGACAGACAGATATAGATATAGATAAAGAGAAAACACATCAACAGAATGTATAATTTGCAGTCATCAGTTTGTACATTTAACAAAAGTTTAAGGGACGTTGTTTTTGCAACGAGTATTCTCCCTGCATCCAGGGAGGTGCGCTAGGTTTTTATAAATGTCCTCTGTTTGGCCAGGTGCTCCTACAAAACATGACCAGTGATTGGTTCTACATGCCAATGTGTTATAGACAAGAGTAAATATCCCCTGGCTGCCACACACAGCCTCTGTTATGTACATAGTCATTGAAGCTATACAGTAAAATGAGCAAGTAGTAGTTTCAGAGATTCAAACCTGTTTTGGGCATAGCTGGATTATCTCAAATCAATGCAATGGCCAGATTCATCATAAAATATTTGTAAACCAAATAAATATGTGCAGACAGTTCAGGGTTTTTTCTGCATCAAAAAGGGGCTTTGGTGGTGGGTATGGTGGGGCATGGCAATGGGTGCGGTCAGCCGATCGGTCAAGGCCCTGTGCAAGAATTGTTGTTAGGCTATCTTTGTGGCGGAAAGGATTTTGGTGTTTTAAAAGCCACTCTCCAGCGATTCTACACATTTTTCCGTGGACTTGAGAGAAATTTAGCAGATTTAAAGCACATTTGTGTGTTCTTATGCTCAAACATTACAAAAAAAAATCAATACTCCTGAATTCATTGTTTTTGTCTAGATTACTTTTTTAAACACGGTTTGGAATTAGCGTCCCAAAAAAGGCTTTTCTATGCAAAGAAACCCAGGAATTATTAGCCCATATCCATAATGGTGTGATATATGCCTACTGTGTGTGCACAACAACAATAAGCTGTCGTTCTCTTAGGAATTGTGAGGGCACGAGCACGTCTCTGAGTATATTCCATTGGTTGGGATTTGTTGCCTTGCTGTTGGGTTCGTCATGCCATTGACCATTATTACTTGCGTATGTAGCCTCCGCTCATGATCATCTGCTCTCTCTCATCCACCACGCGTGAGGACGGCTGGCCGGACACCACCCCATCCTGGTTGTTCCCCCACACCTTCTTATAGGCCCCACTCTCCTCAAAGTCCTTCAGCCTATGCAGAGGCAGAGGCAGACAGGATAGAGCACATCACACAGAGCTTCATATCACAGTACATTGTGTTAACTCAGAGTACAGCAAAGGGTCACCTGCATGAAATAAACAAACTCTTGACCTAAGGCCTGGTATGTTGAGGAAGGAAAGCGAGTAGGAGTCTGATGCGTGGCAACTGGCAAACAAAGTGTAAAGACTGGCACACTAACATGCGCATTAATACTTGAGGAAGGAACCATGGATTCCCAATCTGCTCCTGACACTCATGACCCCTCCCACCTGCCAACACCTACTTATCACAGGAGCACAGACCGCAGCATTGGCCCAGGTCTGTGAGGTTCTTCTCAGCCTCCTTCATATCCGAGTTGATCTGGTCCAGGCCCTCCTCAATCCGCTCCAGTTGCTCTGGACAACGCAAAACGTGAGGGAAGGGTAGGAATGGGAGAGGTGGAGGAAAGTCAGGAGAATGAGGGAGAACGTAATATAACATAAAACTGTTCTATCACCAAAGCCCCCAACTGACAAAAGCCGCCGGTCAAATATAATGCAATTGAGCAAATATGGTGCAAACCCCAAAACTGAGAACAGGACACAAATGATTTAATAATGGTCCGCACAAGTCCATAAAATGCCTGGTATTGTGTGGGTAGAAGATGAACCGTTTGTAAAACACACATATTTTGGGACATGACCATCATTTTCCTGTGGTTAACTTTGGTGCAGACTTCTAGTCACCCAATCTCACAATGGAGCAAAACACAAAACAAAATAAAACATGGCCTGGACCAGAGGCCGGATGGATGGATGGACAGACAGACAGGCGGTCTAGTTGCCGGTTGGCCTGGCGGGCACTCAGGTGACACACAGATGACAGATGTCCCCCGAGCAGGCCAGACCTACTTGATGCGGGGCCAGATGCACAGGACACAACATTTGGCCATGTCAGCCTCTTTCATATCATTGTTGATTTGATCCATTCCCTCATCGATGCGGTCCAGTTGCTCTGGCCATATGGGGAAGGTGGGGAGCATGAGCAGGGTGGATAGGAGAGACACAGAAGGGAACACACACATACAGTACATACACACACATAGCTTACGCACATCTAGTATACTGACAAAAACATGAGCACTCACTTATGGATATATATACAAGAACAAGGACCATCTAAGGTTGCTGTTGTATGATTGACCTTGATGTTATGTCCACATCTTCCAATGAGAGAAAACTATTATATAACGTCCATTCCATTACCTCCTTGTTCATCCAGCATGACCAGGGCCCGGATTCCTGAATCTTTGCTCTGTTGGGGTCAGAAATGGCATTAGATTCACCATAATGTTGCTGTTCATGATTTTGAATTTCAACTGAATCAAATGAAGACTCTTCAGTTAAAATGTAGTTCATTATCAATAGGCAGCCCCCCCCCCCCCAACAACAACAACAACAAAAATCAACCAGAGATAATGTGATTATAATGACGATGACGTGTCATTATTAGGGATTTGGTCAACAGAGGCAGAGTGAGTGGCAGGTGCTGAGACTCCCATACCTCCTCTACTAGCTGCATCATACGACGGGTACTCTCCAGGGACTGGATGAGAAGGGACAGAGAGACAGGACACCATTAGGGGATTGAGTTACCTTAGATACAGGACGGAAAACATTTCAAATCCTGAGGGTGAGGCTGAAAACCTGTCCACTTCCACAGATGAAAGGCACTAATCAAGATCACTCAGTGTGTGTCATGTTTAATACTATACATGTTGCACTGTCTTAGGGCTCTGTCTTTATAGGTACAACAGTATTTGTATTGCCCAAATATGGAACAGTAAACAAATTACAACACTATTCTCTCTGTGAAACTATTTCCAGTGGTAATCCATCTTAGAAGACACACGGTGACATCATCTCATTGAATTCTGCCCCTTCCGCTGTTTTTCATAGAACTGCAATGGAGATTGAAACATCCTGTACTGATCCAATGGCCTGTTATATTTCCACACAACAAGGCTTACGCTATAAACAAACATACTAATTTCAGTGGTCTGTGTGCCAAGAATGTGTTTGTACAGATAGCTGGGGACTTTCTCTACGGTATTTCCTGATGCTGAGGTAATGGGACTGGGAAAATGGCTGTGACGTGCAGTATGTAACCTTTACCCAAGGGGAAACCCTCTGGGAGAGAGGCTTAGGGTGATGTCACTGTGTAATCTCTGAATGTTCCAACTCTGAAAACAATGCCCGGTAATGGCAGGTAACCTTTTCTATAGCTCCTGGCATGATTTACCCTTTATTGTGGGGGCCAATGGTCAACATCCAACGGCTATGGGGACATTGTGTATTGATCTTAAAAGTTCAACTGAACCTTCTGTTGTTGATATTTCAAAGTTAAATGAGTTTGTGCTCTTTAGACGATATGTGACAGTACCTCATCTGCCACCTGGTTGGCCCTCCTCTGCAGCTCCTCATGCTCTGTCCTCACGGGTGAGTCGGCAGCCATCTTGCCTGACATCTACAGCAGCCGCGGGAGGACAGCACAGTCTGGTTTGCTCAGTAGCCTCTTTCCCAAGAGGCAAGGCTAGTGCATCAGGTGGCTTTGACAACAGTCCTGGTTAAGACAATGAAAATAGTGCAACAGTACAGAGTGCAGTAAATAGAAGATCTAGGCAGTATTATCCAGAAACTTACACCCAGTAATGTGGTTTAACATTGACTCAGGAAGGGAATGCCGTTAACTGAATGAAATTTGCCCTCTAATTACCCATTGCTCTTTGAGTGAGCTCGGGGACATGGAACAGTACTATTAAGGACACATGGGATCAATCATGATTTCAACATGGTCTGTTGGTTCAACCCTGTGGCTACACAGTCTTTCTGTCAGGCTCAATTGGAGCCCCATAGTTCTGAAAACCTGAACATTTTCACCTGGCATATCAGTTTGATTACTGAATTTTCTACCCTGCTTGTTTTCTCCTCACCCCTCCCATCCCTACTCGACCCTGTGCCTCTATTGCCTATCCTTTCAGATCATATTCCATTCATTGCTGAACATAATTACTGCTCATTTCACAAAACCTCTCTTGTTCCTCAGACCCTCACACCTACATGCATCCCACCTACACTCCTTCCATTCTGTTGTGAGGGAGTTGACAGTGCACCACGGAGCAGCATCCTTATAATTACCATTAATCACCACCTGCCTCACCCAGGCAACACGCTGAGAGGCAAGAGGAGAGGGAGGGAAAGAAATGGAGAGAGAAGAAGAGGGAGAGATGTGGGGGAGGAAGAAAGACCGAAGGAAAGAAAAGAGACAACCAGAACTAACAACAGTATGTTTTGTCTGGGAATGAAGGGCTGTAAAGATTGCAACACGTACTGTATATATGATGACGGCTAGAAGTTGTTGTATAAGGAGACCCACAGGAAAAGCTGGTTTTCTGGGGAGTCACACCTGGAATGAGACTTTAAGAACTTCATTGCCAAAGAAAAACCAGAGCTCTTTTATCTCGACGCAGATTCCCCGTCTCCTGCCACGATTCAATGAGAACGCTATCTGCTGTACCAGATAGACAGATGAGAGTGAGACATACAATACATCTTAATCAAAGGCTTTCCCGTTGCACTCCTACTGCACCACCTACGCATCACATCGTTGATGGTAATGGCAGCCATTTCCACAACTCATGAAGGAGACATAACGGGGTTGCCTATCTTTCAGACACAGAACTTACTCCATTAAATAAGCTGGGACGTATTGGGTGTAACGTGCCTGTTTTTGTATGCCTTTAATAGAAGAAAATAACGAATATAAAAGAAAAGTCACAGTCACAAGCAGCACAGTTATATGACAAGCAGAGGTAGTTCTTTTTTAAATTAGATTTATTTAACCTTATTTAACTAGACAAGTCAGTTAAGATCAAATTCTTATTTACAATGATGGCTTATCAAAGGGCAACAGGCCTCCTGTGGGACGGGGGCTGGGGTTAAAAATACAAATGTATTGAGAGACCTAAGACAACAACATAGCACGGCAGCAACACATGACAACAACATGGTAGCAACACAACGTGGTAGCGGCAAAAAAACAAAACATGGTACAAACATGATTGGGCACAGACAACAGCACAGTGTGTAAAGTTAGCGTGTTCTCATAACACGTTTGACGAATGAATACAACAGAAGGATTGAAATGAGACAAGCACGCCGATTCATATGGGGAAATGTGGAAAATTGCTACCATTCGGAGGGCACGCTTTTGATGCTTTTTAAAAGGCTGATTCATTGGTGGTGTAGCGTGTACTATCATCTTCCATGAGTGCACAGTTGCTTGATGAAGTGCAAGATGTCATACCACCCACCATCCTCCTGTAACCTACACCCAGGGAGACCCCTAGCCATGCTCTATAAACTGAGTGACAACTATGGATGCATAGCCAATGAACATTACATAACCAGCGCATAACCTATCAGAAGGGACGTATCGGAATATTTGATTTCCCTCAAATTCAACAGCTGACACACTTGTGAAAGTATCATACCGTGTCTGATTCTGATCACAACGTGTGTGTTTGTTTGCCAACATGTGTGTTTGCCGACACGCTCGGAGAGATATAGTCATCCAACGTTAACCTGCTGTAAATGTCAACCTGCATGGCCCCTGAAAAGGGCAGAGATGATTGGTCACAGCATGACCTGTTTTCTGACATCATGGATCATGGTTACCCACTGAAGAGGACTGCCAGTGGAGGGCGCATTGAAAATGCTCTGCCACAGTAATTACCACTGATGAGTAAATACCATTCATTGTACATCTCAACTAGACTAATAATCTACCCCCTATACTAAAACACTAATAAGAGAATATTATGTTATCAAAACCTGTTTTTTCAGGAAGAGCATTGATAACAGGATGGTGTGCAGCTACAAGGCATGGGAGGATTCAGCACATTGTCTTGTGCAAGACCTATTACTGTAATGTTTACATAGTATCAAGTAACCTGCATGTTTGTTTACATCAATACTAGATACTGATATTTTTGATTTTCTATATGATTTTCCCTTTATCAAATTTATCAAACAATAGATTTTGCCATTACTTTGTTGTAACAATTTTAGGCTATAAATAAATAGCTAAACAGTGTCAATGCGATGGGTCAAGCTTAGCCTCCACATAGCCTATATTATAATATAAAATCACGCAAAACTATAAAGTCTATAAAGTGATAAACACAGTTAAACACACCTCTAAACTTACCTTTCACTTAAATGAGAGGTCGTGTTGGCCTCGAATTTGCCCAACAATCAACTGGAACATCCGTCACCTGTTTGTTCATTGATCTACAAGGTCCCTCAGCATCATCTCTGAGGTTTTTGTTCCTTCCTTCCAAGTCGGCTCTGCCCGGAGGTAAGTCCAATGACACGCCCCGATTACCATCCGCTCACCCAATTGGTGGCCCTGTCTACGACTTTACACCCCGACAAGGGACTCTCTAATTCTCTTGGCTCTGCTCCAAGTCCTCCTTCTTCGATCACGCCCTTTTGAACAGCCGTTCTCTCGTTGCTCTGGAAACGGCCCTGGTACCTGTGCAAATCATCAGCCGCTGTTCTTCAGTGTCCTTCTCCTTTTTCCCATGCAGTGTGTAAATAAAGTTAACAGGCAGCCAAGATTTGCTATTAGTCGGCAGAGGAGGAAGTCAAGAGTGGTGCTGATGAACAACTGAATAACAATCAGCTTTATTATTGACTTGGTTTGTAAAATTCAATCAAATAAGTACAATAAAACAGAAATATTAAAGTTATTTACAAACATATGACAGAACATTTCTTTTATTAAATTATAATAAATGACAGCTTTAAGTATTAGGTAATATTACGCCAATATTGAGCACTATAATTTATATCTTACATTACATTACATAGCAGTATGGAATGTTTGACCAAAAGCGTGTTGCCGGAAAAAAGGAAAACACAAAACTTTAAAATATTTGGAATCTAAAAAGGGAGTTGAGTTTGGCCTATTGTAGAGAAAGTCGTTTTGTGTTTTCCCTGTGTTGCTACAATTCTGCCATCTAGTGATGAATTTAATTAACATTCAAATCAAATCTTATTGGTCACATACACACGGTTAGCAGATGTTACTGCGAGTGTAGCGAAATGACAGTGCAGCAGTATCTAACAGGTAATGTCTAACAAATTCTACAACAAAACATAATACACACAAGGAATGGGATGAGGATATGTTTGTGCAAAATATATGGACGAGGAGTGACAGAGCCGTGAAGATGCAATAGATAATGAAGGATACAGTATACAGTATATAGATATGAGATGAGTAATGCGAGATATGTAAACATTCTGGGACCCCAGTGTTGAGGATCAGCGGAGTGGAGATGTTGTTTCCTACCTTCACCACCTGGGGGCGGCCCGTTAGGAAGTCCAGGACTCAGTTGCACAGGGCGGGGTCGAGACCCAGGGTCTCAAGCTTAATGATGAGTTTGGAGGGTACATGGTGTTGAATGCTGAGCTGTAGTCAATGAAAAGCATTCTTAAATAGGTATTCCTCTTGTCCAGATGGTATAGGGCAGTGTGCAGTGTGATGGCGATTGCATCGTCTGTGGATCTATTCGGATGGTAAGCAAATTGGAGTGGGTCTAGGGTGACAGGTAGGGTGGAGGTGATATCACTTAATGAAGAAGTGAGTGCTAAGGGGCGATATTCGTTTAGTTCAGTTACCTTTGCTTTCTTGGGAACAGAAACAATGGTGACCATCTTGAAGCATGTGGGGACAGCAGGGATAGGGATTGATTGGCTGGGATTGATGGGCTGGTAAACACACCAGTCAGCTGGTCTGTACATGCTCTGAGGACGCGGCAAGGGATGCCGCCCTATGCCAGCAGCCTTGCGAGGGTGAACACGTTTAAATGCTTTACTGAAGTCAGCCACTGAGAAGGAGAGCCCACAGTCTTTGGTAGAGGGCTATGTCGGTGGCACTTTATTGTCCTCAAAGCGCGCAAAGAAGTTGTTTAATTTGTCTGGGAGCAAGATGTCAATGTCTGCGAGAGGGCTGGTTTTCCTTTTGTAATCCGTGATTGTCTGTAGACCCTGCTACATATTTTGTTTGAGCTGTTGAATTGCGACTCCACTTTGTATCTATGCTGACGCTTTGCTTGTTTGATTGCCTAACAGAGGGAATAATTACACTGTTTGTATTCTGCCATTTTACCAGGTGCCTTGCCATAATTAAATGCGGTATGTGCTTTCAGTTTTGCGCAAATGCTGCCATCAATCCACGGTTTCTGGTTAGGGAAGGTTTTAATAGTCACAGTGGGTACAACATCTCCTATACACTTCCTTATAAACTCGCTCACCGAGTCAGCATATATGTCAAAGTTATTGTCTGAGGCTACCCGTAACATATCCCAGTCCATGTGATCGAAGCAATCTTGAAGCGTGGAATCCGATTTGTCAGACCAGCGTTGGATAGACCTAGGCACGGGCGCTTCCTGTTTTAGTTTCTACCTGTATGAAATAACACTTAAGGTTTTCTGGGCTAACAATGTAAGAAATAATACATAAAATAAAAAAATACTGCACAGTTTCCCAAGGACTTGAAGAGAAGCTGCCATCTCTATCGATGCCATCTTACAACTGAATGACGTAAACAATATTAACAATGGTAATATGAAATACACATTTTAAATGAGAGAGAGAGAGATGAATGAAGAGATGAATGCAGTCTTTTTGTAGGCTTTCCCTGATGCTTTATGAGTGCATGGTCAAGTGAAGCCACTGCGGAGAAAGCAGAACACAATAAGTGGTGTGGTTATTTAGGTTTAATTTCAGTCCCTATATCCAGTCATTAATCTTAAAAATGGTCCCTAAACCTAAACACACCATTTAAATATAGAGGAAATAGTGAAAATGAATTTACCTCCTGGATGTTGACTTTGATCCTTCCATTATCATCTTTGTCCAGAGTCTTGAAGGCTCCTGAAAATGCACAAAACACTATTACTGAAGTGTAATGAAAAGTAAATCGTCTGAAAACAAGAAAATAATCGGACTGAGGGGAGTATTGAGGAGGAGTCATTTATGACGCATGGCGTCCAGTCTGACCAGGCACCCAATGAAGTTGTCAAAGTCCATGTTGCCCTGTTCGTCACTGTACCTGCGAACGATCAACTGGAAGAGCTGGTCGTTGAGAGGGAAACCTGCACACGGACATAACAGGAGAGAAAAACCAATGAGACCAAACACGTACAGTACCAGTCAAAAGTTTGGACACACCTACTCATTCAAGGGTTTTTATTTATTTATTTGAACCATTTTCTACATTGTAGAATAACAGTGTAGACATCAAAACTATGAAATTACACATATGGAATCATGTAGTAACCAAAAAAGTGTTTTTAGAAGTCTAAATATATTTTATCTTTGAGATTCTTAAAAGTAGCCACCCTTTGCCTTGATGACAGCTTTGCACAATTTTGCCATTCTCTCAACCAGCTTCACGAGGTAATTATGTTAGCACAGCTGAAAACTGTTGTTCTGATTAAAGAAGCAATAAAACTGTCCTTCTTTAGACTAGTTGAGTATCTGGAGAATCAGCATTTGTGGGTTCGATTACAGGCTCAAAATGGCCAGAAACAAAGACCTTTCTTCTGAAACTCGTCAGTCTATTCTTGCTCTGAGAAATGAAGACTATTCCATGTGACAAATTGCCAAGAAACTGAAGATCTCGTACAACGCTGTGTACTACTCCCTTCACAGAACAGCGTAAACTGGCTCTAACCATAATAGAAAGAGGAGTGGGAGGCCCCAGTGCACAACAGAGCAACAGGACAAGTACATTAGAGTGTCTAGTTTGAGAAACAGACACCTCACAAGTCCTCAACTGGCAGCTTCATTAAATAGTACCCGCAAAACACCAGTCTCAACGTCAACAGTGAAGAGGAGACTCTGGGAGTTCCTCTGTCCAGTGTCTGTGTTTTTTTTGCTTTTTTTGCCCATCTTAATCTTTTCTTTGGCCAGTCTAAGATATGGCTTTTCTTTGCAACTCTGCCTATCTCTGGAAGTATGTTAACAAAGGCTTTTCAGCTGTTGAAATATGGCAAGGACAAACTAAGAAAATACATTAGAAGATGGCAAATGGAGATAGTGATGAGAGTGAGGGCATATAGTATGAAAATAAAGACCCGTTGGGATCTAAAATGAGTGTGATATGCCCTCGTGTCTCCTTTTTGTCCGTTTGAGGACACTACAGTCACCCCTGGTGGAGGTTCTTGGAACACTGCTATTTAAGTCTGAGTAGAAGTTGACAAAACCTTCAAAGGTCTATTTGGTTCTATGTAGAACCCTCTGTGGAATGGAGCCCAAAAGGGTTCTACCTAGACACAGAATGGGTTCTACCTGGAACTAAAAAGGGGTCTCCTATGGGGACAGTGGAATAATTGTTTTAGGTTGCACCTTTTTATCTGAGTGTAGGCCTATATTGCAGTGGTGGTTCTGTGGTTTTCTGTAAAAACAAAATTTAAAAAAATTGTTCTTTGGTGGTGGGGAGATAAGATAATCGAAAATATCCCCACTTTTAGCACACATTTGCAAGCTGGCAAAGTAACCTTCTTTGTATTTTTATTTATTTATTTAATTTATTTAACCTTTATTTAACCAGGTAGGCAAGTTGAGAACAAGTTCTCATTTACAATTTTGACCTGGCCAAGATAAAGCAAAGCAGTTTGACACGTACAACGACACAGAGTTACACATGGAATAAAACAAACATACAGTCAATAATGCAGCAGAAAAGTAAGTCTATATACAATGTGAGCAAATGAGGTAAGATAAGGGAGGTAAAGGCAAAAAAAGGCCATGGTGGCGAAGTAAATACAATATAGAAAGTAAAACACTGGAATCGTAGATTTGCAGTGGAAGAATGTGCAAGGTAGAGATAGAAATAAAAATAAAATAAAATTTTATTTGTCACATACACATGGTTAGCAGATGTTAATGCGAGTGTAGCGAAATGCTTGTGCTTCTAGTTCCGACAATGCAGTAATAACCAACAAGTAATCTAGCTAACAATTCCAAAACTACTACCTTATAGACACAAGTGTAAGGGGATAAAGAATATGTACATAAGATAAATGAATGAGTGATGGTACAGAGCGGCATAGGCAAGATACAGTAGATGGTATTGAGTGCAGTATATACATATGAGATGAGTATGTAAACAAAATGGCATAGTTAAAGTGGCTAGTGATACATGTATTACATAAAGATGCAGTAGATGATATAGAGTACAGTATATACATATGAGATGAATAATGTAGGGTATGTAAACATTATATTAGGTAGCATTGTTTAAAGTGGCTAGTGATATATTTTACATAATTCCCATCAATTCCCATTATTAAAGTGGCTGGAGTTGAGTCAGTGTGTTGGCAGCAGCCACTCAATGTTAGTGGTGGCTGTTTAACAGTCTGATGGCCTTGAGATAGAAGCTGTTTTTCAGTCCCAGTCCCAGCTTTGATGCACCTGTACTGACCTCGCCTTCTGGATGATAGCGGGGTGAACAGGCAGTGGCTCGGGTGGTTGTTGTCCTTGATGATCTTTATGGCCTTCCTGTGACATCGGGTGGTGTAGGTGTCCTGGAGGGCAGGTAGTTTGCCCCCGGTGGTGCGTTGTGCAGACCTCACTACCCTCTGGAGAGCCTTACGGTTGTGGGCGGAGCAGTTGCCGTACCAGGCGGTGATACAGCCCGACAGGATGCTCTCGATTGTGCATCTGTAGAAGTTTGTGAGTGCTTATGGTGACAAGCCGAATTTCTTCGGCCTCCTGAGGTTGAAGAGGCGCTGCTGCGCCTTCTTCACGATGCTGTCTGTGTGGGTGGACCAATTCAGTTTGTCTGTGATGTGTACGCCGAGGAACTTAAAACTTACTACCCTCTCCACTACTGTTCCATCGATGTGGATAGGGGGTTGTTCCCTCTGCTGTTTCCTGAAGTCCATAATCATCTCCTTAGTTTTGTTGACGTTGAGTGTGAGGTTATTTTCCTGACACCACACTCCGAGGGCCCTCACCTCCTCCCTGTAGGCCGTCTCATCGTTGTTGGTAATCAAGCCTACCACTGTTGTGGCGTCCGCAAACTTGATGATTGAGTTGGAGGCGTGCGTGGCCACGCAGTCGTGGGTGAACAGGGAGTACAGGAGAGGGCTCAGAACGCACCCTTGTGGGGCCCCAGTGTTGAGGATCAGCGGGGTGGAAATGTGGTTGCCTACCCTATCCAGTACCCAGTTGCACAGGGTCTCGAGCTTGATGACGAGCTTGGAGGGCACTATGGTGTTAAATGCCGAGCTGTAGTCGATGAACAGCATTCTCACATAGGTATTCCTCTTGTCCAGATGGGTTAGTGCAGTGTGGTTGAGATTGCATCGTCTGTGGACCTATTTGGGCGGTAAGCAAATTGGAGTGGGTCTAGGGTGTCGGGTAGGGTGGAGGTGATATGGTCCTTGACTAGTCTCTCAAAGCACTTCATGATGACGGAAGTGAGTGCTGCGGTAGTCGTTTAGCTCAAATAATGGGGTGCAAAGGAGCCAAATAAATAAATACAGTAGGGGGGAGGTAGTTGTTTGGGCTAAATTATAGATGGGCTATGTACAGGTGCAGTCATCTGTGAGCTGCTCTGACAGCTGGTGCTTAAAGCTAATGAGGGAGATAAGTGTTTCCAGTTTCAGAGATTTTTGTAGTTTGTTCCAGTCATTGGCAGCAGAGAACTGGAAGGAGAGGCGGCCAAAGGAAGAAATTATTTTGGGGTGACCAGAGAGATATACCTGCTGAAGCGCGTGCCACAGGTGGGTGCTGCTATGTTGACCAGCAAGCTAAGATAAGGGGGGACTTTACCTAGCAGGGGCTTGTAGATGACCTGGAGCCAGTGGATTTGGCGACGAGTATGAAGCGAGGGCCAGCCAACGAGAGCGTACAGGTCGCAGTGGTGGGTAGTATATGGGGCTTTGGTGACAAAACTGATGGCACTGTGATAGACTGCATCCAATTTATTGAGTAGGGTATTGGAGGCTATTTTGTAAATGACATCGCCGAAGTCTAGGATCGGTAGGCTGGTCAGTTTTACAAAGGTATGTTTGGCAGCACGAGTGAAGGATGCTTTGTTGCGAAATAGGAAGCCAATTCTAGATTAAACTTTGGATTGGAGATGTTTGATGTGAGTCTGGAAGGAGAGTTTACAGTCTAACCAGACACCTAGGTATTTGTAGTTGTCCACATATTCTAAGTCAGAACCGTCCAGAGTAGTGATGTTGGGCGGGCGGGCGGGCAGTTGCAGGCAGCGATCGGTTGAAGAGCATGCATTTAGTTTGACTTGTATTTAAGAGCAATTGGAGTCCACGGAAGGAGAGTTGTATGTCATTGAAGCTTGTCTGGAGGGTTGTTAACACAGTGTCCAAAGAAGGGCCAGAAGTATACAGAATGGTGTCGTCTGCGTAAAGGTGGATCAGGGACTCACCAGCAGCAAGAGCGACTAGAGCAGCAAGAGACTAGATACAAACAGCTAATCCTGGCTGTTCTAGCATTCATTTATTGAGCAAGCATATCAGAGATGTCAAGGTGGTACCCAAGCATATGCCATGTGTATATGTGACACACACAAATATGTATGGTCATATTTTTTATGTTTTATTTTGTTTGTTATTTTATGGAGCCATCCCTTTGTTACGACTTCCGCCGAAGTTGGTCCCTCTCCTTGTTCGGGCGGCGTTCGGCGTCACCGGCTTTCTATTCACCACCGATCCATGTTTCATTTTCGTTTTGTTTTGTCTTCATTATACACACCTGGTTTCCATTCCATAATCAACATTCCTTATTTAACCCTCTGGCTTCCCTTTTTGTTTTGTGCGTGATTGTCGTTGTCAAGTGGTTTTGTTATTTTGTGCTCTCGATATTAGTGTTCTTCCTTGTTGGAACGTTGCTTGATTTTGAGTAAATTCTCAGATTACCCTTGTATCATTTTCTAGGCCTCCTAGGTATTTACATTTGATGTATGTATATGATTACTGTCACTAAGGGGGAGCTGTGACATCAATTGAAATGCGTTAGTGAGAAATGCAATAGTGAGATCGTTAGTGAGATTGTCAGGTCTTGGAGGTTTCTTCTTCAGTCTTGGAGAATGACTACTACTGAAAACTAACTATACATTTGACCTATTAATTCAGGTATGTAATGTACAAAAGTTCAATATGACTCTCAAAATATTGAGGCAGCATGGTTAACTACATAGTTCATGAGGTTGGTGATGTTTGAAGGCCATTGAAGGGAGTTTTAATGTGATGTGAAAAACTGTTTGGTATTTTCCCCATTGTAAGTAATGGAGTTTGGCTAGATTGCTAATGGTTTACATGTAACATTAACGTTTTAAGAGAAGAGATTAAGATGTCATCTGAATTCACGAAAATAGTGTTTATCAGTTCGCTAATTTGATGCTAACCAAATTTAAGCACTAGTTAGCTTGGCCTTGACGGGTACCAGGAATGGTGGGAGGACAGGCAGCGTCCAGGTCTCCAGAGTACTCACCCTATCGCCTGCTGTACGGACGGGAGCCACAGCTTTTTACTGAGATAAACAACGCAATTGTATATCAAATGATTGCATATACTGTAGTATAAAACATGTGTGATTGACTTAGTGTTTTGTCTATTGCTATTTTTGCATAACGTACATTGAGATCACTGAAACTCCACCTAAAATGGTTTTACGTGCCCCCAACCATTTGTGTTTTTTGGTTCGTTTATCTGCGATGTTTGTCACTTATTTTTGTACATAATGTTGCCGCTACTGTCTCTTATGACCGAAAATAACTTCTAGACATCAGGACTGCGATTACTCACCATGGACTAGCAGAATCCTTTTTCTTCTTTCACTACTCTGACGAGCCCGAGGCGGAGGACATACGGTTGGCTCCCTCGCGAACAGGCCCCAACCCGAGTGATCTGCCGGAGACAGAGAGGCCGGAGGGCGGACTGCCTTCTGAGGAGTAGGAGGCGAAAAAAGAACTCCCCTCAATTCTGCTCGCAAACATGCAATCTTTGTACAATAAAATGGATGAGTTATTAGGAAGATTAAACTACCAACGGGACATTAAAAACTGTAACATCTTATGCTTCACGGGACAGGGTGGCGGTCTATGTATTTTTGTAAACAACAACTGGTGCAGATCTCAAAGGAAGTCTTGAGCCATTGCTCGCCGGATGTAGAGTTTCTCATGATAAGCAGCAGACCACATTACCTACAGAGAAAGGTTGTGTCTATATTCTTGGTAGCTGTTTCCACACCACCACAGTCAGAGGCTGGCACCAAGATGGCATTGAATGAGCTGTATTCGGCTGTCATGACGTTGGCCTGGGGGATAGGTTTATGACAGTCATAAATACCTCTTCCCCCCTTTTTCCTCTCTCTACCCTACTGAGGTTACATTTGCAAAACCCTTGGTTAACATAGAGATTCTGGGAACATCAGTAGGTGGGGGGGAAATGAACCATATTCTGGTAATCTGAACAATTGAACATATGCGGTGGTACTTAATGAATATGATGTCAGTTCGGTTGTCATCTGAGACATTCTCATCAAGGATAAGATGACAAACTCTATAGTGGAAAGTCTACACATCAGAGTTATCGGATTCACATGGAATTGTTGTTAAATTTAAATGTTTGAATATGAAATTATTTGTGATGGGATGAAATGTGATTTTAGCTTCTAAAATGAGAGATTTGGATTTTCACAAGATAGGGCTGCTCAATCAGTGGCCCGCCCTGTGAAGGGACATGGACTATAAAACTTTTCAAACACGCCCTCCTCTCCCTTCCTATATAAGCCCTTGACGACAATAGAACCTCCTGTTCCCGAGGACATGAGGACGATGTCAGAATCAGCGTGAGCTTTGGTTGCGAATGGTATGAACTTTGAACTCTTATTCACTACAGAAGTCATAACTCCTAGCCGTTGAATTAGCAACAGCCGCTGCAAACGAGGGTTAGGAAGGAACAGACAGAGTATCCCATCTACCACACAACAATGTTACTACAACGTATCCAATCGACCACCAGAGACATTCTTCAAAGGATAAAGGACTCGGTTTGGCAACACGGCCTTCCATCTACCACCAACCCACTGAAGCGCAGCTCAGAGTAAATATTTATTGCATTTTCCTTTTCCAAATGGGCGGTAATTTAGAATGCATAAGATACTTTATTTACGATAGCACAGCTTCTCCCCGTGTCCCTCAGTCTTCCCGCTCTTTCACACAAACCCAGCCCTTTTCTTTTGTGTAACAAGCTGTCATAACTGTTCCGCCCGCTAGGGACGTTTTACTTTATGAACGTAATTTGTAATCAAGTTATGATTAAATGTGTGTATGTGTAATTCTGTGTGATTAGTTAGGTATTTAGTAAATAAATAATTAAACCCAATTTTGTATTGCTGATTCAACTTGTTAGCCAGGGTTCGTGCAGATAACATTTTTTACAACTTTCAGATGAGACTGAATTATGCTATTGATGTAAAATATTACTAGGTCTTTAAGAGTTTATTTGGAAGATAACAGCTCTATAAATATTATTTTGTGGTGCCCGACTCTCTAGTTAATTATATTGACATGATTAGCTCAAACAGGTGATATTAATTACGGAGAAATAATTTTATAGAATAGCATGTCATATCACTTAATCCGGCATAGCCAAAGACACAACACTGCCATAAGCAAACAAGAAAACTCTCACCCAGAGACGGCGCACCTAGTAGTCAGGGACTTTAAATGCAGGGAAACTTAAATCAGTTTGACCAAATTTCGATCAACATGTTAAATGTTCCCCTCTTTCCACTGGGATTCTCTGCCTCTAACCCTATTACAGGGGCTGAGTCACTGGCTTACTGGTGCTCTTTCATGCCGTCCCTAGGAGGGGTGCGTCACTTGAGTGGGTTGAGTCACTGATGTGATCTTCCTGTCTGGGTTGGCGCCCCCCCCTTGGGTTGTGCCGTGGCGGAGATCTTTGTGGGCTATACTCGGCCTTGTCTCAGGATGGTAAGTTGGTGGTTGAAGATATCCCTCTAGTGGTGTGGGTGCTGTGCTTTGGCAAAGTGGGTGGGGTTATATTCTTCCTGTTTGGCCCTGTCCGGGGGTATCTTCGGATGGGGCCACAGTGTCTCCTGACCCCTCCTGTCTCAGCCTCCAGTATTTATGCTGCAGTAGTTTGTGTCGGGGGCTACGGTCAGTTTGTTATATCTGGAGTACTTCTACTGTCTTATCCGGTGTCCTGTGTGAACTTAAGTATACTCTAATTCTCTCTTTCTCTCTTTCTTCCTCTCTCTCGGAGGACCTGAGCCATAGGACCATGCCTCAGGACTACCTGGCATGATGACTCCTTGCTGTCCCCAGTACACCTGGCCGTGCTGCTGCTCCAGTTTCAACTGTTCTGCCTGCGGCTATGGAATCCTGACCTGTTCACCGGACGTGCTACCTGTCTCAGACCTATTATTTGACCATGCTGGTCATTTATGAACATTTGAACATCTTGGCCATGCTCTGTTATAATCTCCACCCGGCACAGCCAGAAGAGGACTGGCCACCCCTCATAGCCTGGTTCCTCTCTAGGTTTCTTCCTAGGTTTTGGACTTTCTAGGGAGTTTTTCCTAGCCAACGTGCTTCAACACCTGCATTGCTTGCTGTTTGGGGTTTTAGGCTGGGTTTCTGTACAGCACTTTGAGATAGCAGCTGATGTACGAAGGGCTATATAAATACATTTGATTTGAGAGGCAGTAGCAGCAGCAGCAGGAGGAGAAGTAGGAGCAGCAGAAGCAGGAGGAGAAGTAGGAGCAGCAGTAGCATGGGCAGGAGGAGAAGTAGGAGCAGCAGTAGCATGGGCAGGAGGAGAAGTAGGAGCAGCAGTAGCATGGGCAGGGAGAGGTAGGAGCAGCAGTAGCATGGGCAGGGAGAGGTAGGAGCAGCAGTAGCATGGGCAGGGAGAGGTAGGAGCAGCAGTAGCATGGGCAGGGAGAGGTAGGAGCAGCAGTAGCATGGGCAGGGAGAGGTAGGAGCAGCAGTAGCATGGGCAGGGAGAGGTAGGAGCAGCAGTAGCATGGGCAGGGAGAGGTAGGAGCAGCAGTAGCAGCGGCAGGAGGAGGAGGAGAAGTAGGAGCAGCAGTAGCAGCGGCAGGAGGAGGAAGAGAAGTAGGAGCAGCAGTAGCAGCGGCAGGAGGAGGAGGAGAAGTAGGAGCAGCAGTAGCAGCGGCAGGAGGAGGAGGAGAAGTAGGAGCAGCAGTAGCAGCGGCAGGAGGAGGAGGAGCGTCAGGGCAAAGAGAAGGAGGAAGTGATGGTGAGGGATGTGGTCAACCACAAGCAACTCAGTGCTCCCTCACAGTTCTGAGCCACAAGCCTCTGTCAAGAGACGAGTCCCACCCCAGAAACCAATTACTCTTTTCGAGAAATGGGGTCCTTGTTGTAGCAAGGAAGGCATCGGAGCGTCCACCATCAACACCACCCACCCAGGACCCTATCCACGCCCCTCTGGATGAGGACAAGCTTTTTTTTCCTTTTTTTAATGCTTCCCATCCATGAAAAGGCTGACCATTGTCAAAAAAGCAGCTGTCAGGTTCCACATCCATAGGATAATTTATTAAGCAGAGGCCAAGTAGGTGTGTGTGTGTGTGTGTGTCTGGCCCCTGACTATAAACTTCCGAAATTAAAACTTAAGAATCAATGATTTGAATGCTTACTGAAGGGAATGGAACAGAAGCAATGTTAGTTTAATGTAACGCTTGGCTACCTCGTGGTGATCACTCACTGTCTGAAATGTTCATTAAGGATTAAAAGGATACAATTATTGCACTGTAATACACTATAACCTGTTACAAGTTATTCTGCCTTTTTTTTTTGCAGTCTTCAATGCACATCTGGTGTGTATTATAAAAACAGATGGGGAACTGATGGAGGATACAGACATCTATGTTGACACAATAATAGAGAACTTATCTGCGAGTGGTCACTATCTGAGGGAGCTCAGGGAGCAGCACATAGCCAACAGCGTCTGCTTAGAGGTGATGAGACACTGCATAGAGGCATGGCAGCAGACTGGACGGGCCACTAAAGCACTACTGGAGTGAGGGAGCTTTAGTTGGCTGACCATGAGGCTCTTCTGTTACAGGGCACTAGGTTAGTGAGCTTTGAGCATGTGACGAGCAGCCCTCGGTTTCCCCAGAGCAACGGGAAGGTTTCCCCAGAGCAACGGGAAGGTTTCCCCAGAGCAACGGGAAGGTTTCCCCAGAGCAACGGGGAGGCTGAACGAGCCTGTCAGACGGTCACAAACCTGCTGAAGAAGGCTGCTGATCCAAATGACGGGGCACTTGACAAAAGTGCTATTTGTATTAGTTTTAATTCACTTTACACGCCCGTTACATGCAGTCAGAGCCGGGAAAATGGATCTTAAACGTCAACAGTGTATCATCATCGTCTTGTGCGTATCATCATGTCCTACCAAAACATAATCAAATATTTTGAGCTTGTTTAGAACATTCTCTATTTAGCCAGATTAATCTATTTTAATAGTACCAGAACATATATTTAGAGCTTGTTTAGAACATTCTCTATTTAGCCAGATTAATCTATTTTAATAGTTGATATGCTGTTGCAATCTACAGGAGGAGGCATTGAGGCAACACTTGCCTTTCTTTAGTTTTACACCCTATGCACCATTCTGGAAAGGTCTGTAACAACAACAACAACAACAACAACAATGTAACATTGTAACAGCTTCCACTATATTATAAACAATGTAACATTATCGTTCTGTTTTGATTAGGCCTGCCAAAGTATCCTTATTCTTGTACCATATCGGGGGTTTTGCAATGGGGTTGTGTTTCACGACTAAACAATACAAGTAATTCTAATCCATTCATTCATACACTACCTGCCCTCATGTCTAGCTAAATTCCTTATTAGCAATTGAGCTATTTTGTTCAGATCATTTGAAACCCAACAGGTTTTTTAAAACCAGAATATTGACTATCAATCACAGCTGGATTTAGCCTGGATTCAAACCCGGGACTGTAGTGTCACATCTTGCACTGAGTTGCAGTGCCTTAGACCACTGCGCCACTTGGGAGCCCCAAGTATGAATACCTTTGACATTTTGCCACAGCTTGTGTAAGAGGAAACTTAGAAGAAGCTGTTTTTTTCTCTCTTCATCAAGACAATGTTAACAATACTGTCATTCAGTTGCAATGTAAGTAGGCCTCTCTTATGTTCTACAAGTTAGGATAAAATACAGTTATTTACTGAACCGTGTAGAATATCATATAGCAAGACAATGATTACCCTTCCTCTGACGGGAATTGTAGGATGGTATACTGTCAGTGCAGGATATTTGTATGATAGCATTACTGTATACAAGATGCTACTTTATTGAGTAGACAGTAATAGCATGGGAAAACCTGTTGGGGGAGGAAGTAGTAGCCTCTGGCCCTCAGACAGGAACAGATCTGGAGAGAGCTCCAAGTTGTTTTCATAACATGTCTACTGTTCCAGGGTTGACGGAACACTGTGACCCTCCGGTTAAACTCAACATCTCCTGGTACCTAAGGAGCTCCCGCTGCTTCGACGAGGTGTTCGGTCTTGACGTGAGTTCCTCTCTCGTTTGGAAACTAACTGCACTCTGAATGGGCTCATTCATGCTGGACATTCACACTGTCCCTGTTGCATTCCATAAACTCCAGCATTTCCCTTTTTCAGCTAGTTCCTTGTCAATTTAACAACGGGCAATGAAAGATGTTGGGTCTCGATAGGGAGCGCAGTGTCATTCATGTTTTATGACTGTTTGTGAAAGACTTAAGTTTATCATACCTGTTTGATTTGCAGCCTCTGAAGGCAGGGAGCTACTTCAGGACGACAGATGTGAAACAGGAAGGAGGAAGTGGGTTCTATGTGTTCCACAAGTACCCTGCCATTGAGTGCAAACAGACCATGACCCACATTGAGGTACAGTATGTGGCAATGGAGGGTCTCATAAGAAAGCATGGTGGCACTTTATTTTACAGTACCTTACAGAAATATCCCGGGATTTACATGGTAAACTTTTATTTACACAGTAAAGCCAGACTCTACAGCAATGCCACATAATGCAATATTCAGAGCTGCATGTCTACATTCTGCAAGATTAATAACACATTAATGACCTATGCGTTAATGATTTGTTTCTAAATAACAGCACTTCGCTAGTAACTAACTTCCTATTAAATGGCAGGTAGAACCAGTGGAATAAGTACAGGGAAATAAAGTGTTGGAAAAAGCATACTGCAAATACCACAACCTCATTATGTGTTCCACCTCACTCTTTCATGTCGTCTTCCTCAGTGTGATGATTTGAAGTATTTTCGTACAATGCAGCTCATGGCGAGGCTATATTATGGAGGTGTTCATGGCGTATCATTGTCTAATTGTTGCTACTCTGCTTTGTTTTCTGTAACAGCTCTCTCTCAACAAGTTTGAGGAGCCGACTAGGCTTACTGAGCCAGTTCACGAACAGGTCAGTGGGCTAAAGCAAGACAGGTTTTGCATACAAATCCTTCTATATACATACATCTTTTATTAAAAATGAGATACAGGTGATCTGTTTTGTTAGATAAGTTGACAATAGAGCATGCGTGTGCGTATAGTAACACAGTAATTCACCAAGGTGTCATTTGAATGACTGTCTCTGGGATGAGGTAAGAAGCAGCGAGGAGGTAAATCAACAACTCAAACACCCTCTGATATCAAATTTACTGAGCAAAAATATAAACGCAACATGTAAAGTGTTGGTCCCACATTTCATGAACTGAAATAAAAGATCCCAGAAATGTTCCATACACACAAAAAGCTTATTTATCTGAAATTGTGTGCACAAATTTGTTCACATCACTGTAAATCTGCATTTCCCTTTTGCCAAGATAATCCATCCACCTGACAGGTGTGGCATATCAAGAAGCTGATTAAACAGTATGATCATTACACTTGTGTACCTTGTGCTGGGGACAATTAAAAAAGGCCACTTTAAAATGTGCCTTTTGTCACACAACACAATGCCACAGATATCTCAAGTTGAGGGAGTATGCAATTGGAATGCTGATTGCAGCAATGTCCACCAGAGCAGGGCCTAATGATTTATTTATTTTATTTCAATTGACTTATATGAACTGTAACTCGGTACAATCGTTGAAAGTGTTGCATGTTGCATTTATATTTTTGCTCACTATAAATAGATAAAGTGTTGATGCGATGGGTCAAGCTTAGAATTAGCAGTCAGAACTTAAGCCTACATCTACAAAGTGATAAACCCAGTTAAATTCCCCTCTAAACTTACCTTTAATTTATGAGTGATTGGGTTTGCCTTGACTTTGCCCACCAATCTTCAAGAACAGAGCACATCCGTCACCTGTTTATTCATTGATCTCCCCGGTCCCTCAGCATCATCGTTGAGATTCATGGTCTTTCAAGGTCCGCTCTGTCCCCAGTCGATGACATGCCCCGATCACCACCTACTCGCCGCTCTCTCGTTGCTCTCACATCATCAGTCGCTGTTCACTGTGCTTCTCCTTTTTCCCATGCAGTGCGCAAATAAATATACTAGGCAGCCAACATTAGGCTATTAGTCGGCAGAGGTGGAAGTCAAGAGTGGTGCTGATGAATAACTCAAATTTTATTGGTCACATACACATTAAAATAAAATTTGAAATTTGAAAATAAAATGGTTGACATTAATTGTTGACCAGTTGAAGAAGGATTTTATTGAAATGGATAACACGATTAAAGACAAAGGCACAGCTTTACAAATAGCTGTTAATGATGATGGCATATTCAATGAACTGATGAAAACTAACCAAGCGCTCCAGGACAAGTTGTCTACAGAAATAAAGGAACTTAAAATTAAGAAATTCAACAAAGACAAAAAAGACAAGGCCGAGGATAAAGTCTACTTCTGGAGAAACCCTGACAAGGGAGGTCCTGCTCCTCCTCTCCATGGCAGACGCAGGAGGGATGCCGCTTACTTCTATCCACCCCCGTCTGACCAACGCTCTACAACCAGCGCCTCATCGGCTTCCAGTGGTAGTTTTTTATTCAACGAGAGACTGGACGGACGGAAGGGCAGGGGTGGCCGCAGGCACGCGCATAGACGAGATGCCGCACCCGACGGGGTAAGAAGGAACGACTTTCAGAGGCAGAGGAGACCGTTCAAACAGTCCCAGAACCCACGGGACTGAGAGTCTTTAATTTATCAAGCACGATATTGAGCCCTGCCCATGTCTCTTTGCTTAAAAAAGGGTTATCTTTTGTGCCTACAACCCAGTGCAACGATTTTGATGTTAAGGTAGACATATTTAAGTTTTTTTTTTTTTGAAACATCCGTTTAAGGGAATACTTTAGCTCCCCTAATTCTGGCACTTCTATTGAACCAGTAGGTTGCTCTCCTGCACATACTCCGACTCCTTTTAGAAGCTAGAATTATTTTATACCTCCAGCCAATCGCAATCACTCTATCGAGAAATATTGCAGACTTGTGGAAAAAGATGTTGGACATCTCCTTAAGAATAAACAGGGGTCCAAATCTTTCCATAATTTACCTGATGAAAAACAAGCTTTGCTTGATTTACAATCCGATACGTCAGTCCTTATTCGTCCTGCTGATAAGGATGGGTCGGTTGTACTCATGGATAGGACAGTTTATGTAAATAAGTGTCGTAGACAGCTGCTTGACAACACCTTTTACAAGAAACTCAGAAGTGACCCCACTTCCCAATTTCAGAATAATATCTTTACTGTCCTAGATGGTTATTTAAGTTCTGGTCAGATAACCAAAGAAGAACATGACTTTCTGGCTATTCAATACCCTAAAATTGCCACTTTCTACACATTGCCGAAATTACAAAAGAATGTTACAAAACCTCCAGGGCGCCCTATTGTAGCGAGCATTGATGCAGTAACGGCCTCTCTATCTACTTTTGTTGACTTTTTTATTAGACCACTCGCAGAACAGCTCCCATCCTTTGTAAAGGACACAAGCAGTATGATCTCTATCATTGAATCTCTTGATGCTCTCCCTGAGAATACCTTGTTAGTTACTTTTGATGTTGAGTCGTTATACACAAATATTCCACACGAGGGCGGTATTGAAGCTATGGAACATTTTCTTCTGCAACGTGACCCTAAATGAACTATTTCATGTTTCTAAATTATTTCTTTATTCAGACGAAGGGTACTGCTATGGGATCCCCCATGGGTCCTAACTATGCTAAGTTGTATGTGGGTTACATTGAGAGTCTATTTTCAATCCTCTCAAAAATGTTCTTGTCTAACATCATTATTTGGAAACGGTATATTGAGGATATTTTTGTTCTATGGAGGGGTGATGCAAAACATCTCCAGGTATTCCATGCTTTTCTTTACTCCTGTTCTGATCATTTGAGATTTACTATGCAATCTTGATACACGTCAAATCACTTTTCTTGATCTTCTGATCTTGTGTGAAGATAATGTTCTTTTCACTGATCTTTACAGGAAGCCTACTGATCGTAACAGTTTGTTGAGGGCTGATAGTTGTCACCCACTTCCCTTGAAAAATAGTTTGCCCTTACAGCCAATTCTGTCGAATCAAAAGAATTTGCAAAAAACAATCAGATTTCGACAGAAATATGGCTGAGACCAAAAGAAAGTTCAAGGAGAGGGGCTACAAAAATGATCAGATTAATATTGCCATTGAGAAAATTCAAAAACGAGACATAACCTTTTTCAAGGTCAGTCTCGCAAAAAGACGCATTATTGTGTTCTAACTACCCGCTATTCAAAGCGTTCTGAACAAATTAAGGGAATCGTTCACAAACATTGGAACATTCTAAAATCCGATGAAAGTCTCGGTAATGTGTTTTCGGACCTTCCCTTGGTCGTATTCTCGCGGGGCAGAAATCTCAGAGACCAATTGGTACACTCTGATTTACCACCCCAAGATATTCCTGAACAACGCCCCTTGCGCCCCTACTGGATGGAAATTACAAAATGTTATGGCTGTGCTCAATGCAATGGCACTTATAAACGTAGATCCTTCAAACACCCACAAACAGGGAAATCGATCCCAATTAAAGGTGTTATTACGTGCTCCACTAAGGCAGTTATTTAAATTATAACTTGTCCTTGTGGTAAAAAATTATGTGGGTAAAACAAAGCGCGAATTAAAAGTACGTATCTCAGAGCATCGTAGCACCATTAGGTGTTAACTTTACTTACCAGTTGCGGCCCACTTCTTGGAGGCAGGCCACTCGATTTCGTCTCTGCGTTATATTAGCATCGAACATGTCACCCTCCCTAAGAGAGGGGGTGACCTTGATAATTTATTGTTAAAACGAGAGGCTGCCTGGATCTAACTTAAAGACCCTTGCTCCTTTCGGTCTCAACGTAGACTTTGATCTGAAGCCATTCTTGTGATTATTGTGACTTTGCCATTGTAATTGTTTGTAAGCTTGTGTAGTCGAAAATGAACTTATGATCGTATGCTATCCATTTGTTGTTTGTATGCCATTTTAATATTTGATCAATGATATTAGGCCAGTCTTGGCCATGATTACAGACACCTGTGTCTTTTGACACTATATAAACGAGTCATCCTGCAGTGTTTGATTAAACCCTGATGAAGACAGCTTGGCTGTCGAAACGTTGGTAATTACATTTTTGCATCCGAGCTCCTAGAGTGTGCGGCACTCTTTTATTTTCACATACACATGGTTAGCAGATGTTATTGCGAGTGTAGCGAAATGCTTGTGCTTCTAGTTCTGACAGTGCAGCAATATCTAACATGTAATCTAACAATTCCACAACTACCTAATACACACAAATCTAAGTAAAGGAATGGAATAAGAATATATACATATTTGGATGTGCAATGATAGCGCGGCATAGGCAAGATGCAATAAAATACAGTATATACAAATGAGATCAGTGGTGCAAGATATGTAAACATTAAAGTTAATTAGTGATACATTTTATTAAAGTGACCAATGATTTCGAGTCTGTATGTAAGCTGTAGACTCTGTTAGTGGTGGCTGTTTAACAGTCTGATGCCATTGAGATATAAGCTGTTTTTCCGGTCTCATCAGTCCCAGCTTTGATGCACCTGTACTGACCTCTCCTTCTGGATGGTAGCGGAGGGAACAGGCAGTGGCTCGGGTGGTTGTTGTCCTTGAGAACAATCAACTTTATTATTGACTTGGTTTTCAAAAGTCAGTCAAATAACCACAATACAACAAACATAATAAAGTAATCTTCAAACATGAGGTCAATTCTTTAATGAGCAAAAGCAGAAAATGTAGAAATGGTAATGAGACAGCTGCAAGTATTGCGTAACATTGGCCCTTTATTGAGCACTAGAATGTATATATTACATAGCAGTACAGAATGTTTGACCAAAAATGTGTTGCCAGACAAAAAGGAAAACAGAACTACCTTTTTATATTTTTTTTCCATTTGGACTAATGGAGAGAAATTAGATTTGTGCTTTTCCCGGTGTTGCTGCAAATGCTGCCATCTAGTGATGAATTTAATTAACATTCATGACTGAACGACAAATGAATGTTGGCAAACAATAACAATGGTACTTTGAAATAAAAATCTTCAGGAGAGAGAGAGAGAGAGATGAATGCAGACTTGTTGTAGGCTTTCCCCTGATGCTTTATGAGTGCATGGTCAACTGAAGCCACTGCGAAGAAAGCAAAACACAATACGAGGTGTGGTTATTTAGGTTTCATTTCAGTGTCTATATCCATTCATTAATCATAAAAATGGTCCCTAAAACACACTGTTTAATTGCAGAGGAAATAGTGAAAACTAATTTACCTCCTGGATGTTGACTTTGATCTTTCCATTGTTATCTTTGTCCAGAGTCTTGAAGGCTCCTGAAAATGCACAAAACACTATTACTGAAGGGTAATGAAAAGTAAATAGTCTGAAAACAAGAACATAATCGGACTGAGCAGGGGAATGTTGAGGATTCACTTACGACACATGGCGTCCAGTCTGACCAGGCACCCAATGAAGTTGTCAAAGTCCATGTTGCCCTGTTCATCACTGTACCTGCGGACGATCAACTGGAAGAGCTGGTCGTTGAGAGGGAAACCTGCACACGGACATAACAGGAGAGAGAGAGACAACAATGAGACCAAACACGTAAATGTAGGAAAAAAGCTAGCTTTCATCAGCATTTGTTGTCACTTATGACACTGTTATAAAGGCCTTATGATGACAACGAAATATGCAATTCCATGTTCCAGTTGTCATGATTTCTAAAGCCCACATGCAGATTTGAAGGCAGCGGACAGCTCTCGTGAGGAGATGACCCCTGAGCAGTCTGCGTCATTTGATATGTAGATGCCCTGCAACAGAGGCGGAAGTAAGGTCACACCGAGAGGTCAAAGTTAGCAGCACCTTTTATTAACATGACATTATAAAAACAACATTCTTACAGTAGTGGAGTAAGAGGACTATTGGAAGTTGTTTGGGGTGTTATATGAACGCCTTGCAAATACATGTAAATCAATTGTAGTTCAAGGTGCCGATTGTCAAAAATAGAACTGAAACTCACCTGCCATTTCTTGATGTTGTTCCATAAAAACTTGAACTCGTGGAAACCGAGCTTCCCTGTGCTGTCACTCTGTGTGCTCAGGGTTAAGGTAAACAAATAAAAATCAACTACTCTGATAGTATAGTGTAGTATAGTCCTCCATCCTAATACAAACACAGATGTGGAAGGATACGTCCATGACAGCCACCATGCCCCTGCATGACTCGATGCTAAAGCCGTCAGTCTTCAGGTCAGAACCTGAAATTAACACAGACAGACCACTGCTTCAATACAACAAAGTAAACCATTCCATGGAACCAGTCTTGTACAAGAGGAATCTAGATATGAGTAAAATGTGTGTGTGTGTGTGTGTGTGTGTACAGAGAGCACATAGATACAAAAAGGCATGCATAGACATGCTGTCGAACAAAAGGTACATGCAAACAGAGGTATAAATACTATAAAGAATGCAATGACAAGAATACTGTAGACACGCATGGTGTTTGTGTAAGAATAGGACTCACGTTTGCCAATGATCCTGTTGAGGATGTTCATCAGTTCAGTGGGGCTCACCTCCATGTCCTATAATACACAAAGAGATCCACAGGTAAATATGCCTACATGTATTTGCGTCACAACTCAGCTCACAAAAGGACACTGAAACAAAATGTTTTTATTGAACCTTTATTTAACTAGGCAAGTCAGTTAAGAACAAATTCTTATTTACAACGACGGCCTAGGATCAGTGGGTTAACTGCCTTGTTCAGGGGCAGAATGACCGATTTTTATCATGAAGTAATAAATGATAAGTCATTTCCACAGGTGTTTTATGGGTACAATCATGGACCAAATGCATAGTTCTCTGTATTTGTGTGTTTACGTGACATATCAGAACAACCAAAGTGATGGTAACAACTTCAAAACTTTGGCAGATACATTTGCAGCAGGTACAGCATGTCTTTAGGTTTCATTCCACATGCAGCGTGTGTTCCCTCCCCTTATGAGTAAAGCCTCAATGAGGTCGGCTAGTCATCAATTTAAAAAGTCAATCGTTACCAGCTGACCATACCAGTAGAACATGTCTATGATTCACACAATCTACACCCCACCCCATCCACACAAAACTAACCAGGCAGGAGAGCCGCCATGTCAGACAATGGTAGGAGGCACATAGCGGAAGAACCAGTCCCACTTCCTGTCCATGGAATAAACCAGGGTTGGGTTGTCATCAAAACTCCCCCACTGCCTGATCCAACAGCAGTGAATCATTGTGAGTATAGCTGTAGAGAAGGGGATTGTCTGTGGAGCCCTGGGCTTAAATCACCATAACCAATGGGGTGGAATCAATGATTTAAGCCAACTGGAGCTCTTTACTGTACTCTTCCAAAAGGCTTCTATTGGTTGGCAGCAGTGCAATGACAGAGAGCACATTTGAAGCCTGAAATTCACCATGTCTGAATAGATGGATGAATCACATTCTGAAGACCGGCTCCAGATGAAGCAGGGTGAACGGGTGGAGGGAAGGGTTTGGAATGCAAACAAGACTTAACTGGGATACAGGGTTTCACAGATTGTGCCAGTGTACCATCAGCCAATAAATGAAATGACCATCCATGCCATGGCTATTTGGCTGCGCCTACTTCAAAAGACAATACACCACACACACACACACACACACACACACACACACACACACACACACACACACACACACACACACACACACACACACACACACACACACACACACACACACACACACACACACACACACACACACACACACTACGGTAACTTCATTTCCACTGGTTGTTGTTCTGCACTCCATTACACTAAACCACTAACGGTGGGTTAATGGACATTATTTTAACAACTGTGTGTTGTCCTTGTGGATATCCACATAATGAAAACAGCCTCTTTAAAACATTCAACAAGTTGCCCAATTAAACAAATGACACACGTATAGCACTGTATTTGATGGCCAAAAGCCTAAGATGAATATCTCTCAATGACTCATAGTTAGAATCAAGCATGAGAGGCATTGTTGACTTGACTTATCTGGGCTCGTCTCTGAACAGGATAGGAAAGGTCAGTAGGTTCAGAGGTGAATAGATATGAGAGTAGTAGGAGGGAGTATGTTGAAAAACAATAAGTACTTACATCCCCAGCGAGTTGCTGGAACACCTTGCGAAACTGTCTCTCCTCGTCATTTTCATTCTGCTCCGCGTAGGCCAGAGGTCTGCGTGGTGGGGGCTAGGACACAAACACAGAACGGGTTCTGTTAGCACGAACACACATCCCTCTTCACTGCAGTCTGGCACACACACACACACACACACACACACACACACACACACACACACACACACACACACACACACACACACACACACGGCTAATTTGTTCAAAAGAGTAGTTTTACTTCTAAAATGTTCACAAGACTATGATGTTCTGAACTTGTGATGAAAGAAAATAGGCACTAAAAGGTTTTACTCACAGGATCTGATGGCACAAATTGACTGGGGTCGATGTTGCTGTTGGAGAATACAAGGACCTATTTCTATTTAATGAAAACTGTGTGCAAAGTCATGAATGAAGTCAGTATGCTGACTGTATGTGTGTGTGTCAAAAGGAGTTTTGTTAGTGCAAACAGAACCTGTAGTGCCTACCTCACAACATCCAGGATGCCACCAATGAGTTTTTTAGCCAGAAACATCTTGATGAGGGACAGCGGGGGGAAATCTACAAAAGTCAAGAGAGAAAAAAAATCATCAAACATCTAATCGATTAAACAAAAAAGGCGACAACAGAGAAAGCAAGCTATAATACGGTATGTCCGGCTGAAAAAAAAATGTGCTATTGGTTTTGGTGCTCCCTCTGAAAACTTTCTCACTGGCCTGTATTGGCAAGCAGCACAAACAGACAAAACACAGACAAAACAAACCAACATGAAACAGTTAGATAAACGTATGAAGGAAATCAGATTGCCTTAATTTGAGAAGAATACTTACAGGGATCAAATGCTTCGCTGAAGTCGGCAGAGACTGACGTGATGGCACTCCTATTGGGTACAAAAAAAACTGTTTTGCAAGGAGTTCTTTTTCAATGCATCAGAACTCCACACCCCTGCCCAGTAGAGAAGTGCGCACCATAGGGAGAGACAGTTCGGGAATGGCTCTGGGTCCTATAACCCGTAGCGCGATGTCAAGAATTACTGTCATTTCCCTATTGATGACATTACGGATGAGACTTATTCTGTACATTTTAAGGACACTTTTATTATGTTTGATTCCCATAGATGTAACACAATGATGAAATGAGGGAACATCGGCCTAATGTTCAGTGCATTAACTGATGCTGTTTTACACACATATTTCATGTAGGATTTCATGCCGTATTAAATGTTAGCTAGAATGGAATTTTTCCATTCGATACATAGACCGATTGGCATAACCTACAAATTGCATGCAATGTAGATGTCTGAAACGAGGGGAAACGTTTGGGGGAAAAAATAAGCTACACTGTGTTCTCCCGTTTGGTGTCCACGGAAGACCGCCTACATGGTTATGTCAGACCAAGGACCGATGCAGGAAGGAGGAAGCAGGGGCGAAGTTGTCGTGTGGCTGCTTCCTGGTACAAATGGCGAGCGCCATGAAAACAGGGTTATTGACATGGGACTTGACAAAAGTGCTATTCTTATTCATTTGTATTCACTTTACACGCCCGTTAAATGCAGTGTCAGAGCCGGGGAAATGGACCTTGACCGCCAACAGTGTAAGTTGTCTTGTGCGTATTGTATCATGCTATCAAAGCATTATCGGTAGCCTAGAGACCCTATGATATCTTGTTAAGAACATTGTTTAGTTCAGCCAGATGAAACTATTACAACAGTTGATATACTGTCGCAATCTTCGGAAGGCATTGAGACGACGCTTGCCTCAGTTTGACGTTTTATGCACGGTTCTGGCGATTACAACAATATAACATTGGAACCGCTTCCACTGTATTATAAACAATGTAACACTGTATCATTCTCACTTGATTAGGCCGGTCAAATGATCCGTATTATTTGACCTTATCCGTGTTAGTCAACATGGTGTTGTTTAGAACTAGTCAATACAAGTATTAATAAGTGATCTGATCCATTGATTCATAGACTACCTGCCCCTGGGCAAATATGACGTATTGGCTCACCATCACGCCTACCTACATATCTTAATAAACTATTCAGCTATTTTGTTCAGATCATTTAAAACCCAACAGCTTTTTAAAATCAGAATATTGACTATCTAAATGTTGTCAAAATCTATTGCAGTACTCAGATGTTTGACATTTTGTCACCGCTTGTGTTACAGGAAACTACAAAGAAGCAGAGCTTTTTCCTCTTCACCAAGACTATGTTTAACAATACTAGCATTCAGCTGAAATGTAAGTAGGCTATAACCTCTTATGTTCTGCAAGTTAGGATAAAACTCCGATATTTACTGAACCTTTTAGAATATCATATTGCAGGAACATGATTGCCCTTCCTCTGACTAGTATTGTAGGATGGTATTCTGTCAATACAGGATATTTGTATGGTAACATTACTTTATACAATATGCTACTTTATTGTGTATACAGTAAGAGCGTGGGAAAACCTGTTGGAGGAGGAAGTAGTAGTGGGAGGAAGTAGTAGCCTCTGGCCCTCAGACAGGAACAGATCTGGAGAGAGCTCCAAGTTGTTTTCATAACATGTCTACTGTTCCAGGGTTGACGGAACACTGTGACCCTCCGGTTAAACTCAACATCTCCTGGTACCTAAGGAGCTCCCGCTGCTTCGACGAGGTGTTCGGTCTCGACGTGAGTTCCTCTCTCTCTCGTCTGGAAACTAACTGCACTCTGAATGGGCTCATTCAGGCTGGACTAAATGTACCTGTTGTATTCCATAAACTCTCTGGCTTTTCCTTTTTTCAGCTAGTTTGATGTTCTCAATTTAACAACCGGCCATAGTGTCTTGATGGGGGGGGGGGGGTGTCATTCGCTTTTTATGATTTGTTTTATGACTGCATAGACAGTGTGGTTTGTGCAAATACTTAGTAACTTATTAAGTTTATCATACCTGTTTGATTTGCAGCCTCTGAAGGCAGGGAGCTACTTCAGGACGACAGATGTGAAACAGGAAGGAGGAAGTGGCTTCTATGTGTTCCACCAATACCCTGTCATTGAGTGCAAACAGACCATGACCCACATTGAGGTACAGTATGTGGCAATGGAGGGTCTCATAAGAAAGCATGGTGGCACTTTATTTTACAGTACCTTACAGAAATATCCCGGGATTTACATGGTAAACTTTTATTTACACAGTAAAGCCAGACTCTACAGCAATGCCACATAATGCAATATTCAGAGCTGCATGTCTACATTCTGCAAGATTAATAACACATTAATGACCTATGCATTACTTCTTTGTTTTTAAATAACAGCACTTCGCTAGTAACTAACTTCCTATTAAATGGCAGGTAGAACCAGTGGAATCAGTACAGGGAAATAAAGTGTTGGAAAAAGCATTATGTGTTCCACCTCACTCTTTCATGTTGTCTTCCTGAGTTTGTTTGTTCACTAAAGTGTGACCTGAATATACAGCTTGTAACTGATCATTAGGAAGTGTTTGTAATTCTGAGTAAGTGTGTTCGTATACAATGCAGCTCATGGCGAGGCTATATTATGGAGGTGTTCATGGCGTATCATTGTCTAATTGTTGCTACTCTGCTTTGTTTTCTGTAACAGCTCTCTCTCAACAAGTTTGAGGAGCCGACTAGGCTTACTGAGCCAGTTCACGAACAGGTCAGTGGGCTAAAGCAAGACAGGTTTTGCATACAAATAGAGCATGCAGGTGCATATAGTAACACAGTAATTCACCAAGGTGTCATTTGAATGACTGTCTCTGTATCCCCCTGTTTTAGCCTGTCACTGACAAGGACCAAGCGATAAGGAAAAGGAGCAATGAGGATCCAAAGGAGGTAAATCCATAATTCAAACACAATCTGATATCATAATCAAATACAGTGCTCAAAAAAATAAAGGGAACACTTAAACAACACAATGTAACTCCAAGTCAATCACACTTCTGTGAAATCAAACTGTCCACTAAGGAAGCAACACTGATTGACAATACATTTCACATGCTGTTGTGCAAATGGAATAGACAACAGGTGGAAATTATAGGCAATTAGCAAGACACCCCCAATAAAGGAGTGGTTCTGCAGGTGGTGACCACAGACCACTTCTCAGTTCCTATGCTTCCTGGCTGATGTTTTGGTCACTTTTGAATGCTGGCGGTGCTTTCACTCTAGTGGTAGCATGAGACGGAGTCTACAACCCACACAAGTGGCTCAGGTAGTGCAACTCATCCAGGATGGCACATCAATGCGAGCTGTGGCAAGAAGGTTTGCTGTGTCTGTCGGCGTAGTGTCCAGAGCATGGAGGCGCTACCAGGAGACAAGCCAGTACATCAGGAGATGTGGAGGAGGCCGTAGGAGGGCAACAACCCAGCAGCAGGACCGATACCTCCGCCTTTGTGCAAGGAGGAGCAGGAGGAGCACTGCCAGAGCCCTGCAAAATGACCTCCAGCAGGCCACAAATGTGCATGTGTCTGCTCAAACGGTCAGAAACAGACTCCATGAGGGTGGTATGAGGGCCCGACGTCCACAGGTGGGGGTTGTGCTTACAGCCCAACACCGTGCAGGGTGTTTGGCATTTGCCAGACAACACCAAGATTGGCAAATTTGCCACTGGCCCCCTGTGCTCTTCACAGATGAAAGCAGGTTCACACTGAGCACATGTGACAGATGTGACAGAGTCTGGAGACGCCGTGGAGAACGTTCTGCTGCCTGCAACATCCTCCAGCATGACCGGTTTGGCGGTGGGTCAGTCATGGTGTGGGGTGGCATTTCTTTGGGGGGCCGCACAGCCCTCCATGTGCTCGCCAGAGGTAGCCTGACTGCCATTAGGTACCAAGATGAGATCCTCAGACCCCTTGTGAGACCATATGCTGGTGCGGTTGGCCCTGGGTTCCTCCTAATGCAAGACAATACTAGACCTCATGTGGCTGGAGTGTGTCAGCAGTTCCTGAAAGAGGAAGGCATTGATGCTATGGACTGGCCCACCCGTTCCCCAGACCTGAATCCAATTGAGCACATCTGGGACATCATGTCTCGCTCCATCCACCAACACCACGTTGCACCACAGACTCTCCAGGAGTTGGTGGATGCTTTAGTCCAGGTCTGGGAGGTGATCCCTCAGGAGACCATCCGCCACCTCATCAGGAGCATGCCCAGGCGTTGTAGGGAGGTCATACAGGCACGTGGAGGCCACACACACTACAGAGCCTCATTTTGACTTGTTTTAAGGACATTACATCAAAGTTGGATCAGCCTGTAGTGTGGTTTTCCACTTTAATTTTGAGTGTGACTCCAAATCCAGACCTCCATGGGTTGATAAATTTGATTTCCATTGATAATTTTTGTGTGATTTTGTTGTCAGCACATTCAACTATGTAAAGAAAAAAGTATTTCATAAGAATATTTCATTCATTCAGATCTAGGATGTGTTCCCTTTTATTTTTTTGAGCAGTGTATATACAAAATGTATGAAAATGTAATGTAGATGCATTTGAGTAAGGTAATCGGGTGCTGTGATTTCTCAGCCTAGCAAAAGGCCTCCATATCGGGGAAATCAGGTGAACCACTATATTTTTCTCTTTTAGGCACTTGCTGAGAAAAATGCCCCCGTCAAAGCAGAGGCAACTGTGGCCACGGGGAAAGCCCCAGCCCCCGCTGCAAAGAAAGAAGTGGTGAGTGTTTCCATGCCAGAATGAAGTTATGTATGGCTTACATACCTGTTTTCTAAACAAACAGCATGCCTGGATATTGATATACTAACACACTTTCTTTCATTGTCTTTCTTAATTTCTTGTACCGCTGGGGAAACATTTGTTCAGCTAGCTACTTCCTAATGTTCTTTGACTCATCTGCCTGTTTCTCCAAGACATAGAGATCCTATAATGTAACTCTATGCTCCTAAACTCCCCAGCACCACTTTCAGGGATGCAAACTAGTCACCTTTCGGCGAAATTCGTAGTTTTAAATCCAAAATACAGTGGGGCAAAAAAGTATTTAGTCAGCCACCAATTGTGCAAGTTCTCCCACTTAAAAAGATGAGACGGGCCTGTAATTTTCATCATAGGTACACTTCAACTATGACAGACAAAATGAGAGAAAAAAAATCAAGAAAATCACATTGTAGGATTTTTAATGAATTTATTTGCAAATTTGGTGGAAAATGAAGTATTTGGTCACCTACAAACAAGCAAGATTTCTGGCTCTCACAGACCTGTAACTTCTTCTTTAAGAGGCTCCTCTGTCCTCCACTCGTTACCTGTATTAATGGCACATGTTTGAACTTGTTATCAGTATAAAAGACACCTGTCCACAACCTCACAGTCACACTCCAAACTCCACTATGGCCAAGACCAAAGAGCTGTCAAAGGACACCAGAAACAAAATTGTAGACCTGCACCAGGCTGGGAAGACTGAATCTGCAATAGGTAAGCAGCTTGGTTTGAAGAAATCAACTGTGGGAGCAATTATTGGGAAATGGAAGACATACAAGACCACTGATAATCCCCCTCGATCTGGGGCTCCACGCAAGATCTCACCCCATGGGATCAAAATTATCACAAGAACGGTGAGCAAAAATCCCAGAACCACACGGGGGGACCTAGTGAATGACCTGCAGAGAGCTGGGACCAAAGTAACAAAGCCTACCATCAGTAACACACTACGCCGCCAGGGACTCAAATCCTGCAGTGCCAGACGTGTCCCCCTGCTTAAGCCAGTACATGTCCAGGCCTGTCTGAAGTTTGCTAGAGAGCATTTGGATGATCCAGAAGAAGATTGGGAGAATGTCATATGGTCAGATGAAACCAAAATATAACTTTTTGGTAAAAACTCAATGCTGAGTTGCATCCAAAGAACACCATACCTACTGTGAAGCATGGGGTGGAAACATCATGCTTTGGGGCTGTTTTTCTGCAAAGGGACAAGGACGACTGATCCTTGTAAAGGAAAGAATGAATGGGACCATGTATCGTGAGATTTTGAGTGAAAACCTCCTTCCATCAGCAAGGGCATTGAATATGAAACGTGGCTGGGTCTTTCAGCATGACAATGATCCCAAACACACCGCCCGGGCAACGAAGGAGTGGCTTCGTAAGAAGCATTTCAAGGTCCTGGAGTGGCCTAGCCAGTCTCCAGATCTCAACCCCATAGAAAATCTTTGGAGGGAGTTGAAAGTCCGTGTTGCCCAGCAACAGCCCCAAAATATCACTGCTCTAGAGGAGATCTGCATGGAGGAATGGGCCAAAATACCAGCAACAGTGTGTGAAAACCTTGTGAAGACTTACAGAAAACGTTTGACCTCTGTCATTGTCAACAAAGGGTATATAACAAAGTATTGAGATAAACTGTTGTTATTGACCAAATACTTATTTTCCACCATAATTTGCAAATAAATTCATTAAAAATCCTACAATGTGATTTGCTGGATTTTTTTTCTAATTTTGTCTGTCATAGTTGAAGTGTACCTATGATGAAAATTACAGGCCTCTCTCATCTTTTTAAGTGGGAGAACTTGCACAATTGGTGGCTGACTAAATACTTTTTTTTTGCCCCACTGTATGTGACTTACGTGGTTCGTGTAGATCCGATGAGAAAAGTTTTGTGGGAGGGTTTGATCACTAGCTGTAAGCGAACGAGTTATGCGCGTTTGGAGCAATACTGGCTGTATCCAAGGCTCAGCCAATCGTTCACATAACAACAGAATGTAGCACACGACTGAAGAGAGAAGAGAGACAGGGGTGAGAAGGTGATGAAGCTTACTTCATGAGCTGTAACCGAAAAACAACTGGCATTTGGAAAGTTTGAGGTGAGGGAGAAAGTGTGGTGGAACAAGTAAAGTCAACTCACCCCATTCCGTACAAATGTGCGCAATCGCAACATTCAAACGAGGCTGCAAAGAAAACTAATGGGACTGTTATGACTGTGTTGACGTCAAAATCGGGGGTGTGAACTAGGTTTCTATTCAAGTGTTGATCGATATGGTAATGGCTCTATAGTATTGGAGAAAAGTTGAAAAAACGGACCCTCCGTTACATCTTGACGTGTCATGTCGTAACGTACAGCACGCATAAAGCAACTATTTCTGTCTTACAATCTATCTCCACCAGGTGTAGCACTTCTATCATCCTTTTAAAAACAAGAAATGGACAGTGACGGGGGTACGGGGATACCTAGTCATTTTTTTTGTCATCATTGCATGCGATCATCATTCTCAAAGCCCCTGTTAACTTATAAGATCACTTTAGCACCGCCCCAAAAACCCGATTTCAAATTCGACACAAACCTTCAAATAGGTATGTAATGACACATTATATAAACTCTTTATAGTATTTTATTTACATTTTAAGAGGTGATAAGTTGGACAGATCGAGTGGGGAAAAAAACAATTTCCCCACACAACATTTTTGAAAAGACCCGATTATGCAGAAACGGGCAGCGTTTATGTCATGTAATTGATTCTGTTGGAAAGGGGAGAAATGTTGCTTTACAATGGTATTGACATTACAGTTTATCTGGAAGTATTACGTTTTTGGAGCGCTAAAAAATAAGGGCAATTGTACGGACCAAGGCGATGTACGAGTTTACGTTATCTGTTGCTTTTATACATGTCTTACTACTCAAAAGTCGTCTTAATTCTCACTCAAAAAACTCCCATGGTTTATTTTTCAAATTGGCATGTTTTGTTTTTAAATGTCTGCGCAAGAGTGAAAGTTGTACTTTTGCACATGTAACACACTGCGGCTGAGGAAAGGCATTACTCCCAATATAAGTGAACCCCAAAACAATGTAGTTCTCATATTTGCGCCTCTTCGATGGTCCAACATCCCTGTCTGTTGTTCAGTGCTTTCCCGGGTAAGGGGGCAGTAGCTCTTCAGCTGCATCCGGTTTACAACTGTCAGTGTCCATGCTAGCTGTGCTAACAATGTAGAATTACTGATGCTAGCATTGGATGTGCTCGTGGAAGCAGAGCAACTTGTGTCGTCGACAGGTGCAGGTGTAGTACTGCTGGTAGTAGCAGTACCAGTAGAGCTGGTATGTGTCTCTTGCTTTTTTAAAACCATTTATCCATTTTCGAGCAAACGGAATGAGCATCAGCTACATATGGACCAGTAGTGGAATTCCCGCAAGAGAGTAACGTTATTAGCATTGTTAAGTATCTCGCTAGCTGGATCGAATTTTTCGTTAGCCAGCCACATTAGCCAACTTATCTGATCAAAATTGAGTTTATGGTGTGAAAATGTGCTTGCTAATAAAGTCAGACAACTAACGTTAGCTAGCTAACATTACAACATCAGCTGAGCTAACATTAGTAACCTAACCAATTCGCTGTAGTATTAACTGGTATACGACTCCTTGCCGCTCCTCAAGTTTTAACGCGTTAGTTGCTTACTGGACCCTGGCACTCTGTGTGAAATATTGACTAGTTAACTAAGATAACGAATCAAATCAAAATCAAATCAAATTTATTTATATAGCCCTTCGTACATCAGCTGATATCTCAAAGTGCTGTACAGAAACCCAGCCTAAAACCCCAAACAGCAAGCAATGCAGGTGTAGAAGCACGGTGGCTAGGAAAAACTCCCTAGAAAGGCCAAAACCTAGGAAGAAACCTAGAGAGGAACCAGGCTATGTGGGGTGGCCAGTCCTCTTCTGGCTGTGCCGGGTGGAGATTATAACAGAACATGGCCAAGATGTTCAAATGTTCATAAATGACCAGCATGTTCAAATAATAAGAAGGCAGAACAGTTGAAACTGGAGCAGCAGCACGGCCAGGTGGACTGGGGACAGCAAGGAGTCATCATGTCAGGTAATCCTGGGGCATGGTCCTAGGGCTCAGGTCCTCCGAGAGAGAGAAAGAAGGAGAGAATTAGAGAACGCACACTTAGATTCACACAGGACACCGAATAGGACAGGAGAAGTACTCCAGATATAACAAACTGACCCTAGGCCCCGACACAAACTACTGCAGCATAAATACTGGAGGCTGAGACAGGAGGTGTCAGGAGACACTGTGGACCCATCCGAGGACACCCCCGGACAGGGCCAAACAGGAAGGATATAACCCCACCCACTTTGCCAAAGCACAGCCCCCACACCACTAGAGTGATATCTTCAACCACCAACTTACCATCCTGAGACAGGGCCGAGTATAGCCCACAAAGATCTCCGCCATGGCACAACCCAAGGGGGGGCGCCAACCCAGACAGGATGACCACATCAGTGAATCAACCCACTCAGGTGACGCACCCCTTCCAGGGACGGCATGAGAGAGCCCCAGTAAGCCAGTGACTCAGCCCCTGTAATAGGGTTAGAGGCAGAGAATCCCAGTGGAAAGAGGGGAACCGGCCAGGCAGAGACAGCAAGGGCGGTTAGTTGCTCCAGAGCCTTTCCGTTCACCTTCCCACTCCTGGGCCAGACTACACTCAATCATATGACCCACTGAAGAGATGAGTCTTCAGTAAAGACTTAAAGGTCGACACCGAGTTTGCGTCTCTGACATGGGTAGGCAGACCGTTCCATAAAAATGGAGCTCTATAGGAGAAAGCCCTGCCTCCAGCTGTTTGAACGAACTAACCACTATCTATTAACTAATGTTTTCCCTCTACAGAATATGGATAATTTTCAGAATGAGAGAATTAGGTGACAATGAGGCGTCGCTTGGTAGACAAGTGGATTCAGGGATCAAGTGTAGCTGGAGCTGGGCCTGGCTTAAGCTGGATGCCACTATAGATGTGGAAGGAACACCACACACTTTCCTTCTTTCTCACTTTTACTGGCACATTGTAGAACAGATGTCCACAGGCAGAAAGTGTACAATGTAATAATATACAGTGTAGCCCAAATATATTGTTTTTGTTGTGTTGAACATGACAGTAACGTGTGTGTGTGTGTGTGAGGGGGATTATACTTTTTTGTACTCAGTAAATGTTACTTTTGCACACATGTAGCCTTGTGCACTTGATCGACGTCTATAGTGGCCATTAATGATAGAGCAAAACTAGAATGCCTGTTTGTTTCATGCTATTTCTACTTTAAGATATTTTTTTCCCCAAGTGCAATATTTATGTGTGTGGTCACAAGCGTTCTATTATAAAGGCTGTCATGGCTAACTGCAATATTAGTGTATTGTTTGCAGTAAAGTCTAGGCAGCAGATAACATTGGGTTGCTTTCTTTACATTTTTTTTTAGCTGTGAGTTAGGTTCACATTAACCACTTTTTTTTATTTTACACACAGAGACTGATCATGTAGATCATGTTATTTTGTTATTTAATTTGTTAAAACCAGCATTTCCCCCCGAGCAGGGATTTTTTTTGTGCATGTTTCAGTGCAACAAAAAAAAAAGTCACGTTTTTTGGGCCCTCAGCAGTTTGCATCCCAGCACTTTGATGCAGTGGCCCAGACCTGGGATGATGGCCCTTACATGTTCATCGTCCACATCCAAGAGATCAAGAAGAGCAGCGCTGCCACTGACTCTGTCCCAACACAGAACTGCAACATCCAACGTAAGGATCTCCACCACTCACATGAATCCTGAGTCCAATACTTTAAAACTACATTAGCTAATGTTACTGTTATGTTCTTCACCCCCTGCAGTGCAAGTCAGTATGAAAGGACCCCATGACTACATCTCAGCTTCGGAATGGCCTCTTATGATCGTAAGTAAATTCTGCCATGATAAGTTGTCTACATGGAAAACACTCTACATTACAGCTTCATTACATGTAGTATGATACATACACATAGCATCTAAGCTGTGTGCCTGTAGGACATAGCTTATCAGACACTACAGACTCTCTAGTTCCTTGCCAGCTCAACTAACTGTCCCTTTTGCAGTTCTACATGGTGATGTGTGTCATCTATGTGTTGCTGGGCCTTCTGTGGTTGGGCCTGTCAGCCTGCTACTGGAGAGAGCTGCTCAGGATTCAGTTCTGGATCGGCGGGGTCATCTTCCTGGGCATGCTGGAGAAGGCTGTGTACTACGCCGAGTTCCAGAGCATCCGCTACGACGGCCTCTCAGGTCAGGAGGCGGAGACACACACCCGTACAGAAAATCCCACATGATTTCACATGTGGAAGAAAGTGTTTTTGGAACACTTCACATGTGATCATGTGAAATTAATGTGGTTTTTCTGTACAGGCAGGGGGGGGGGGACATATTTGTCTGTACTGGGCCTTTTAAGGGAGTCTACGTGTGGTTTAAGTGCACATTTTTCATGGACACACCTAAGCACACATCTATGCTTTTCTAGCTAAATCCTCCTGGTGGGCATGGTTGGAATTGGGTAAGGCGCAGTAGATCCTAGTGTGGTGCTAAAAGTGCTGTTGTACTCTGTTAATAAGCATTATTTGTGTTCTGTGTCTTCCCAACAGTCCAGGGGGCAGTAGTGTTTGCGGAGGTCCTATCAGCAGTGAAGAGGACCCTGGCCCGTGTGCTCGTCATCATCGCCAGTCTTGGTTATGGAATTGTCAAGTGAGTCAGTCCCTTCATAACAAGTCAAGAAGACTATGGAGAGTGTTAAACTCTATTGCCAATTCTCTCCCTCTCTCTTTCTCTCTTGCTGTCTATGTCTGTCTGTCTCTCTCTCTCTCTGCCTGCCTGCCTCTCTCTCTCTCTCTTTCTCTCTCCCTAGGCCAAGGCTTGGTGCATTGTTACACAGGGTGGTTGGGGTGGGACTGCTCTACCTTATATTCTCTGTTGTCGAGGGAATCCTGAGGGTCAATTCGGTAAGTCTGGTCTCTCTCCTTTCTGATCAATAGGCTATCTCCAGTATTCCCCCAAAATATATAGTCCACCTGCACTATCTGTAACTAGACTCTTCAACCACGTTGGTAAGTTTTTGATATGGAGCTAAACCAAACAATGCCATGATGCCCTTTGTTGAATATCTTCATCTTTGGTCAAAGGATGCCAGGAATCTTGTGTGTGTAGTAGTACCGTCATTCCACTGTCAGTGTTTGCCTGTCTTTCTCACAGGGTCAAGGGGGCAGTAGCAGACTACTGTGTGACATTGTTCTGGCGTTCACTGACTCGTGTGTTGTGTGGTGGATATCCTTTTGGAGTGGTCAGCCATTACCGGAGGCCTTCAGTCTTGCCTGTCTGGCAGTCAGCTAGTTAGTCTAGTAGTCACTGTATGTAGTTAGTCTGTCAGTATTAAGAGCTCTTTTTTTCAGACTCTTTTTTTGTTGTTTCTCTCTCTCTGGGCATGCTTGTATTGAGTTGTGTTTCTAAAGCTTACTCTGATATCCTCCCTTTTACCAGTGTCTCTCATAATTGATCAAACCAGTTTTATCCCAACCCTCTTTGAGCAGCAGTTTGGTTCTACACCTTTTGGTGTTTATCTATCTGCATGGCTGCCTGAAGAGTATGTGATGGTGATCCCTCCCTCTGCCACTCCCTCCTTTTCTGCTGCCCCGCTGTGTGTTTCCGTTCCTCTCCCTGTCCCTTTCAGGTTGAAGATGATCTGGTGCTACTGGCTGCTATTCCTTTGGCTGTGCTCGACACTACCCTCTGCTGGTGGATATCCTGTACTGTACCCCTCTGCACAGCTCTCTCCATCCCCCTCTGCCTTCCTCTCCCAGCACTCTCACTTCTTGTAATCCCTGTGCGCGCCAGTGCCTTGGTGGTAGTTGGCGTTAACCTTTCTCCTTCTATTTTCGCCTGCCTTTGTATCAAAGAAGGGAATAACCCAGAAGGGAATATTTCCACAAAATATGCTCCGCCTCACAAAGACTAATTTAGACATCAGAGGGAGCCATAGTCGCATGGATTAATTACATTTTTAATTACAGGGCCACTTATATCAAGGCTATCAATAACTTCATTGTTTTATTCTCACCGACGATAATTTTCTCCTGCAGTTTGACAGAACAGTATTTTAGTGGATTCAGTTAGTTAGCCAGAAAACCAGTTAGTATAGCGATGACTAAGACCATACCAGGTTTTCCAGCCGTGCTTAACCTGGCTATAGAGGGCAGAGGGGAGCTCAACTCCTGAGTAATGAGATAATGGCTGACTACCCTCAGACACTTACACCCTTACAACCTGATTAGCTTGGGGTTACGTTAGGGTATATCAGCTCAGTTGACAAGGTAGGCAAACTCTTCTGTGTTGGTTATGTTGACAGTCAATGGAAGAAGACTGGTATTATTGGGTAAACTGTTTCTGTTGAGAATTGTATTTCAAAGGTGGGCTGTTTGTTAGTGGGGTGTGTCCTGGGGTTATGTTGGAGTCCTTGACAGCCAATCACATCTTTATCAGCCTGGCTCAGACCATGAAGCTCCTTCGCCTCCGAAGAAACGTGGTCAAGCTCTCCTTGTATCGCCACTTTACCAACACCCTCATATTCGCCGTTATTGGTAAGGAGCTGTCTGCGGCTGTGCTACTGCAACCACTTAACAGAGACATTTCATGCATCATGTACTATACACCCTGGTGTGCCCATGATTACAAACATTCACTAATATATTTGGCCTGTCACTGTTTTACTCTGCAGCCTCAGTCATTTTCATTATCTGGACGACAAAGACCTTCAAGTTTTCAAAGTGCCAGTCGGTGAGTCATGTTTGTTTACTACATTACTTAATAAGCCACGGGTGTCTGACATAAGGCCCGCATCCAGCCTGTGTGTGGCTTCAGTAAAAATAATAAACTAAATATACTTAAAAATGTCTAAAACCAAAATCGAAACTGGGTAGAAAGGATAATGGACCTACTTTGTCCAGCTCGCTAACAATCACTGAAATGAAAGCTAGACAGACAGGGAGTATCGAAAATGATATTTTTTCTTGCACATTTTGATGGCGAGGAAATGTAACCAATTTTCTGTGCCCCGTTGGTAGACCAAATCCGAGAGGCTAGCGTACATACACACAGTTGACCTCTAGTGAACTGGTATTTGGCATTCGGAAGATCGTCTTTCTCTTCCTATCTCTCTCTTATTCACTCTCTCTGCTTATCTCTCTAGGACTGGAAGGAGCTGTGGATAGAAGATGCCTTCTGGCGGTTCCTCTTCTCCACCATCCTTCTGGTCATCATGTTCCTGTGGAGGCCTTCGGCCAACAACCAGAGGTTAGAGGTCACAGCTAAACAGTTCAACAAATCAACACACGGCCAAAACCCTCTCAACCCTGTCACAAACCAAAGTCGTGTTTGATTTCGAATCTAGGGATTGAGGCACTGGCTAGGATCCTTCAGTGTGTCACCAGAGACATCTGTAGCAAAGTTAGGTTCAATTCAGGACATGAAATTGCAATCGAATGGAGAAATCCGATGTCCAAATCAACTCAAATGAATTGAGATGGCGTTGAGCCCAAGTGGACCATGTTGTCGAACGTTGCCAATAGGAATCCCATGAATAGAGCCGACGTGATTCCTTCTTCTGTATATCAGAGAAGAATGTTTGTTCTGCATAGAAATATGCTATCTGAACGTTCCAACAACGTTGTGTCCTGTTGAACATGCCCCTGATCTGTGATGTCATATCCTGTTCCCCTTTAGATATGCCTTCAGCCCCCTAGTGGACGATGAGAGTGACGACGAGGAAAAGGAACAGCTGATGAATGATACATTTGGTAAGGGTCACTGCTGTATTAGGCTGTTTTGGTATTTCACCCACAGGAACACAAGTTGATACTACGTATGGTTAATTGGAGGAGGAAATACAGTATCATACTCTATGGCTTGATACTTAGCTAGAGTTCTTTGGCCTAGTTGTGACACTTCCATAGTGTGTTGATAATCTATGGGATGAATGAATGTACCTTGGTTCTCTCTCCCAGCAACCAATTTTGGATAGAACGCAATTTGACTCGGCCAACAGTAATCTGTGATTCTGATCCTGTCCTAATTCTGTGTACTTCCAGAGGGGGTGAAGATGAGGGGTCTGAAGTCCGAGGCAAATGGAACAGCCAAGCCCAACAAAGTGGTAAGGGCCTTCTCCGTACCACAGGGTACCACCCATGCTAAGAATATAGGATATAAATTACATTTTATGGCTCAGAGAAAGTTGTCTTGGTGATAGGAAATGCTTCCCCCCCCCCTCCCTCCCTCCCCAGGATGAGGATCTGAAATGGGTCGAAGAGAATATCCCCTCTTCAATGTCAGATGTGTAAGTGCAAGCAAATTGAAGTTGCAGAAATGTTAGTAACATTAACCATTATTGACAGTGATATTATAATCATTTTGACGAGACATGTATTACATGGTGGTTATTACATGGTAAGAACATTGAAACTCTCAAGCTATGAAATCAGTTTACATTCTATGACGATGTGTGAAACAAGCACAGAAAGGAGTTAGTTGATTTTCTGATGAGAAGTCGTTGTAAATGAATCGAGCATGTTTTCCTTTCTGTTCCAGTGCACTCCCACCTCTGCTGGACTCTGATGAGGTAAGACAATGTGTTATTCCTGGCGTGAACTGCAGGGGGTGCCAGCTCCGTGCTTATTAAAGAGCAGTGGCTCGTCATGTTCACATCAGCCTGTTTATACCTCCACCCTGTTTTCTTTCTGGCTTGAACAATGAGAGGTTGCGGAAAGGGTGGTGTTTTGGTGGAGCTTTTTCTGTCTTGCTTTTTCTTCACCCCCACGTCAAATAAAGCTAGTAGGAGTGTCGATGGAAGGGATATTTTCCGATGATGATTATTTCATATTTTAGAGAAGATAACAAGATAACACTCATGTCCCTTTTTGGAAAGTCATTCCAACTATGCCGTTATGTCCCCCCACAGGAGACCATAACAACCAAATTTGAGATGTCCAAAATGGAATAGACGCAAGGGAGACGATGCCTACTGCAGACAAGAGACAGTGCAGCACGTTGGACAACCTTACGTCTGTGTATGAAGGATATTGTTATCCCTTCCTTATGAGCTTTGTAAGCAGCGGTTGTAAATACGATGGGATAAACTATGACGTAATGAGCAGACTACTTTTCTTTCTCTTTTTGTATGCCTTTTTATTTATATTTTCATGGATATGTTTATTTTATTTTTTTCATTCGAGATTATTTACTACAAATGGTATCTTGCCTTTCACTGTTTACGTAGCTAAAGTGCAGAATGTGATTTAAATGTGATTTCCGCAATGTTCTTTCTCCAATATGCAGCACAATCATACACACTCCCTTACAACACTCCCCACACACACACTCATTCTTTTGATCTCTCTGACTGTCTGTCTGTCTCTCTTTCACTGTTACACACACTGCACTTCTACAAAAAAAATGGCCATTAGTGACATCTCACTGTTCTGTTTCCTCATACAGCAGCCTTTTAGAGTGACCGTTATCTAAGCGGGTGTAATTCTCCAGACATAGTCAACACACAGTGGACTTGCCTGAGGGCAGAGCAGCGTCACTGCAGGACTGTTTTATTGTGTCTGTTCCCACTGATAACAACCAACTATCTGGTCAGCACATCCAATAATGATGGTGTTTTTCTTACAGCTGCCACTTTGTATTAGTTGTTATATTGCCAAAAATACATTTTAAGTCATATTGTGAGCTTTTGTTTGTTAATAAATGAACCGCTAACACGCATACGAAAACAACAATATCACCTTTATTTGTCCTGATTGATTGATTTGCCATTTGGCAGAACAGGAATGGAATGATCCATGTCATGAACACCTTTTTAGGTGAATGAGGTCTACATTCCTTGGATGGCTGTGGCTTGTGGGTAACATCCCATGTCAATGATGCCACCCTGTATTTGTCGGTCACTGCAGGTTACCATTTTATGCACATTCCGTGTATGTTTAGCTAGCCAATAACGTCACATAACATGTAGCTATTATCTTGGATTAATGTCTGTTTTATAATATGCTCTTGTCTGTCATCTCTAATAACTTAATCCCAGAGATTTAGTTTTTTACAGACAACAGTATGGTGGTGATTTCATGGATAGTTCTGTATTGAGTGCATTTACAGAACGGTAACAGAGATGTCCCTCAACTGCCAGGGCAGTGACAGACTATAGCAGACATGACTTTCTGAAACAAGTCATTTACTCGTGAGTGAGCACATCACTTGACGCTATTCAATGTGAAATTGAAGTACTCCAGCTAATACATCATGTACAAACCTGCTATTAGGTAAAAGGATGTAGGATTATCATAAAGATGAATGACCAATAGCATTTCCATAATGCCTTCCTAAGTGTATATATAAGCAGCCATTTATTGTACGTCAACATTTTATGCATAAATAGCCTCCGCAATTAAGGTTCTTTAGTTGTGCGACTTTCATCTTTTATTGTTCTAGATTTTGACAATTTGCTAGCGAACATGTGACATCATTGATCAACAAAACATATCAATACTGCGTTACAGTGAGAAGATGTGTTTTGAAAAAACAAAACAATTTTTGACTTAATATTTTATGGTGGTTTATTCATGTACACAACAGTCTAAAAACAACACAGAAAGAGATTAGAACACATTACTTCATTAATCCACATTGGGGGGGCAATCATTTCAAATGTGTTCTCTCGGGTGCACTTTGAAATATCTATTGACAAAACTACAAATAAAATGGCAATTGATATAAAACTAAGTCTTTTTTTTCTTCTCTTCTGGAATGAGAGATTAACATTTGACAAGGATGTAACATTTTCCTTTTTTTGACAATATAAAATCTCACTAGTAGAGGACAAGCAAAACATTTACATTGATAATGGAATGGTAAGCAAGAACTGCACTGATTGATGACTGAATTATTGCTTTGGAGTATTTTTTTCATCTATATGGATTGCATCGCTCTCACCATGGTGAATTGTGGCGTAAACATGTGATTATTCCGGTTTTGGGGGGAGGGAGGGGGGGGGGGGAATCAAAGCTCCTCGCTGAACGAATCCCATGCAGATCTAATCCTCTTTGTGTGTCGTCACACGTTTCCCGCCTTTTTTTCTGGTGAATGATAACAGAAAAGATTGAATATATTAAAATATATATTTAAATCATAACATTCAAAGAAAACGTTTAATTAGTAGCAGACAACGTGCTGACAGATAATCTTAGGTTTTAAGTGTTAGTATTAGTCAAGACTATTGGACACAGATTCACAGCATATTCTACTTACTCCATAGGGTAAATAACAATATTGTAGACATGGTCGCTGACTGAAAACTGTGAATCAAACATGTGAGGTAAAAACTACTTTCATCGATAAACTGGTACCTCAGGGAGAAAGGTGCTTAATCTTGTTCCTGGACAGCCCAAGTGACACTTAAAAAAAAAACGTACTAATCCTTTGATTGACAAAACATTGATGTCAGTTGACCCGCTTTCCCTACCATATTGAAGATACCTTGTTATACACAGTGACCTTTCTATTGTGTGCTGTGACATGGATACCTATGAGTATAATCCTTAAGTTCAGTAGTTCTTTTGCTGACTATTTACATGCTTCATGTTACCTACTGCAGCGTTGAGTGTCCTTAAAGTGATTTCAGCGTGTTGCATCAAAGTAGGTGAATGGATTTCAGTATCACATAACTACACTACGCTTCACCCAGCACCATAACTGGGGGGGAACCCTGCTCAATGAGTAAAAGCTCAATGACGAAATCTGGGGTAATTCCCATTATTGGCAGAATGAGAACACGTCAGACCATTGTCCAGGAAGTTCTTCTCATTCTCTATCTGTTGAGTGGCCGCTGACATAACTGTCTGTATGATGGATGCAGCAGCCTCATAGAGCATCCTCTTCCGTGCTTCCTCTTGGTCATGTGGCTCAGCATTGGTCTCCCCTGACTCAGAATGGGACCCTCCATTTTGAGAAGGTCCCTCCCCCCCGGCCTCTAACTCAAAGCTAGTCCCTAGTTCTAATTTGCACTCTGTCATCATGTTAGCTCCATTTTGCTGGAGATCATCACCACAGTCTATTTCTGCTGCAAACTCACCGCTTTGGGCTACTGCATTTCCTGTGCCGTGGTTCAGGATCTTGGTGTCCATCGACGAGTTGGTGTTTTCTTGTTTGGCCTCGTCTGTTGGTCCATCCTTTTTCAGGGTCGTTTCATGATTGTGTGTGGCGTCTTCTTCGGGCGTGCCGTTCGAGCAACCATTCTCACAGTTGGTTTTCACTTCTGCCGCAGGTTCTGCCGGTGCTGCAGGCTCAGCTGAGTTGGCCTTCTCTGGCTCAGGACCAGACGGTGTGCTCGTTGCGGGCTCCTTTGCCTCTCCATCGGCGACTGTGTGCTCATTGGCCAACTGAGCCTCTCCTTTGTCGTTGCTCTCACCCTGGGCAGCGTCAGCTTCTCCCTGCTGACTGTCAGACGTGCCAGCCGGGGCAGCCGTGTCCTCTGTGTCGTTCGCCTCCCCGTCTGCCGCCTGCTGACTGTCAGACGTGCCAGCTGGGGCAGCCTCGTCCTCTGTGTCTTTCGCCTCCCCATCTGCCGCCTCCTTACCCTCCTTCGGAGCTCCGTCTCCCTGTTCCACGCTGGTGCTCTTCCCCTTTCGCATGATGAAGTTTTTCAGCGAAACGGCGCGGTTAAAGTGTGTTCGCTTGGCCTTGGCCAACTTGGCCTGCTCTTTGCCTGCCTCTTCCGTCTGCTCGGCCGGTTCAGATGCGGCAGCACCTTCCTCCTCCCCGCTGGCAGCCACCGTGTCTGCTGACCGCTTGGACTTGGGGATCACGCGTTTCTTGAAGGAGGTCCAAATGTCATCTGCGTGTTGGTTCATTGATTTGTGTGGGGCGGCGGTGGCTCCCTTTTCCTCCTCTCCGTCTGTGTTTGTCTTCTCCTGTGTTTCGCCGTCTACCTGTGCCTTGGCTTCGTCTGTTTCAGGCGCAGCCGCTTCATCGTTCTCTGTGGCATTTTCCTCAACTTCCGCCTTCTCACCCGTAGCGGCTTTGCTGATGCCTACGACTGACGGGTCTCTTTTCAGTCCCTGGAATGTCCATGACCTTTTCAGTTTCCACCGTTTCTGGCCACTGGATTCTGAAGCCTTGGAGTCCAGTGTACTTGAGTCACCAGGCGTGCCCCCAGATGCACCCTCACTACCTTCAGCCTCCTTAGACTCTTCTGTGCTCTTCTTGTGACTCTTCTGGGCCATAAGCTTCTTAAAGGAATGCCAGCGTTTAATGTGTTTGGTCGCTGCACTAGATGCAGGCTTCTCTGATCCTTCTGCTGCCGGGGCATCTTCCAGTTGGTCCACTGTGGCATTGAGGGCCCCAGGGTCCTCTAACCTGTCCAAGGATTTGGATCGGACCTTCACCTGGTTCTCCGGAGCTTTCTCAATGGCCTGATCCTCAGCCGCTGCCTCTGTGCCATTGGCTGCCGGCTCCTCTGCTTGGTCAGAGGCCTTTTTCTGCTCTATGTTGCCCTCTCCATTAGCCTCCACAGCCTCTGTGCTCTGCTCCTTCTTCTTCTTCCCTCCCATGACTTTTCCCAGCCCACTCTTATTCAGGAAGGAAGAGAAAATATTCTCAGAGGCCTGTTTAGCTTTGCCATCGGCCGGGTGCTCTGTGCTCTGTTTGGTCTCCCCGGCTGGATGTGCCTCTTCGGGTGGAGACGTGACAGCCTCCGTGACAGCCTCTGTGACAGTCTCTGAGATTTTGGGCTCCACCTCTGTTTTAGTCTCGGTGGTGGTGGTGCCATCTTCCTGTACAGGCGCTGAACATGCATCTGTCGCCGCCATATCCGCAAAAAGATGTCTGTGTCGTTATATCCCCACTTTTTCTTCAGTAGTTCAGGTTAGTTCCTTTAGTGATTGAATGGACTGAGTTCATTGATCACGAGCTGACACGTATGGCAGTATTCCCATCCAACTTCCCTTTGGAGAGGAGGGCCTCTGCATCATATTCTGTAGTGAGAATGAGGGCCACTAACCTGGTGGAAATTAAATGAGAAGGGATTAAATGTATAAATCAACAACACAGACAGTCCACTACTTAGTCTTGGATACTCCAGACAGAGCTGATAGAATACACAGTGCATCTCTACAACAGCAAAGGCCTGCTCAAATGGTTTTAAAGCCAATGCATCCAAGCACAAACCAACATAATGTAACGTGGCAAATGCTATGTGAGGGGTGATGGCCATTTTGAAGAATGAGGAAATGACATGAATGGCCCGGAGCAGTCATAGGGGAATAAACACATGGCATAACATGCTCCAGATAATCTCATGTTGCCACAAGGGTCTGACTCCTGTCACCTAGATGCTAGAGAGCATTGCTGTTTAGAAAATAGGATCTGTGGTTTTGTTTACAATTCAGCACTATTTGAAGAGTTTATGTCTGGGCTTTAGTATCCAGGAAAAACAAGCTGACATCCTAGTAAGGTTGAACAATAACATGCAATGACAGCCAAGGCGAGTGAAAAATAGAACATCTAAAGCAAATCTCCATAAAGGACAATGACAAAGAAACAGAGCTTGGATTTCTTGTATTTTGTTCTACACGAGGCATAGCTAATTTTAACATTTATAGACATAATAAGCCACCGTGATAATGTTTATCAGGGAAATGGTTCAAGTCTATAGAAAATCATGGCCAGAGAAAATAGGGCATTTGTTACTTTCTGTGTTGCCTATAACCTTTACTGATGTTATGATGCAATTATAAACCATTTCCCTGATAAACATTATCACGGTGGCTTATTATGTCTATAAATGTTAAAATTAGCTATGCCTCGTGTAGAATAAAATACAAGTCTATAGAAAATCATGGCCAGAGAAAATAGGGCATTTGTTACTTTCTGTGTTGCCTATAACCTTTACTGATGTTATGATGCAATTATAAATGTTAAAATTAGCTATGCATAATTAGCTAGACATAATAAGCCACCGTGATAATGTTTATCAGGGAAATTGTTTATAATTGCATCATAACATCAGTAAAGGTTATAGGCAACACAGAAAGTAACAAATGCCCTATTTTCTCTGGCCATGATTTTCTATAGACTTGAGTCCCCCCTCCCCCCTTTCAACCACAGACAACCCCTTTATCTCCCATCATGTGCTGTGGAGTGCTGACCTTGTTTTCCAGTCGGCAGTGGGTTATTTTGTAACGTAGCTATGTCATCTATGGTTATACTATTTTTATAGATTAGTACAGATTTCTATAAATCATCCAGCTGAGAATTTGAACGAATCTATTTCGTCTCCAATCTAAAACACCAGAGGGGCACCTGCTGATGTAAACCAGTCACATACTTTGGAATATTCGATTAATCAAACGGACCCTATGGATGCATGTGACGTAAAATGAGTAGAGTAACATACATTGTAATACAACTGTCTTGTATTTTGAGAGAAGCACGATGCCAATAACACATTTTAATCGGATTTCCGATTTAGGATACTACTGCGTGAAAAGGAACGAGCGTCTGTGGGGGGAGTGGAGACCACGCTTACATGTCCTGCCACAAGGACAATCGCGCGCTTTAGCCTTTTTGTCCCGTTTTCATCTGAGCACTCTTCTCCCTTTGTTACGTTAAACCAGCAGTGAGCGCGAGGGGGTTTAGACGCTGCGATTGAGTTTAGCTGTGAGCTCCAATCATGCGCTGCCGAAATAGAAGATCATTCTAATGAGAGAGGGGGTGGGGTGCCACCAGTGTGTCGTGAACAACATTAACGTGAGCAACAATAGTGGCATCGGAGGTTCCCATTCAAAATAAAAGTCCCCCATTATAAAATGAAGCAAACGGATAAAAAAAAAAAATCATTCCACAGTTGGAACTAGATAATGTTTTTATTTTTAGGAATGTGGTTATATAAAGTAAACAAAAATGCAATTATTAATTTGCCCCCCCCCCCCCCCCCCCCAAAAAAAAAAATATGAAAGATATATATATATTGAAATCGCACTGCATAGCCTACTTATAGCAGTGGTGTATTTATACTTTACTTTACTATTTTACGTGTTGTCATCCATACTGCCGCCGATCTGGCGGACTCACTAAATACAAATACTGTGATTGTAAATTATGTCTGGATGTTGGAGTAAGCCCTTGTCTGTCCGTTAATTTAAAAAACATTTGGCTTCCTTAATATAAGACATTTTACTCAAGTTTGACAACTGAGTACTTTTCCCACCATTGCTACTTCAGTGGAGGCTCCTTAGAGGAGGAAGGGGAGGACCATCCTCCTCAGTAAATTTCATAAAAATAAAAATAGTGAAAAAAGTTAGGATTTTTAGATAAAACTATACTACATATATTCACGTCACCAAATAATGGATTAAAACACAATTTTACAATGAAATTCTACAGTAGAAAAGCAGCACTCTATAGGATAGTGCCATTGTGTAGCCGGAGGACAGCTAGCTTCTGTCCTTGCCCTGGTACATTGACTTCAATACAAAACCTAGGAGGCTGACGGTTCTCACCCCATTCCATAGACTTACCCAGTAATTATGACAACTTCTGGAGGACGTCCTCCAACCTATCAGAGCTGTTGCAGCATGAACTGACATGTTGTCCACCTAATCAAAGGATCAGAGAATGAATCTAGCATTGAAAGCATAAGCTACAGCTAGCTAGCACTGCAGTGCATAAAATGTGGTGTGTAGTTGACTCAAAGGGAGAAAAAGACAATAATTGAATAGTTTTGAACAAATTAAATTATTCCAAAATTAAGGAGAAGCCAAGTGAGAGAGAGCAAGAGAGAGGGAGCTAGCTAGCTACATTCGGTTGTATTTTCAAACTTTCACTTAGCTAGTGAATACAGCTAGCTAGTTTAACCTACTCAAAACCTGGCTCAAACAGAGAGGGATGCTATGTTAGCTAGCTGGCCATGGCTATCCAACAATGAAACTCTTCCAAGTCAAGGTAAGCGTTTGGTTTAATTAATTTATTGTCACCGGGCCCGTAACTGCTAAACTGCTTAATGATTGTATACTGTACTGCATGATTGTAGCAGGTTTACAAACACGTTAGTCCTCGTAGCTATGTTGACTACATGTTAGCTAATATGGTGACCACGATGTAGACTGTGTGTAGCGGTTAGCAGTCATGATATGAAGGTTTGGCTTGGAAAGGTTTTCTCGCCTGGTCAAAGACAGCTGCAACTGTATTAAAAACAAAAAACGGAAATATCACATTTACATTAGTATTTAGACCCTTTACTCAGTACTTTGTTGAAGCACCTTTGGCAGCAATTACAGCCTTGATTCTTCTTGGGTATGACACTACAAGCTTGGCACACCTGTATTTGGGGAGTTTCTCCCATTCCTCTCTGCAGATCCTCTCAAGCTCTGTCAGGTTGGATGGGGAGCATTGCTGCACAGCTATTGTCAGGTATCTCCAGAGATGTTCGATCGGATTCACGTCCGGGCCCCTCAAGGACATTCAGACCTGTCCAGAAGCCACTCCTACTTTGTCTTGGCTATGTGCTTAGGTTTGTTGTCCTGTTGGAAGGTGAACCTTTGCCCCAGTCTGAAGTCCTGAGTGCTCTGGAGCAGGTTTTCATCAAGGGTCTCTCTGTTGGGTTCTTTGTCACCTCCCTGACCAAGGCCCTTCTCCCCCGATTGCTCAGTTTGATTGGGTGGCCCGCTCCAGGAAGAGACTTGGTAGTTCCAAGCTTCTTCCATTTAAGAATGATGGTGGCCACTGCATTCTTGGGGACCTTCAATGATGCAGACATTTTTTGGTACCCTTCCCCAGATCTGTGTCTCGACACAATCCTGTCTTGGAGCTCTACGGACAATCCCTTAGACCTCATGGCTTGGTTTTTGCTCTGACATGCACTGTCAACTGTGGGACCTTATATAGACAGGTGTGTGCCTTTCCAAATCATGTCCAATCAATTGAATTTACCACAGGTGGACTCCAAAGAAGTTGTAGAAACATCTCAAGGATGATCAATGGAAACAGGATGCACCTGAGCTCAATTTCGAGTCTCATAGCAAAGGGTTAGAATACTTATGTAAATAAGGTATTTCTGTGTTTTTTTTTTTTTAATACATTTTCTAAAAAATCTAAAATCTAAAAACTGAGAATTGTTTTTTTAAAACCAATTTTAGAATAAGGCTGTAATGTAACAAACTGTGGGAAAAGTCAAGGGGTTTAAATACTTTCTGTAGGAACCGTATTCAGCGAGCAAAGTAATCATGATGTTTTGATGTCCCTTCTACGAAAGTGATCTGTGTTTGCGTGTGATCAAGGGTGTATTCATTCTGCCGATTCTGTTGAAAAACGCTTCTTCAACAGAAGCAAATGGAAGGAAACCGGGACATAGCTAAATTTGTCCAACAGAAACTCATTTGCAACTGTTGGACTATTGATTACACCCTAGATCAGCTAGATGTGCACCTACATTGTAAACTTTCATTCATAGACTAGGTTGTAGCAACCTCATGATGGGTACAGGGAAAAGTTGAGTATCATGTAGTAGGCTAAACCTATCAATGTTACATTGAGCTGGGTGAATGGAATATGAATGACAGTCATCCAATATGCTGTAATATAAATTAGGACATGCTACAAAAAAAGCATCCTCCCTCATCTTAAATGGCACCGACCGCCATATACACTGTACTGTACAACCTATTGATTGTGCATCCATGAAACGGGGTATCTGCCTACTCAGTGACACCCGCAGAACATAACTCTGTAGAGTTTACATACATATTAGCATCTTAGTTCTTATTGCGGGACTTTGACTGTGGAAAATCACCTACTATTTTTTTTAAACCATTATTTAACTAGTTTATTATGAGTATTGAATATTCATAATGCACCCTACAGCCTAACCTATGGATTGCATACCCATGAAATGGGGTATCAGCCTACTCAGTGACACCCATGTAGAGTTCACACAAATATGAGCTAGTATTGCGCATAACAAACTAACTTGGGAGATGACTTTCCAAGTCTACTTCCCACGGCTGTGTATCTAGTCGAACTTGAATACGTTTCAATTGGGGGACTTTTATTTTGAAGGCGAACCACCGATTCCACTACTGTTGCTCACGCTAATGTTGTCCACGGACCACTGGTGAAAAAGCCAATGCAAATGCTCGAGACAGCAGGTGCCCGTCCTATTCAAACGCTCATTTGCATTGCTAACGTGATTCACAAATCCCCCCCCCCCCCCCCCCATTGTGTGTAGGCTAGCCTAAAAATAAGCGTCTATCGAAATGTTTTTACTGATAGTTTCCTCTCGAAATGTTTGAGCTATATAGTCTATGTAAGGGAATTCAACATGTTAATTAAACCACAACTACAGAAATGGTTTCCAAGTTGCTGCCAAGACGCATTCAGAACAATAGATGGGCTTGCCTATTGATAAAGCTGGGCCGCCTTATAATGCGTAAATGCATCATCATAGACAAAAGTCATGTCGGGAGAAAAAAAAAGATTTATAGCCATCTTTTCGATGAATGAAGCGATATTACATTCAGAGAATTCTTGAAGCAACACAGACGTGATTAATATAATATGAAATCCTCAGAGGAAAACAACTCAAGCGCCAAATTCCCAGCAAATGCAGCGCTTGTCTGTTGTGGTGAAACTGATAGACTAGACTACACATTCTCGAAACCTCCATCCCAAGCGCCAGTTTTTCCCTCTCCTGAGAGATTACATTTGTATGTTGGAATTGAGGTCCTACTTAGCCCCGTTTAAATTCACACTTGAATGCGTTTAATTATAATGTGTGAGGGGGCAGTCTGTCTTATAATGTGTGAGGGGGCAGTCTGTCTTATAATGTGTGAGGGGGCAGTCTAGCGAATGGCGTGGAAGTTGATTGAATGAGGAGCCTCAGGGACTCAGGCACTAAATTACATTGTTTTTGAGCGCACAATTGTCTTCCCAAACAAATGGTTAAACAAAGCAATGCCAGAAAGAAAACATTTAATTTATGTAGGCTATCTTATGTACCCAGAGTTGATATGCGTAGAGCGAGCATGTATCAGCCATCAACAGCCTGTTCAGTCCCTTAACGTTGAGATCCTCCAACAAAAACCAAGATGAGCTCCCCATCCAAGAGTTTCATCAACAATAGCCATATTGTATGACTATAAAGGTTAATTAAACGGTAAATGGAAATTACAGGAGTTAATCATTATATGCATTTAATACCGCGTTTAACAAACACTATAATAGACTACAAGAAAAAAACGAATAATATATACAAACCTTGTTTCGTGTGTCTAAATCCGTTTCTGTGTGCGGGAGAAAGGTAATAATCTGCTCCAGACGGTAAAAGACACTGAAACTAAATCCCCGCTTGCATCCTCATGCCTTGAAGCAGCCAACCCAGTGTTGAGAATTGCGCGGGGACGTGAGGGTCGCGTTGGTATTAACAGACGCGCAGCTGCGGCTCCGCAAATGCACACCATCTATCTCACCCCGTTGCCCTTAGCAACCATGGATATCACCCCACCCCCACTGCTAAGAGGGTTAGAGTACGGTTCGGAAATTGTTTCCCGCAGTAATTTGCCCAGTCAGAGCTCAGAGCCACTTGCATTTGATTTGTGTAAATCTGTGCGATTTAAAGCCCATTGTTTTGAATCTTTGTCTTGAACTCATGTGACTTGGCAACAATGACATTTCAAGCACATGAAGAAGAATTGACACCAGGACTGTCCACCAATTGACTGTCCATTGAAATGCCAATGCATTTCATCTAACACAATGTCCGCCACCAATGAAATACACAGAGGACAATCCCTTTTTATTACAGCATATTTTTTTCTCTTCTGGAAACCACCTCTTGATTCCACACTATGTGACAGCCTTCATCTCACCAAGCAGCGTTATTCAGTGAGTCGGCCATGTTGGAGAGCCAAGTGGCCATGTGCTTGCCATACAGTGAGACTGCAAAACAGAAGACAAATGAAGGTGTATGGAGAGAAATAGCCTATCACAAATATTCCATCAGTGGGCCTGGGGCGCCAGAGCAGACGGAGGATGCAGCGGAACATTATGTTGTGTGCTCAGGCAGTCTGTATTTGTATGTATTATGGATCCCCATCAGCTACGCTTCCTGGGGTCCGGCAAAATTAAGGCAGTTATACAATAAAAAAAACATTACAATACATCCATTACAGAATTCACAACACACTAAGTGTGTGCCCTCAGGCCCATACTCCACTACGACATGTCTACAATGCAAAATCCATATGTACGTGTGTGTATAGTGTGTATGTTATCATGTGTGTGTATACATGTGTCTGTGCCTATGTTTTTGTTAATTCACAGTCCCCGCTGTTCCATAAGGTGTATTTTTACCTGCTTTTTAAATCTGATTCTACTGCTGGCATCAGTGACCTGATGTGGAATAGAGTTCCATGTAGTCATGGCTCTATGTAGTACTGTGCGCCTCCCATCGTCTGTTATGGGCTTGGGGACTGTGATGAGACCTCTGGTGGCATGTCTTGTGGGGTATGCATGGGTGTCCGAGCTGTGTGCTAGTATTTCAAACAGACCTTTCAGCTTATCTACACCTCTTACAAGAACAAGTAGTGAGGAAGTCAGTCTCTCTTCCACTCTTCCACATGCATGTCATTCATGTTAGCTCTCCATGTACTTTTAAGGGCCAGCTGTGCTGCCCTGTTCTGAGCCAACTGCAATTTTCCCAAGTCCCTCTTTGTGGCACCTGACCACACAACTGAACAGTGGACCAGGTGCGACAAAACCAGGGCCTGTAGGACCTGCCTCGTTGATAGTGTTAAGAAGGCAGAGCAGCGCTTTATTATGGACAGACTTCTCCCCATCTTAGCTACTGTTGTATCAATATGTTTTGACCATGACAGTTTACAATCCAGAATTACTCCAAGCAGTTTAGTCACATCAACTTGCTCAATTTCCACATTACGAGATGTAGTTGAGGTTTAGGGTTTAGTGAATGATTTGTCCCAAATACAATGCTTTTCATTTAGGAAATATTTAGGACTAACTTATTCCTTGCTACCCATTCCGAAACAAACTGCAGCTCTTTGTTAAGTGTTGCAGTCATTTCAGTCGCTGCCATGTATAGTGTTGTCGTCCGCATACATATGTAACTGAATTGAAATAGCTAGCTAGTTAGCGGTGGAGCGCGCTAAATAGCGTTTCAATCGGTGGCGTCACTTGCTCTGAGACCTTGAAGTAGTGGTTCCCCTTGCTCTGCAAGGGCCGTGGCTTTTGTGGAGCGATGGGTAACGATGCTTCGTGGGTGACTGTTGTTGATGTGTGCAGAGGGTCCCTGGTTTGGGCGAGGGGACGGTGTAAAGTTATACTGTTACACATAGGCACACTGGCCTTATTCAAAGCCAGTGACATGTCGTTCGTAACAATTGCTTTTAACAAAGGGCCTAAACAGCTACCCTGGGGAATTCCTGCTTCTATCTGGATTATGTTTGAGAGGCTTCCATTAAAGAACACCCTCTGTGTTCTGTTAGACAAGTAACTCTTTATCCACGTTATAGCAGAGGGTGTAAAGCCATAACACAAACGTTTTTTCCAGCTGCAGACTATGATCGATAATGTCAAAAGCTGCACTGAATTCTAACAAAACAGGCCCCACAATCATATCATCAATTTCTCTCAGCCAATCATTGGTCATTTGTGTAAGTGCTGTGCTTGTTGAGTATCCTTCCCTACATGCGTGCCGAAAGTCTGTTGTCAATTTGTTTACTGTGAAATAGCATTGTATCTGGTCAAACACAGTTTTTTCCAGAAGTTTACTAAGGGTTGGTAACAGGCTGATTGGTCGGCTATTTGAGCCAGTAAAGGGGGCTTTACTATTCTTGGGAAGCGGAATGACTTCAGCTTCCCTCTATGCATGAGGGAACACACTTTCCAGTAGGCTTAAATTGAAGATGTGGCAAATAGGAGTGGCAATATCATCTGATATTATCCTCGGTAATTTTCCATCCAGATTGTCAGACCCCGGTGGCTTGACATTGTTGATAGACAACAATAATTTTTTCACCGCTTCCACACAGACACAGTACAATTCTTGTCTTTCATAATTTGGTCAGATATACTTGGATGTGTAGTGTCAGCGTTTGTTGCTGGCATGTTATCTTGCCAATGAAAAGTAATTAAAGTAGTTGGCAATATCAGTGGGTTTTGTGATAAATGAACCATCTGATTCAAAGAATGATGGAGCCGAGTTGGCTTTTTTCCCAAAAATGTCATTTAAGGTGCTCCAAACCTTTTTTACTATCATTCTTTATATCGTTTATCTTTGTTTCATAGTATAGTACATTTTTATTTTTATTTATCTTAGTCACATGATTTCTTAATTTGCAGTATGTTTGCCAATCAGTTGGGCTGCCAGACTTAATTGTCATACCTTTTGCCTCATCCCTCTCAACCATACAATTTTTCAATTCCTCATCAATCCAAGGGGATTTAACTCTTTTTACAGTCATTTTCTTAATGGTTGTGTACTTATTAGTAAATGGAATAAGCAATTTCATAAATATGTCAAGTGCAGTGTCTGGTTGCTCCTCATTACACACCACAGACCAGCAAATATTCTCTACATCATCAACATATGGATGCCAACATCATATTTGTCTGTGCCTCTCAGTTTTAATATTGGACTAAATGTGTCCCCTGGATAGAGTAAATTGTCTGCTGCACTGGAAAAGCATTGCTGTGTGATTAATATTTCATAAGACAGTGCATCTGCTAGGACTTGGTCTCTTTCGCTCCCTGAGCCTTCATTTCCTTGTGGAGGATGCCAGCGTGTCTGTCTGAGCAGGTTCGGCTACACCGCTGGCTTTGAGTCAGCTAGGCATCCGTTTTATGATTGAGGGCACAGGAGGCCACAGTGCAGCTGTGTCATGCATGAATCCATGGGAAATCATCTCCTTATATGGAGGGGGAGGGTGTTGCATGGTGCATCAAGGGGTTTAAGAAAGGTGCATACATTAACTGAAGCAGGAATTCAGAATGTCACCAAAGTTCTGCTCAATAAATCATTTGGTGGGCTTAGCTTGGGAGGGTGGATGGATGGCTCCTCTGTTACACTCGGTGGAGTTTCTACACTCTAGTCTACCCAGACCATCCATGCTTCCTCAACAACAACAACAACAACAACACAGTGAGTGGGCTCTCCCCAGTAACCCTAAGTTAGCTGTTCTTTTGGGCGTGGCCAATTAGCCCCAGAGTGGGGTGTTTGCCTTTTGTGTGGGATCACCAGCTAGAACGGCTGGCTTTGCCATGCCTCTGACCAGTTTAGGCAGGCTGGAGCCAACGTGCCTGAAATATTTCATCATTCCTTCCCCTCCACCACTGGCTGATCCAATCAGAGAATACATTATTTTCACCTGCTATCTGAGTGAGTGAAACCCAATGTCATTTGGATGTCACAGACAGGTAGAGGGAAAGCTGTCTGTGCCTGGAGAGGCTTTCGCAGCCTCTGATGAAGTGTGTGTAGGGTAATGATATATTTGCCATTCAAGGGCTTGATCATAAATAACACCCATTCAGATACACCATTACATTTCAGTCATTTAGCAGACACTCTTATCCAGAATGACTTAAAGGAGCAATTAGGGTTAAGTGCCTTGCTCAAGGGCGACCAACAGATTTTTCATCTAGTCGGCTCAGGGATTCGAACCATTGACCTTTCGGTTACCGGCCCACCGCTATTAACCGCTATGCTACCTGCCACCATCACAGACAGTATGAATTAAGTGCCAACCTACAAGGGATGGGAGCTTTGAACAGTGTCATATTAATGGCTTTAGTTTTTGGCATTCTGCATTGGATGTCTCTCAGCTCTCAGACCCAGACATCCCACAGCCAGCAGAGTCCCTCTACAGGGACTGAAACATAAAATCGAATGTACCCCAAGCAGTGGAGGGATTTCAGTGTCAACACATTTAAGTGAAGCTGCGAGGGCGTTGTGAATGACATAGGCAGAGCTCACAAGGTGTTTGTCTCTGCCTCCCTAACGCCTGGCAACAGCGTGTGCGTGTTTGTATTTGAGCGTACACGCCTGCTGTGCGCGTCAGGAAGCAAGTGTGTGTGTGGGGGTGTTGGGTGCCTCAGCTCTGGCAGGCTCAGCTGAAGGCCGTGTCTGGCTCACGACACTACCTGTCAACTCCAGTTCCCGCTTTCTTGTCCAGGGCGACAAGGTCTTATTTTAAGAAGCCGGTTCCTGCAGCCTGATGACCAGCACGTGCTCTGACACGCAGCCGTAAACACAGGCGCTGGCAACCAATCGAATTGCATCTGCAGCCACTCCATTTACTGCACATAGATTTACAATAGGCCGACACCACTGTCTATAAATGTGTGGGGTTACAGAAGGATTAAGCCTTCCATTTAATCAATGTGGACTGCAGAAACAATGACGAAGAATAGGAAGACCATGGAGGAGGAGTCAGGGTTAAAGAGAGGGGGGGAGGGGGAACTTTTCAATGCCTGTGCTTTGATGCATGCCTCAAATCAAATCAAATTGTATTTGTCACATACACATGATTAGCAGATGTTAATGCGAGTGTAGCGAAATGCTTGTGCTTCTAGTTCCGACAATGCAGTAATAACCAACGAGTAATCTAACCTAACAATTCACAACAACTACCTTATGCACACAAGTGTAAAGGGATGAAGAATATGTACATAAAGATATTTGAATGAGTGATGGTACAGAATGGCATAGGCAAGATGCAGTAGATGGTATCGAGTACAGTATATACATATGAGATGAGTAATGTAGGGTATGTAAACATATAAAAGTGGCATTGTGTAAAGAGGCTAGTGATACATGTATTACATAAAGATGGCAAGATGCAGTAGATGGTATAGAGTACAGTATATACATATGAGAAGGGTAATGTAGGCAACATTATATTAAGTGGCCTCAGCCAGCCCCCAAATATTTCTCAATACGAATTAAAACAGAGTGGAGGCTATAGGGAGGGGGACGTCATCTGGGCTTATAATCATTGTCAACTGAGGTAGCCTGTGCACTGGAATTAAATAGTGCTCGAAAATCTTATCTGACTCAGGAGAGAGCAAGGCACCGCGAAGATATATCTGTGTATTTTAATCTGGCTGATTTGAGACATCCATTAGCATTTAGACTGAAAATGTTGGGGTTTTGATGTGCGCAGTCTCACTCTCTTTTTCTGGGTCCATTTAGGTAATGTCACATTCCACGGGACATTAATCTGTGTAATTAGGTTTGAGCCACACTCTCCTCTGAAGCAGATCGTGACTGGCTAGAGTACCTTGCTTTTTTTTGTTGCACTTTCTGCCCTGGAGGAAAACAGGTGTAATGCATTATTTTCTCTTGTCTACTTTCTTTCTTATCGTCTGAATTCAGTGCTCATCGAGAGCAGGGAGGAAGCAATGGAGTACATGAACGTTTGACAATGGTGACTCGCTGATGTACTGTGATTCACTGAGGCAAATATGGAACACGCCTCTGGTTAGCTATGAAAATGAGGGAGGTTGTTTGCTTGCTGTGTGTTGTCAGACCATCCCAAACTACCTTCCTATGACCAAACAAACCAATGATTGGGTAAACCATAGACTGTCATCCCATACCTAATCCAACTGCCAGTTCAAAGTTCATCCGCCCCAAAATGGATGCCATGACTGTGCCTTCACATGTCCATCCATCCCCACCTGTAGGTGATTTATGGGCACTTTCCCCAAATCTGTGTTCACAATGCATTTAGATACTTCCACACACAGCACAGCACGTTGACCTTTCTAGATGTGCTGATTAGTTCATGTGTTGCTCACGGCAGAGTCCACGTCGACGCCAACCCCTCTGCTCATGCGTGGGAGACCTATGAGTTGCAGCTGTCGTAGCCACCCAATAGTGCAACACTCCTGTCCTGAAGTGATGCTTTACCAGGGATTTCTCTATAATCTGGTTATGTGTGCCCAACCTGTCAATCTCAATCACGTTTGTTGCTGTGCCAGCCTCCCGCTGGGCCAATGGTGATCCATTCTGTCGATTAGCTGTATGCTATCTCATTATCATCTCCCCCCCCCCACCAGTGCTATGCAGAGGGCATAGATAGGATAGGGACCGGCCATGGGTTTCTCCATTTTGACACAGGGGAGGGGACCTGTCACAGAATATCTATGGAACAACAGAGCTACACAACTGTGAAACACACCATTTTGTTTGTCAGTCCCTCTGCCAACCCTAGTGGATGTGAAAAACCTCTTTCCACAGATGAGGAAAATGCCAATCCTGCGCTCTAAATCTCAGGAGGTAAACAAGTGCATATTCCTCCAACGCTGGGCATTTTCATTAGCTTAGCTGTAACCCACTTGGTGTAGTACAGAAAGCAGGCTTAAGGAGTTACTCTCACTAAGTATCACAACGACTAGCCAAGTGAGCTAGCATGACAACACTCACTCACTACCTTCCATATCAGGTCACAGTCCTGATATATAGGGAGATTTTCTGGATTCATACTATAAAAAAAATGTACACGTAGATGTATAAATATTTTCTATGATGAATATGTTATTATGAGATTAGAAAGTTAATATGCTACTTTTATTGCTGATTATTCATCAGCCATAAAATTCAAGGCAAATGATGCAGTAAAGTAAAGGATTAGAATCAGAAAGCCCAAAGGCTTCTGTGGTTTGGTTTGTGTTGTAATTCAATTAACTTGTTTTTCTTATTTACAGCGCTAACAAGGCCTCCTTGTTAGAGCTTTGTTGGCTACCTAGTTCAAGAGGGCAGTAAGAGATCATCTTCACAATAACTTACAAATTTTTTTTTTGCTTCTCTTAAAGTTGAGGTAGGATTTACCTTCTGATAAAAACACTCTCAAAGTATTTGGTGATGCCGTGTGTGATTTCTAGTGGGAAAACTTCAGGCAAGGCCCCTATTGAGCGCTGAGATATGTGGTACGGTCGGTATCAATGCACTCGCTCCTTCTGCAAAGACTATTGCTCCTTCTGGAGTCCAAACCTCGATAGCCAGCCTGATCAAATCAAATCAAATCAAATTTATTTGTCACATACACATGGTTAGCAGATGTTATTGCGAGTGTAGCGAAATGCTTGTGCTTCTAGTTCCGACAATGCAGTAATAACGAACAAGTAATCTAACTAACAATTCCCAAAAAAAACTACTGTCTTATACAGAGTGTAAGGGGATAAAGAATATGTACATAAGGATATATGAATGAGTGATGGTACAGAGCAGCATAGGCAAGATACAGTAGATGATATCGAGTACAGTATATACATATGAGATGAGTATGTAAACCAAGTGGCATAGTTAAAGTGGCTAGTGATACATGTATTACATAAGGATGCAGTCGATGATATAGAGTACAGTATCTACGTATGCATATGAGATGAATAATGTAGGGTAAGTAACATTATATAAGGTAGCATTGTTTAAAGTGGCTAGTGATATATTTACATCATTTCCCGTCAATTCCCATGATTAAAGTGGCTGGAGTAGAGTCAGTGGCATTGACAGTGTGTTGGCAGTAGCCACTCAATGTTAGTGGTGGCTGTTTAACAGTCTGATGGCCTTGAGATAGAAGCTGTTTTTCAGTCTCTCGGTCCCAGCTTTGATGCACCTGTACTGACCTCGCCTTCTGGATGACAGCGGGGTGAACAGGCAGTGGCTCGGGTGGTTGATGTCCTTGATGATCTTTATGGCCTTCCTGTAGCATCGGGTGGTGTAGGTGTCCTGGAGGGCAGGTAGTTTGCCCCCGGTGATGCGTTGTGCAGACCTCACTACCCTCTGGAGAGCCTTACGGTTGAGGGCGGTGCAGTTGCCATACCAGGCGGTGATACAGCCCGCCAGGATGCTCTCGATTGTGCATCTGTAGAAGTTTGTGAGTGCTTTTGGTGACAAGCCGAATTTCTTCAGCCTCCTGAGGTTGAAGAGGCGCTGCTGCGCCTTCTTCACGATGCTGTCTGTGTGAGTGGACCAATTCAGTTTGTCTGTGATGTGTATGCCGAGGAACTTAAAACTTGCTACCCTCTCCACTACTGTTCCATCGATGTGGATGGGGGGGGTGTTCCCTCTGCTGTTTCCTGAAGTCCACAATCATCTCCTTAGTTTTGTTGACGTTGAGTGTGAGGTTATTTTCCTGACACCACACTCCGAGGGCCCTCACCTCCTCCCTGTAGGCCGTCTCGTCGTTGTTGGTAATCAAGCCTACCACTGTTGTGTCGTCCGCAAACTTGATGATTGAGTTGGAGGCGTGCGTGGCCACGCAGTCGTGGGTGAACAGGGAGTACAGGAGAGGGCTCAGAACGCACCCTTGTGGGGCCCCAGTGTTGAGGATCAGCGGGGAGGAGATGTTGTTGCCTACCCTCACCACCTGGGGGCGGCCCGTCAGGAAGTCCAGTACCCAGTTGCACAGGGCGGGGTCGAGACTCAGGGTCTCGAGCTTGATGACGAGCTTGGAGGGTACTATGGTGTTGAATGCCGAGCTGTAGTCGATGAACAGCATTCTCACATAGGTATTCCTCTTGTCCAGATGGGTTAGGGCAGTGTGCAGAGTGGTTGAGATTGCATCGTCTGTGGACCTATTTGGGCGGTAAGCAAATTGGAGTGGGTCAAGGGTGTCAGGTAGGGTGGAGGTGATATGGTCCTTGACTAGTCTCTCAAAGCACTTCATGATGACGGATGTGAGTGCTACGGGGCGGTAGTCGTTTAGCTCGGTTACCTTAGCTTTCTTGGGAACAGGAACAATGGTGGCCCTCTTGAAGCATGTGGGAACAGCAGACTGGTATAGGGATTGGTTGAATATGTCCGTAAACACACCGGCCAGCTGGTCTGCGCATGCTCTGAGGGCGCGGCTGGGGATGCCGTCTGGGCCTGCAGCCTTGCGAGGGTTAACACGTTTAAATGTCTTACTCACTTCGGCTGCAGTGAAGGAGAGACCGCATGTTTTCGTTGCAGGCCGTGTCAGTGGCACTGTATTGTCCTCAAAGCGGGCAAAAAAGTTGTTTAGTCTGCCTGGGAGCAAGACATCCTGGTCCGTGACTGGGCTGGGTTTCTTCCTGTAGTCCGTGATTGACTGTAGACCCTGCCACATGCCTCTTGTGTCTGAGCCGTTGAATTGAGATTCTACTTTGTCTCTGTACTGGCGCTTAGCTTGTTTGATAGCCTTGCGGAGGGAATAGCTGCGCTGTTTGTATTCAGTCATGTTACCAGACACCTTGCCCTGATTAAAAGCAGTGGTTCGCGCCTTCAGTTCCACAGGAATGCTGCCATCAATCCACGGTTTCTGGTTGGGGAATGTTTTAATCGTTGCTATGGGAACGACATCTTCAACGCACGTTCTAATGAACTCGCACATCGAATCAGCGTATTCGTCAATGTTGTTGGCTGACGCAATACGAAACATCTCCCAGTCCACGTGATGGAAGCAGTCTTGGAGTGTGGAGTCAGCTTGGTCGGACCAGCGTTGGACAGACCTCAGCGTGGGAGCTTCTTGTTTTAGTTTCTGTCTGTAGGCAGGGATCAACAAAATGGGGTCGTGGTCAGCTTTTCCGAAAGGGGGGCGGGGCAGGGCCTTATATGCGTCGCGGAAGTTAGAGTAACAATGATCCAGGGTCTTTCCACCCCTGGTTGCGCAATCGATATGCTGATAAAATTTAGGGAGATCATTAGCAGTCCTCCTGAACTTAGTTAGCGATGGTAACTAATGTGAGTCAGGCTAGTTTTATACATTGTTTTGGCTCCGAGCCTGTGAAATGAACTGCGGGTGCTTTAGCAGGAATATAGCAAAACAAATCACTTTGCTTCAGAGAAACATATCCACACCGAAACACAAAAACAGGCCCTTTCATCTCAGGTTTGACTAGATTGGTCTAAAAACATTGGCCAGTACTGTACAGTTAGAGAAGGATTCTGGCTTAAATCTAAAATACAGGGGAATGGAGCAGACATTCTTCACACTGGTCCTTACAGTATGCACACTTGCTGTGCAAGAGGTACATCAGCGTGTCAGTGCCTCAGCTGGAAAGGTCTGTTTACTCAGAATGTCTCGGGGGACAAGTCTCATTTACTCAGCCGCCTGAGCAGACACCCGTTTCTCCCCTGGGCCCGCAATGCTTGTCTTTCAAGGGAAAATGGCAGCATTTTTTTTTTTTTTTTTTAAACAGTCATTTGGCTGGTGGCACCAGATACCCAGCAGTATATCACTGTCCAGAGTCTAATCTAGTGCTCCATGCCCTTCAGTCTCTACGCAGGTCCTAAAATGTATTAGCAGTTGTGCCAAACGCACACAAACAGGCAATTCGCGCTCTATAAATCGACTCCCCCTCTGCGAGTCATTGGAAAAACAGGACAAACAACAGATTAAATACACTGCAATGCGCCTTATTAGCATGGGTGAACTGAGTGGCCCTGTTAGTCAAGACCTATCAGACTATGGTCTCCTCTTTAGCCATACAACCCTGAATCTCTGGCCCTATGCATCAGGATCCACTTCCACTGGCAAGCCATGGTGTTGAAAGGCCATCCCCAAATTCTTCCAACATTAACTTATTTGCGTACCAATTGAATTTGAAACATTCTTGGGTGCGTTTTTTGTTGTTGTTGTTGTTGCATGCGCCAGTACAAAACCCCCTTTCAGTTAACCCACTAGCCCAGATTCTTGCAAGCCATCCCGAAATCAGAATCACATGACATACCATTCCACACACATTCCAGAGAAGGAGAAGATCTATACCCCTCTGTTCTCACACTGTTCCTTTATTTCATGATGCATGTACAGGTCTGGAACTCCACGTTTAAAAAAAACTGACATCCTCTCCTCTGTATAAAGCAGAAGATTAAAAATCCTCCATTAATGCAAGAAGCTGAGGCATCTGACTTGTTACATTTCGACAACATTTCCACTCCGATACACACTGGACGGTCTGTGCAATCCCTCCCCCACAAACACACACCCAAGCACAAGGCAGACATACTCCAACATTTCCAGATGAGGTGCATGTACCTCGTAATATTATGGAGTAGAAATGTATTTGACTTTCTTTTTTTTTTTCACTTCTCAGACTTTGACATTACATTTGTGACGTTGTATAGATGAGACCCAGGATTGCATCCACTGTGTCAAAACAGAAGCACGGACCATAAACCATTACATAACACATACATTATGTTTAGAGGCTTACACTGTCTTCACTGGCCTCAGATGCATTGGCTTTTGGCTGATTGTTTCCCAGCTGGACCCTGTTGGCATCGCAACAGATGTAAAATACATTTATTGAGTATATACTAACAACCCTCACACACGCAAACAAGATCACACACATGCAGCAGTACAAAATGACTGCTAATTTATCCTACTGTAAGTGCATTAGCCAGGTCACCTATCCCATTGACCTACAAATTACTTACACATGGGGTATTTCCGCACGTCTCCCTAGTAAATCCGAACTCGGGCATTCAGTATCATTCATTTGCAGAAATCCCATGAGAAATCGAGAGCTTGGGACTATAATGATCTATTTGTTAAAATATAATTCTGAGATAATTGGCTTTAAAAGTTCCTGAACCTGCATTGGTTTGAATGGCGTTAGCAATGTTATCTTGCACTCTTTTGAACTTAACATAAATTGGGGTATTTAAAGTACTGTATAGGTAGAGAACATTGAACAGAACAAGGCTATGTCAATAACTCAATTTTGACAAAAATGCAGATAGAACCGGATAAATTCGAAAGCTCTCTTTAGGTTTGACATAATAAATATTGATATGCAGATAAATGTGTACTTTGTCTCATCAAATGCCCAAAGAGAAATGCTCAAAGCATTTGCCGTTATTAAGTCTTCCATATAGATTCTAAATCACCCACATAAATAAAGTTACAAAACCATCATGACAGACCAATCAACAAAAGTGCTACTCTGGCATAGTAAGACACATTATGAATGCCATTAGAGATCATTACAAATCAGGCCCATTAAGTCATGGGCCACTTCTGCCAGCAGGTTGGTGGAGGGATTCAGATAAATACCAAGCCCACATTTTGATTGGGCCAAACAGTTCTTAATTTCTCGTTTTTCTCATACGGCCTCCTTGTTAATGCATTACGCAAGGCTCTGAAATGCAAAGGCATTCTGGGACTGTCCGACCCCTGAATCAGGTGTGTTCCAGGCTCACCAGGGGTGTGTTGTGCTCCCTCTGTGACACTTTTGTCCCTCGGGTTGGCGGGGGCCCGTTGACGTAGCTCAGGGCCAGTTGGAAGGAGAGAGCCAGGGAGTTGGAGCGGTGGCACTCTGGGTCCATGAGGAGTGCTATAGGCAAGACCAGCAGGGCTAGGAACACAGCCAGCAGGACGACCAGGAACACTGGGCTCCTCAGAGTCTTTAGTACCCACACGGCCCCCAGGGGCCAAAAGCGGAACTGTGTTTGTCTGTTAGGGCACTCATCTGGCCTACAGGAGAAGCGTGGATAGAAGGAGCGTGATTATAATTCTAAGTCTCAGCATCGTTTAAGTCCGGGGTTGTTATTGACCTTGGGGACTGGGAGTGTGTGCTTTTTTTAATGTCAATAAATCACATGGAGGAGTGAGATTTGCTATCACTGTCTAATTGGTATTGATTGGAATATCAAATGTGAAATGTCACAACAGGTATTTGCAGTGTTGTTATTATATATAGATACACTCAAATACGCTTATAAGTAAAAACTATGATAGTACAGTACTATAAATTTAACCAAAGCATTGAATATTAAAACATATAGGCTGCGTTTACGCAGGCAGACTAATTCAGATTTTTTTGCCCAATTATGGGCAAAAGATCTGATTGGTCAAAATATAAACAATTGGGCAAAAGATCAGAATTGGTTTGCCTGTTTAAAGGCGGCCATAGTTTCCACGTGAATAAGACTTTACTCACCGTTGCTCACTATGGACCACCTCCCATGAGGCATTGCAGTGTGGCTCTTCCTCTGGAGACTGGCAGAGAAAGAGGAATCAACAGAGAGAGGGATTGTGTACACACACACACACACAGCTAACCCGACAGGGGATGCATTCATTGTGGCCTCTGCACTGTAGGCCTAGCTATACAACTTTTTACAAGGCAGCTGGCAAAGATACTATTATTATATATTTTTTTTACTTCTACTGTGATCTGCATACAACCTGTCATCTTCAGTACATTGCTGTACATTTTGAAGACAACAGGTGAATTAACTTGATCTTACAAGCTGCCATTAACTGTCACGGCAATAATAAATCATGTGATACTGTTACCTGTCTTACAAGCCATCCTATCAGACTTGAGCTGGAGGTCACATGACTGTAAGGTGTAGGGGGTCAAACACAGCTCCTGGGGGCATGTCTGTACCTGAGACTGTGGCTTCCCTCAGAGCAACCAGCACACTGTCACACATTCAAAAAGCAGTTTGGGTTATGGCACAGGCTAGACTCATTCTACATGACAGTGTTTATATGCAACAAAGGCCAATTGTAAATCAAAAGAGACTCATAGATGCGGCCCAATAAGGTTGCCACACACACACACTCTCATGGGACCAACCCATCAGCCCCTTGTCCGACGCTCTCTCTCTATCCCCTCACTGGGTTTTGACTAACGCTCGTGGCCTATGGTGTGTCTGGTCTTTATCCGCTCGCCTGCAATTACGACAGACATTAAAAAGCCAGTTAACGCCAGAGCTCTCCTCCGTCCCTGTAAAGCAGCCAATTAAGCCTCGAGCGTAGAGACATTAAAGGAGCCCCTTTGAAATGGAAATGGTTCCTCCGCAAGGTTTGAGGCTTTGCAGTGAAATCAGGCTTTCCATCAGTACAGCGATTCACTTTCTTACGGACGTGTCCCCCTCTGACAAACAGAATGCTTTAATCAGGCTGGGCTTCAGACAGCTTAATTAGAAAGAAAAAAGACTCCTCTCCCAATAAACGGAAGGGGAAATATTCCTGGGCGGTTTCTGTTTTCGTGACACTTAAAAAACATAGCCTCTGCTACGCCGATGCATTTATAAAACACCATCTTATTGATTTGTTTACGGGAAAGACGAGGTATAAAATAGACACTTTGTAGGCGATGTGACACACCCAAAATAGCGGGCAATGAATTTAAATCTACATGCAATAACACAAAACACTGAGTTGTCGATTCACATGATTCAATGAATATTTACTTTTTTGTGATTTCACCAGTGTGAAATTCTCCATGCATTTTTTTAAAATAGTGCATGGGAAAGTCAATTCCTAGAGCTCTTTGCAGTAAAAGTGAGCCTTTTCCAACATACAGGTCTGCATATAACCAAACACCTTTGCGTGCATGTCTCACTGTACAGTACACGCTCCTCTCTGGACCACAAGCAGAACCTAATCAGCGTGGAAGGTCAGGAGTCTCGTGGAGGCTCCAGGGCACATTTCTCTGCCATTCCAGAAAGCTAGAGGATGCTCATGGGATGCAATATGTTGCTCAATGAAAGGTACTGTTGCTAGCACCTCATTCCTCCAACTTCACTCGGTTCAGACTGCGCCGGCTGTTCTTTTTTTGGGTGTGTGCCAAGTTGAATGTCCTCAAAAGGATCAGAGGGTTTCTGTCTAAGACAGTGTTTTCACTCTAATTTGGAGGCGATATTATGGTTCGGGGGGGGGGCACTGGATCAGTCTGTTAAAAGGCTTAGGAGTTTTACTGGGTTTAAGGTGTACCTTCCAAGTACTGTCGGTCTGGACAACCTTGGAGCAGGCTCTGTGCTGTTGGACCGAGGGGGTTTTAGAGGGGACGGTGTGTCCGTGCGTCTGTCCCAGCCAGGCGCTGATGTGGTCAGGGTCAAAGCTCACAGGCTCCTGGGAGGGTCCATCGGGCATGGAGGTCATCCAGTGGCCAGAGAGTAGAGGTTTGCCATCTCTGACACTCTGGATTGTGGGAGGTGAGAGCACCACTGGGCCTGCATACTCAAACCTCCTCTCCGGCCTCTGGAAATACCAGCCACAAGTGAGGATAGATAGTTCATTCCAGGTCAAATTGACACAAACATTTCATTGAGATTTTTGGTTTTAATATGCAAAAACCCTGAGGAGTCTTTGAAGTCTTTATATTTCTGGCTTAAATCAGATGCTAAAATCATACCTACATTTCTGCATCTTCCACTGTAAAATCCAATGGGTTTGGTTATGAGTTCAACACAATCAGTATTATTAGTCACACCAGCAAAACAAAGCTTCTCTGTACTGACACCGATGATCATGGAAGTATTGGCTTTAGGCTTAACAAAAAAAAAAGCTATGTTAGCTTTTTCCTCACATACACATACTCTACCCCTCTTGTACACACAATAACTCCTTGTTAATTGAAGTGAAGAACAACATTGTGTGTCATTTCAATGGATCATTATTTGTTTCACACATACTTCAGTATTCACTGTCCAGTGCATTATTCAAATTCCTTTGCCGGTTGAACACAAGTTTACATTCCTGATAATATTGCAAAAACATGTTGACCTGCGTGTGCCTCTGAGCCTAAGGGAACAGTGGTCGAGCGAAGAGCCAAAATAAAGATCAGTAGGAGGAGGTCGGTCTACGCACCATTTCCTCTGCTGCTCGGTAATTTATATCAGACTGAGAGCCTATGTAGCTGAGGTAACTCCGCCTTTTTACACCATCTCGGGCCAATGGCTTTTCTCGATCTGTTTGAATGAAACAAGCACACCTCAAATCTGGTGCCAAGCCTCACCGACACATATCGAAAACATTGACAGCGTTAATCATTTAAAAATGTTCTCATGGCACCCCAATGGATGAGGATAGAACAAGTGGATTATTCTATCAGCGTCATTAACCTTTCTTTAAATCGCCTACCTGTGTTGGCGCTGAAATATGACAAGTCGGCGTTGGATTGGGAGACGGGGCCCCAGATGTCGACGGAGGGGTCCCACTCCAGCACCATGTGGTCCAGGTTGGGGGGGGGTTCTGCTGGTCTGGGGCGCTGCTCTTCTCAAACACACCATCCTGCTCCAACAGGACCTCAGACGGACAGCCGGAGTCAGAGGCTTGAGTCAGTACACAGTCATCCTCAAACACCTGACAAAGGAAAGAGGGAGGGAGAAAGATAGAGGGAGGGAGAAAGATAGAGGGAGGGAGAGGGAGGAAGGATAGGGAGAGGGAGGAAAGATAGAGGGAGGGAGAGGGAGGAAGGATAGGGAGAGGGAGGAAGGATAGGGAGAGGGAGGAAGGATAGGGAGAGGGAGGAAAGGAGGACATATAAATGGAAGAGAACTACTACAGGATGCTATAAAACACACTAAATGGTAGAGTTGTTCTCAGTTTGGCCTGGAACAGCATGGGCATATTCCACAACCCCAAATCCCCTCTCCTTCCTTCACTAGCTTCCTTTGACCCATATAGGCCTTTCAGAACCGTGGACAGAAGCTTAGAAGAAGAGAAGAAATCGTGCAGAAAAGCAGGGCCTTAGAGTGGCTGGTGCAGTTAAAGATACAGGTTAAGCGTAGCCTACCAGTCTCATGCTGAGCAGGCGTGTGTGCAGACGGCCCACTCCCTCAAATACGTGGGCAGAGTAGAGCAGCAGCTCCTGCAGCCCCGCCTCGATGTCTTGGGCGTCCTCTGGCTCGCTCTTCTGGATCAGCGCCTCGCTCCGCTCCAGGAGACCGTTCAGACGCCCCGCAGTCTCCCCCACCGCCTCCTGGAAGCTCTGAGGCCAAACACACACACAGAACATCAGGGAGGAGACATTTACTACCGGAAGGGCCGTAAGAATTGGTACTGGAATCAGGTAGAAGCATATCAGGCACATCCGGGACAGTTCATGGGAATCACAGATAAATGACCAGGTAAAGCAGATGCAAAATGTTGTTAGGCAAAAGTGAGGACCACTGATTGCGTGGTCAGATTACTTGGCAGGTCAGTCCTAGGCCATGTCCTTTACCTGCAGCTCCCACATCTTGTCACAGGTGTCCCATCCAGAGAAGTGTTCCACCTCGGTCAGCCTAAGGTCCATGTCAGCAAGCCACACGGCCATCTCCTCCCGCTGGCCCTCAAACTCCTCCCGCTGGGACACACGGTGCTAGGGGAGGGGCAGGAGGAGACGGGGTAGGAAAGAGAGCACGTGAAGCGAGGGGAGGGGAAATATAACATTGTAGGCCAAGAGAGGTGGAGGTATAGCAATATAGATACAGAATAATAGTCTAGTCCAATGCTGGCATCTGAATACATTTGGGAGGAGTCAGATGTAGCTCGAAAAAGAAAACGTCCCCCTGCCTTAGACATCTGTGTGATGAAGGAAGGGGTATCTTGCACCTCTTACCTTGAGTCTGCGGCAAACACTCTCAATGGTCCCATGTAGGCGGTCCCAGCGTTGACCACAGTCCCTGGCCATGCCCAACAGGCGTGACCGCATGGCCCCATCAAAGAGCCTGGTCAGGGTCCTGTTCCTAAGAGTCAGACTGTCCAGCTGCACCACCTGAGCCCCAGCCTGGGTCCTCAGGCTCTGGGAGGGGAGAGCACAACAACTGGGGGTTTAGATCGAACAGTAGAGAGATACTCGTTATATTATACAGGTGAACGAAACAGTTCTGAAAGAACATCTCTATTAAATCTGTAATAACAATGACAGTGTCTCTACGCAATGACTGAGGACATAAACACCAACATGGGGCTGTAGATGGCCATTAGATGGTCTGATCTGGTCTCCTACCTCAACCTTCTCGAGCTCCTCCTTGGCAGTGACAAAAAGCACACGGGCAGATCTGGGGGAGTCGGCAGCCTTCTCCGCCAATCGGAGCCAATTGCTGAGAGATGAATGAACTCATGCCATAGCACCCATTTTCTTTCCAACCTTTGAGATACATAAACAAACAAAGGGCAGACTGGTAAATGGAAAAGCACATTAATTAGGGTAGTGTGGTTCACTGCAGTTGATCAATATAATCTACTATCCATTAATTAACTGTCCACATTAATTAGGACTTAATCCTTCAATCAGCAAATACACTTGAGAAAACCCCATTGGGGTCAGAAGAGAAGACAAAATGTGTTGAGTTGGGAAACACTCACTGGATACATCCATCCAGAGATGGCCTTCCATCTTGGATCAAGCAGGTTCCCAGTGGCAGACAGTCTTGGGGCTCCTCATTGAGCTCTAGTAGAGGCAAGAAGTGGTATTCGGGAAGTAGGGGCTCAGTGTGTTGTAGGATCAGGTCCAATCCCAAGGGGCTGTTCATAGACTTGGTAGCGACTCGACGTTCATCCTCTTCCGACATTATGTCACTTCTTGTGGTGCAGGGACAATGGTATCCATGACTACCGGCTGGGAGTGGCACTCCCACAGGCATCTTGGGCTCCACCTGTCACCTGGGTGGCTCCACCTGTTTGGCGTGCGAAAGTGTCACTGCATTACATCACTCCGAAATGAGGTGACAATTAACACATACTTCCAAATGAACTGCGTTGAGTGTATTTTTCACAGTAACATAATGTCTATAGTATGTTATCAGATGGAACCTACATGCTTTCAATGCACCCAGTAAAGGTGCCATCTTTGAAAAAACTATTGTAAAAGGGGGGGGGGGGGGGGTCTTTGAGTACACTCAGTGTTGGGTGAGTACCTGAGTTCACCCTGATGGGTTATTCATATAAGTCATTACAAATAGAGTTCTGAATGACTGCCCAGGAATTGAGAGAGACAGCGCAGATGGCGAGTAGCTGAATGCCTCTCCCAAAGTGAGGCAAGTACCCGAATGGCCAAGCGGTTATTTTCTGGGCCATCTAATCGTTTTGCAGTAGCAATCCCTCTTATGAATTATGACTCAGCAGTTCCACACTTCAGACCATTCTAAAGGGGGTTAGGAGCTGAAAACAGAACGTTTTCACATTACGGACTGTTGAATAGGAAATGATAACAGTAGAGTAGTCTTTTGGTCCCATCGATATTGACATTATCCATTGCTGCCTACCTTTAGAAAAATCCTACAACAAAAGATGAGGATGTGTAATGAAACTCGTCTGAAACATGCACTTGTCTGATCCCGTCTGTTCAATCCTGGTTGTTTGTCTGTCATCTCTACAGTAGAGTTTCTCTCTTTCCTCCTTTCTCTCGCTTTTATTTAGTGACTGGGCAGCACACGGGACAGCACACGGAACAGCACACTGGACAGCACACTGGACAGCACACGGGACAGCACACGGGACAGCACACGGGACAGCACACGGGACAGCACACTGGGCAGCACACTGGGCAGCACACTGGGCAGCACACTGGTCAGCACACTGGTCAGCACACTGGGCAGCACATTGGGCAGCACATTGGTCAGCACACTGGGCAGCACACTGGGCAGCACACGGGACAGCACACTGGACAGCACACTGGGCAGCACACGGGACAGCACACGGGACAGCACATTGGGCAGCACACTGGGCAGCACATTGGGCAGCACATTGGGCAGCACACTGGGCAGCAGCCTGTCAGATAACGTTTCAGTGTGGGCACAGGTTTGAGGCGGTCAGATCTTTGATAAACATTAGTCTTTTTGCTGGTCTTTTCAGTTTATCTAAATACCATTTAGAGCAGCGGCATTCAATTTTGGGGTTTTGACCCCTAGTAGGGTCGGGGGGGGGGACTTCAGTGGGGTCGCCAAAAACTAAACAAAGATTTAGTATGGGACAATATACAAACTTTTTGAGAAAGATATCATATTTGTATTTATTGGTTTCTTTTCATTTTGATGTAATGAATTGAAGGTTATTTTTTTGATGCAGTCATTCCTTAAAAAGTAATTCCATGTTGCCGTGCTTCAGTGCGGAAGGCATGTCGTTATGTGAAAAGGAATGACAGCTCCTTCCTGGGTAAGTAGAACAGTGTGGAGGATGTTTCCAATACACATCACTGGAAAGCTACAATCCCACCTGTGAGAGTCCATCGGCCCAACTATCTATACCTAATATTCCTTTCATATCCCTCCTGAGGAACATTCAGGATTGCAGAAGTTCTTGAGTCAACGCACAGATTTCACAATCAAGTTGGAACTCTTGGCAAACGTCTTTATGTCGTTCTCGGTTGGTTCATTTGTGTGGCACAATGCCGCGAGATACTTTCCATTTCAGCCAATCTCTGAGAGTGACATGCCCACAGCTCTAATGACTAAACTGAAGTCCATAGGTCACAGCGACTGCCAAGATAAACTTTATGCAGGGCAGATGTGAGGCCAGGCTGTCGGTGGAGTCTGATAACTGTATCACACATGATGATAGCAGTTAAAGGACCACATCAAAAAAAGGGGATGATTTTATCATCCCCAATGTAATTAGTGCTTATCTCACGGAGACAGCAAACAGGGGGCACTAGGTTCACATGGTTACCATGGCATTATGCCAACCCAATCTGCTCACATTACTAGTGTTGTCAATCAAAAGTCCCGTAAACAACTTAATTGAGATGCCCTGGAGACTCAAAACTTCACAACAAGTTAACACAGGAGTGTTCTTTTCCATGGCAGTTTTTTATTTATTTTTTATGCAGAGTTAAATACAAATCCTGACAGTGGAAGTAGCCTGTAGGCTTTAATTCTTTAAGAATTCCCTCAGCCTTGGAGGCCGATAAATCACTTCACACTTGTGCCCAGAAGAGTTATGAGGGCACCACTCTGGCCCTGGCAGAAGAAAATGCCAAATAGATTTCCCCCGGTCCCTTACCTGCTGAATGCGCCATGGAAGGTCGGCTACTCTGCTACCGGGGGCCTATTGTTAATCATCGGCAAGTCAACGAACCCCTCTGGGCTAATGTCACACTTGATAATCCAGCACAGCAGACGGACTTCTGCAGCACCGACCGGCCTGAGATTGACCTCTGCCCTTAGACTAATGAGACAGGGAATAACAGTACCAACAAGACACAGATTTATCAACAGCCATCTTCTCCTCTTCATATTCCGATAGAAGAGAAAGCAGGGTTTTCAAAATGGCTGCTAGCCAGCCATTAGTTAAATATGAATAACATGAAACGTCCTTTTCTTTTTACTCATGAGAGCAGCGTCAGTCAGATCTCAACATTCATAAGCACGTGTGGCTGACTGCTCCATCACAAGAGGGCACGGAGTCACTGCATTGGACCTCGAGGCGGTGGAGTTGAAAATCGAAAGCAGTTTTATTACTGTTAGGGGAGCTCACCCAATAATGGAACCTGCAGATGTCACAGCTTCGAAAGGGCACTCGTGTAATTTCTGCGTGCTGGGACGGAGAGAGAGAGAGGGTTGGGTAGGTTTCAGTCCCCCCTAGACAGCACAAAGGACAGGGGGCTTCACTGGCTGCAGGTGATGATACTGTCCCAATAGGCTTCTTCTCAATGACAGTACATTTACTCTGTTAAACCTTGCTCTTTAGAGTATGGCAAAGGCCAGCAGTGTATATAGTATAGTGCAGTCCAAAGAGACTGGATATCAAGTCACCATTTCAGCACAGATTAGTGCAACTACTTGCCCATGAATACATGAATAGGGATATGACAAGTAAACTAATGCCAGCTTACGCCCACAATGTGCATGCGTCATTTTGCTGTCGGGGTAGGGGTGGAGCAAAGCAGGTGCATCTTGGTAGTTTTCCATAACAATACCCGCATTTGAATAAGTGAGACGGAGCTGAATGAAGCCAAACAGTGAAAGTGCTTGTCTGCTATGGAAGAAAAAACAAAAACTCTCTGGCTCAGACAAAAGGTGAGCTGCTGACGTCGTCAGCCAGTTATGGCCCGGACGAGCCCTGCTGCTGTACGAGACAAACGAAAAATAATGACATCGTCAACACAGCCATTAAAGTGTGATTGGCCAGTTGACATTTCCTTGCCTTGATGGATGCTTCGTCAACTGACACCGGTAGCATCCTGGATCCACCTGACGGACAGGCTGGGAGCGGGAACATTACCAGGGAAAAGAGGATCGTTAACCTATGGAGTCAGTCTGCTATTCAGTCCTTGACAGAACGTATTAACTGTCATTTGCCTACCATTGACTCAACCTCCAGCTCACGTACTCCTGGCTACATGCTCTAGCAGGCCTGGGGAAATCCAGTCCTCGCGTGCCTGATTGGTGTCACTTTTCCTCCATCCCTAGCAAACGCACCTGATTTAAACTAATTGCATTTAACTGAAGATCATGATTAGTTGATTATTGGAGTCGGGTGTGTTAGCTGGGGCAAAAGTGTGACACCAATCAGACCCCCTGAGGACTGGAGTTGCCCAGGCCTGCATCTAGTGGGACAGCGTCCGGGGACAATAATTGGCAATTGCATCCCTTTAGCCGTCTGATTTGCGGTGGACACTAAACATTTATAGGCAGCTGGGACAAATCATTCTTTGTCTGGGTGTGGGAAGGCAGCTCCTCTCCTCATGGTGAAGAAAAAAAAAAAACTGTTATTGGTATGCAGGTCCAATGCCTGGAGCAGAGGCTCAGGGCTGAACAGACCGAGGCACCACACCGCTGCATGAATCACATTTATCTGTCTGGATAGTATTAGATGGGCTCTACAGCACCTCCAGTGACCACACAGTTGGTCTTGCACAACAAACCTTAACTTCAGCATTTTTTAGTCCATGCCAACTAGTTCAGTATTTCGACAACTCTGAGGGCAAATGCAATCCGATTAAAGGTACCAGGCACAGTACGCAAAATTAAACAAATAGCAAGCACACAAGAGAATTGTGAAAAGTGACAACCGTGCACGTCACCATAGCTGAAATAATGACATCTTTACAAAACACCTACATCTACTCTCATCCCAACATTTACCGTGCCTATTGACACGTCCACAGTGCCCGTCTATGTTTTGCAGCGTGCCTGCCCACTCCTTTCTATGCCACAACGCGGGCAGAGTCAGGAGCAGCAGCCGTGGGGGACATCTGTGTTTCCAGTGACAGGTTGGCGGGACAGCCAGCGAGGAGGAGAGAAAAATGGAGCGTGGCTTCACGTCTTCTGCTGCTCCCTACCCATCCCCCTCAAACTCTCTGTGCTCCCGAGACTGCGGCCATTGTGTCGGGAGCACAAAAGACTCAAAGTGAACAAATGTGCCTTTCTGCTGTCCGGATGGAGTGCGAAAGACAGGCCAGGGACACCTGATCTATCCCACTTTCTGCACAGAGATAGAGGCAGCCAGGGAGAGAATATCCCCCAATCAGTCACCCCGAACTGATCCAAGATCAGAACACTTAACACGGTCAGTTGTGCGGGAGAAACGGAGCAGGTCCGGGCCGGGAGAGAGATCTGGTGACCCTGGATGGAAACTTTCTTTCACCATTAACTAGGTTGTTCCTAAATTGAGGGAGACAGAGAAAGAAATGGCAGAGACAAAATGGAGGGCGAAGCAGAAGTGAGAGAGAAGAGAAACAGATTGAAAGGCCGGGAGGGACAGATAGGAGAAATCATGATAGAGTGAGTGAGTTGTGTACTGTAGTATCGAGATAACACTCTGGCAAGATGTGTGCCGCAAGTCTCTGGGACAATGCCCTCAGTGACTGAAAGACAAATATTACTTTCTACCACTACTGCACTCTAATAAAAACATGGGGAAACATCAAATACACTACAAAAGCTCTCATCCTTCATAGGCTGCTAGAATTACCAAGCATTTCTTACTAATATTAACTAAAAAGGTGTGTTTGGAATACAATGCTAAGTTGGTGAAATCCGACTAGATGTTTCCAACAGCAATACCTCAGTCTGTAGATTTCAAGCGTCTGTACAGTGTATACAGGCCTAAAGTAGGTGATGAGTACAAGACAACAAGGACAGAAAACAGAGAAATTATGTGAACACAAAGGAATAAGAGGCTGGGCTGGGAACAGGCAGAGATTGTGTGGCCAAGTACAATTTAGGTTACACAGATTATCCTTGGTGTCAGATACACCCCTTATTAAAGAGATTATATCTAAAATGTAGTGCTTGATCAGGCATGGGAAACTGGTGCTCTGGATATCAGGGGCAATACTATTGCTAAGAGAAAGAGAGAAAAAAAACAATCACAAAGAGAGCCCAGCACTGTAGAGTACAATGGCTTTGTGGGGATCATCTTTGTCCAAATGCAGAACACATTCCTCCATTAGTGACCGCACCTCTCTTTAGGGTGAGCATCATGCATCCACACACAATGCAGTATACATGTATATAGGACATGGGAATGGAACTCAATTCTTAGAGGGTTGGGAGCCCTCACTCAATTAGACTCAGTGGCTTACAATGTTCCTTGTGTTATACAATTCCTATATTCGACGTTATCAGGGGAAATGAACAGAATTAAATGTGTTTGGCTAAATAACTAAGAGAGCAAGCTAATGAATGCAACGGAAATTGACTGGAATGAAAGCCAACACACACACACAACCTTTTGGGAAACAATTTAGAGGCCTGCAATGGAAGTCTGCAAGCGGGGCATTGACGGACAGATAGACAGACTTAATCAAAACGGATGTCTGGATGGAATCAAAAAATAATCACAACATTGAAAAGTTCCTGTTACACAATAAATGTTGCTTATAGGAGACCATCAGGTAAATAAATCTGAACCTTAATCCGATTCAGAAATCCTTTTCCTGTCCATTTTCCCTCTCAGCTCTTCAGTGGGCTTGGAGAGATACTCTCTTGCCAGATGCTCTTCTTGAGGACCTGAGCCCCCGAAGAGGGGACATTGTGTGACTATGATTTATAATCCTGAATGATGAGAGGGTATCATATCAATACCGACATGAGAAAGGCCTGCGATTCTCATTCTGATTATTGTCACACCCTTTATCTCTGGTCAGGGATAGTAAAGTAGGTAGTTATCCAAGATATCCTGATTCATGACTGCTCACAAACTCATGAGTTGGGTTTCACAGCCTGTTGTCAGTCTTCTTGATCCAAGGCCTGGCACTTGTCCAAGGCATGTTGCTGACTGATTCAGTAGTTAATTAGCTGACACCAAGTTCTTCTGGTCAAGCATTGCTCAAAAGAGCAGAATCATTTGATCTAATTACTGGTCACTGATGAAAAAAAGGACTGTCAAAGAGCTGTGAAGATACACTGTTATTCCCATTAGGTTCATTCATTGGCATTACTGGGTTTTTAGACATCGGCCCTCAAAAGTGAAGTGCATTTTGTTGTGTAAAAGTGCTTTCTAGCTTGTGGAAAAGAACACCATTTGTCAGTGAAATGTAGACGGCTGAGGAGCATTTGGTTCCAATAGGAGTTGTAGGTGCAGCAGTAAGGCTATTGATGCCACATCCTTCAAAAGAAATAACCTCAAGGCACGACAGGGAATCCACCTGTAACAATGAGTCATGCATACTGTATAACACAGCTGCCAGACATACAGTAACCGGTTCCTGTTGAAAACGATTTACGTGGAAATGGCACTTTAGGCCTACAAGTTGGTACTTCCGGAGATAAACACCTCCCATGTTCTTGGATATAGTAATAACATTGACGAAATGTTGAATGTTTTGTTAATGACCCACTTTGCGGTCTCTCGACAAAACAAAACCTGAATGAAATAACATGTACTTTTATATTTTAATAGGCCTGCTCGAAAGTTTACTTTATGTTGACGTCAAAATCATCAATACCATTGAGACTGGGAAATAAACAGGTAATTTGCGATTCTGCTTGGTCCGGATTCACAGGCGGGATTCATGCAAGCTGGGAGGTCTTGACACTTGGGAGCCCCATTTCGCTCGATGCCTAAATATGATAAACACCTACTCGAAATTCGGAGGGAATATGTGCACGTTTGAATCATCAACCATAGGATGTCATTTGTGAGGTTTATCCGCATTCTCTGGTTAAACGTAATCACTATCGGAAGAGCACGCCGTTTTTTAGAATGTACCCGGTGACTTGACCTGTCACAGGTAGTTTGAAACCACACCCCTCAAAAGCATACAGTACTCACCTGCGTTAAACTTCCGTCTACCGAAATGTGTCACGTACTCACAATTCTCAACAAAAAATCCTTTCTTAAATCACTTAAAGATGCAGTGGACAATTAAATTGAAGATTATTTTAATTATATTAAAAATTAAAAATTAAATATCTTCATCAAAGGTTATTTCGAGAGTGTAATAAAAAAAACATCTATGAGATGTCTGGATCATTTGAAATAACTGCAAATGTTTATATGAATTATACAGGCTGTGTGCATGGCTCATCTGCCCCCTGTATGTTATTATTCAAATTAAGGCATATTGTAGGCCAGTTACATAAGGATGGCATAAAAAGAGGTTGAAGGGAATTGCATCAGATATTCATTCTAAACTGCAGTCACCGTATACTCATATGAGTATACTATCATTTTCACCCCAGTTGTCTTGAACACAGAGAATATCAGGCCTCCAGAAATAGTGGATTGACTAATATAAAGAAGTGACTCATAAACCCTGTGGTTTAGAGTAGACCCTGTGGCTTTAGGGGACAGTGAAAGAAGATGGGATCTATACAGATTCAGGGTGCATTGTAATTGTATTTGTGTCATAATAGAAGGCACAGCAGATTAACTCACACTGTACTAATAGGCAGCCCCTCCCCCCTCCCCAAGGAGACCCTTTGTTGTTGATTACAGTGAAACAAAGGAGAGGCATCAGCAAGGCAAACTTTTTTTATTTTTGTATTTAACTAGGCAAGTCAGACAAATTCTTAACGGGCAAATTGTGTGCCTCCCTATGGGACTCCCAATCACAGCCTGGATTCAAACCAGGGTGTCTGTAGTGAAGCCACTAGCACCGAGATGCAGTGTCTTAGACCGCTGTGCCACTCGGGAGCCCTTCACCCCACTGTAGTCACATATACAAGATACAGAGCCTCAGTGTGGAGCGAGACACAGCACAAGGGAGAGAGAGAGAGAGAGAGAGAGAGAGAGAGGGGGAGAGGGAGAGAGAGAGATTCAGGCTTGCACATCAGAATCTGAGATGATGGCTTCACTCTCTCAGCTCATGTCTTAGAGGGGGCTCAGTCAGATGATTTTCGTTTGTGCTTCAGCAGGAACAGGGGGAGTGAGTGAGAGAGATTATATGCTTACCGTGTTCCCGCTCTCCAACCGAAGCTAACGTCAAATCTCTTTTTTAAAAAGGGGAGGGGGGAGATGGGGGAAGGGAAGAAGGCGTGCGAGATAACTCAGTGAGCACGTCTGAATGGATTACCCACTCTGCTAATTATGAACAAAAAACACTGTAATTATGTATCAGAGTGGTTTTACTCTCCGTCCTCTCTGTTTTAATTATGCATTGGAGTGGGAAGGGAAGTGGGCTCTCCAATTGGCCTTTCCGGGGTAGCAAAAAAGCACAGAGCCACTGAGGCGGAAAGGTGAGGCTTCATTTCATTTCGACAGGGTGCAGGGATGAGGTTCGTCATCAGAGCTCCACAGACCGAATGGCATGGCATCTCAGTAGTCAATAGAGAGGGTTTACAGCCCTGACTAGATAATATTTCTACCTGATTTGAGACAGAAGGAAGAAACCTAGTCTTCTGTGGTCAACTTAATTAATTCCATTGAGATATGTCATGTACAGATAGTATCAGGAACTGGACCACAGCGTTGCCTCGGGTGACATGGCATACAATATATAGAGTGGGAGCAAGGTTGGTAGTCAATGGCAGAGTAGATGGGACACTCATTTCCCTTCCAGCGGATCCCTTCCATTTACGGAGAGCCCTCCCAGGAGGGCACAAAATGTCCGTCCCTGGTTTGGCCTATTAACCTAGCATGAAATGGTGCCCCTATTCTGTTGATGTTTATGCTAATTGGGCTCTCCAATGTAAGTCACAGCCTTAATCTTTGTGACTGACTTTGTCTGGTGCCTTTGTTAGACTTAGCACATCTATAGGAGTTCTCTAAAGCATGGAATGTTATGTAATGGCTGTGGAAGTATTATAATTTTGGGGCATGTGTATTGCCTCCTACTGCCCATAGCTTGCACTACACAAGACAGATAGTCTTTGATCATCTTTGATAAGTCAAATCATTATGTAAGTGGTCTGGCAAATTGAGCTGCTTTTCAATGCATACTTGATGCTATACTCATATAATATTCACATTCCTTGTATGGTGACGAATTGAAGATAAATTATGATTAAGTCATCGGCATTGATTTGTAGAGCTCAAAACATGAGACAAATACTATCATTACTGAGCCATTACAAAGATATTACCTGTGTGAGACACAATTTACAGAATGTAAGCTATTCGTCAGGCATTACGATTGTTTTCAAGGTCCAGGTTTAACAAGTCACATCATCGCAATAACCCCAAGTGGCTATAATTTCCACAAATTAAACCCAATTGTAAACACAAAAAAAGTATCTCTGTTACATGAACCCTCCCTCCTTATTGTAGAGTTTCGTACTCCCATTGGAAAAAGCTGCAGTTGTCAGCTCCGGTCTTCATCTCAGACAAGAGTAAATATTTTAGCATTACACTTAGTGGGAGCAGGGCAGGTAGAAGCCTTGGTTAGCATCCTAGCTGATTGAATCTTAGAAGAGTCAATGATTTTTTTTTAAACACGTCAATGCTGCTCTTTGTCAGGGAGGAATGCTGATGCTGACCAGTGATGTTTCTCAATTTGCCACACAAACAGACTATGTATGACTGATAGATTGGTGCAGAGGCATATCGTCGGGAAGAAAGACTCCCTGTATTTTGATTATTCAGTTTAACGAGATTGACCCTGATGGTAGCATATTGCACAATAAGCACATTTTATTTCTGTATTTCATGTAGGTCGTCTTTATGAGAATTAGGTCATTTCTGGGTTAAAGCCCAAAACTTTAGAATTGTAAACTTTCAGTGCATGTAGACAGGGAAGCTGAGTGATGACGTGAGTCTTGTTAAGGGAATGTTTGTCCAAATCATTCACAGCCGGCAGAGGAAAAATATTTTTCTCAGAGGTTGAGCCTTGAAACTACAGTATTCATTCGGTAGTAATAATGAATCCTTGTAGCACAAGGCCTGACATTCCTTCTCCTGTCTGGCTGTGTTTCTGTAATGATGTCAGGTTTCACATGCAAGGATGTCATATGCTTTTCTTTCACAGTATGTCAAATGTTACATTGTAGGATACTGCAATTGGCAAGACAATGTAAACACATACATGACTATGTTAACCATATAATTCCATTCATTAAACATTAAACTGCCACTGGGAGACAGATCACTTCATTCAAGTTTTTATTTATTCATACATACTCTTCCATTTAGAGTTCATTGTTACATCTAGTTAATCCAGAGTTAACATCAAAGAGCCAGATATGGTCTGGTTTCTTATCTCCCTCATTGATGTCCAATTGAGTTTCTTTACATTGACGTTGGATCACAGAGAGTAGGATGATTGATCTGTACACTAGTCCCTTTTGAGTCCTGTCAGTTACTGTCAGCATTTGCAAGTCTAACACGCCTGAGATGACACCTCTTTGATCTAAAACATGGATTTACATATAACCTACACAGATCATGTGCCATCTAAATATCATATGGCTACTTGTGTCATAACTATTATCCAGGGTCGCAGTTATTGGTCATTATTGGCCAGGTCGCAGTTGTAAATGAGAACTTGTTCTCAACTGGCCTACCTAGTTAAGTAAATAAAGGTGAAATAAAAATTGTAATTATAAAAACTTTCTTTGAACATGAAACCCCCTTTGGTCAAAGGTCTAAATGGCCATACATAATGTATTCCAAAAGGTACAGTATGATTAAAAATATATATTTCCCAAATATTATTGATACTAATATATAGTATGCCCTCATGATTATGGGGATGCACTGCCTTCGATGGACAAAAGTAATTATATGTTAGTCTATTAGACAGATATGAACAGCGTACATAAAAAACTCAAGAAATATTAACCTATATTCGGTTATTTTACGTAGGGATTTACAAAGCATATCTGATTGGCTCCGGTAATTGACTGGAATGGAGTAGGTTAAGCGCATTACTCTTGATCCGTTCAGTGCGTAAACAGTGACATGTGCCGTCTCACACCACGGATCGAAAAGGTTTCAAACACGACAATTGTGACATTAACTATTTCACAAACGTTGTTCGTGAATTGGATTCGGGTGCTAGTATCAGTCGTTGATGGTTTCGTTGTCTTGTTGTGAAGTATTTTCGCTTTGTTCAATAAATTGTGCTCGTGCCCTACTTACGCCTCTAATGATCAAAGTAAACGCACATATTTTGAGTCTTTAGGAAAAGGGCTCCACCAGCTGGTTACAAAGACAATAGCAGCATATATCAGACAAAGATCTTACATAACTGGGTTATTTATTTGATTTTTTTATTATGTTATTTCACCTTTATTTAACCAGTAAGGCCAATTGAGAACAAGTTCTCATTTACAACTGCGACCTGGCCAAGATAAAGCAAAGCAGTGCGACAAAACAACAGCACAGAGTTACACATAAACAAACGCACAGTTAATAACCCAATAGAAAAATATATGTACAGTGTGTGGAAATGTAGAAGAGTAGGGAGGTAAAGGCAATAAAAAGGCCATGGAGGCGAAATAATTACAATTTAGCATTAACACTGGAATGATAGATGTGCAGATGATGATGTGCAAGTAGAGATACTGGGATGCAAAAGAGCAAGAGGATAAGTAACAATACGGGGATGAGGTAGTTGGGCGTTCTATTTACAGGCTGTGTACAGTTATTGGCTGGCTGTGTACAGTTATTCAGAGTTATGAATGACTATGTCTACACAAGGCTGCTGTGAATGCTCACAAAATCATTTCGACGTTGAAAATGGACGTCTGTGTAGCCCACATATACGAAAGATCATAAGACTCACTCATGCAAATGTCTTGTGTAAAATTCTAATTTGAGCCAGTTTCATACAGCAGGAAAACAATCATGCAGCAACAGGAAATGTGAATTATTATGTGGACTATAATTAATAGACATTGTTGTTGGAGTTGATCCAATTTTCGTAAGGGAAAATCAAGTATGACATTTCAAAGTGAAAATGACAAACTTCAGAAGCCTTTTAAACCTCAAATACACAAGTTAGACATGTTCTGCATTGCAGGAAGGTTCTCCTGCAACAGGGTGATACAATTAACCCTCTATTATATCCCAGAGCGCGTAAAACCCATAAATCTATGCGTAAAACAAACAGTAAAGGCCTCTTTTTCTCCGAAGTCTCTGTAGTGCGTAGTGACACCTAAATGCACGGTAAATAACGTAGCCTATGATTTAATTCGATAGCACATCTGTCATTATGTAAAATGTTACATTGTAGGATACTGCAATTGGCAAGACAATGTAAACACATACATGACTATGTTAACCATATAATCCCATTCATTAAACATTAAACTGCCACTGGGAGACAGATCACTTCATTCAAGTTTTTATTTATTCATACATACTCTTCCATTTAGAGTTCATTGTTACATCTAGTTAATCCAGAGTTAACATCAAAGAGCCATATATGGTCTGGTTTCTTATCTCCCTCATTGTAAATGAGAACTTGTTCTCAACTTGCCTACCTGGTTAAATAAAGGTAAAATAAAAAAATAAAAAAATTGATGTCCAATTGAGTTTCTTTACATTGACGTTGGATCACAGAGAGTAGTCTGACACCATTTGAACAGAAATGCTTGACATGTTTGTCCACGTATAATCCCAGAAGCACCATAAAGCACCATAAGGTTAGTATCGTCCGTTTCGACCGTACTATCTAATCAGTCAAAAAAAAACACTAATTACAACCAATCACTGCGTATATTACTTTGATTCGAGGACATCAAAGTCATTATCCTTTGAACCAAATATGTATATGTTATTTTATGATGAATCTGCGTGGACCGTTTGAAATGGTCATCTTCAAAAAAGGTAAAGCCATTATGGGCCATTAGGCATTTTCTTTAGTACAAAAAAGGATGTAAAGTGCATAATAATGAGGGGTTACATTTGACAATTTATCTTGTTTTTGAACTGTCAATGGATGAGTATATAATCTGGGGTTGATCATAAAACTGCACATTTGAAGGAGGACAGTGTCCCTGGTTGGAGAGGTGAGACAAAAAAGTAGCCCTGAGCACGTACCTAACTGTTTTAGAGGGACTTTTACCCCTGAGCATGGATACGAACAACATTTCAAACTTCAGCATTGAACGCATTTTAGGCACTGAAGTGGGACCTTCTTATACAACTGGAGCCGAATCTTCACAACATTTTGCATGTTTGTCTGGCACCTTCCACCATGGACACTCAAATGCACATAATGAAAACTGGAAATATGGTATGCCTAGGGATTTGACAACCGCACACATGCTGCAGGTTCCGACCATATCACACACGTTTGATTCTAGTAGCAGTTACCTTAGTTATGGATCATTTCATTGTCATCATGCAGATATAAATCTGTGTCCTACTGCAACTCAACACAGAGTTTTCAACGATGAAAGAGGTGAGATAGTGTTACATTTGATTATGTCACTACATAGACTGTATGTTGAGGCCACAAAGTATTGAACTGTAGTGCTACATTTATACAAAGTATTAGGCCTACCATTTTTCTTCTTCTCTTTGCTTGCTTTTGACTCATGTTTTTTTTAAATATTTTTTTTAAATCTCAGGGTCTCAGCCTCTGTGCACTTACTTGAACCAAGGTGGAAACCAAATAAATCGTGGCAGAATGCGCACAGTGTTCACGGACAGCCAGACCAAACAACTGGATCAGCTGTTCGAACAAACGATTTACCCCGGCGTCGAGGGACGGGCTGAACTAGCCAGGAACATGGGCCTCACGGAGGAAAGTGTTAGGGTAAGAGAAGGATACGTTTGCTTTTAGAAAAGTGGTTGTGTAACTGTTTAAGTTACAGTTATTTTCTGGACTTGACATCATTTGTTCCATTTCTCTAGGTATGGTTCAAAAACCGTCGTGCGCGCCGAAAGAGGCAGAAGAGCGGCACCAAGGCCGAATCCCCAGACCGGGCTACTTCGAAAAGAGACCGGACAACAGTCTACGACAAGCGCAGCTTCCAGGGAAACAGCTTCTCATGATTCCTCTGATGATAACAGGAACATATGATTTCTTTACACTAATTTATGTTCACTTGAGTTCATACGCCTTTAGGCCCACTCACAACGCGTAAATATCCCCAGATAGCAATTCATCGGTGGGCATTTCATGTAAAAACTAAATTTAATTGTTAGACCTGCAATAAATGCACATTTGAGCAATTACAGTAAGTGTCTGAGTGATTTATCTCTAAAGTTGTTTGAACAAAAGCAAGCAACAGCAAATGTAGAAAACAACATCAACTTTTATTAGATTCATAGTCAGAGTTTTAATTATAAGCATTTTCATGCTGAGATACACCATCGTAAAAAGAAACTTTCAGCAAATAAAGAGCATGCAATGAATATTATTCATGACACTATAATAAATCCAACAGTACACCCCCACCCCCCAGTTAATTAACTATTTTTGGACACAGACACCAACATACTGGAAAATAAAAGTACACTTCAGTGAAATTATCAAAATATATGTTTAGTTTAACAAACTGCAAAGACATGTCTATGAAGAAAATTAACCATTGTTGAGATAGTTTTAGAATAACATGTTTTTTTAAATATAATGACAGTACACCACTTAATAAGATTACATACATGTTCATAGTGTCCTCGAATGAACATAACATTTGAAGAGAGGACTCATCAACGTAGATTCTTGTCAAGTTGTTAGTTGTAGATGATAACAAAGTAACACATTAGTGACATCTACTGGCATATTATGGTACACATTATGCTACCAGAGTGTAACATCGAGGCAATAACTACACCATTTTGGTCAATCTTGGCATCAAACGACTTTTCTTGAGCATAAAATCTGCCAGTCAACCAACTATTGAACTCAACCATGTAGTAAGTATGAACAATGTTGCACGCTATACTTATTTCTAATGACATTTTTCCAGCATAAGTAGTAAAGACAAGACATTCTGATGTGTTCGTACTCATTATCAAGCACTTCAGTATGGGGCGAGGATTTGTTTATCTACTAGTAAAGAAACTCACAGTCCTTCTTGACACAGTATAATTTGAGCCTTTCTTGGCTAACATAGGATTTTAACAAAGCGAGCTGTCCTGATAAAGTTTGCAACATTTTGTGTTGAGATAGTAATTAAATTAAATTAAAAAAGGAGAACATTTCCAAATGCCACAGGATCTTAAGTATCCCATTAAATGACTTTGAGGTTTAATGGACGAGTTTCTCTCAAACTGGATATACTCGTCTCCCTTATTCAGATCAAATGAAGCTGAAGCTGATTCCCTCATAGTATCCTTGTTGTTCAGCGGCTCTCTTACAGACCTAGTCATAACTTTACACTAGCAATATCAAAAACAACCACACATTGTTGCGTTCACTTCCACATTGCTCAGTGCCACATTTTTATAAGGGGCGATTTCAGGAAAACGACATGGTGCAAGAGTATTTAATGAGTATTTTTGTCGTTGTTCCGCGGTGACTGTTAACACAGGATGTTCACAACGGTGTTCAGAGAGTGCAGGAGGAAGTTCAGATGTTTTCTCTCCTCATGGTGTTCTTACATGGTGTTGAGTAGACAAAAGACACTATTCCATATCCACATTGCAAAGTACACAGTTAAATATTGCTGTTTTTATGCACATACTCATAGATTTTGACATTAAGCGCACACAACTTTAGACGGTCATATTTTTTTCCTAATGCTCACACCCACAAACTTACCAAAGCCTAACTTTGAGAGAGAAGGAGAGAGAAGCATGAGAGGATAGCCAACAGAGGGTGTAAACTGTGGTAGCACTGAGCTAGCAGATATTCCGTCTGTGCAGATTTAGCCTGAGATTAACACTTTTGGTGCCACAAGGAACCTACAGATGGGGAGGAGGGTACTAGTTTATTAAGAAGCATATCTTGAACAAGTATATTTTGGTACCCCTGTAGATTTCCTATTTCTATAAACAAAACTTAAAAATGTGGGCAAATAAAGCTTTTTTTAACATTACGTTTAAGTTATAAAGTTAAGCAGAAGTTATTGCTACTTCATGCTACACAGTAAAGAAAACAGCTTTAACAATATTAACCTAAGTGGTTTACCCTTATATTACATTTTGGGGTGAGCAGCTATTTTGGTTAACGTAACTTTGAGACCAACTGGTTCAAAAGTGCAATAAACACCTATAACCAAGTTATGAAAGTCTTATTTGACCCAGTTATGGACAAATAGAGGTGTCTATAATACTACGATTTATACCATTGCTAGAAAATTGTCTTTCAAGGGTAAAGAAGTTATCTGTGCAGATAAAGATGTCCTTCAGAAATGAAGTTGGGACATTATGATTGACATACGTACGTGCTAGCATTACATTTCCTAAAACTGGTAACTAGTATTTAACAGGGATCTCTCAAAGAATTTAGTTCCATGAGACCAGGAACTTCATTTTCGGACCATGTGTGAGCATATTACAATTACACAAGCCCATTAACAAGCAAATCAATACTATATACACATTTCCAATTGCACATTTGGGAAAATTCTCAGAGTGCAAGTGGAGAAATAGTGGATGTAGGAATCCTGAATAATATTAAACCCTGTTTTCTTTTGGACATATGACATTAGAAGAACATGACCATATATTCATGTCACATCTTTTCACAATAAAAAGGCATGTTTATGGGAAAATAAATTAGTAACACGATTTGACTCACACTTGCACATTTTGGATCAATCCCTTTAGTACGACAGACAGACAATGTGTTGGTCTCCTCTGAAATACTGGAAATTAGGATGAAGCAGCAGCAAATCAAAGTATATCAGTATGTACTTAGTCATTTGAAAGGTTCCCTAGTAGAAACTCCATGGCATGAGAAGTTGGCTGACTGGTCTAAGGGTTTTGGCAACTTCTGACAGGGTAACAACAAGCAATCGACACCAAAATAGAGAAACTTACAAAAACTAAATGAATATATCTATTAGATAGTTGCTTTTGTAGTGTTTGTGTCCCAGATTTCGAGTTACAATTATTTTGTCTCATTATTAGTGTTACAAACGGAATGCAGGATGTTAGTTAACATACAAGGCACTAGGTTTTGCTATAGGACTGACTGCAATCAAGGGGAATGGAGAGTGGAGGGGGGGGGGGGGCAGTGGTTCACTACTGTAATTCTGACAGCAACAGCCAGAGAAAAGCACAAATGAAAGATGGACACTAAGAGGAGAGCAGTAGATCTTTTGAGGAGGAGGAAGAGGAGGTGGAAGGAGAGTGTGGTTAGGACTGCATCTCGGCTCGCAGCATCCAGGGGAACCAGCAGCAGAACAGCAACCTGAGGAAGAGGATGAGCAGGAGGAAGAGGAGAGGGATTCGCATCACTGGACATATTCATCAACAGGAGCTTATTTCTAAGGTGCTATTTGTTGACTCAGAGACAACACAGAGAGGAAAAGAAGAGACTCTACCTGGATATTGAGCTCTCAGACGTGATGTCCTTAGGTGACCTCACCGCGTTGAATTTACGCTTCGGCTGGTTCACTAGAATAAACAAAGAACATCTTTGGATAGAATGCAGACGTGGGAGGAGAAGGTACATGATGACATGGGCTGGCTAACATGACCGGAGGGATTTGACCGTAGATACTTACTAGACACCTGGTGGACTTTCTTCACCATCGTGCCGTCGCCGCTCTGACCGTCCTTTGAGCCGCCGATTCTGAGTGATCATTAAAACAGCCGTGCTTAGTATTGTACAAGACGGTCAGTCTGTTCAGAATGAACCTTTACAATCACAACAGAGAACGTTTGTTATTGTCTAGCTCTTCGCCTGAGAATGACTGATAAGCATAGTAACATGCTTATGCCACAGGTTCTGTACAGTAAAATGCTTTCTTATCAATAAAGTCGTTACGTTATCTTAGGGTCATTTTTTAAAAACCAGGTGTTAAAATAGGTGTTATGTTACCTCTGTACGCGAGACGGGGGTGCAAAGACGCCATACTTGGGCAGGCAGGTGAAGTAGCGGACACCAAAAACAGACCCGTCATGCTTTCCTGTGGGCTGCTCCAGCTCCACACCAAACCAGTAACCTGGACACACACACATCATCAATAGTTCAAATTGATTAAACATTTCTAAGCATTTGTCAAACATTTCTTGAAATGACCACCACCAGTATTGCAGTGACTTGATTTCCCAGCAGACCTACCTGGGGCAAAGTCTGTCTTTCCATAATAGCGTATGATTCCCTGCTTCACACCAGCAACCAGCACCCGGTCTCCAAGTTCCACTTTCACCCCATCTGGGTCCAGACTGGCCACGGACATAGACTTCTTCCTCAAAGCTGATGGAGGAAATCAAATGTTAGTTAACATGTTATTTTTTAAGCAATAAGGCACGAGGGGGTGTGGTATATGGCCAATATATCATGGCTAAGGGCTGTTCTTAGACACGACGCAGCGCGGAGTGCCTGGATACAGCCCTTAACCGTGGTATATTGGCCATATACCACCAACCCCCGAGGTGCCTTATTGCTATTATAAACTGGTTACCAACGTAATTAGAGCCGTAAAAACAAATATTTTGTCATACCCGTGGTATACGGCTGTCAGCCAATCAGCATTCAGGGCTCGAACCAGTTTAAAATGTGTTATAAAGTCTATGAGTCATGTGTTATTTATGTGTTATAAAGTCTGTGATTCAACAGAGGGCTTGTTGTGCTCCTATGAGAATGAATGTCATGGCCCTTGATGGGGAAACTCTTTTGTGGAAGCCGCATTTCAGTTGTACAACTGACTAGTGTCCCCTTTCACTTTCCTGTACCTTTCTCTCTCTCCATTATTTCCTTCTTTTCTTTCTTGTTCTTTCCTGTGACGCGGGAGAAGTCCATGCGGGGCGTCTTGGGTGTGGAGGTGACAGAGGAGGGGGCCAGCTCAACAGCTTTGGCGATTTTCGACACTGGAGCAAAGATACCTTCAGGACAATAGAAGTGATTAGAGAAAACCCTGAAAAAAACCTGCATTGCATAAAACCTGCATAAAACTGACAAAGAAAGTTATGAAATCAAGTCTTCTCTTTGCTCTTTTCTCACGGGGAATCTTAGCGCATTTCAATAGATTTAAGAAAGAATTCCCAAAATGTGAGTGAAATAACAGGTGGTTACCTAATTTGGGGGGGCAGATGAAGTAACGCACCCCCCCCACACTTCCGTCGTTCTTGCCCTCTGGCTCGTCCAGCTCCACCCCTACCCATTGGCCACTGGCGAACTCCGTGGTCCCACAGAAGCGCAGGGTGCCCGTCTGTGGAGGAGAGACATTTATATTGGATTTTGACTATCAAATTGAATTAACCTTATTGATCCCCACAGGGGCTCATCGAACAAAACAAGCTACTTTTATTATTGAAGGTGATACCAGGCAGGATTAAATGGTTAACAACACTTCTCCACAGCACTGAGGTAGGACTAGTCTCAGAGACATCTCTAGACCAGGGCAGCATGCTTATCTGCTACTTTTCTGTCATTCTTTACTACTGAGATACTAGGGCCCAGGCCTGGCCAAACCTGTTCCTGGAGAGCTACCATCCTAAAGGTTTTTGCTCCAACTCTGATCTAGCGCACCTGATTCTAATAATTAGCTGGTTGATCATCTGAGTCAGGTTAGTTACTACTAGTGTTGGAGCGAAAACCTTCAGGAGGGTAGCTCTCCAGGAACAGGGTTGGCCAGCTCTGTGACTAGGCTATGGTTAGTAGTCTACCCATCTCAACACAATAACATGTTTTAAGTGATTATACTGTGGTAAGTAGGACATACACTATATATACAAAAGTATGTGGACACCATTTCAAATGAGTGGATTGCAGTTGCTGACATAGAGTAGGCCACACATAGGTTTTCAATGCATTTGAAGTGCAGTTAGTGATGCATGGTAAATACCAAATGAATGCACCAAGGGAGACTACGTCGTTTAGTGCAGTCAGTAATGCGGTCAGTCATGGAAATACACCTGAAAACACGATTAAATGTGTTCAGTTATGCAAGTAGACACAGGTCGAGGGCTACCCACCTGCTTCAGGTGATGCAGAGCTGAGATGTCAATTTCATCACTGCTCGATTTTTTGGGGAGCTATACGTGTTAACACAAGTGGGAATAAATGTTTGCTAGAATTCACGTTCTCGTCTCACACAGTACAACAAGCAGCAGGGCTCCACCATATAGGATGAATGATACCTCATACTGGCCACTATAAAAAAATATATAAAGATAATTGAAAGCCATTTCAATGGTCTTATGCACATAAACGCGCTCACAAAATTCAGCAGTTTATTTTAATTCACTGTTTTCAGGCTTTAAGGCTCCCATTTCTCACCTTTGCCTCCCAATCCTGACAAACCGCACACACACACACACCTTCATGTCGTCCAGCACCACACGGTCGCCCAGTTTCAGGCCGATGGAGGTGAGCATGAGGTTGCCAGGGATGTTGTCGTAGTTGAGCAGGGTGGCGCGGGGCAGGTTGCAGCTGAGTGGCACAGAGTCCAGCAGCAGCTGCTTCAGCTCCTTGGCCACCATGGCCGCCTCCGCTTTGTCCAGAGTCATGTCCATGGGGTCAGGGACCACCTCGGCCGGCCCCTGGCCCTTATCATTCTGTCAGAGAGCGAGACAGGAGGGAGGGGAGGGAGAGAAAAAGGGAGAGAGAAAGGGACATCAGAAATAAATTGGCATATTTGTGTCGAAGTCATCCCCACATAAAACAGAAACAGAATCTGTTTTATCTGAAACAGTGTTTTTAAAGAGCGACTGCCTCTAAAAAGCAACTTCTCATTTTGAAAATGGTCTATGTGGCATTGATATGAGCCATAAACATTTGTTCTACTGTCAAAATTGACTACAAAGTCTAAATAGTATAGTTTTGGTCATAAAGTCAGTCTGAGATTTGCGAAAAGATAGAAATAAAGTGTATGTCACGGAATAAAAGGGTACTGTAACAGTTTAGCTTTGGTTGGGTTTATTTCAAGCCTGCCCACATGCCTACAGCTGGCAGCACCCAAGTAATCATCAATTTGGTGGACAGCTGCATGAGACCTGATCATAATGTCCATGGTCAATTTGGTTTGACATTCGATAGCCCTATGGGGCTAGTTAGGGACATCAGTAAATTACACAATGTACATGGGACAATATGTTAATGCCAATAGCTCCAAATTTCAATGATCTAACAACCTCAAACCAACTATAAATTGTAGAAATTCAAATACAAATATTGAAATAATGTAATGAGACAACTAAAAGGTGGGCAAAAAATGCTGCGCAATTTACATTGTGTAAATTATTTAACAAGCCCCAGAGCTATCAAATGTCAAGCCAACTTGCCACGGTCGCACACCAGCTGACTAAAGCTAATTGGTGAAAGAAGTTGGTTAAAAAAAGCAATAGCTTTCCTAAGCGACTTCAAGGCCTGTTAGACTGTTTCACGTTATCTAGAAGGGTGAGTGACTGTAACCGTGTACTGTTTTGAGAGAGTGAATGTACAAACCAAAGACTGCTTGCCACGTGCAAACACACACAAAATAGTTATTTCTTATGAAGTTGTTTCTTCATGACCAAGCTGAAAAACGAGGCCAAATCAGGAGGTTCAGCTCCCTTTTAAGTTACCAAGAAATCATATCAAAGAGACATGAAACCTCAGATGCACACCCATTCTATTACTGTGGTACCGGGTCAGGCCCCCTTTTGCCTTCAGAACAGCCTGAATTCTTCGGAGAATTCCACAAGGTGTCGGAAAAGTTCCACAGGGATGTTGGTTCATGCTGACGCGATGGCATCACGCAGTTTCATGCAGATTGGACAGCGGTACATTCATGCTGCGAACAGCCCGTTCCATCTCAACCCAAAGATGTTCTATTGGGTTGAGGTCTGGGGACTGACCAGGACACTCAAAATTAACTGAACTCGCTGTCATGTTCCAGGTGATGTCCACTCCTCAATTGTCCAGTGTTGGTGATCCCGTGCCCACTGGAGCAGCTTCTTCTTGTTTTTAGCTGATAGGAGTGGAATCCGGTGGGGTCGTCTGCTGCGATAGCCAATCCATGACAAGGATCGACGAGTTGTGTATTCCTGGATGCTATTCTGCACACCGCTGTTGTACTGTGGCGTTATTTCTGTGTTTGCTGCCCACCTGTTACACTCTTAGAAGAAAATGTGCTATCTAGAAAATTAAAGGGTTCCAGGTAGAACCCTTTCTACAGAGGGTTCGACATGGAACCCAAAAGGGTTCTACCTGGAACTAAGCGTGTTTTCTAAGCGTGTAGCTTGCACGATTCTTGCTACTCTCCTTCGACATCTCTCATCAACAAGCTGTTTTCACCCACAGGACAGCTGACTGGATGGTTTTTGATTGTCACACCATTCTTGGCAAACCCTAGACACTGTTGTGTGTGAAAAGCCCAGGAGGGCAGCCGTTTCTAAGATACTGGATCCGGCGCGCCTGACACCGACAATCATACCACACTCGAAGTCGTTTAGGTCACTTGTTTTGCCCATTCAAATGTTCAATCCAACAGTTACTGAATGCCTCGATGCCTGTCTGCCTGCTTTATATAGCAGGCCATAAGACTCACTGTCTGTAGGAGCGATCAAGCACCTAATAAACTGTCCAGTGAGTGTATATGCCATATTCAATTTCAGCATTTCTGTTTGTAGTTAGTTACCATGAGAAAGAGACGTACAAAAGAGAGGTCTAGTCAATAGTGCTCTTACCCGGACAGTGGGGTTGGCTCCATGCTCTAGCAGACACTGGACTGATCCCAGACACAGGTTGGAGGCAGCGATGTGCAGGGCTGTGCCATGGTGGAAGTCACTACAGGTGGAATTCAGCACTACAGAGACAGTACAACCAGGTTCAGATCAAATCAATCTGAATTGTAAAGCCAACATCACCTATTGTCTTAGTTTTATTCTAAAAGCGTAAGCCAATTCCTTCTCCTAGGGGTCCCTGAAAGCATTGCCAATTTAATCTCTTAGGAGTCTAGTGTTGTGCTTGAGACCCATGGTCCGTAGGCAGGAGAAATAACAATTGAGACAAAACGGCCACAATCAATGGTCAGGTGTGGTGGAGCGATGATAAATCAATGTAGGAGTTAATGAAATGGCCTTGGGTCAATGCTGGTAGGGGCTGGATGCAGTGTTAGTTCTGATTGGAAGTCCAGGGAGAGGAGGGAGGAGAAATACAGGAACATACAGGACATACACCAGGAGCATGCTAGAACTGACAAGGTCCAAGCAGGAGCTTTGGAGTGCGAGTGTGTGTGTATACAGTGAGTGAGTGTGCGAACAGGGGTGAGGGAAGTCGTCTGGGGAGTGTTTGGAGAGGTTTATTAGTGTCCAACAGCTCCCGAGGACTGACTATGTTGTTAGCTGGCTAGTTAGGCTACATGGGTTGTGTTGACGCTACTCACCTCGGGGTTTGGAGGCCTTGAGGAGAATGCGAATCAGCTCTGGCACGTCGAAGTAGGCTGCGTAGTGCAGGGCGTTCATGTTGGTCCAGCGGCTGCGGAGACTCACGTCTGCCCCCAGGGAAATTAGCTGATTGGACAGCCTGAGGGCAGCGGCAGGGTCACCTGGACGGGGTCACAAGATGTACAAAATTTGTAGGAAACTACAGTAAAACGGCACTGAATCTTAAACTAAAAATACTTTATTTTATGAAAGCTTTATTAAGGATTCAGACATTTGAAATGAACAATCAGTTGAGGGTTTGTTTGAGAGTCTCACCGACTCCATGGGCCCCGGCTTTGCAACTGTAGTGGAGCAAGGTCATGTCTGTCAGTCCGTCACGGTCGTTGACATGGCAACCACGCTTCAAGATCTGAGAGGAGACAAGAACTGTTCAGTGAAGAGAGAGAGAGAGGCTAGGGGAATGGCAGAGAGAGCAGTACTATCAGATGCCTTTAGAACACTATGAAACACTAAGGCCAGTCATCACTCACACATACAGACCACACCACCCCAGGGCCATAGCCTCTCATCTCTCTGAGTGATGCTCCCTGTGCTTAGCGTAGCCACATTAGCAGGATGAGCCATTCACACCCAAATAGCACAGACGACACGTGTTCGTGAACTCTAATGATGGGGAAGGTGAGGATAGCTTCCTGTTGTGTCATGAATTAAGCGCCACGTTCATTTCCACTGCAATGCAACTTCATCGGAGGCTGTCCTTGCTGAGTAGCATCCATCTACATGAGGAACCGGCAGCCATTTTGGATAGGTAAAACATTTGAGGGAGACAAATATTGAAATGATGGCAGTCGTTACTGGAAGTGACATACATTAACTATGCTGTTTCAACTGAATATCTAAGCTTGTACTCGGTACATTGGAAACAGTACCAATGGGAGATAACAGCAAACTATTCATGGCACCCTTTACAACGTCGAATAACCTCCATCAATGTCTCGCTGAGTGTCAGATGTGCTATGTAAAGCCATATTCCCAATGGTGAAGATTTGAAATGCAGTGAAACTCCAGTTAATTAGCTCTCTCCTCTAGTGCCAGCAGATAGCAGTGACGGGTGTCGAGTGACAGGTGAAAAAGGACCCATCCTGATTCCTGAACTGGACTAGCAACTATCTCGGGACAGTTCAATATCCACCCGTGTCAATCAAGAGAGACGAAATGAGCACACTCTCCTCAAGCCCTGAGACTATGCCTTTTCATACAGAGGCATGTAGTCCAACTGAATGAACAAGATATTATCAGACAAGTCCTCTCCTGAGGCTTAATGAGGACACCACCATGCACACTTTCATAATTCAACATGGATTCTATAAGATGGATCCCTGTAGCTGCAATGCTAACACGAGGCTAACATTGTCGAAAAGGAATTTGGGGCTAGTAACTGATATTGGTGGAAATTCTTACTGTCCAAGTAGCTTGTAAAGAAGCGGTGGCCAATCTGTATGTGCCAAAGCCATACACTCCTGATTCGACTTCATTTAGGACTTTGTTAGGTTGAATCAGGTGCGTTCCTGATTTGATTGGAGCAAAAGCCTACATCCACATAAGCCTTTTGCAGATAAGTCAATGCATCTCTGTTAATGAAAATACTCTCAAATACTGTCAAAAAGACATTGACTATTTGCCAGAGGGCTGAGGTTGTTTACCGAGAGTGCAGCAGAGTGGTTCTTTGCCCATATCTGACAACCTGGTCTGATTTAGAGTCTGTCTTAGTGCAGAGCCTGTTTGGGTAATGGAAAGACCCTATTATCTCAGCCATCAATCACAGCCATCATGGAGTCCCAGGGGACACCCAGGAACTGAGGCTGACTTTACGATCAATCCTAACACTAAAGCTGCAAGGCTAAGAGGAAACCGAGTTAACTAAGAGTGTGTATTTGCTTGGTGTGTGTACATGTGTTTTTATGGGGCATATCTTCCCCCTCTCCAAGACAGTAGGGCGGGATTAGGAAATGAGTCTGAAACTTGAAGTATGCATACTTTATGTTGATTCACATCCCACCCTCATCACTCTTCCCCCTCAGGGTTATGAGAGTTCCTACTCCTATGGTCACATTAACACTACAGTAATGGTTGGCGCTGAGCTAAAGCTGTGCACTTTCATCTGAGCAACAGCAATATAAAAGGGAATCGACTGAAACATAACCTACACCTTACATGACAACATCCATAGTAAGAAGGTGTTTGTGAAAAGTTCACTAGTAAAGCTTCAACTTTGCTAAAGTGCCCCAAGGGGTTGTGTAAGTCATGCCTCCAACAGAAGCCAAAGCCACCAAGCCTCCCACAATACAGATCCCAATATAAGACAACCCATTAAGGCACAAGACAAACACAAGAGTATTTCCCAATCCCATGCCCATACACGCTTATTCAACAGCACATACTGTGTATGGGCATGGGACTGGGAAATACTCATCTTAGGCTTGCCTTGTGCCTTAATGGGTTCTCTTTGTGGAGCCTTACCAACGTAGAGGCTCTACTAGTGGGTTTTGTCAAAAAACGTGTGATAACGAGTCTGTAATCTTCTAGCAGGACCTTGGCCAACAACAACAGTGTACCGCTGCTGACTGGCTCAGAGCCGCAGGAGTTCACCACAAAGAGAGGTCGAACAACACAATTACTAGGCCTGCATCGACTGCATTCCTCCAGGGATCAAGGAACTTGATGCGTCTGCCCTGTTGGCAGCTCTGAAGAGCACGAGAGCAGAGCAGCAAGCTGAGCACAGACCAATGGACTTCTCTCCTTACTGCAAATGCAGCATGTGGTGATGGTGACCATCTCTAGAAGGTTGCATGCAGCTGAAAGGTCACTGCTCTTTAGATAGTAAGGGATTTAATACATTGATATTGTTCATGAGATTTCAATGAATTTGAGCTAAAAAGGTGTGCATTGTTGTGTGTTACAGTATGTTGATGAGCGTTTCCATGTTCTCTTCAACTACTGACTGCATGGTGAATTTTGTTTCCTGTGTGTATTGTATTTTGGTTGGAGACCTGTATCTTTGCTGCACTATGCAGTAATACACTCTATCGGTCTGTTATGTACAGTAGAAATAAAGAAAACAATTATATGGGTCCAAGCACAGAGCCTTGTGAAATGCCATATTCAACTTTGTAGGCCAGGGATGGGCATCTGGCGTCCCGCCTCTTTTGTAGGCTCGCGGAAAAATGTCCATAAAAGGAACTCAGTCGGGATCTCAACTTATTGTTGAGTTACAATATTAGAATACACAAGGTGCAAATTTGGTTGTGCATCAGCAATTTTTCTCCTGCTATGTCAGTTGGACAGTCTCTCAACTAGCCCATGTCAGCTAACATTTTTTAGATCAGTAAATTAGTCTAACCAGCTATCTAAACGTGTATTAATCATAGCCGAATTACCAACTGGGTGGCCCCCATTGATTTTGTTAGTCACTCTCATTCAAATATCACATTAAAAACTGCAAACATTTCTCTCCACCCTATGGCACAATGTTTAGAAATGAGTTATACAATTGCTAAATCTTCTCTCCGCCCCATGGCAAATCCTGTAGAATAGCAGCAAACTTGCTTTATAACTAATATTTTTTTATATGCCCCATGGTAAAATGTGTAGAATTGGAGGAAATGTACTTTAAAACGTAAATTTTTCCTTTCCGCTGTCAAGAGCAGCAAAATGTTTTGCTCGCAAGTTAGGGCCCCCCCCCCCCCAACAAATGGCTAGGGCCGGCTCGGACGGCATGTGTGGGTATGAATGTGGTGCAGATCCATGAGCCACTGAGTTAAGATTTTTGTTGTGGCCTCCAGTGTTGTGTCTGAGCTGTATTCAGGCCTGTAGTCTGCTGAAAATCGGACCGGCAGTAACTCACCTCGTTTCCGATGAGGTCGATCTTGTGCTGGACCTGTGGGACCCACTGACGGATGATGGCAAACAGCTCTGGGATGGTGGTGCGCGGATCCAGCAGGATCTCCAGACACGCAGGATCATTTGGGTCGAAGAATGTGAAGGCTGGAAGGGTAGGGAATGCCAACAAGATAATTATCCTCATCAAATCAGTATTACATGTGCCTCTCTTGCTATTTTTATGTTTTTATGTCAGACAGCATATTGACTCATTCTGAATGTGTGATATTAAATATCATATTTTTTTATTATTACAAAATATACATATATTTTGGGTTGTATTTTACAGTAGGCCTGTTAGTGCACTCTATTTAATTACTTATGGAGTTCTCTGTGGGACGTCCAATATTTCTGTCCTGTTTAAAAGCACCGTTTCTAAAAGCAGGATGTGGTAGATTGAAGCCCTACCGAAGTGGGAACACAATTGATCTTACTTTGTTTTTATAATACACCATCATAATAAATGCATTGAAGCTTGTGGGAAAACTGAAATAAAAAGCTTCACATCATTTTAGCCTGCAGCAACCACTTACATTTATTGGCATAAAGTGTCCAGCAATACCATACTGTTTGCACAGCCCCAAAGTCAAAATCGATCTACTAAAAGGATCAATAACATGCCATAAAAGGCCTTGTTCACTTATTTATAGATCATATACATTTTATTACATATTTTCATTATGATTCTATGAATCTGCAGAGGTTGTTTTGACCAGGCAGTGGTCTGTGCTTGGTGAAAGGCTCTTTGTGGACCGAGGCTACAGCAGCACATGGCCCAGAGCCCAAAATCCACTGTTACATATAAAGCAGTGTTGAGTAGGGAGCATTATAACAAAGGGACTTGGCCTGTATTCACGAAACGTTCCAACGTGCTGATTTGGGGTCAGGTCACTCCCGTCTATATAATCTTATTCATTATGACCTAAAAAGCTAAACTGATCCTAGATCAGCACTCCTACTATGAGACGGGCCCTGGAGCCTGAGGCCTAGGACCCACCATAGTCTTTGGGGAGGGGGGCCTGGGCAGATGGGTGGACCATGGGCCTCTTCCGGGGCTCGTGAACTGGGCTCTGGTACTCAGAGGCAGGCTGGGCCTCCTCCTCCACCTCGGCAGTCTGCTCTTTAGTCATTCTGCTAGACGTCGGTGGGCCTGGAAAACAAGATGGATGACAAACATTCCTTGAGTGGCACTACAGAACAAACAGCTCCATCGCAGGTTTCTCTGAACAGTTCTCATACGTCTATGACTCAGCCAAGAGTCACATGAAGTAGTTGCTTACAAGAGTCTTGTTCCCATGGCAGCCTATCTACTCTGGCAAGTCTATACCCTCAGAGCAGACAGGCTCTATGTTTGGCTCTAGGGCCTGTGAGAGACGGTCAGTAGTGACTCACTGATAACTGCACTTACTGACAAGAGATGAGGAGACTCAGAGAGCAGACAGGCTAACAGGCAGTCTAATTGATTGTACCATGTCAGTGCATGCTAATACTAAGTCTTAATGTCCATCATTGTCCTGGACTTAGCTAAAGGGCTGAGCTATATTTTCCAAATAGTATATGCAGCAGCAGATTTTGCACATCCGTTCTGACTATGGGAAATCAGGGATGCATGTACTGTACAGTATGTGTTGGACATTGCTGCACTCATTTCTGAGGGGCTGCTGAACAAACAGTAAAACATCTATGCAAAAGCCTTAATAGTATCAGGATGTCAATGCTAATGCAATTTATATACAACACAATGGACCCTTTAGCCTATTACGTTGACATGGCCTGACTGGATTTCCACCGTGAAATAAATGTTCAATCTAGGGTCAGAGAATAAGCTATATGTATTTATTATAAACACCCCTTAAGAACAGAAGCACTAACACAACTGAGAAACGGTTTATCCCAACATTGAAATGGGAACAGTCTACGATAGCGTAAATTATTCACTGGGTCTTTTTTGTCACGTCCAAGGGCTGCTTCCTCCAAAGTCTGACTGCACAGTGAGCACGGCACATGTATCTAAAACAGATCCATCCGGCCTGAACATGATTATGCTGCCAAGTAATCTAATACACAGACTATATTGTCCATCCATGCCTCTGCTAATCCTTTAGGATTTTGAAAGAAGTCCAGAGAGAGAGAAGAAAGAGAGACAGAGAGAGAGCTCATCACACAATCAGTAAAAGCCTTATCCTATTGCGCAGCTGTGCTATTGTATCAGTCTACCAACTCAAGCATTATCGGGTCAAACAGTGAGGCAAAACAGAGGCCATATACAGTGGTCTGTGCTGTATTCATTACGCTTACAGGCTGACCACACACATTGCAAAATAAAGGTAGAAATCTATGTTATTCAATTATTGCACCCACACTGCTCGTGCGCGCCAACGAGCGTCTGCGTTGCCAAGGGCTAAAATAGAAATCAGTTCTATTTCTGACGCAGATCGCGCAGCAAGTCCTGCCTCTCCCATCTCCTCATTGGTTTATAGAAGCAGATACACACGTGCCATCTCCTCATTGGTTATACCCACGTGGGTGACTGAAAGACAAACGAGGTCAGTGGCGGTAATACACCTAATTTATGAAAGTTGCCAATCACAATATAAAGTCAAGAGAAGAAAAAGCCTGGAAGGAAGAGAGATGACTAGAAATTATTCGGTTGACCGTTTTATGTTTGGATTATTTATTAATTAATTGGTGGAGTAGAGGACCTTGTGCATTTCAGGTCAAATAACAACTCAATGTTTATATCCCAGGACAAATTAGCTAGCAACAGCAAGCCAGCTAAATAGGACAAATTAGCTAGCAAGTGCAAGCTAACTAGCCATAAAGAGTTTGTTTTGATATTTTAACCTGCGTGTCGTGATTGCTTTTGGTGTGGGGGGACAAAATACATTTCTGCACGATGGCGCACGTGCACAGCCGGTTTGGGTTCCGTGTTAGGGTAACTGCATTAACAGAGACCGATTCTGCTGTGATACAGACTCAAAGCCAAATGAACAACCCCCACTCAGGCAGATACCATCCTCCTGATACTCTACGAGTCGCCTGTTTCCTTCAGTTGCATCATATTGAGGGGGTTCCTAGTCGTGTTTGGATATGGAAACATAACATGGATACATAGTCAAGAGATATCATAGCCTGGATGATTTGGGAGCAAATGTCCCTGCGCAGTGAGTCACCTTACCCACGAGCTCCTACATTTTACTTTGATTTCTTCCTTTAGTTATATACATTCTTAAGTGCTTCCCATGATCTGCCGCTGAATCAATAGCCACTGTAGAATGGGTGATACAACAAGTTTCCTGACATCCCAAAAGGATTATGTTGAAACAAAGGCTATCCAAGATATAGGGTCCGATGACTGGTAGATAACTATACCTGTGCTGTGCAATACCTGTCACCAATTAAGACTATTCTACTAACAGAGTAACACAGTAATGGCAGCCATCATCGTCTCCTCTGAGTTGCCCTGCTCCTCTTAGTTCCTAGCCCTGATCTGACAGTAGTGTGTTTTATGAATGAAGTCTCAGTCACAGACACTGCAATAAATGTGATGTATAATTAGCAAGAGCATATTATTTGTTTTAATAAAATCGAGTACTGTATATGACTAAGTCTTGTGCAAAAGTGCTCATATGAGTCAACAAGATGTGTAAAACCTGGAGGCAAATACATTCAGATAGCAAAATATGAGGAAAGACAGGTGCAACAAACCTTACAGATTTTGATCTTCTATTCAATACCTATTGTAATGGAATGAATAGCATTTTACCATTTGGCTGGGTCACACTAATGCCATCCTACTGAATTTGACAAAAACAATAGGCCAGAGCTTGTATGTTTGAGTCATTGACTATAAATAAAAACAATATATTAGTGTTGCAATGAGCAATAAGCGCAAAATGTGCATATTGCATTGCTCTATAACGTGCATATGATAAAATGGAAAAAAAACGAGAAATAACGCCCCGTTGACAAACAATGAGAAATATGGTGGAGGAGGATTTTACAGATCACATGTGAAACTATTAATTTGATCCAATAACAATGAGAAGACGCATAATATATGGGCCGATGTCTTATGTTTGCGCTTATATGATAAAATGGGCGGAAAAAAAAACATCCGCCAGTGAGATTTCATGGAACAGTGTTTTCAGAGCATCCATCTTTCTAGGCTCGGTATCAAGACAAATACACATGCTGTGAAAAACACAGGAATCAAATACATTTTATCAAACAAAATATAATAATTTGAATCTTATATGCATGAATGATATTCATCTTACCTCAAAACAATCCTTTTTGATTATCTCAAGCTTTTCCTCGCGATTCAGCTAAATGAGAACAGCAATGGTGCTGAGGATGCTGCTATAATGCTGCGAAGGTCTTTCTCTGTGACTGCGTCACGGGCGTGAACACGCATGGACCACAACCATACACAACGTAGGCTACGAGCACAATTGTGAGTGTCCTTCCTTGGCACAGGAATTCGCCTAGTTAACACAGCCACAAAATTTGCTCTAATTTAAAAATTCATGAGGTAAAAAATAGTTTTTTAAAATCTTAATTTAAGATTTGGGTTCGGTATAAGTGTGGTTAAGGTTAGGGTTAAATTTAAAATCGCATTTTGAGAAAATAAAGGCCAGAGATTGTATGTAAAGCCCCGTTAGAAAATATGAATGGACTGTTAGAAAATGTATATATATATATATATATATATATATATATTATACATTTGGGTGAGGTTTCTTTCTCGCCTGAGTAGCCTCGTTTCACTGCCAAAAATAAAATGAAACCATCTAGTGTTCAGCGAAATAACAACACCATGTCAAATAATTAACATCCAATCACATTAACCGTTACTCTCTTGCGGGGAATTCCACTAATGGTCCATATGTAGCCAAACGTAGCTGCTGCTCATTCCGTTTGCGCGACAATTGATAAGTAGTTAAAAAAGTAAGAGACACATGCCAGCTCTACTGGTAGTACTGCTACTACCAGCAGTACTGCTACTACCAGCAGTACTGCTACTACCAGCAGTACTACACCTGCACCTGTCGACAACACAAGTTGTTCTGCTTCCACGAGCACATCCAATGCTAGCATCAGTAATTCTACATTGTTAGCCCAGCTAGCATGGACACTGACAGTTGTAAATCTGATGCAGCTGAAGAGCTACTGCCCCCTTACCAGGGAAAGCACTGAACAACAGACAGGGATGTTGGACCATCGAAGAGGTGCAAATATGAGAACTACATTGTTTTGGGGTTCACTTATATTGGGAGTGGTGCCTTTCCTCAGCCGCAGTGTGTTATATGTGCAAAAGTACTATCTCACAACTCGATTAAACTTTCACTCTTGCGCAGACATTTAAAAACACAACATGCCAATTAGAAAAATAAACCATGGGAGTTTTTTGAGTGAGAATTAAGATGACTTTTGAGTAGTAATACCTGTATAAAAGCATCAGATACCATTACTATGAAGGGGCGAGAAGCGTCTTATATGGTGAGCTACCGAGGGTATATGTCTGTTATGTTTATTGGGGGTCAATTAAGGAAGACATCCTTTCTGCAAACCACTGGAAACCAGGACAACAGGAGAGGATATTTTTAAATTACTGGACAGCTTTGTGACAATAAATGGACTTTGGTGGTCAAGATGTTTTTTTATCTGTACTGATGGCGCAAAAGCCATGAAAGGGAGACATAGTGGAGTGGTAATGCGCATGCAAACAGTTGCTCCCGATGCCATTTGGGTACACTGCAGCATCCACCGAGAGGCTCTTGCTGCCAAGGGAATGCCTGACAGCTTGAATGATGTTTTGGACACTACAGTGAAAATGGTTAACTTTGTTATGGCAAGGCCTCTGAACTCTCATGTATTTTCTGCACTATGCAATGATATGGGCAGCGATTACAACCATGTAATGCTTTTACAACATACGCGCTGGTTAACAAGGGGCAAAGTATTGACATGTTTTTTTTTTTAAATTGACAGACGTTAAAGTTTTCTTTACTGACTATCATTTTCGCTTATCTAACAGCATTGCATGATTAAAAAGGTTTCTCAAATGACTGGCCTATCTGGGTGATGTATTGTCTCGCCTGAATGATCTGATTCTAGGATTCTAGGACTCCGCAACTAAACTAAGCAAAAAAAGAAACAGGCCTTTTTCAGGACCCTGTCTTTCAAAGATAATTCATACAAATCCAAATAACTTCACTGATCTTCATTGATGTTTAAACGCTGTTTCCCATGCTTGTTGAATGAACCATAAACAATTAATGAACATGCACCTGTGGAACGGTCGTTAAGACACTAACTAACAGCTTACAGACAGTAGGCAATTAAGGTCACAGTTATGAAATCTTAGGACACTAAAGAGGCCTTTCTACTGACTCTGAAAAACACCAAAAGAAAGATGCCCAGGGTCCCTGCTCATCTGCGTGAACGTGCCTTGGGCATGCTGCAAGGAGGCATGAGGACTGCAAAAGTAGCCAGGGAAATAAATTGCAATGTCCATCCTGTGAGACGCCTAAGTGCTACAGGGAGCTGATCTTCCTCGCAGTGGCAGACCACGTGTAACAACACCTGCACAGGATTGGCACATCCGAACATCACACCTGCGGGACAGGTACAGGATGGCAACAACAACTGCCCGAGTTACACCAGGAACGCACAATCCCTCCATCAATGCTCAGACTGTCCGCAATAGGCTGAGAGAGGCTGGAGTGAGGGCCTGTTGTAAGGCAGGTCTTCACCAGACATCACTGGCAACAGCGTCACCTATGGGCACAACCCCATCGTCGCTGGAACCAGACAGAACAAGCAAAAAGTGCTCTTCACTGACAAGTCGCGGTTTTGTCTTACCATGAATGAGCGTTACACCGAGTCCTGTACCTTGGAGCAGGATCGATTTGGAGGTGGAGGGTCCGTCATGGTCTGGGGCGGTGTGTCACAGCATCATCAGACTGAGCTTGTTGTCATTGCAGGCAATCTAAACGCTGTGCGTTACAGGGAAGACATCCTCCTCCCTCATGTGGTACCCTTCCTGCAGGCTCATCCTGACATGACCCTCCAGCATGACGATGCCATCAGCCATACTGCTCATTCTGTGAGTGATTTCCTGCAAGACAGGAATGTCAGTGTTCTGCCATGGCGAGCGAAGAGCCCGGATCTCAATCCCATTGAGCACGCCTGGGACCTGTTGGATCGGAGGGTGAGGGCTAGGGCCATTACCCCCATAAATGTCCGGGAACTTGCAGGTGCCTTGGTGGAAGAGTGGGGTAACATCTCACAGCAAGAACTGGCAAATCTGGTGCAGTTCATCGGAGGAGATGCACTGCAGTACTTAATGCAGCTGGCAGCCACACCAGATACTGACTTACTTTGTTCAGGGACACATTATTCAATTTCTGTTAGTCACATGTCTGTGGAACAAATCAGGGGGAATGGGAACCAGGTGTGCATAATGAGACAAGACAGTCCGGGGTTGGTGGTAATGATCCAGCTTAGTGACTCCTATAAGGCCGGTGACTTAGACCTCCGGAGCTGGTGAACGGAATGAGCAGCAGTGTACCGGGGAAATCCGTGACAATGTTCTGAAGGTCCACATCAGTGGCTTGTAGGCTATGCGTGGAAGATAGGAGATGCTGGAATGGAGATGCTGGAATGTGTTTATGTTAATTAATGGTCAATTATCATGAGACTGGCAGTTATTTGCTTGACAATCACCGGCTGACAAAATTTCATGATGCCACAGCCTTATCCAGAGAATCAGAACTCTGTTACTGGAATATTTGTGGTTGGGTCTGGCTGAAGTGCAGCTGGGTCATGCAGCATGATGTCACGTTCTGACCTTAGTTCTTTTGTTATGTCTTTGTTTTAGGTTGGTGAGTTGGGGTGGGTTGTCTGTTAGTTTTTCTATGTTGTGTTTTGCGTTTGGCCTGGTATGGTTCTCAATCAGAGGCAGGTGTCTTTAGTTGTCTCTGATTGAGAATCATACTTAGGTAGCCTTTTCCCACCTGTGTTTCGTGGGTGATTGTTTTCTGTCTTTGTGTATGTCACCAGACAGGACTGTTTCGTTTCGTGTCATTCTCTTTGTTATTTTTGTTTTAGTGTTCTGTGTTTAATAAATTCCTCATGAACACGTACCACGCTGCCATTGGTCCTCTGATCCTTGCTACTCCTCCTCAGAAGAGGAGGAAGACAAACGTTACACATGACAATGATCCAAAACACATAATCAAGTCTACATGAAAATGGTTAAAAAGCAACACATTTTAAGTTGTGGAATGGCCTAGTCAAAATACAGACCCAATCCCAATTGAGATATGTCAGGACTTGAAGTGAGCAGGTCATGCTTGAAAACCCACAAATGTTGCTGAGTTAAAGCAGTTCTGCATGCAAGAGTGGGCCAACATCCTCCACAGCGATTTGAGAGACTGATCAACAACTACAGGAAGCATTTGGTTGCAGTCATTGCAGCTAAAGGTGGCACAACCAGTTATTGATTGTAAGGAGGCAATTAATTTTTCACACAGATACCACTAGCTGGCCTCCTAAATAGATACCACTAGCTGGCCTCCGCCCAGTACCGTGCCCTGAACTTAGTCACTGTTACTAGCCAGCCTCCGCCCAGTCCCCTGCCCTGAACTTAGTCACTGTTACTAGCCAGCCTCCTCCCAGTCCCCTGCCCTAAACTTAGTTACTGTTACTAGCCAGCTACCACCCAGTACTTTACTCTGCACCTTATAAACTGCTGCCTTTTATATATAGTAATATAACACGGGTCATTTGAATTATGTTTGCATACTGTTTTACCCACCTCATATGTATTTACTGCATTCTAGTCAAGGCTCCTATTTCCTATATAACTTCAACTACACACGTGTTCTATTCACATACTGTCCATAATCTCAATACACACAAACATATACATATACATTCATATTCTGGAGTCTGATATTGCTCGTTACGATATTTTTTAATGACTTTCTTTTTATCTTTTGTATTTGTTTGTATTGTTTTTGTTGTTAGGTTCTGCACTTTTGGAGCTACAAAACATAAGCATTTCGCTGCATCTGTAATAACATCTGCAGAATATGTGTACGCAACCAATACAATTAGATTTGAAGCTGTCTACTGTGCGGGTATTTCCTTCAATGATTTTGTCTGCATAAAATGTTTACAAAACAGTTATGCAAGTCGTCTGTTAAAATAGGCTATATACAGTGCAGGAGGGTGTACATACCCTAAAGGTATTGTGGGAACACGTCTTTCTTGTTCAAGTATAGTTCCTGTTTACCTTCCAACCACAGCTAACCTGTAGCAGCTTTTTTATTTTTTTATTATTTAGGTTTCATGTGGTCTTTCTCTCTCTCTGCCTACATAGCTAAGAGTAACTGCCACGTTGCTCTGACACATCTCAATCCTCAAGTGACTTGAACATGGATTTACAACATGTACTGCAGACTGACATTTTGTCCATAATAATGGCCATAGTGGTTATTATTTTACTTTGGAAGTACATGGGGAAACAGAGAAGTTATGGACATTTGCCACCGGGTCCTTCACTAATTCCTCTGCTTGGTAACTTGTTACAAATGGATCTGAAACGACCGGACAAGTCCTACATGGAGGTCAGTTAAAAGCCACAAGCTGTCTGATTTTCTCAGTCATAGATGGAGCTATGGAGGCAAGCGCTGCAGTCATAGATCAATATCATAGTTCTAATAATTTGCTGCAGTATACATTGTTTGCAGGGTTGGGGAGTAACGGATTACATGTGCTGTCATCAGATACATGTCGTCTGATTACAACAAAAACTAACTGTAGTCAGTTACGTTACCACCCGAATGATTGTAATCAGATTAGAGCAACTTTTGAAAAACGAGATGATTGATTATCGGTTTACTTTTAAATTCAGAAAGGATGAATGGGAGAAAGACAACAACATTTGTTCCCCCATAAATGACATTCAATTCAGCGTTTAAAAAAGGCAAAAGTTTAAGTTTGTTCCACCTGAGCAAGTGGAACAATCAGAGACCAATATGATGACACACCAAATCCATTTGTTGGATAATTGTTATATGTTTCTATTGCCTCTTAAAGGGGCAAGTAATCCAAAATGTAACTGAAAGTAATCAGATTATGTTACTGAGTTTGTATATTCCAAAAGTTACATTACTGATTATAATTTGGGGCAGGTACCTAGCAACAATCAGAAAGTAATCTACCCAACCCTGATCGTTTGTTTAGAGACAATGGGATTAAACAGCCTTATTTGGGGTTGTGTGGGGATAAGACAGTTGTACTAAGATCATGAAGCAGTTATAAGTTATATTCTTCTTCTTCTTCTCTCACCTCCTCTCATCAGCTCAGTAAGAAATACGGCTCAGTGTTTACTGTGTGGTTGGGCCCCAAACCTGTAGTGGTGGTCTCTGGCTATCAGGCCATCAAGGAAGCTCTGGTAGACCAAGGAGAAGAGTTCAATGGAAGAGCCAACCCTGCCATTACCATGAAACTCTTTAACGAGCACGGTGAGTGAAATGAATGGAAGAGGGATGTTGTGACACACGTGTCATAGTCAATCTCCGTGAAAATTGACTTTTCTTAGAAGAGGGAACTACTGTGCTATATTCATCCTATCTGTCCGTGCCTCTGTCCTGTCATACTCATCAATCTAGGGGTGGGATCAAGTAATGGGCAGAGATGGAAAACTCTTCGGAACTTCTCCTTGACGTCCCTTAAAAACCTTGGAATAGGATGCAGGAGCCTCGAGGAGAGGGTCCAAGAGGAAGCTAAGAGTCTAGTGAAAGCCTTCAGTGAATATGGAGGTATGTTGTTTAAGTCTGTGACATCTGTTTGTGTGTGTGTGTGTGCATCAACATAGGCTGCTGAGGGGAGGACGGCTCATAATAATGGCTGGAACAGAATGAATGGAATGGCATCAAAGACATGGAAACCAGGTGTTTGATGTATTTGATACCATTCCACTAATTCCGCTCCAGCCATTACCACGAGCCTGTCCTCCCCAATTAAGGTTCCACCAACCTCCTGTGGTGTGCATGCATGCGTATTTATGCTTGTCTGCTGTCTCTTCCAGATTCCACTGTGAACCCCAAAGAGCTCCTGTTCCATACTATCATCAACCTATTCTGGTCCATAGTCCTTGGGCGCAGGTTTGAATACAACGACCCAGAGTTTCAGATCTTCTACAAGCCTGTCTATACATACTTCGACATGCTAAAAAGCAAAGTGTCAATGGTATGGTAGCACATGCAGTTCCTTCAGAAAGTATTCACACTTCTTGACTTCTTCTAAAAATTGTGTTACAGCCTGAATTTTAAAAAACAACAACATGTCACTGGCCTACACACCATACCCTATAATGTCAAAGTGGAATTGTGTTTTATACATTTCTACAAATTAATTAACCTCTTAAATGTAAAGTCCCCATATTTGGGGACCCTATTAGATTTTTTATTCAATTCAGTCTGATATGAGAACGGTTGCCCCTATCTGCAAAAGCAGGGTGTCTGCGGAAAGCTGAATATATTGGCTATTGATCTGTGCCTTAAAATATTTGGTGTTACTTACTATCATAAATGGGTATGCGAATGTATAAGGGCAGGCCGAGCCAATGACCTCATTTCAAGATGGCTGCCACCTACATTCTGGTTAGCGTTGTGGAGCATAAACGAAATAAACACGGAATACGTCGATTCACACCGAAAGCCGGGATTCCACAGATCATGAGGATATCTTCTTTGTCTGCCTGTGACCTAACGTTATTGATCACCGGCCCCGAGAGTCAACATGTTTATTTTACGAGAAACGAGAAGCACCAAGCACACTGCATTACATTTTCAACAGATTTCATAAAAGATCGCTTCTCAAGGGGGATTTTTTGTTGGCCAAACTAAGAATGTCAAACAGCAAAAAAAAAAGGCAGCTATGAATAAGTATACCGACATAGAAACTTTAAATAAAATACTGGACTCGGATCAGGGGAGCGATTTGGACAATGAGTATTTCGACTCGGCCGACAAAGACTGCTTTCTAGAAGGATTGGATCCACTTTTAGATCTGTAAGTAAATTATTTTCATTACTTTATATAGCTAAATTAGTATATGTATTTCATTTTTTATTTTTAAGTTGTATGCTTTTTGTGCTTTGGATTTAGTTTACAAAGGCCTATGTAACAAGTCATTTCAATGTTACATAATTCTAAATTATTTATTGTCTATGTTTCATATTAGTTCACTGTTTGCTGTTAAAGGTTTCATCCTTGTAACTTTGGAAAGGCCACTAAACTCTCATGGCCGTTGTTTATTTGTCTTTTTCACCTCTGCCTTTGTCTCCAAACTGTCACTGATTGCACTGTGTGTGCTTCACACCTATGTGAGTCACCGTACAGATAAAGTTTAGGCTTGGTGTTTTTACTTTACAGTAATGTTGTTTTGTGAATTTAGTCAACAGTAATTATGTGTGTCTTACAACAATATATCCCTGTATTTTATTCACCACAGAGTGGAGGATGCATGACATTTGGGAGCCACCCTTCCCCAGCAAGCACCCCTGCCGGTCAAGGTCTTCACGCCCCACTGCTATGTCAGTCACTCTCTTGAAAAAGAAAATAGGGCTTGTGGCACCATTTGTCCTAACAGTTTCCCCAAGACCAAGGTAAACAACATGACAAAGACAGCGGAGAGGGGGACCATACGTTGGAACAGGACAAACAAGCTGCTTTTTGTGAAATGGAAGGACACTAGGGAAGTAACCATGCTCACCACACAGCATAAGGCATTCAATAACAACCGTGTCTCAAGAAGGGTAAAAAAGGAAGAATGTCCCAGTTTCTGTGAAGGTCTACAATGCCAGCATGTGGTGTGTCGACCTATCTGATGCTTTCATAGTCTACTACCAGGTCCTCCACAAGACCAGGAAGTGGTATAATATATATTTTTTTACCACTTTGTAGACATTGCTACAGTAAATGCTTTCATTCTCCACAAGCAGATGGCCAAAGCAAAAGGTCAAACCCCTCCTTCCGAGAGCAGCTGGTTTTTAGAGATGGATGAATAGGGGGTCCAAAGAAACCTCACAACCGTCACAAGACCCCACACTCAAGGTGAGCGCCACTATCCAACACACATGCCAAAAGACTAAAGGAAGAACTGCAACAAGCATTGAACAAAACACGATGGGAAGGTGAAATGGCTGATCTTTTGTCCGAAATGCCAGCTTTTTGTTTCCTGGCAGAGATGGACTGCTTCAAAGCCTATCATAACATGGACAAGCTACGGTGAATGTGAAATATAATCATCTACACCTGGGTTGTAAAACAAACACAAATGCCATTTGTAAATAGTTCAGATTATTTATATTTTTGCACCTTTTTTAGTGAAGGACACGTGTGTAACCAAGTTTGTGTTGAAGGACACGTGTGTAACCAAGTTTGTGTTTAATAAGACATTTTATATATTTTTTGAATATATCTGTTAATTTTCTATTGTTTTTGTAAACAATGAATTAGTGTGTGGGACCAATACATTGGATATGTCTAGGCTCAATGTTTGAGAGAGGTTGATGTTGTAGAAATTAAATTTTTATAGTGAACAATAATTTTTAGGCACATCCAGTGTGCAAAAACAGTGCAATTACCACATTCGGACACTTTGGAGTGGTTGAAAGGACACTTGAATGTACCCTGGATACCCCATAACACCACAATGTTTGAGTGAGGTTGATATGGTAGAAAGTGTTTTTATACAGAACAAATAGCATTTAGGGATTGCAAATATGTAATAGCACTGGTATTATCTAATTTACAGACATATGCCATTTGGAGAGGTTTAGGGACACTTGGAAATGACCCGTGACCACACCTGACACCACTTACTTAAACATCTGCCCATTTCTAGTTGTTCGGTCTATCAATCCCATTTTTTTCTGATATTGTTGATGTCTTTCCAGCTCTGAACATCAATAATTCACTTATAGCTTGTCAATGAAAGATGACTTTCAAAATATAAAACAAAAACAAATGTTATTTTATGTGTGCTTGATCTTGTGTATTCTGAACTATAACTTCTTATGTATCTTCTTATAATTTCCTCATAATCTCCCAGATGTCTTCTTTCCAAATATACCACGTTTTGGCATGTCCGAATCATGTAATTAGACATGAATAGCAGTTACTTTTGGGTATGTCTATTTAGGCGAAAACCTACATTTTGCCATTACATTTGAGGTGAAATATTAAAAGATGAAATGTCTTGAGTCAATAACTATTCAAAAGCCTAAATAAATTCAAGAATAAAAATGTGCTCAACAAGTCACATAATAAGTTGCACGTACTCACGTACTTGTGTGCAATAATAGTGTTTAACGTGATTTTTGAATGACTACCTCATCATACAATTATCTGTAAGGTCCCTCAGTTGAGCAATGAATTTTAAACACAGATTCAACCACAAAGACCAGGTAGGTTTTCCAATGCCTCGCAAAGAAGGGCACCTATTGGTAGGTGTGTAAAAAAAATGTAAAAGCAGACACTGAATATCCCTTTGAGCATAGTGAAGTTATTAATTACACTTTGTATGGTGTGTCAATACACCCAGTCACTACAAAGATACTGGTGTCCTTCCTAACTCAGTTGCCGGAGAGGAAGGAAACTGCTCAGCGATTTCCCTTAAAAAAAACATGATTGGTTGTATTGATACACAATCTAAAGCCTAATTAATAACTTTACCATGGTCAAGGAGATATTCAGTGTCTGTTTAAATAAATAGTAATTATCTACCAATCAATGCCCTTTTTTGCAAGGCATTGGTGGTTGAATCTGTGCTCGAAAAACACTACTCAACCGAGGGACCTTACAGATAATTGTGTGTGTGGGGTACAAAGATGGTTTAGTCATTCAAAAATCATGTTAAACACTATTATTGTCCATGCAACTTATTATATGATTTGTTAGGCAAATTTGGACTCCTGAACCTAATAAGGCTTGCCATAACAAAGGGGGAATACTTTTATAACTTAAGACATTTTAGTTCTTTATTTTTTATTAATATGAAAACATTTATTGAATGTTCTTTTCACTTTGACATTATGAGTTATTTTTTTGTAGATCAGTGACAAAGAAATCACAATTGTATCCCTTTCAATCCCACTTTGTAATGCAACAAAATGTGGGGGGTGAATTCTTATGATATGCCTGTTATTTATCTACACCTGCTCTTCCAAACCATGGCTTGATTGTGTCTTATAAGCTTGCCTGCCAAAATGGATAATGATAACAAAAGTATAACAACCACCCTTTCTTTCCCATGTTTCCTATGTTGCTCCTCTTCCAGCTGTACAACATTTCCCCCAGAATCGTTGAGTGCTTTCCAGGAAAACACCAAGAGCTGTTTAAGGCCATAGACAAGGCCAAAGCTTACATACGACTGGAAGCAGATCGTCGCCTTAAAAGCCTGGACACCTCTAACCCCCAGGACTACTTTGATGTATTCCTGGTTAAAATGCTGGAGGTAAAACAGTGATTGATTTCTGGAATTTAATGTTAAACCTCTTACACTATCAAAAATATGTAATAGCACCAACTAGCCACCAAGAGGCACTGTTTTCCTAAATATATGATTCATGATTACTTGTGTCTGTATCTTTTTGCAAAGTCTAACTTTCTCACAAACTTTCTCATAAATTTCCTATCAGTGTATGATTTAGAGGTATCTTCCAACTTTCCTTAGGAGAAAGATCAGCCAGGGACCGAGTTCAACTATGACAACTTGTTTCCGTGTGTGTGGGATCTGTTTGCTGCCAGCACAGAGACCCTGTCCTCCACCCTATCACACGCCTGTCTGATGATGATCAAGTACCCTGACATACAAGGTATCCTCTCTTCTGTATCACTGTTATTGAAGTTATACTCATTTATTGCAAATATAGCAAATAATACTGCAACTCAACTTAATGGGCCAGTTTCCAGGATGCAGATTAAGCCTTTTCCTGGACTAAAAAGCACTATAATGAATGGAGATTCCCTATTGAACATGTTTTTAGTCAGAGGAATAATATGGGTCTGGAAAACCAGCCAAAGAAGAGCTGTAACAGAGAGTTTACATTACATACCATGTAAGCAGCACATACATGCTGGCATTTCTTCATTCTCAATACACTATAAACACGGTATATAAACATACATGACAGAACCCAAATGCTATGAACGTCTATGACTGTCTCCCTTCCTTAGAGAAAGTTCAGAAGGAGATAGACGAGGCGATTGGCTCGAACAGAGTCCCCACGGCTGACGACAGACATAAGATGCCCTACACGGACGCTGTCATCCACGAAATTCAGAGAAGTATGTGTCTTGCTCCCACTGCTGTCCCTCACCAAATGACCCGAGACACAACGTTCCACAACTACCACATCCCAAAGGTGACCACCATTTCTGAAAACTTATCCCAAACGTCTATTATTTTTACCTGCTAAACTGCCAATTGTTTTATGTAAGTGCTCTTTTGTAATTCTTCCAGGGTACCACGGTGTTTCCACTGTTGTCCTCTGTGCTGTTTGACCCCAAACTGTTCAAGAAGCCAGATGAGTTTGACCCAGAGAACTTCCTGGATGAAAATGGACGCTTTAAGGAAAACAATGGATTTCTTGCTTTTGGACTGGGTAAGATCATGTTACAAGTGCCTAATAAAATAATATGAGACTGTGAAAACAAGAACCACTCCATTGTAGCTCTCAGAGGAAAAGACTCATCATCATCACACAATATACATACACATTGCTAAAATCTTGTTTGATATGTTTTGCAAACAAGGCCAATGTGTTTGTTTTATTTTTTATTTTTTTATTTCACCTTTATTTTACCAGGTAGGCCTGTTGAGAACAAGTTCGCATTTATAACTGCGACCTGGCCAAGATAAAGCAAAACAGTGCGACAAAAACAACACCGAGTTACACATGGGATAAACAATTGTACAGTCAATAACGCAATAGAAAAATCTGTATACAGTGTGTGCAAATGAAGTAAGGAAGTAAGGCAATAAATAGGCCAATAGTGGCGAAGTAATTACAATTTAGCAATTAACAAGTTATATGTGCAGATGAGGATGTGCAGGTAGAAATACTGGTGTGCAAAAAAGAGCAGAAAAACAAAACAAATATGGGGACTTGGTAGGTTGTTGGTTGGATGGCCTGTGTACAGCTGCAGCGATCGGTAAGCTGCTCTGACAGCTGACACTTAAAGTTAGTGAGGGAGATATACAGTGGGGCAAAAAAGTATTTAGTCAGCAACCAATTGTGCAAGTTCTCCCACTTAAAAAGATGAGAGAGGCCTGTAATTTTCATCATAGGTACACTTCAACTATGACAGACAAAATGAGAAAAAAAATCCAGAAAATCACATTGTAGGATTTGTAATGAATTTATTTGCAAATTATGGTGGAAAATAAGTATTTGGTCACCTACAAACAAGCAAGATTTCTGGCTCTCACAGAGCTGTAACTTCTTCTTTAAGAGGCTCCTCTTTCCTCCACTCGTTACCTGTATTAATGGCACCTGTTTGAACTTGTTATCAGTATAAAAGACACCTGTCCACAACCTCAAACAGTCACACTCCAAACTCCACTATGGCCAAGACCAAAGAGCTGTCAAAGGACACCAGAAACAAAATTGTAGACCTGCACCAGGCTGGGAAGACTGAATCTGCAATAGATAAGCAGCTTGGTTTGAAGAAATCAACTGCGGGAGCAATTATTAGGAAATGGAAGACATATAAGACCACTGATAACCTCCCTCGATCTGGGGCTCCACGCAAGATCTCACCTCGTGGAGTCAAAATGATCACAAGAACGGTGAGCAAAAATCCCAGAACCACACGGAGGGACCTAGTGAATGACCTGCAGAGAGCTGGGACCAAAGTAACAAAGCCTACCATCAGTAACACACTACGCCGCCAGGGACTCAAATCCTGCAGTGCCAGACGTGTCCCCCTGCTTAAGCCAGTACATTTCCAGGCCCGTCTGAAGTTTGCTAGAGAGCATTTGGATGATCCAGAAGAAGGTTGGGAGAATGTCATATGGTCAGATGAAACCAAAATATTACTTTTTGGTAAAAACTCAACTCGTCGTGTTTGGAGGACAAAGAATGCTGAGTTGCATCCAAAGAACACCATAACTACTGTGAGGCATGGGGGTGGAAACATCATGCTTTGGGGCTGTTTTTCTGCAAAGGGACCACGACGACTGATCCGTGTAAAGGAAAGAATGAATGGGGCCATGTATCGTGAGATTTTGAGTGAAAACCTCCTTCCATCAGCAAGGGCATTGAAGATGAAACGTGGCTGGGTCTTTCAGCATGACAATGATCCCAAACACACCGCCTGGGCAACGAAGGAGTGGCTTCGTATGAAGCATTTCAAGGTCCTGGAGTGGCCTAGCCAGTCTCCAGATCTCAACCCCATAGAACATCTTTGGAGGGAGTTGAAAGTCCGTGTTGCCCAGCAACAGCCCCAAAACTTCATTGCTCTAGAGGAGATCTCCATGGAGGAATGGGTTAAAATACCAGTGTGTGAAAACCTTGTGAAGACTTACAGAAAACGTTTGACCTCTGTCATTGCCAGCCAACAAAGGGTATATAACAAAGTATTGAGATAAACTTTTGTTATTGACCAAATACTTATTTTCCACCATAATTTGAAAATAAATTCATAAAAAATCCTACAAATGTGATTTTCTGGATTTTTTTTCTCATTTTGTCTGTCATAGTTGAAGTGTACTTATGATGAAAATTACAGGCCTGTCTCTCATCTTTTTAAGTGGGAGAACTTGCACAATTGGTGGCTGACTAAATACTTTTTTGCCCCACTGTAAGTCTCCAACTTCAGTTATTTTTGCAATTCGTTCCAGTCATTGGCAGCAGAGAACTGGAAGGAAAGGCGGCCAAAGCAGGTGTTGGCTTTGGGGATGACCAGTGAAATATATGTGTAGGTTTCAGTCTCAGGATTGTAGGTTGAGTACTGAAGGTAACCTCTCTCATTGTCCCTCAGGGAAGCGTTCCTGCCTGGGAGATGGAATGGGGATTCCCAGGATGGTGCTCTTCCTATTCTTTACTTCCCTTCTTCAGCGCTTCACCTTCAGGGGCACAAAACCTCCAGAGGAAATTGACGATACTGTAGTATCCTACTTTATTGGCCGCCTGGCACGCCCCTACACATGCTATGTCAAACTCAGGACAGCAAATATTTAATTGATAAAACAACTTTTAATCTTGATGAAATTCAATGCGATTTATTTTCTGAACAAGGAGGCTCAACAGCAAAGTGGTCATATCTTTCATTATTAATGTCAATTTTTTTGTTGTTAGATACATTAAAAAAAAAAAAATAGACAAATATTTAACTGGCAGATTAAGAATAATTTAATTTCAATTACTGGTGAAAATAACAAACATGTACATAAAAAGTGAATAAAAATAGTGTCCATTCATGTCACATATACAGCATGTCAGATTTGGTGCTGTTCTTTGTACCGTAATTGCCCCGTGATAACATATTCACACATAGTGAAATATCACTTGAGTGTCAGTGCACCCAGTTTACCCGTTGACAGGTATATAGAACATGCCGAGTTAAGTCAGAAGGTCATGTCCGTTTACATAATACGTTCCACCCATGCCACAATGGACCCAATGCATTATGGGTCCAGGGTGACAGTCCAGTACTAACTCACTGCATGGTTCGTAGGCATCCATGGAATCCACCACCCTTTGACCACAGTTTACTGTACACTCTCCTAGATCCAGGTCACGGCACCACTGTAACATATACTAGCAATGCTAACTAACTCTATGCTAGTTTTTTATTATTATTGAAGAGTCAATGTCTGACATAAGCAGTTTTACAAACAAAATTCCAAAAGGTTACATGTGCTGTTGCCAAAGGTACATTATACAAGAGGATATGTGAAGTACAATGCTCAGTTTGTGAATGCTATTACAGAATTTGTGAGGTTCAGCCAAGCCACTTTGGAAATTAAGATAATATCTCACACACACACACACACACACACACACACACAATTCGAGTAATGATTTTTGCCACCTGAGGCATCGAGGCAAGCACCAGTAATGACCTTCGTAGGAATACTGCTCGTGAAAAAAATGATCCGTTCATTTGTATGACATAATACATTTTGATGACACTGAGAGATGGATGGTGGACATGCTTGGGTAATGGGTTGGTCCCATTTGGAGTGAATGAGAAGACAGAAATACAGGGAAGTTGACAGCTGCCTGGTTTAATTGCCTATAGAACCACTGTTCAACCGGGGGATAGCGACTAGGTGCAATGTGACCCTCAAATGACAAACCATAAAATGAGTTGAGGGCTCTGGATGCTCAGACAGATCCATACACACCGAGTAGTCAAGCTATATCTGGAGAAGTTAGGGTTATGCTGTGTTCGTTTTAGATTGAGACCCTTCTTTAAATAGGAGTAGGAGATTGTTACCTGGGCTCACACACATAAAAGTGGCCTTTTAGCGAAACTCATATTGGTTGATTGGTATTTCAAATCTTCACTAAGGGTGAGTGTGTAATCAGGGCAAAACATTTTGTTTGTCACAGATTCCAGCCTGGAGAACTGAGTTTGTTTCATCCTTGCACAGATATATGTAATGTAACAGATGTCTTCACATAGGATGAACAGAATGAATCCTAGCTTTGCAAACATGCTGTCAGACACATAGACCTACATACCATCAACACACATACAGTAGAATACTTGAGCATTTTGTAGCTGTGGTTCATCATGTAGAGAGCCATTTCCTATTGCACCATAGTGTCTAGGCCACATGACAGCAGGGGTACTGGGGACTGGGACCTTAATTCCCAGAAGCAGAAGAGAGATTCCCTCTAGGCATGTTACGACCTGTGTTCAGGGGAATATAAAACTGTCAGCTGGGTGGTAAGTGGTTATGGTTAGTCTGGAAAACCTACAAGAAAAAAAACTATTTGTGGAGGGTAACAGGCTACCAGAACTCACCGCGATAGAGATCATTTGCATTTCAGATTGCATAAACCTGTGATAAATCCAGAAGATGAAAGAAGAAGGTGCCACAGACTACGCCATTCCAGTTATCGTCTTTTCATTTGCATGTAGATACAGCGCTTAAAAGACCTCTGGATTACGTTCACCTTCCATTCTGTGATAGTTTTCACTATGTCAATAGGACCTTACAAATCATTCAACCCATTTTGACAGCGCGTGTAATCCGAGAATGTATCATTCTCATTTGCAGAAGTTATGCCTCACACACAGCCACCACCATGATAGTAATGTGCCTGCCTTAAGGTCTACGATATTGCGTAAGAACGCCGTTCCTTTGCTCACTGTATTCAGTTAAGCCTATAAGGTTGCAGTAAATGTATGACGAGTGAGCAAGGGGCTTTAGAGATGTTAAACGATTGGGTGAGAAGAATTCAAAACACAGTGTTGCCAAGGGAAACCATAGTGTTTGTGCGGCTAGCTCACTGGGGAAGACAATATTGGTTTTACTCACCTCTTGCCTTCTCTAAGTCCCTCACTGAGTTTGTCCAATACCAACATATAGACACACTATTGTTAGAATTATCCATTGCACATGAAAAGACGGTCCACGGTTGGCACATAACGTTTCCATTTTGTCCACTAGTAGAGCAAGAGGTAGAAAACAAAAGAAGCAAACCCCCAAAACAGTCGAATCAGAGCAGATCAAGGTTGGACGGTGTTCATTTCCTAATTGAAGTAGCTTTCCTCAACATCTGGGAGTCCCATAGGGCGGCGTACAATTGGCCCAGCGTCGTCCGGGTTTGGCCGGGGTAGGTTGTCATTGTAAATAAGTTAAATAAAGGTTAAATAAAAAATTTAAGTCAATCTAGGTCGATTGAGGCGATATTGCACTTGGGATGGGTCATCTTATCTGCCACTGAAAACCTATAGGAGTCACAACACACAGCCTGATTGGCCAGTGCAGAAAAAACATTCTGGCAATCATCCAATGAGTCCCGGATCATGTTCACACAACTATTAAGACATGGGTTCGATGAAACACCAACTACAGTCGGCCACATAGATCTGGAAGTACACAACTGAAGCAGGCAGGTTGTCTGCTTTGGATTCCACCCACTAGAAATTACAAAGGTAGCCAGCTAGTTGTTATCCCCCCCGCCGAGCCACTCAGCAGTAGCTCTCAGAGTATTTGATGGCTCCCTCTCCGCCCCCTTTTTCCAGCGGAGCTCCATCAAGGCCGTTCAGCACCTGCTTGCGGGCGGAAATGTAGCAGTAGGCCTTGCCCTTCTTGGCCCCTGGGTGGTGGTGTGGGCGCGGGTGGGCATGCGGCCCCGAGGCGGAGGCGTCCGAGAAAAGGTTGTGGGTATCCTCCTGTGGACAGTCAGGCTGGCAGGGCGGGTCGTGGTGGCACTGCCCACCGCCGGTGCCCCCCTGTGGCGTGTTGCTGCCCGTGTTGCGAAGGTCGTCCAGGACGTTCATGCCCAGCTTCCATCGCTGCCACTTCTTCTTTATCTCTGACTGCACCTGGGAGAGATGGAGAGAGATGAACGAGGGAAGGTAATGAGTTTTTCCTGACCTTACAATTTGTATCCTGGTCAGATCATATCTAAATTTGATCTTTATTCTCTTTAAGCACTACAGTATGTATGCTACCTCAACCAAACTAGGCCATATCTCAACAGGAAATACATCAGACATTTCATGTCACACAGGGGCCTAACCACGTCTTGACTCTAGACATGGCTGGACCCCTCAGTGACATCACCGTTGCCCTGTGGACTTAGGTAGTGAGCTTCTCTGTGTGACAGCTAACCCACAGTGACAGGGTGACATAACCAGCAGGTCACAGAAAGCGCTGGCTTCTCATAGGAACAAACAGAGACGAACGTGTCGTAAACTCAGGTGCTACGGCTGTTCAACTGCATTCCTTTTGCCCTGGGCTTTGTTGAGAGCACACTTCACTTCCTTACTCACCTCTTTATTGACGAAGCAGTACAGGATGGCAACCAGTAGACCCTGTGGGATGAGAGAGTGAGAGGCATCAGAAGAAGAGAGAGGTAATCAATCTTCCCCCATCTAACACATACAGTACCTAACAGAAGCACCGCAGAGAGAAAGTTCATGGAGTAACAAGCAAGAGTGCATGCGGGCACGGGACACATGCACACTCACTCACACAGCATACATACCCAAACACACCCCCATATAGACAAATAACTTTTGTATCTCATCATATTACCTGGAAAGAGTTGAAGAAAAGTTCAAAGAAGAGGTTGATATTTCGGAGGACGCCCTCGGTCTGTTCCTCTGACATCACGGCAAAGACAACCTCATGGATGCCGAGGAGAGGGATGAGGGTCAGAGTGGACTTTGCCAACCTGCACACACAGAGCATCCTTTACAGAACCAAGCAAGGGCAACTATTAGAGAGGTCTGTTTGGTCCTATATGGTGAATCGCTTTCATCAATGACATCAATGGATGGTTCACTTTTCACACAAACACATAAAACGCCAAACAAAGAAAGCCACAACTTCCACACCTGGACTCAAGAGCAGGAATGTTAAGTAACGGCTTCAAAGCATCTTGGGAAATCAGAAAGGCAATTCTCTTCCCATGACTCTTTTGGTGGCTCAGAATCAGTGCATCAGCTGCACCTTAGATTCCAATCAGACTCATGTTGTCCGGCGTACCTCGAAGCCAGGCTTAGTTCAGAGGATTATGCATGCAACTGGTCTCTTGGATGTGGCTGGTTTCCTAAAAAAAAGAAGTATATACACCGTCTCCAAGGACCACGGCTCACAATCAAAGGACAGGAAGGCCCCCCCGTTGAACACCACAGAAACATCAAATGATTCCACAGCTCCCTTTACGCTGCATACTACGAAAGGGCAAGTTAACTTAGTGATGGATTATTGAGGTAATGGATGTCAACGGAGTTTGGAGCAACAAAAATAATTGTGTGGATAGTGTCATGTCATCCTAATGTCTGCTGACTCGCACAAGACTAGAGTCCTCGTGTGTTTAGGCTGGAGGATAGGTGACAACGGCGCTGCCCGAGGTACGTTAATGTTCCGTGAATGCGACAGTGTTTAACAAGGTATGACATAGACAAAGTTACGTGACAAAGAAACACATAAAACACGTGTAAGCAATGAGTTGACTTCATCAGTTTTTATAAGATACAGTGTTTGTTTAGTGTTTTCATTTTGATCTGCTTTCATGTCATTCATGGATTAGAAGGTGCTTTATCTTTCTTACCTGAATTTATAATCGGTGTACCTCATTTGGTTTGCCTTCAATTTGGAGACAAGGATCTGTATGATCCGAATAAATATGAAAAAGTTTACCTGGAATAATAAAATAAAAAAAGATCAATTAAACACAATCAACATCAAACCATTAGCTTTATTAATGTCAGAGAGAGAAAAAAAGGATTTGTATCCAAATAGGTCTGTTCTGTTCTCTGGCATTTCAGTATTATATGACTGTTGAAGCAGGGTGAATATGTGAGAATTCCACAATAAGTTCGAGTTCCAAAGTCAGACTGCAACATGTTAGGGGTATTAACTGCAAAGTCCAGGTGACAGAGTGCAACTGCACGTCGTATTACGTGCGAATTACTCCTATTTACTCAACCTTTATTTTGACAGGCTGTCATGCTATTTTACAGATGAGCCTTGCAATTATAAAAATATACACATCAATACAATGAAAAAGGTAAAACAGAGATAGAAAACACAGTCTAACATTACTAACTATGTCAAAAGATGTTAGGCATTTAGACCTTAGGGGAAATGTGTGAGTTGTGGGACAAATTACAAATCATCTGTGACAGGAGAATCCTCATCTCTTCTGGCATGTTGCTTCTGATGCAAAATACCGTAGGAAAAAAATGATATTTTCCTCCTCTCAGAGTTTCACTGAGAGACGCTAATTAAACACTCTTTAGATCAAGCTTCAAGAAACATGTTAAGTTTTACTAAGAAAAGAAAAGAAACCAAGTGACATTCATTTCGTCTTCTGGGTTGATGAGTCATCCATTCATTTTAATGTACGGTGCATTCCGGAACCAAAACATGCCCACTCAGCTTTCACATTCGCACAATTTCCCCAGGCTTGTCACGGTCTGCTAACTTCAAAGAGACAAGACTGCAGAGGGAAGAGGAGAGGAGCGGTGGGTTGACGAATGAGTAACCCCTGGACCCCCATTGCTTTAGGGCACACAGCACAGTCGACACACACACACACACACACGTTACACACACTCACCAGAATGGCCAGGAGGATGGGTGTGCGGATGATCCACCAGTACGCCATGTTCTCGTTGATCTCCCAGCACCTGGGAGGAGATATGTCACAATCTCTCAGTCGGAATTCTGTTTTTAGTAACAGATGATGAGGAAATAAGATTGAATGGAAATGAGAGTGACTCACCGTGTATTCTCATATAGGTACCGCACTATAATCCAGGGAACCACAAATAACACTGGGGATCCTACACACAGTGTCATAAACCATACATTACATACATGTCAGGAAACAGCATTTACATTATTTATCATGCGTGTGTGTGTGTGTGTGTATATATCTACCCCAGCCGATGAAGAGGTATCCACAGAAGTAGCTGTTCTCTGAGAAGACCATGAGCACCAGCAGGTTGTGAAGGTACAGGCCCTCCACCAGCAGCCAGTAGTAGTTAGCCCCCACACAGTACTGCATCAGCACCTGGGCCACACGGCAGCCAGACAGGGCCTGGGGGCAAAGGTCAGGGGCGGAGTTCAAGGATGGCTGTGTAATGTATGAGAGACGAATTTGGTCTTTAAACGGTACGCTCGAGTGTGTGTTTCTGTAACGTGCGTTAGTGTGTACAGCCTTTGGTTCCGACCTTATCACTGAGGACGTTGGACACGTCTCTGTTGTCTCTGAACTCTGGGGTGTCCCTGGTGAGGACAGCATCTCTGGTGAGGATGGATATGGCTCGCAGGATGAAGGACGCAAACAGATTGGTGTGGATATAGTTCCTGGTGCACCTTAGTTTCCTAGGGTACAACGCTTGACAATGAGATTACTGTATCGCAAAATTCTTTCAGTATCATGTACAGTATATGTCATGTGTCAAGTGTAGGATTTTAATTTGATCACTCTTTTGTTGATGAGAATTGTCATGCACAGTAGGGGTGTATTCAAACTTTAAAAAGGCTTCTAAAGTTTGTAATTTCCACTTTAAAATGTCAGAACTTGCCATAACAAGAAATATCCATTAATTATAATCCACATAATTCACATTTCCTCTTGCTGCAGGATTATTTTCCTGCTTTAGCAAACTGGCTCAAATGAAGATCTGTATGATTTACATTGACCTAATTCACATCAGATGACTAGAAGTGAAGCCATTGCCTTAGTCCAAACAAACAGTCCCATAGTCAGAGTAAAATCCTGACATATAAATATGGACTGTATACTGTTTATGACTGTGGTCAGAGCCAGCATTTACCTGAAGATGAGCAGTATGATGAGGGCCAGGGAAAGGCTGGCCAGGGACAGAGAGTAGCCCACAGTGTACATCACCCGGAAGTAGGCCAAGATCACCATCTGGTTCTCCTGTGGACAAACAAAGACCTGCACTCAAATCCCAAGTGGACGAGGGAACAACATGACCCTGTTTTCACCTATAACTCTCTGACTCTATTGTTGATGTGCTGTGCTGTACTAATGTCCTGTCCTTTTGGTAGAGTGCAAACAGGGACACAGACACAGACGAAGCAGAGGCATTGACCGCAAAAAGTCCTCTTGTCTTGTTGCCTATTATGCCTTGGAAAATGTTCAAAAACACTTTAATGATGCTCAGTACACTATAATAAACTCCTATTAAAAATGCACATTTACACATCAATCGTGGGGGAAAAAATGCATTGGAAATATAGGGAGCGTTATTTAATTCACTGCGAACAGCGATCAGCGTTTACCAACCTATTTTTCTTATCATCAGGGAGTCTGGCTGCAGACTGGAGTACATTTCAGCTGTGGGGCCAATGAGGCAAAGCAGTGTTGTATCATTGGTTGCCAGCAAAAACATAACCCCTAGGTGACGGCTGTCTCCCTCTTCATAAAGAGAGGACTGTGTGTCTCTCAGAGCTCACCCTCACACTCTGAAGCCCTGGCAGATCTATAATCCAGTATGTAGTACTGACTGTAAGGTTCTGTATTTAATTTCCTTAGTCAACCTTGTGTTCTGTTTCCTTGTGTTCTTGAACGTAGCCCTGTCTTTCATTTTCGTTCATTGATTTCACCTGTGTTCGTTACTCACCTGGTCTCATCAGCTCCTTATTTAGTTCAGTACATTCTGTTTGTGCCTTTGTGAGGTATTGTTCGTTTTGACTCTACTAAGTCTTTTCCTAGCTCGTTTGTGAGAACCAGTTATAGCCTTCAGTCCTAGTTTTGATTCACCTGCCTGTTTGCCTACCTGTGTATGACCACGGCTCCTGCCTTCTGCGAAGGCGAAATAAACACCTGCCGCGCTCTGCCCGTGAATCTACACCTTTTTCCTCCTGAGTATTCATTACACTGACGAAAGTAATGACATCTTTTCTATTGATGTAGTAAATGGACCATTCATTACTGAGCTCGTAATGGAGTGCAGCATTAGATGTGAAATTGAGAGAGGGTAAGGATGACTTGAGTTGAGCATGCTGATAGGGATGATTGGAAGTCAACATGAGGGGACAGCAACTGCTGCTGCTAGCCCACCTCGACATCCATAAGCAATCAGAGCATTCGGGCATTATCGTAAAAGAATGGCCATTCTGGTAATTGCATTTCTATGTCCCCTACAGGTGATATGCCATTGGAATACCTACTCTATTACTCATTGCTTTTTGAATGGCTATTTGGCCATGAATTAGTTAACCTCTCAAAGCATCTGTCAGTACTTGGAGGGTCTTCTAAGACTACTGGTGAAGTTTTCTAAAAAATGACATGTAGTAATTAAAAGCATTAACCCTTTGAAAGGATCTTGTTCTCCTCTTAGCCATGTGTTTTATGGGGTCTGAGAAGAGGGTCTATTTCAGGAATGGTGCATGATGGGTATTACCTGTGCCACCTGCTGGTTGTTGTCTGCGTTGCACTGGGAGTGGTCCCTCCATGTGCTGCTGGTGTTGTTAACGGCCCACTGGCCATCAGGCCCACACTCCCGCAACACATACCCATTACGAACTTCACAGACATGGGGAGGGACAGATGAAGGAAGAAGTCAAACAGATGAGATAAATTCAATTCTGTACATTGACATTAAAACCAGTAGATGGTGATAGCGCTGAAGTCATCCACGTATTCCTATGGAAAACTCCCGAAGCGCGCCATATTGCTGAATGGGACTGAATGGCACCCCAAATTTGCTAAGCATCATGGTGAAAGTATCTGTAACTAGCATAACTAGCAAAGGATCATGGTCGATGTAGTGGTTTTCATCCTGCATGACCATTATTGGTCTGTGTCCCCCCATTATTGGTCTGTATCCGCACGTGGTCCTGTGTGATGACAAAATGTATGTAGCAGTCAGAATGGATCACGATTGAATTAAATATCGCGATTTGTACTAGAATTTAAAATAATTGACAGTGGGGATAAAACTTGATCATAATAAACACATTTTAGAGCACAAAATAGCCACCGTTTTTTTGGGGGGGTGGCCGATCGTAATTTAGGTGTGAGTGTTGACGAGGACAAGGCTGGAGACCACTCTGTCATGCTGATTGAGTTCAAATAACAGACTGGAAGCTTCAAAAGGAGGGTGGTGCTTGGAATCATTGTTCTTCTTGGGTCAACCATGGTTACCTGCAAGGAAACACGTACTGTCATCATTGCTTTGCACAAAAAGGGCTTCACAGGCAAGGATATTGCTGATAGTAAGATTGCACCTAAATCAACCATTTATCGGATCATCAAGAACTTCAAGGAGAGCGGTTCAATTGTTGTGAAGGCGGCTTCAGGGCGCCCAAGACAGTCCAGCAAGCGCCAGGACCGTCTCCTAAAGTTGATTCAGCTGCGGGATCGGGGCACCACCAGTACAGAGCTTGCTCAGGAATGGCAGCAGGCAGGTGTGAGTGCATCTGCACGCACAGTGAGGCGAAGACTTTGAGAATGGCCTGGTGTCAAGAAGGGCAGCAAAGAAGCCATTTCTCTCCAGGAAAAACATCAGGGACAGACTGATATTCTGCAAAAGGTACAGGGATTGGACTGCTGAGGACTGGGGTAAAGTCATTTTCTTTGATGAATCCCCTTTCCGATTGTTTGGGGCATCTGGAAAAAAGCTTGTCCGGAGAAGACAAGGTGAGCGCTACCATCAGTCCTGTGTCATGCCAACAGTAAAGCATCCTGAGACCATTCATGTGTGGGGTTGCTTCTCAGCCAAGGGAGTGGGCTCACTCACAATTTTGCCTAAGAACACAGCCATGAATAAAGAATGGTACCAATACATCCACCGAGAGCAACTTCTCCCAACCATCCAGGAACAGTTTGGTGATGAACAATGCCTTTTCCTGCATGATGGAGCACCTTGCCATAAGGCAAAAGTGATAACTAAGTGGCTCAGGGAACAAAACATTGATATTTTGGGTCCATGGCCAGGAAACTCCCCCGACCTTAATCCCATTGAGAACTTGTGGTCAATCCTCAAGAGGTGGGTGGACAAACAAAAACCCACAAATTCTGACAAACTCCAAGCATTGAATATGCAAGAATGGGCTGCCATGTGGCCCAGAAGTTAATTGACAGCATGCCAGGGCGGATTGCAGAGGTCTTGAAAAAGAAGTGTCAACACTGCAAATATTGACTCTTTGCATCAACTTCATGTAATTGTCAATAAAAGCCTTTGACACTTATGAAATACTTGTAATTATACTTCAGTATTCCATCAGTAGTGCTCTAATAACTAAATAAAAAGCCAAATAGAACAAAAACACTCAAGAAATAGAACTGTGAGCGCTGTCATTTGTTGTTGTTGTAGCCCCACAATGTTTCAGAGTGCGGGGGCAGTCCATCATAAAACATTGTTGAATTCAAATGTTCCGCTGACAGGTCCCCGACTATTTGCAATTTGTTTCTCGTTCAGAAACGGGCACAGGCCTGTTCCAGACGCAGCATAAATTACTGCTAAAGATGAAAACATTCTGCCAACACAGTAAATAGACCGGTAGCTTACGTCAAATATTTGACAGTATGAGTAGGTTACAGTATTGCTGTGTCGATAGGAGCGCGACATCATTGCCTATTTCACCTTAGAGTCTATACCAAGGCAGGAAATCCAAAAACCCAATCATCTATTGATTAACTTTTGAACAACAATTAGTCTTTTGCATTACGTGGTCTATTGACAATAGTTCCAAATAATCCTGCAAATAAATGGCATTATTGTCATCATAAAAGGGGAATGAAGCGTTTTTTTAATGCTCAGTCAAGCGTCCACAGTTTTCAGACGAGGCTGATTTATAATGGGCAACATGCGTATGCTTGTAATACTGTGTACAGTATGTCATACGCCAAGTTGATCAAAATCAATATTATTTCAGAAATGGGCAGGGTTATAAATACGGCCCCAGGGCTTTTTGGTGCCGCTAGGGTTGCTACGCAGCAGCCGACCAGCAGAGCTTATGATTTCACACTCCAGACCAGACACTGGGGGCCTGATTCTGTACGGCTTTAGACAGAAACAGTGTTAGCATTAACCTCTTAGCTGGAGGTCGGATGAAACTAAATCTCATTTATCCTACCGAACCATAAAGCACTAACCAATGCCACACCAGTACCTTGGTTGTACCAGGGGAGGTACCACGGGCAGGGCACTTTAACCGTGGTGTTGGGGACACCCTCCGGCCAGCAGGCGTACATGTCAAACATACGGCCACAGAACAAGCCTGGGGGGAGAAGAGAAGATATAAGTAATCCGTAAGTAAGTAAGTAAGCAGACAGACCCTGAATCCTTAATTTTTTGTCTGAACCTAAACAGGATAGAGACTGATTAGTTAAGGGGTGATGAAGCCATTATAATTGTGAAGCCAACTGCATATTTCTACTGTCTACTCTAGACGATAACGTTTTAGATGTTATTTGATCTGATTTATAAACCCGTAATGGGGTTTGTCTGATTAGGACAGGCGTCTGTTTTTGAGTCTTACCTGGGGGTGTGGGGTCCGTGCTCATTTTCAGCAGGCACTCGTTCCTGTATCTGTTCCATTCCTCCACCGTGTGCTTCACCGTCTTCGTTGACACAAGCTGCCGGTCATAAATCACAAGATTGAGGGTCAGAGGTCAACCCCAGTGGGTTCTTCTGGGTAAGCCCTACAATACCTCACTGGGTTTAAAAACCTGACTGGCTATAAAGCACTAATGCCTTGGCTTACTGTAGTGTTGTAACTTAAGTTCTCCATAAAAGCTGACATATACATTCACTAAACCAGCTGCATTGATTGAGGATGCAAAGCACATCACACGGACACTACTGTTAAGATCAGCTTCCCAGCACTCTGATTGTGTTCTATAAAGCACACAGACCATTATTATCTGCAGTGATTCAGAACGGTGAATCATCTTCACATGACTTACATTTCATAACGGCTCCTGAGGACAATCAAACAAACTAACCACGGAAGGGTCTAATGACACGACACACTTCTACGGATGGGATTGAAGGTGCAAAGTAATGTTATAAGTACAATCACTACTGCCGTAATGAGCAGAAACAAATTTAAATGTGCCTACCACAGTTCTGCACAGGACAGACAGGATGAGGAGGAGGATGGCAGGGGTCTTCATCACTTAGAGGAGTGCCAGGGCGGAGGGCCACTCATCATCTCAGGGCTGCTGGGTGTTTTTGACCCAGGGGGGCCAGAACCAGGCATTGCCTCAGACCTCCACCCCATAGCCCACACCCTGCAAAACAACACACACAATCAGTTAGACCTACTGTGTACAGTACAGAACAATCACACAATATGGGTTTGGGTTACAATTCTTATCATGTAGTACGCTAAAACAAGCTTGTGGGTCCACAATGGGAATAGGATTTGGCATATGATTTGTGGAAAGGAAGTCAAAACGTAATGGCACGGGATCAATGATGCCGGCCCAATAATTGTGGCAGATGAGAATTTCTAATTTCGTCAAGTGATGTAGCCACTTAGTTCAAATGTTAATGAGCCCAATCAACATATAATCATTCATGAATCCATGAAGGCCAATGAGGCCATGTAGCTGATTAGAGCATGTGTGGTTTCGGCTCACTATTTCCCAAGGACACTGTGACAACAAGACACCCATTTTGTTGCTACTGTAGTGTAGGCTCATTTGAGCATGTCCACACCCAAGTCTCCCAAAGACATCTCAATGAATTCTAACCAGAGTGCTATCTAACAATCTGATGGGGGGGGGCCAGTCGTTCTTGGAAACATCTACATAAAGAAGCTCAGAGCCATATACTGTATTTAGAGAGTTCGGACATTGAGGTTTCTGCATTATGATGCATTTACATGTCACAACAACATAATTATGGCAGCCATGTTAGCTCCCCATTAATATTACATGGGGAAAATTGAAACAAGAAACAGATCATCAACGAGGGGCTACTGCCTTGGTAACCAAACAAACACACTTGCTAGTTTAGCTAACCAAACCATCAGTCCTAGCTTGCTATTAAGAACATTGAATTCAACAATGCCAATAACGTTTTCAATTCTTCTTCTGCTTTCAAAAGCAGCTCAAACTGGTAAGAATGAACTATAGCCTTTGAATTCTACCATGCAAATACACTGTTATGGGGAAATAATGCACAATTTAGAATGCCCTTCAAGCCAATCAGAAATGAGTGTCCAACAATGCCATGGTAAAATGCTATGTAACTGAATGTCTAGAATTAGAACAATTAAAAAAATTATAAAAGTTGGCCTAACTCTAAATATAGCTCTGAAGAAGCTGCATGCCTGTATCTAGAGACAAAGTGTTTTGTTCAGTCATGTATGACCGGGTTGTGGTCAATTATTAAATGTTTTTTTTTTGTGGGGTGTGCTAAACAGTGTGGAAAACTGTGTGAATTATCTTAAAAAATACAAACACGGCCTCCAGAGAGGTGCTGAGGTCTAAGGCACTGCATCACAGCACTAGCTGAGCAACTAGAGATCCTGGTTCGAGTCCAGGCTCTGTTGCTGCCGGCCCGGGAGATCCACGGGAGACCCATGGGGCTGTGGACAATTGGCCCAGCGTCGTCCGGGTAAGGGGAGGGTTTGGTCTGTAGGGATGTTCTTGTCCCATCGCACACTAGCGACTCCTGTGGCGGGCCGGGTGTAATGCACGCTGACACGGTCGTCACGTGGACGCCGTTTCCTCCGACACTGTGTTTCCTTCCGGCGGCTGGTTAAGCGGGCATTGTGTCAAGAAGCAGTGCGGCTTGGCTGGGTTGTGTTTTTGGAGGACGCACGGCTATCGACCTTCACTTCTCCCGAGTACGTACAGGAGTTGCAGCGAATAGGCAAGACTGTAACTACCAATTGCAAACTACGAAAGTAGGGAAACATTTATTTTTTAAAATAAAAGAATACAAACACTGAACATAAAATATTGTTCCCATTGTGCCTGCTATGTTACTTAAAGAGCTGGAACACATTGGTCTACACAGCAACTCCCTCAATGTACATACTGTACTGTGCTAACCTCATTGTTGGGGATCAAACATTTTATACAAAGAGTTTGTGCTTTTGTTTACAAAGAGTTCATGCTTCATGCACACAGAGGATCCTTTTTCAGACCGAGAATTCTTCCTGCACAAGGAATTGGGAAATTGTACGCATCACATCAGTCACATTGACAAGACTTATTTTTCCTCTGAATTCTATTTTTCTTGTGCTGTATTACATCTCTCGTGATTTGAAAAACGTTCTACATCTACAAAAATAATCCCAACTGTGTACATTCATCGAACATGACATGTTTGAGTTTTAGGGCATAAAAGAGTTGAGGGGGAGTTGCACAGTATCCTGCCTTCGTCTAGCTTGTTTTTCTTTTCAGGGGCCAATTCCCAGCAGGTGTCTCTATTATTTTCCTCGGTACAAAAGAAAACCCAGTAAGTCTGCAGACAAACACTGTAGCATACACACAAGATCAAGAGTAGCTACTCAAAACACAGATTGTGATCCAAAGTACACCGTCTGTACTTTATTCCTTCGCAAACTATGAGCAGCCATTTCAAAAAGAAAAGAAAATAACTATTAAGGTTCAAAGCTGAAGATGTCTCTGGTTTAATTTATTCAGTAACTCTTAAACAAGCAGACGAACTGTGAGGGTTTTCTTGACCCAAGAAGGGTTTGGACTAAAACCAAGAACCGACAGGCTATTATTACCATGTCATCTCATCATGATAAACACATCTTCGTTTAAGTCAACATGTCAGTCAAGCTACTGAACCCTAATTACAGCCCTTACACGTACTATGGCCGTGCAAAACAGAAAAGGAAGTTCCATGTTATCCAACAGACAATATGAGGAAATGATTTGCACATCGGCTGGGTGAGAACCTGCTCATTATGTGGTGGGTCATATCTGCACAGTAATGAATCCTAATGAAAACCGGCCTCGTTAGCGTGGCCCTGGGCCTCGGGCAATTCCAGTGCACCACTGTGAAGAAAATAATACGTTTTTTACGAGAGTTTACGTTCTGCCAGAATATTCAGGGTTGAATTCTCATTATTGGAATTCGTCTCACAAAACATCCAGGGGATCCTACCGTTAGAACTGCTGGGGTTCAGGCAAACAATTACAGACTTATCTGAAAAAGAGGTATTCTCTGTAGGGTCTCAGTGGAATGTACAGCTACAGTATGCACATAGACTGTATCTATACAAAGAGCGCTCTTGGCATGAGATGGGAGTGAGGATGATGATAACCTGCCTCATTGCCAGTCATACCTAGCAGGAAACCACTCAAACTCGAACCTCTGACGCCAGAATGTAGACGGGGTAAGAGGCAGCATCATGAGACAACCTGGGCTAACATAACAGGTTTGGCCAAAGTTTGTGAGACGTGAGGAATAAGGAGAAAGGCAACATAGCACGGATGACTTATGTCAGGAAAGAAATTACTTTTCAAAACCAAGCTACAGTACAGGCACTCTTCATCAAGGTACCACGTCATTTTCAAAAAGTGATATAATCTAGAGTATTGTATATAATCAATGGTATGTTCATCATGCCTCCTTTCATGAGGGGTGATAAAGGTAGCAATGTTTTGACGTTTGTGTGTAGGTTAAGTAGGTTTAATCCATCCCTGTACTGTGTCGGCAGTGACAAGCTTGGCCCAGTAAAGGAACACATGCGCACTCTTCAATCCACCAGATGAAATGATGTGAGAAATGTCCTCCGTCTAGGCTTCCTTCAAAACATTGGCTCAGGTTTTAACTGACGATACGCTTTGAAGGAGAAATCGGATTCTATTCATGTGTCTTTGGCAAACCTCTGTCACCCTGTAATGATAAAATGCTTCGAGGACACTGCATTTTAAGCCCAAATGACAATGACTATGAAAAACAGAATATCGCTTCGGGACAGAATGGCACTTCGTCTGGAATCAAATAGGCAAAAATATAAGCAGATGAAGAAGATGTTGAAGAAAGATGTAAAATGGGACTGTCAAGAAGTGGGGTAATGTTCACCAATGACAGCTTGGAGTTGGCTGATATAGTGTCTATAGTGCACAGATCTAGACGGTTATTTATTTATTGTATTTCAGGTCTACTTACCATGTCAATGACTTCATGTATCAATGCCAACCTGGTGATATAGAGTAGAGTCACAGTCTTTTGAGAATGAAAACAAGAGAGAACTGCAAGTAATTCACCAACCAAACACAAGGTTTAAGGATATCTCGCCAGTTGTGTTATCTAAACTGCGCCCCAGTTTTTCAGGTTGTGTTTTTCCTATTTCCCAAGCTTCTACAACACAGTTAATCTTGTGTGGAAGCTGGCATCTCTCACCAATCACAAACAGTTATAGGAAGCACATGAGCCAGGGGTTCTGGTTGCATGTAACTTGCAGTAGAGGGACTGTCTCTGACCAGTGCTGTCACAGTTTTTCTGTCATCAAGGGCAGACATGCTTTTAAAACAGGGTGGATGATGTGTGACCCTCTCCACCCTGGTCAAGCGGGAAACTGTTTCGGCAGAGAGTGTAAGAGGATCAGAGCTAGGCTACTGGATCTCCTTAACACCCGGGCTATTTCAGGTCAGTCCAGTGGCCCTCGGTGACCCCTCCAACTCATCATCTGTGACTAAGGTAATAACACTAAGGCCTGGAAGTGCGGCAGCTTCAAACAGGGGAAAGATTAGAACTGGGGATTTGAGTTTGTGTGCATAATTAGGGCAATGGACAGGTGCGACCTGACCCGGCCAGTTTTAGACAGATAGACGCCGTCTATACGGCAAGCTGGGGCAAGTCAGCTGCCCCCTGCTCACTTTATAGTGCTGTAGACTAGTGGCAAAGTTAGTATGTAAATCTTGGTGGGGCAAACTTTTTATTTATTTTTAGATGCATGCCAGCAAAGCCACTACACAACACAACACTAAACAATACATTTGTTGCATTATAACTGTGACAAACGGTGCTGACAAACTGTTAGGGCCTACATAATGCTGCCCCAACAGCAGAGCTTTCTTTTCAGCACCATGGAGTGAATCCTTATCACCGCTACACCTGGCTATCAGCTGAGCCTTGTCTGGCAACAAAACAGTTCATTCAGTCTCATTTACTGCCTTTTTAGAAAACATAGCTGATATGGCTGACTTGCTTAACAAATGTGGTTTCTACTGACTGTTGAGCTGTTTAAGCTATGGCATAAGGGAACAATGAGTGGATAAGAGGCAGTCCAACTAGAGAACATTACCAACCCCTATGCTCTGCATTTACTGCTGGCTGCCCCACCACCACAGAAAGCACTGAGCTGGGCTGAAACACCTGCATTATGGAGCTGCCTTACTCAAGAAAGCATAAAAGAGAACATGTTTGTATGCGGCTTTATTAACTCTATGATTATTATTTTTTTACATTGTTTGCAAACTGATATGTGACATGTATTAATGCCAAAATAAGATGCAAAACAGCCACCAAAAAACTAATATACATATATATATACTGTGAGGACAGACACTGGGAGACGAGAAGCATGTACAGGGAGTGAACATTTAATAAACAACGTACATGAAACAGAACAGGGGAAACAAAACGACATTAATGCTGACACAGGTATGAAACTGAGGAATAGACAGATATAGGGGAGGCAATCAAAAACGTGAAGGAGTCCAGGTGAGTCCAAAGAAGCGTTGATGCGCGAAACGATGGTGACAGGTGTGCACAATGAGCGCCAGAGAGGGGGAGCGGGAGCAGGCATGACATATACAGTACCAGTCAAAAGCTTGGACACCATTCAAGGGTTTTTCTTCATTTTTTACATTGTAGAATAATATTGAAGACATCACAACTTTGAAATAACACATATGGAATCATATAGTAACCAAAAAAGTGTTAAAGAAATCAAAATATATTTTATATTTGAGATTATTCAAAGTAGCCACCCTTTGCTTTGATGACAGCTTTGCACACTCTTGGTATTCTCGCATACAGCTTCATGAGGTGGTCACCTGGAATGCATTTCAATTAACATGTGTGCCTTGTTAAAAGTTAATTGGTGGAATTAATTTCCTTCTTAATGTGTTTGAGCCAATCAGTTGTGTTGTGACAAGATAGAGGTGGTATATAGAAGATAGCCCCTAGGTCAGTCAATGCGGAAAATTTCAAGAACTTTCTTCAAGTACAGTCGCAAAAATCATGAAGCGCTATGATGAAACTGGCTCTCATGAGGACCGACACAGGAAAGGAAGACCCAGAGTTACCTCTGCTGCTGAAGATAAGTTCATTCGAGTTACCAGCCTCAGAAATTGCAGTACAAATAAATGCTTTCAAGAGTTCAAATAACAGACACATCTCAACATCAACTGTTCAGAGAAGACTGCGTGAATCAGGCCTTCATGGTTGAATTGCTGCAAAGAAATCACTATTAAAGGTGACTTGCTAGGGCCAAGAAACACAAGCAATGGACATTAGACTGGTGGAAATCTGTCCTTTGGTCTGATGAGTCCAAATTTGAGACGCAGAGTAGGTGAACGGATGATCTCCGCATGTGTGGTTCCCACCATGAAGCATGGTGTGGGGGTGCTTTACTGGTGACGCTGTCTGTGATTTATTTAGAATTCAAGACACACTTAACCAGATTGGCTACCACAGCATTCTGCAGCAATACGCCATCCCATCTGGTTTGCTCTTAGTGGGACTATCCCTTGTTATTCAACAGGACAATGACCCAAAACATACCTCCAGGCTGTGTATGGGCTATTTGACCAAGGAGGATGATGGAGTGCTGCATCAGATGACCTGGCCTCCACAATCACACGACCACATCCGAAATGAGATGGTTTGGGATGAGTTGAACCGCAGAGTGAGCAGAGTGAAGGAAAAGCAGCAAACAAGTGCTTAACATATGTGGGAACTCCTTCAAGACGTTTGGAAAAACATTCCTCGAGAAGCTGGTTGAGAGAATAACCAAGAGTTTGCAACGCTATCATCAAGGCAAAGGGTGGCTACCCCCCCCCCCCCCCCCCCCCCGAATGACGGGATCGGGGTCGCCACTGCTGTAGACACAGTCAGCGGGGAGAAAATAAACGTTCTCCATGCATTAGCACTGTAGCACACAGGCAGCATATTTCAAAAATGAAATGTGTGGTGCATGGATGGCGTAAGCTACAGAGATGAGAATAATGAATGCCTTTTAAAATCCAGACATTCAAACTCAGAAGCTGGGGTCAGATTCAGCACTAAAGCTAACAAGGGAAGAGGAGAGGAATTGTTGCTGAATTCCTGCTGTTGTTGTGTCTCTGAGGCAGATCAGAGCTCTGATGAGCTGAGGAAAGTTACAGGAAGCTGTGGACCCGTTGGCCCTTCTCCTTGTGTGACTTCCATCTTCAGTCATGTTGTTGTGTGGAGGAGGGGAGGGAGGAATGGGGGGATCCACATAGTAACCACTGTGATTTTTACTCCAGAGAGAGAGCTGTAATTTCCACATGTTTACGCACACATACCGGTATACTATATGGCAAAGTACACAGAAATGGGCAAAGACATGCACAGGCACGCAAGCCAGCATACCCACGTAAGCACACACCCACACATGCACACAATAATGATAAAACACAGTGTCTGACATCCATAAAAAAAGTTTGGGGGCACTTTTGAGGCATTGTGCTATTACTGGTATTTCCAGCATTGTCCACTGGTGTTGCTGCTAGAGGGAAATCCTAGGAAATGTTCTGTAATGGTTAAGGTGTTGGCTTGACAGTTACTGGACATCGGTTCGAGTCCCGGTCGGTGCTACCCCCCTGAATTCGATCCAATGGACTTCCATGGTTGGTTTCATTGACTCTCCTTTTTAACTGTGGGCGGCAGGTAGCCTAGTGGTTGGAGCATTGGACTAATAACTGAAAGTTTGCAAGATCGAATCCCTGAGCTGACAATGTAAAAATCTGTTCTTCTGCCCCTGAACAAGGTAATTAACCCACTGTTCCTAGGCTGTCATTGAAAATAAGAACTTGTTCTTAACTGACTTGTGTAGTTAAATAAAGAACAATAATATATATTTTTTCAACTGATCTATTTTTTAGATACAACTTCTGAGTGATGGATAGGATCAGCTTGAGCAAATTGAGAAGTAGAATCACTGATCTACAAATAGTATTCCCTGACAAATAATCGGTTGTGTGGGATTAAGGTTTGTAGAGCTATGCCTCCCCTGGCTTAGACAATCCCCCCCTACCGAACATGCTGTACACGCACAACCAGCAACACTAGTGGACAATGCTGGAATTACCGGTAAAAGCATCGTGCCTCAAAACTCCTGGCCCTATTTATGAGATCATTATTGTGTCTGTGTATACATAATAGATTGAGGCTACTTTACATGATTCTCCTGATAAATCATAACGACCCAATGCCAAAGAGCGCTGTGTGGTTAAATTACAATTTCGACTACACAGGATGGCAAGACATCAGAGCTTGTAGGCTAAAAAAAAGAACTGGGCTGTGACATACAGATTCCTCTCTGTCTGCTTTCATAAAACTCGTCTCCACACAAAGTTCACCAGGGCTGATAACATTCCAAGAGAATGTATACAAAGATGGCTAAAGATGCAACTCTCCTTACATCTCACGTATGTCCTGTGCACACCCAAACAGTAGGCTTCTAAGCACCCACGCACACAGTGTAGACGCACACGCGCATAGGCGGCGATGTGGGCACACATACAAAAGCACACGCACACATGGGTATGGGTCACAGGATGTTAGTGGCACCTTAATAGGGGAGGACGGGCTTGTGGTAACGGCTGGAAATGAATGAGTGGAATCAAATACATTAAACAGGTGGTTACCATGTTTACCGTGTGTTTGATGCCATTTCATTTGCCCCGTTCCAGACATTATTATGAGCCGTCCAGCCCTCAGCAGCCTCCACTGGGGATAAGTCAGAACTTCCTCCAGTTGAACAGTAGCAAGACTGAGGCTATGCTTATTGGGAAACCCAAGCAGGTCACCAGTGCTGGAAACATCTGCCCTACAATCAGCGGCCAGGCCATCCACTTGTCCTCTGTCATCTTCCAGCTTAGGAATCAAGTTTGATCCTTCTCTATCCTTCTCTGCGTTAATTGACAAACACATTTAGCATCTACTGGCCTACAAGCCACTGATGCAGACCTTTGGAACATCTACATTTTAAAAAGTCTAATAAATCCATATAATATAACCTACACCTTCACAATAAACCATGATTTATTTTAGACAGGTTTAAATACTCCATTTCCGAAGAACAGAATAGCATACCCTGATCTGGCTATGCCACATGGCTGTGGGCTACACTAGTTAATTTAGCTGGCAAGATTTGCTTACAATTTCTTGGCATTATTTATTTTAAAGTTTGAAGAATACAATTGAACAAAGCTGAATAAAATAGAAAGGATATTTTCTCCAAACGATTTGAGGGAAGTGCGCACATGCGGCTATTCTTTGTTGAGTGGTTAACAAAGAAATGGGTACTCCTATATGCTTAATTTAGAGTTATTAATGTAACTTCAGTTGTTCTACAAACGTTGGATTATATGTTTTCATTTTTAATACTTTGTAACGCTGCATGATGCGACTCTAACGATGACTTGAAAATAGGCTCTTGAAAGGCATGATCTCTGCTTTGGTTCTTGAGCAGGCTGTACACACTTCATCAGTCTCTCATTCGCAATTTGACAATCACTTGATAATCCCTCGAATTTCACAGCGGCATCCCCTTTGTGTGGCTGTTGTGCCCTTGGCCCGGAAAGCTGCGTTGTGCCCTTCTCCCTGAGTGCTGCACGGTACGAAGCACCTGTCACTCAAATGACTATCCATCACGTGATCAGTTCTTTCTCCCAGGCTACAAGTAAAGACAGATACATTGGGTACGCAACTACGCATTTCTTCAACCAATTCCAAGGTGCGTATTGAAGATATTGGAAGAACTGTCCACATTTACTCTTCGTCAGCCAACAAGATGAATAGGCCTAACGAACAGGAAAAGCACTAGCCTATGTCAATCTACTATCCCCAGACGTATAAAAGTTGACCTATTCTATTCTGTGTGAAAAATAAATATTCCAAACATAGTCTGGGAGAGTTGTGGGATGCGATCCCAAATTAATACAAGCACTAGCATAAAAAAAAGGTTTTACGCAATGTGGCTGACACAACAGATCAATACATTTAGCTTTCAATGTTGATAAAGTATTAGGCTATTTCTTCACATTATAAGGGCAGCAATGTGCACATGGCAGTAGGCTATAAGCGCAAATCTTCCATTAGCGGGAAAACACCATTATCAAAAGTGACCGCAAATGCGATTATGCATGTAATGCTTTTATTATAAAGGATGTAGCGGTATTGTTAGAGAGGGGTAGGTATTAACCCTACCGAAAGGAAAAGAGTAGGATAGAGAGAGTACCACTACCAGACCCACACACATCAGCAGAAGAGACTGCCTAGAGTGTAGCCTTTTTACCAGATCCCACATCACAGCACAGGGGTAACCCAACCAATAATACCTCATACAATAAGAATGGCAGAGAAATTTAACGGCAACTTCATAGAAACAATTTTACAAGAAAGAACCCAGTCATCAACATTAGAGGATTTGCAATAATCTGTATTACCTCCCAGTGGAGGAGTGCAGAGGGTATGAATGGGGGTGTTCATAGACAAAACAAAGGCCTTAAAATGTCCAAAATCTTCTTGGCCACATGTCAATAGTATCACCCCACATCAATACAGTTCAAATAGCAATAAACCATAAACTTGCAAGCAACCTCCCTTTTAACTACAATGTAAACCCAAACACTTTTGGCAATAATAGTCCAGCGACACTGAACATCAAAGCGAAGCACATTGAAAAAAATAGAAGCTGCAGTGTAAAGCACTGGAACGATAGAGGGAAGCTAGAAAGAGAGAGTGGTCTTAGCTGTTGACTTCAGGCTTGTAGTTGCACTGTCTGTCCGTCTGATGGTTTCTTTGTTTGTATGTCAAAGTTTCGTAACAATGTTGCTACTAGTTGGACTAGTAACCGGAAGGTTGCAAGTTCAAATCCCCGAGCTGACAAGGTACAAAATCTGTCGTTCTGCCCCTGAACAGGCAGTTAACCCACTGTTCCTAGGCCGTCATTGAAAATAAGAATTTGTTCTTAACTGACTTGCCTAGTTAAATAAAGGTAAAAAAAATCATAATAATAATAAAAAATCCATCCCATCAATAACTGGTGCGTTCCCAAAAGATAACAACCCCAATCTAGAGAGGCAATACCGATGATAGAGTTAAAACACTTCACAAACTCAGCACGCTGAAAATAGAGAAGACTTCTGCAGCATTGCACACCCCAATCAAACTGCCGCGCCAACTGAGAGCTACTTCCCAGAGAGCTGAAAGAGCCATCTTTATTTCCTCCTTTCTGACTGCTGATGCGCTCTTAAAGTGGCAGCGCACGGTGAAGGCTCCATGCAGGAATTCGCCACAAGTTGCATTATTTAAAAAAAACTGGTACCCCTTTTTCGTGATATCCAATTGGTAGTTACAGCCTTGGCCCATCGCTGAAGCTCCCCTACGGACTCAGGAGAGGCAAAGGTCGAGAGCCATGCATCCCCCGAAAAAAACACGGCCGCACTGCTCGCTTAATCCGGAAGCCAGCCGCACCAATGTGTGGAGGCTACACCGTCCAGCTGGTGATCGAGGTCAGCTTGCAGGCACCCGGCCCGCCACAAGGAGTCACTAGAGTGCCATGGGACAAGGAAAACCCCTTTCCTAACCCGGACGACACTGGGCCAATTGTGCACCGCCTCATGAGTCTCCCGGTTTCGGCCGGCTGTAACACAGCCTGGGATCAAACCCGGGTCTGTAGTGATGCCTCAAGCACTGCGATGCAGTGCCTTAGACTGCTGTGCCACTCGGGAGGCTAAAGGTGCATTTTCATGGTCAAAATTATCTTTCCCAAACTTGAAACACACGCCACAAGTTTATGTATGCCAGTTAGGCTCTATATTCCTTGTAAAGCAGATTAATGTGCTTAATTTTAAGAAGTTATTTGACCACTTTAGCTGTGGTTCAAACCTTATCAAAGCCTATAGGCCTATGGGCTGGGCTAGGCTACATGAGGTGTGTGACTATGATTCGAAAAAGTCGCAAAAAAAAGACATTGTTTCTTGCCTTATGCTGGGCATCAAGTGATAATATATCATTCACCAGTGATAGGCTAATATTTTTCCCCATCAAACTATTCTTGATTTAATCTTGTCTTTACATATACTAAATTATGTATGTGTGACAAGGCTCGGTTAATTTTCATACCAGCTAGGTAGGCTATACTCCTGTTTTAAAGAGAAGCAATATGCTCAATATTAGGAAAGTTGAGAAATAAATATAGTAGGCCTAGCCTATAGAAAGCTGATGGGAGCCTCCTCTTTTTAATAGAGCCCATCACTCTGTTTTCTCCCGCAATTGCATGGCCTATAGAAATGTTGCGCAACATGAACTCATGGGCTCTTATGAAGTGTTTGATTAGATGTTCAATTTGCATTGATGTCAGAGTGATTAGAGGGACAATAGAGTACTGAGTACCAGGTAATTAAAACGTTTGGTCGGCTACTAATGACCGCCATGACCATCAGAGCTTGGAGAAGCCTAATTACAGTGACTAAACGGTAAACGTGGAATTTGACTGTATTCATGACTCGTGACCACCGGTGTGGTGGTAATATGGTCACCGAAACAGCCCTAGTCAGACCACATCATCCCAATCCTGGCCCAACTCCACTGGCTACCGGTCAACTACAGGATCAACTATAAAATCCTCATGCTTGTATTTAAAGCCTTGATGGGTTGAGCCCCACCTAAATCAACGACCTCATCTCAATCAGTGAGCCACCTCGCACTCTCCACTCCAGCCTCCCCTTAAGGCTTCAAGTCCCCAAGACACATCTTCGAAGTATGGGGGACCGAGCCTTCTGCTCCCGTGCCTATGTATTTTTGATAGTCCTTGTCCCAATCCAAAATGTATTTAGCACCTAGCCCACTATCGCTATTTAACTTGCCTTGATTCTAAATGTTGTTTTATTATATAATTGTAAAAAAATATCCTCAGTAGAGCTTAAGATAACTCTGTAATTAAAAGCGCTATACAAATTAAATGTATTAATGTTATGCACGCACGCACACACAAATACACACACGCACACACACAATAATGCTAAAACAAACAATAGCTATGTCTGAGATCTCATAACAGATAGGTTACGTTACGGTCTTTCCCTGATAAATCATGAGGCAACAAAATTGCCAAATAAAAGAGGAGGCGTCATTAAATTCCCCAGTTTATTTTTCTCTGTCTTGAATGCTTGATGATAGGCACATTTTCCCCATTTCCTCATAAGTGGCGCCTTAGTCCTTTTAATTAGTAATTCAACACATGACATGACAGCCATGACTTGGCAAGACAGTTAATCAATCATTAAGCAGACATTCCCTGGAAGTAACTTCGGCTGTCAAAATCATAGGTCAGTAAGTTCAAAGGTGAAATATGGAGGACTGAGTAAACATGAGAAGAAATGTTTCCTTCTAAATGCAATAGCCTACTTACTGTAAACTGAACAAATAGGACTTCAACTACTCTGTCAAGACCAAAGACTCATATCAAAGAAAAATCTAACATGAACAATTGGTGCGACAAGAAAATGAACTGTTGTAAAAGACCCAGTAAATTCATGAGAACTCTGTAGCTTATAAGAATCAACCCAAGGTTGGACTTCTGGACCTATGCGAGTTGATTCACATCTCAATATCGTCCTTAAAATGGTCAAGCGATTCGGATATCATATTTGCACTGATACCTGATAGATTCCCTCTCTACACAAAGCAGGTAAGAAAAGCTCTATGCGCTGTCTATCTTCAGTCCAGCTGCAGCGGAGCTATGCCTTGGCACATCCCCATAGAGGAGGATTAGAAACAAATGAAACGCCTCAGGCAATTTAGAAGTCTACCTAAGTTAGAGGGTGAAGGAAATGAGGGGAGAACTGTTCGTGGGGTTCCCATGTACGGTAGATGTGCCAACAGAAAGACCTGCAACAATAGCATACCAGTTAAGGTATTCCCTTCAAATCGAGACGCGAATGTCCCATAGTGAATGACAGCATGGGATGTTTAAAGCAACTTTTTGTTTTTTGTTGTTGTCTGCTGTCTGCTGTCGGGTTGTTTTTTTGTTGTTGTCTGCTGTCTGCTGTCTGGTTGTTTTTTTGTTGTTGTCTGCTGTCGGGTTGTTTTTTTGTTGTTGTCTGCTGTCGGGTTGTTTTTTTGTTGTTGTCTGCTGTCGGGTTGTTTTTTTGTTGTTGTCTGCTGTCGGGTTGTTTTTTTGTTGTTGTCTGCTGTCGGGTTGTTTTTTTGTTGTTGTCTGCTGTCGGGTTGTTTTTTGTTGTTGTCTGCTGTCGGGTAGTTTTTTTGTTGTTGTCTGCTGTCGGGTTGTTTTTTTGTTGTTGTCTGCTGTCTGCTGTCTGCTGTCGGGTTGTTTTTTTGTTGTTGTCTGCTGTCTGCTGTCTGCTGTCGGGTTGTTTTTTTGTTGTCTGCTGTCTGCTGTCGGGTTGTTTTTTTGTTGTTGTCTGCTGTCGGGTTGTTTTTTTGTTGTTGTCTGCTGTCGGGTTGTTTTTTTGTTGTTGTCTGCTGTCTGCTGTCTGCTGTCGGGTTGTTTTTTTGTTGTTGTCTGCTGTCGGGTTGTTTTTTTGTTGTTGTCTGCTGTCTGCTGTCTGCTGTCGGGTTGTTTTTTGTTGTTGTCTGCTGTCGGGTTGTTTTTTTGTTGTTGTCTGCTGTCGGGTTGTTTTTTTGTTGTTGTCTGCTGTCTGCTGTCGGGTTGTTTTTTGTTGTTGTCTGCTGTCGGGTTGTTTTTTGTTGTTGTCTGCTGTCGGGTTGTTTTTTTGTTGTTGTCTGCTGTCGGGTTGTTTTTTTGTTGTTGTCTGCTGTCTGCTGTCGGGTTGTTTTTTTGTTGTTGTCTGCTGTCGGGTTGTTTTTTGTTGTTGTTGTCTGCTGTCTGCTGTCGGGTTGTTTTTTTGTTGTTGTCTGCTGTCGGGTTGTTTTTTTGTTGTTGTCTGCTGTCGGGTTGTTTTTTTGTTGTTGTCTGCTGTCTGCTGTCGGGTTGTTTTTTTGTTGTCTATGCAGGGTGGTGTCTCATAAGGTCATAGATGCTTTATGTATGCTTGTCTGACTGAAAATTGGTGTTACTGGCCTTTATCCTGCCATGATCAACTTTCTGTACAACTTAGGGACTCCATAGACTTCTGCCCATTCATGCTGACCTCTTTGACCAAATTAGATTTTTTTAAAATCTGAGTGCTTGATCGGATCATGGGTATGACTGAATGGAAAGTTACACTGCATGTGTAATTGAAATTAGGAAAGTAATCAATTAACAACCTACAAGATGTTTGTGTTGTTTACTTATATTTTCAAGACGGCAAACAGGTACAAAGGAAATTCCCCATCTTGATATCGGTACATAAACACTATCCATTAAGGAAAATCCCAAACAAATCCTAAAAAAAACATGTTTGGAAGATCATTGATAATATTCAAGGACGGATACATTTTATAATCTTCAAAATTAGAACACCTTGATAAAGCATCGACCAATCTTCCTAGATTGTACGTGCACATATTTTAATACAATCCATCAAAATCAAATCAGATATATTGGGCCTTTGGCTCACTGTCAGCACAAATAGGTCAATACGACAGTAATCTATTTCATTCAGGTACCATAGGACAATGCCCACAACGTTTTACTTGCTCACGACATCCATTCTGTGTCCGTCTGCACGTATTGCGGCGGATTCTCTTTAAACAAATTGCAAGCCACGGATGTGGCAACCAGACGCCCCCTGCTGGTATAAAATTCCTTTGCTCTAAACAGTGATTACTGAACCCATTAGCACCACATCCCTGGAGTGCCTGATGTCACAACCCTGTCATTCTGAGTGGTGTCAGGTGCGTGGGCCAGCGCATTGACAGACACACGGCACAACTGTCTGTGTCTCTAACAGAGGAGCACACAGAGGCATTAGGTGCCAGCCCAATTAACGCTGACACGCCCGACAGAAAGAGCTCTCATTTTACGTAATGGGACCGTTACTACAGCTGGCCTCCGTGATCACGTCTCTCAGGGAGACAGAGAGACAGGGAGAGAGAGAGAGAGTCAGTATATGTGTGCGTGAGTTGCTAAGCTGATGTGTGTCTGTGTAGCCTGTAGTGAATCTCTGTGAATATGAATACATCTGGACGTACAAACATGTGTATATGCACTGCATGTAACTTTCTGACAGCACCTGCTACGAAAGAAGAAGCAATAAGCCACTCTGAACTGTTACCCAGTGCTTTCTTCTCACATGTTCAAAAATAACTTTAATCTAGCTTGCATGCTTTACCAGTAGAAGGCAACGGTAGTGAGGTGGTTGTGTTTGGGGATGATGTTTAGGAAACAGCGCTGGTCTAAACAAAAAGAAAAGATGAACAGTACTGTTCGTCATTTTGTACAGCGTGACAATGGGAGCCAAGGTTTTTGTTTGCATAAGCCCCTACCACTAACAGGAGGGTGGAGAGCAGAGGGCGAAGGGAAACACATGTGACAGTCCATCAGTATTATCATTCAGCCAAATCTCTTAGTTCCTATCAGCACTCAGTACTGTACGGACACTTTACTCCGAACTAACATCTCTAAACATAAATCATAGTGATCATCAGTTGTGATTTTAGCATGTAAATCTTCGTGGGGCAAACTGACATTTTTTTTAGATGCATGCCAGCAAAGCCATTACACAACACTGAATAATACATTCATTGGACTATAACAGTGACAAACGATGCCCACAAACTGTTAGGGCCTCCTTAAAGCTGTCCCAACAGCAGAGTCCCAACAGCAGTTCCAAAACCTTACCACTGTTACAACTGGCTATCAGCGGAGCCTTGTCTGGCAGCATGACAGTTCATTCAGCAACATTTACTGCCATTTAAAAAACCATAGCTGATATGGCTGACTTGCTTAAAACAAATGTGACTTGTCTCAGGAAACTAGGCGTATGTCGCGGGTGACTACTTCACAGCAGAGCTACATTTTCAGATATTACTCATTTCTAATTTTGACAGAAAGTCGTTTTCATTTCAAGTTAAAGTGTACTGTTAGCTAGCTAGTTTAGCTGGCTGTCTGGCTCGCTAGCTAACGTTACGTGTATGATCTTTTTATTTGTATCTCAGAGCCATTTGCTTTGCTAGATATAGCCTAATGTTAGCTTGCTAACATTGAACCTGGTTGGTTAGCCAACTGCAGATTCATGCAGGGTAGTAACGTCATGAGTTGGGATTATGGTTCATTGTTTACCTAGCTAGCTAGCTAGCTACACTTCTTAACAAAAGACTCAACTATGCAAGTAACCATTTCAATAGAATGTCACTGCGACAACTGTTGATAGACAGTAGCTGGTAAATTTACTCTGGCTATCTACTCCGATTTCAGAGAAATCTCGTCTGAGTGTGCCAGAGCGCAGAATAACTGATGGATCTATGAACGCCTGACATCCGTTGAATATGGCCCGTGTCATGTCAGTAAACATTGGCAAAAATGTTTTAATTGTTGCCAGCAGCATAGTTGCAGTCACCAACGCTCTGGATAACATAAACACAGCCTAACCAGCTGCTAGGGGGAGTAAAATGGTCAGTGAGCCGTTTTCTCATTTGTGTCTGGAAGTAGCTAGCAAGCTAGCCAATGTTAGCCAGTTAGCTTGGGTGTTTGACTTTTGTTGTTAGGACAGAATGCTCGGATCAACCCTTAAAGAGTTGGATGGGACTAAAGGTTAAGAGGGTGTGAATGATGCTGAATGGGTGTAGACAAAGAAGAGCTCTCCAGTAGGCACCAAAACATTCAGAGGCCATTTTCTCAAAAGTGAGGTTAAAAGTCTATCAATTTTCAAAGCAGAATTATTGTTCCTCAAATGCAGTGTATGATATACCATTTTGTAGCTCTGTGTCTCTGCTTTCATCCATTGTAAAAATAAAAAAAACAATTTAAAATGTTGCTACGTAAGACCGGATCAAGGTGGTCGGTCACAAACTATGGCATAAGCAGATTAGAGCAGATTAGAGGGAATTTCGATAAAGACATTAATGAGCGAGCTAGGACGGACGTAGTCAATATAACTGTTTGTTCAGCATTTTTTTTATTTACAGCGACAAAATTTAGAACATGGGCCATTCTTACAGTATTCTCCTTGTCCACCAAGACAGAACCGTAGGATAAATAAAGGGGGCATATAAGCAAGCGTACAATATTCAATGATGACATTTCTCTATAACAGGCTATAGGCTACATGTGCACCACCAAGTCAGGACAGTAGGCTAAAGTATGAGGGTGAAATGGCTACTAACAGCTTACTACACACGCTACACTTAGTATTACTTTCTTAGCTATGGTATACACACATCCCTGGCATATTACATAATTTATGCAGCAGCATACAAGACATGTTAGGACTCACCTTGTTGTGCAGTGCTCACTTGAACAGGAAGCTGGCGCTGCATTCCTTTGTGGGCACATTTTGCCATCAAACTTTGTCAAAGTCTGGCATTCTCTGGATGTATGGTGCTTTCAAGACAAGTGGGAAGTTGAAAAAAAAACAAGGTCAAATCATGACGTTAGTGACCTTCAGGTCGGAGCTCTAGGGTTCTCGACTTAGAATTCTGAGTTGGATGAGCTTTCAAAATGTATTTTTCCAGTCGGAGCACTTTTTTTCCCCCAGAGTTCCCAGTTGTCTTGAACTCACTGAGGTCTGAGATTTCCCAGTTCTGAGTTTCCAGTTGTTTTGAAAACGACAGAATTCATGCTGGATTGACAGCATGGCCAATGTTGAATGTTTATCCTTCCAAGCTTGTAAAAAAAGACCCTTAAACCAAGACTTGGACCACACATCCACTCCACTGAATAGCAAGCTAGTGATTGCTTTGCAATGCTTGCAGTTAGCCACTGATTCCTGATTCCCTCCTTCCATTGTGAAATTTGCGATTTCCAACTCGTTGTGCAATGTTTATGTCCAAAGGCCGATGAGCACCGATATACGTTTTATCAATAATTTCACGGGTTGAAAAGAATTTGCCAGTAGATTGTCGACTTGATTCATGATGATGACTGCTAGCTTGCTAGCTAAGATTTTGAAAGTCAGTCCAATCAAAATTACTGTAGATATAACGTGAGTTGACATTTTATCTGTGGCCAATGACCTTGAGCCTTCTTGGATGGGCACTTCTAATTCAACTCTATGACAGCTCCCAAGGGGCTTGATTTTTTTTTTGCTCTCCGTGTAGATTTTGCGGTGATAGTGTCCCTATGAGTGACAGAACACTGAGCCAAACACGGCACAACTAGAAAACATTACCAACCCCTACGCTCCGTATTTTCAGATGGCTGCCGCACCACCACAGAAAGCACTGAGCTAGGCTGAAACACCTGCATTTTGGAGCTGCAAAATGATGCAAGTCAGTGTCCAGTTGTCTTTTGTCAGGAATTCACCATTGCCTCTTGAAGAATAATTCACCTGTAGATAGGACTACTTGCAGCTACTTGCTATGAGAACTTGACCAACCAGTTTCGAACACATCACATAAAACATCTGTAATGAACTCTTTTTATTATGAGGTCCTGTGTTCAATAACCCATGAACTCACCTCAAACCTCAACAAAAGAGCAATAATTGTTTTATATGCTTTCTCGTAAAAGGAGGTTTCCGTTCTTTATAAGATGAAAGACCCCCATATTAAAATATTGTTTACCACGCCACACAAATAGTTGTACAGTCTAAAACAGAAATAGGTTAATCCTAGCAAATAGGTTAATCCTCAAACCAACAAGATTTCAGCTGTTTGCCCAACTATCAATACATTAGATTCGCGCCTTCCATTGGCTAGGTATCCCCCTTTCCCTTTCCTTTCCATTTGTTTCTGGAAGCGCGCCCTCATGGTGCACTACAGCTGTCAAGAGCAAAGTCATAGTCGCTAGTTGTGCGCAAGGCACAGACGTGAAGCATACCTGCAGTCTGCACGCACAACCATGACTTGTTATTTCCAACGTAGTAACTTTCTAGCACTTATCATAATATTGATGTGACAGCAGGCCTACTGGCGTTTGCAAACTTGTCAGTTTGAAAATTAAACAAACATGTAACCATACCATATCAGATAAATATAGGCATAATGGAAAGGGAAACGAAAGGGCCTAATAGGAAAACCAATAACATGCAGCAGCATAAAATATAAAGAATAACATATAAATATAAAGTCTACTCCACATAATAGGAAAATAATCATATAAATATCACTCGGCTTACTACTACCACTACAGCTACTACTACAACAAATACTAATACTAATAATATAGCCTACTATTTCTAATCAATTGTTACTGTGATAATGATCAATTCATTGTTTTATTTAGGCCGAATATACATTTCTCCAGGCGAAAGTCTGCTTTCTGATCATGTTAAATAGCATTACATAATCCTGGACGCCTGAAGTCGCTGAACGACAATCATGTTACACATAATTGGGCAAATGATGTACAATTATCAGCAAGTGGCTCATGTGCCTCACACTGAGCTAAACCACTTAAAAAATATATATATTTTATATCCTTTATGCGCAAAAGGGCATCTATCAATGCAGACTACAAAGTTGCCAGCCAATGTAATTTAGACCATTAATAAACACTATCACTGAAATGCATAATGAAAGCATTATCTTACCGTTCTGGGAATCATTTTTTTCAGTGGAGGTTTCTTTTCTAGATCCCGTGCGCATGTGAAATGGCCTTTAAACGGCAAATACAGAACGTATTTCAAAATTACAGGTATGTAGAGGAATCAATAAGGTTTGTGAGACAGAGTCGCCTCCACCCGTAGCGCTGAAATACTTGTGAAGCTTGTGAAACCACTCTGCAAGGAATTGAAACAAATTAGCACACGGCTCGCCCACTCTGTCGACTGCGCTGGGCGCTCAGAAATGCACGAAAAACACTATACAATTGGAAAATGATGTCGCTCACGCAATTGAAACCATAACAAAGCATTTTCACAATTCACTGTTTTGGCAAAAGGTTAAGGGATTTGGCTGGAGAAATGTAACCACACACAAATTCATAGACCGAGTTATGGATGCAAGGACTGACCATCCATGGTATCAAAATGATAGTTCTAACCATGTTTTGAGGCTATACAGTGTTAGTTTACATATACTTTCTTTACAAACATTGGAAAAACATGCATTTAGGTTAGCTTCTGATGGGATACGACAGTTGAACTAAACCCAAGGGGAATTTTAAAATTATACTCTTTAAGAATCAATGGGTTTAAGCTTTATCATGAATTAAACATTCCAAAAATGGATGTAGTAACTGCAGATTGTCCCATTAAAAGGTACAGCAATTGGTATTCATTTATGTGAAGTAGTTTATATTCTAAATTGATCAGAGAATGACCCTGGATTAAGGATATTCAGAGGTCAAAAGACAAGAATACTTGAATCTTTAATGTCTTACCAAACAAACCATAATTCAGTGAATATTAACTGTGCCAGAATCCCACTGTTTGTTTCGCAACCTTTTGTTTCGATGTTTGTCCATGTTCTCATGCACACTTGACCACACAAAGGTCATGTGACTGTTTACACATCAAAAACTATCTCTCCAATCCCACATGACCGCCCACACTAGACCCAACATACCAGCAACAAACTCATCCACGGTTACAATGGACAAAGGGCAGGGTTCAATGTCAACCAGTTGGGTGACCTTCCAGCCTCACATTCTTGGGCATACAGGGATACCTCAGTGTATTGCTAAGGAATGATATTTATTGTGAAGTTGGCCCTCCACCCCTCATGGTAAAGAAGTCTCTAATTAATCCATGAACCTTGCTTGTTTTGCCAGCACACAATTGTTGTCATAACACTCCCAACTAGCAAAAGCTACCAACAGGTATTCTGAGTAATATGAGTAACTCCCTCTCTTTATCAATGAGATCATTATCTATCCATTCAACCTATTGCCCAGTATTCTGTCTATAGCCCTCTATCAGGAAACATGCTTTGTGTGTGACCACCATTATCTCTGACACTCATTATTTGTCTCAGCACACCTCTGGGTGATTCTCTGATAAGCTGTCTCTGCTGTTGTTTTTGCAGGATAAACAGAAACAACCAATTCTAGCAATTCCCAGCACCATGACCATCACAAGGCAAAAGGAACCTACAGTACCACGTCCTGCAGCAGTACAAGGGGAAAGGAGTCAGAACTGATTTACAGAGCCTCACAAATGTCTGGACAACAATCAAAGGGAACCAGTGCATCACAATTTAGAGGGTTCACCCAGGTCAGAAGAGAGCTGCCAAGTTCTTACTTTGTAGATTTAAGGAGAAAGGGAAGGGGGAGAGAAGGCGGGGTGCAAGGAAGGGAATAGCAGCAGGTAGCTGGAGAGAAATAAGCAATAGAGAAATAATGAGAGGATTACGATATTATGTACACATAGAGTTGGATACTGTGACATCGAGTGGAGTATGCATGTTTAAGAAACAAGACCTGTGACAGCGGTCGGAGAGACTTTGGTGGCTAAGCCTCTGCCTGAACACACTGTAACAATGGCAGCCCACAGAAGCCCTCTTGGCACAATTCTCAGGTTCAAGCATTTCACAAGATGTGTCTTGTTACTCCTGCAGCTGAGGCTGGTGCTGCTGACAGCTGACATGACACCAGTCATAGTGTTTGTCAAGAGAGCACGTTATAAATTAGCACAGGAGACAGCTGAATAACTCACTAAGCTTTGATAAATGTTGCCTTGAGAGTGATCCAGTATTACCAACTGGGAGACATAGTAATAGAAGGTTATCATATCCTCTGGCTGGAAAGATGACAAGATCAGGATTTGCAGGGAAACACATGAAAAACATAGAACCATGTCAGACATCAGAAGTGGAAACGTCCCATTGCTGGACGGGATCATTTGTCTGGAATCATTAGGGATGCAGGCTGAATGTTAATGTGTGGCTGCAGGCCAAAGTCCTCCAACTGGCAAGTGGCAGTCTGGCAGCTGCTGCATGCATGAGCTTCATAGCAGCAGATTTTTTTGGAGCTCTGCTGCCCATCTCAGTACAAGAGAGGAAGCTGATCTGGCCCACTCCAACCATCCTGAGACAAATGATTAAATGAGTGATTGGAATGAAAGAATTGAGGCTTGCGGCATGTGTTTTTCTCTTGTCTCCAGGAACTCACACCCTCCTGACTGAGATGAACTTGTTCCATTCCTGGATAACTAAAGCAGGGTCAGCCAATGGCGGCCCTCGTGCCAGGTTTTTTGGCCCCCCAAGTTTTCTGAGTAAGTTTTAATTGTTGGACATGAAAGACTGTAAAAACACCAAGAAATCAGCTCGTGATTTTCATTTCAAGAAACCCGTTCCCAACTATTCCCAACCATAATAGAGAGACACGTGATCGTATAAAAATGTAGGAATGTTTTGAAATGATTCTGTTTTAGTCAAACAAATCTGTTTGGGCTTCAATTTGCAGTCTACTAATTATTTGTAATTATGTTCTGGCTCCCTGACCATCCCCTCAAGAATAAAATCGGCCCCGCGGCTGAATCGAGTTGATGATCTCCGCCCTAAAGGATGACTTTTTACCACATTCATTCAGTAAATGATCAACTTAATTAATAAGGCATTGAAGCACAGTAAAGTCCAGCAGACCAGGAACCATTGGAAGGCTGTCCTTGAGCTGGCCACAGGGGGATTGTTGGGTGGATTATGAATGTGTTGGCTGATAGCCATCCCTTTTGTCAAGCTCTTTCTGGCATTAAACCAGCTTGAATCATAACCTTACGTCAATACATTGACTCTACTAATGTACTGACGTCAGTGTTGGGGAAATGATATCGACTTTTATCAGGGAAAGCAGTCGGGTATTATCAGAAATGGTAATCAACCCAACCATATTGAACCGTGGATGGCTGGAATATTTAAGTGTAAAGTGCTTGTATAATAAACAGCTTTCCGGAAAGTTTTAAACCTGCAGGAGATGGAAATTTGTACCATTGATTGCTGTGTGAGAAAATGCAGTACTCACAGGTCAACGTGGTACATGTACACAGTATATACTTCAGATATCTCGTAAATAGGGCTCTGACATTAAAGAGTGGTCCATCATTTACTGCCTGGTTGATATTTGAGGGAGAAATCACCAAGTTAGCATCATGTGGAGAGTGTTTCATGGAGGAACAGGTAGGGAGGTCAAAACTCAAACAAAAAATCATGCCTCTGTGTGAAGACCAAAATGTTTATGTTTCGCACAAATCCAGGACTGTACTGTCACAGGGAAATGTGACATTTCTCATTGATTGCAATCTTAAATAAAAATGCCTCAGACTTTTTCTGCATTTGACCTCTGCCGCAGGAGATAAATGCTCTAGGACGTGGCTGTCCAACCCTGTTCCTGAAGAGCTATCGTCCTGTAGGTTTTCATTTCATCCCTCATCTAGCGCACCTGATTCTAACAATTAGCTGGTTGAAAAGCTGAATCAGGCCGGTTACAACTGGGGTTAGAGTGAAAACCTGCAGGAGGGTAGCTCCCCAGGAACAGGGTTGGACAGCCCTGCTCTAGGAAAAGACAGTAGGATAGTTGTGTTTTGATCAGAGGTTTTAAAAACAACCTTTAACATGGACATTGTTCACGCTTTCTTTTCAGTATTTTCTTAACGAGGAAACTGCATTGCTTAAGATTATGCCGTCAACAGTGCCTCTTAGGAAAATAAATACAGCTGTTATTCAAGTGTATTTAAACGGAGTTATGATGCGATTAACTGAGGTCACCACTATTTAAAGTGCCAGGGTTAAGTCACTGTTATTTTTAGATGCACCACACAAAGAGGGATATTCAGCTCCATAATCATACATGTCATGGGGTTGACACAACTTTTATGTGTGTGGTTATGGTTCTTCTGGTGTTTTCTCTGAGAAATGTTCCACTTGATTATTCCACTGGCCCATGAGAAATCCAGGGAATATCTATTTATCATAGCTAATGAATAAATGACATCCTGTCTATGTGACATGGCTACATGACTAAGTGTATGTTATCCTCACGGATTCTATTCAAGGTTCTACAATGACATTGTCTCATAAATGTCCCAAAACGAAGTACAGGAGTGCTCATGCTTAATAGTCAAGGGAAAGATAGGGCAATTGACCACTGTTCGCCCATAAAACGGCATGTCGGCTGCAGGTTATTAAACACACTGTTGGCTGCACAGCGTTTGGGCTCCGAGGCAAGTTTAAGGGCACATAGCAGCAGCCGCTCCCGTTTCTGCCTCATTTGAAATGAGATTGAGTGCCATACATTCAAATGGACTCTAGATGTTCTAGATTCAGATCCATTCAAGGAAATTGGACAGGAAAAGCTCCTCTCAGGGTCTCTTGTTCAAGTGCTGCCCATCCTACCTGACACACAACAGATGGTGACGATGACCTCTTTGGCATACAGTCGGTCTCACGCCCCCCCCCCGCCATAAGAACACAGCAGGGGAGGCATTTTTCCAATGAGTCTCGTTGCAACATCAATGGCAATCCAGTGTACTGCATCCCTTATCCATTGCGATGGCATACATGACACCTGATGTAAGACGAAGCACAATCTATGAATTACCCATGAGAGCATACTGTTGCTCTCTGCTGTTTGTTCAAAGTCTTAACCATGTGTCAAACTCAGACAAATAAAAAGACAAACCACTTCTTCTCCAATTAGACATACGGTACTTCTCTAGTTTGAATCTTCAGAATCCAGACGATTTACTGCCTTTAACAACAGAGATACAACTACTAAAGCATCTCCCTCTTGGGTTAAATGCGGCAGACACATTTCATTTGAATGCATTCAGTTGTACAACTGACTAGGTATCCCCTTTCCTTTCTCTTTTCCCTCTCACTGAGGAGCTTGAGGTTTCCATTATAGGGACCAGCCAGTGAGCAGAGTAAAACAGTGATAAATCGTAAGCAGGGGGAACAACGCATGAAACAAATGAAGTACAGTGCTGTGTGTCTCCCCAGCCATGTCTACCCTTTATGCCTCATATTCAAAGAAATTGAACTGTAGCACCTTCCTAGACCCTGAATCTCAAGTGTCATGGTGATTAAGCTGTGTTTGTACAGTAAAGAACGGTTTACATTTCTCATGTCGTCCCCTGGAAGACACCATGGATAAAGCAAACAAACACCAGTATATAATACCTGCGAATGGAAACAAAGATTCTAAATTCATTTATTGTCAGGTTTTACCAAGTCAAAATGCAATTGTACTGTTAAATAACCTCTGACTGAAAAACAATGCAAATGTTGGTTGTTCTTTTGTCGATGGAGTTTTCATTTTTACATTTTTAAATGTAACCTTTATTTAACTAGGCAAGTCAGTTTAAGAACAAATTCTCATTTACAATGATGGCCTATACCGGCCAAACCCTGACGACGCTGGGGACGCTAGACTCTGCAGTTCTATGAACTATGTGACAAGTTGTGGTCCCAAGGTGTTATGTCATTTGGATGTCAAATTTGTTGATATAATTTCAAGTGACAGGCCACATCGATTGGTCCTTCAACTTGGAGTTTTCGAACAACAGTGTTTAAGTCAACAATAAAACATACTTTTCCCTGTGGGATTTCAATGTGACATTCCAACACAGATGGAGAAAGAACAAACATAAGGACTAAATATGGGAAATTCATCCATTTAGTCTAAAGGTTACTGCACTGATGAAATTCCTCATGGAATTGGCCGTGTCCAAATACGCATACTTGCATCCTAAATAGTAGGCCATTTGAGTATGTGAAAAAACAAAGTTTTATAGTACATGAAATTTAGAAAATCGAGTATACTTTAGATTTGATTGATTTATTAGGATCCTCATTAGCCGACACCAATGGCGACTGCTAGTTTTACTGAGGTCTGACAAATAACAAAAAATGCATTTAAAAACAGTGCTACATGTAGTGTGTGTGTGTGTCTATCTATCAGTTTCAGATACATGTCAGTACATACACACAACAAGTAGGACACGTGGGGGAGAGGCTGTGTGCCGTGAGGTGTTGCTTTATTTGTTTTTTGTTACCAGGTTTGCTGTTCACTTGCGCAATATGAGATATAAGGTATTTCCATGCAATCATGGCTCTGTATAGTACTGTATATTTCCTTGAATTTGTTCTGGCCCTGAGGACTGTGAAAAGAACCCTGGTGGCATGTCTGATTGAGTAAGTGTGTGTGTCAGCGCTGTGTATAAGTTGATTATGCAAACAATTTGGAATTTCCAACACATTAACGTTTCTAAAAAAAACAAGAAGTGATGCTGTCAGTCTTTCCTCATCTCTTAGCCAAGAGAGACTGGCATGCATAGTATTAATATTAGCCCTCTGATTACAATGAAGAGCAAGACTTGCCGCTCTGTTCTGGGCCAGCAGCTTAACTACTGTATGTCTTTCTTTGCAGCACTTGACCATATGACTGGACAATAATCAAGATAAGATAAATCTTGAGCCTGCAGAACTTGCTTTGTGGAGTATGGTTTCAATAAAGCAGAGCATCTCTTTATGACGGACAGACCTCTCCACATCTTTACAACCATTGAATCCTTATGTTTTGACCATGACAGTTTACAATCTAAGGTAAAACCAAGTAATTTAGTCCCTTCAACTTGTTCAACAGCCAAACCACTCATTACCAGATTCAGCTGAGGTCTAGAACTTATGGAATTATTTGTACAAAATGCAATTATCTTAGTTTTAAAGCTATTAATGACCAGTTTATTACTTGCCACCCCATTTGAAAACTGACTGCAACTCTTTGTTAAGGGTTTCAGTGCCTTCATTAGCTGTGGTTGCTGAATATGGTATGGTTGAATAATGTTTAATGCCAGTGGCAGGTCATTGGTAAAAATAGAAAAGAGTAGAGAGCCTAGAGAGCTGCCCTGCGGTACATCACACTTTACATGTTTGACATTAGAGAAGCTTTAATTAAAGAAAAGGGGTTTTATTATATATATAGCTCTGAATCCACAATATGGCAGAGGTTGAAAAGCCATAACACATACGTTTTCTCAACAACAGGTTATGGTCAATAATATCAAAGGCTGCACTGAAATGTAACTATACAGCTCCCACAATCTTCTTATTGTCATATGGGCTATTTTGAACCCTTTCCTGGTTAGTTTATCAGAGATAGACATAATTTGAAAAATAAAAAAAACTGGAGAAAAAAACAGTTCCGCAGTCCAGTAATCAGTTGGTGTGTGTAAGTGTGTGGTTATGTGTGCTGTGGGGTTGAAGCTATGCACCCATAGGCTTGGCTCTCTCATCTCTTCCAGGCTTTTGGGAGGGAGGGTGGACAATGAGATTGTGTTACGGATACAGTTATCCTGTGTGTGTGTGTATCCTGTGTGTGTGTTTCTTTTCTCTCCTTCTCCCCTCACAGGTGAAAATCATCACTCCCCAATCAATCATCAATCAGAAGACACACCTCCTCCTACTTCCTACCCTATCACAGTTCCTTCCCCATGGTTTAAAAACCCCATCATTTGTTTGCTCTAGAGCTCAATCTCTCTGTAAATGCCATGTCTGTAGGTCTCTGTGTTTCACTCTCGCTTTATGTCTTAACCTCTCTTTTGTTTGAGCACCTCCATAGCACTTTAGCACTCCCCCCCCCCATTACCGTGTGTTTATAAATAAACCTGGAGTTTGACGGTAGATTTCTGTTGTCGTGGTTATTTCGTTCACACTTTTACTTTGTCACAATAATAATTTGCATGAGGGATGTTATGGGTCTTTACCATTACCATCCCCCCTAGACTGTCGGGCCAAAAGGGATTTCGTAACATAAGTGGGTGCTCATCCGGGATATGTCATAACTGACACCCATGCCGCTCATGTAGATTGTTGTAGTGGTATAGTTCAGTGTTGAGCGTCATAGCTGAAGTAGCATTAGTGTTTGCTATTTTCTTTGGCACTTGTGAAGTAGTGTAAAATGACTACTTTTGATTTGAAATCCTTTTTGGATAACCCTTCGTGGGAGGTTTTTGACAAATGTCGTAGAGTTGATTTAATGACCTTGGCTGACCATTATTCCGTATCGATTCCGCAGAGTTTAGTTAAGGCGGCGGTTAAACAGTTAGTATTAAATGTATTGTTGGAAGAGCAGGTGCTTGTTTTACCGCTGCCTGAGTCTACTACCCCTGTAGGGGATGTTGCTGCTCCTGTAAGCCCATTGGTGTCTGATAATGAGGGAGAGGCTAAAACACCAGCCACATTGTCCCGTTTTGATCCACTCTCCCCACTGTCAAATGGTGATGCCAGGAAGGATGTCCGTTTAGCACAGTTCCAACTGGAGGTGGAAGAGAGAGCCCAAATTAGGTGAGAGACTCTCCAGTTGGAGATGTGTAAAATTGAGGCAGAAAAGGAACGAGAACAAAGGCAGTTGGAGTTCAAAATGCGCCAGATGGAACTGGAGGCAGAGACAGCAAGGCTAGCCTTCGTTCCTACTGTGCCTGTTTGTGAGCCGTCCTCACCTGCTGTGTCCTCAAACACGTTTGACATTAGTAGGCAGATTGCCTTAGTACCTTTGTTGAGAGTCAGAGGTTGACTCCTATTTGTGTGTATTTGAGCGTATAGCCGTAGCATTGAAATGGCCTGAAGAGGTATGGTGTCTATTACTTCAGTGTAAATTAACTGGTAAAGCCCAAGAGCCTCTAGAGGACAGTTTGAATTATGAAGTGGTCAAAGCTACTGTTCTTCGTGCCTATGAGCTTGTGCCTGAGGCATACCGACAGAGATTTAGGTCTCATAGAAAGTCTTCTAGTAAGACTTATGTGGAATTTGCTAGAGACAAGGGAAATCTGTTTGATAAATGGCATGCTGCTAGTAAGGTAACTGATTTCAACTCTCTCCGGGAGTTAATCTTGTTGGAAGAGTTTAAAAATTGCTTACCCGAACGCATTGTAGTTTACCTAAACGAACAGAAAGTATCCTCCCTGGCAGAAGCGTCTGTGTTGGCAGACGAGTTTGTGTTGACACACAAGAGTGTGTTTTCGGCTCAAACTGAGAGTAGAGCCACTGAGTTTCCTACCTTTAGCCCTAGTCGGCCAGCAGTAGTATATCAAGCACGCCAGAAGAATGAGCGTCCCTGTTTCTATTGTCATAAAGTAGGACATATGATTAATGATTGCTTCCTGCTTAAACGCAAACAAGGGATGCCTCTTCGTGCCAAGCCACCAATAGGTGTTGCTCTAATTCGTACGGTTGAGAGGTCTGCAACAAAACAGGTGCCTCAGGGTAACTGTAGTTTGAAGGTCGCAGTCCCCGACCGCAGTTATGAACCATTCATTTTCGAGAGGTTTGTGTCCCTAACGAATGACGAAGCGTCTCAGCGTCCGGTTAAAATCCTTAGAGATACTGGTGCGGCGCAGTCGTTTATATTGTCTGATGTGTTGCCCTTATCTGACGATACATACTGCGGTTCCAGTGTGTTAGTGCAGGGTATTGAAATGGGTTTTGTCCCAGTGCCATTGCACTTTGTGAAAGTACACTCTGAGTTAATCAGTGGAATATTCAGAGTGGGGGTACGTCCTATGTTGCCAGTGAAAGGTGTGACCTTTATAATGGGTAACGATATTGCCGGAGGAAAGGTAGTACCCGTATTGGAAGTATTGGATAAAAGTGACCACTCTCTCTCGAATGAGCTGGCACAGAGTTATCCACATGTGTTCCCCGCTTGTGCTGTCACTCGTGCTCAGGCACGACAAGAGGGTGACGTGATAGATTTGTCGAACACTGTTCTGTTCAAAGAGGTTGATCAAGAAGATGGACTGACAAACAGCCCAGGAAAGAATCAAAGAACGTTGAACTTATTGCTGAGGCAATACAGTTACCAGTCACTCGTGAGCAGCTGATTGCTAACCAAAAGGTTGACAACAAGCTTGCTAAATGTTTTTCTAATGTTGTCTCATTGGAAGATGTGAAGAAGAAGAACGTGGCTTACTTCATTGATGGTAATCTCCTCATGCGTAAATGGAAATCCCATGTTGACGCGGATGGAGATTGGAATGCTGTTTACCAAATAGTGATTCCTACAGCCTTTCGACAAAATGTGTTATCCCTTGCTCATGATCACCAGTGGTCTGGTCATTTAGGAATCACAAAAACTTATGATCGGATCCTTCGACATTTCTTTTGGCCGGGTTTAAAACAAGATGTGGCTCAGTTCTGTCGGACATGCCACACATGTCAGATAACAGGAAAACCAAATCAGGTTATTCCTCCCGCTCCTCTTTGTCCCATACCTGTCATAGGTGAACCATTCGAGCATGTGGTGGTTGATTGTGTCGGACCGTTACCGAAGACAAAATCGGGTAACCAGTTTTTGTTAACGATAATGTGTATGGCTACAAGATACCCCGAGGCCATTCCTCTGAGAAGGATTACAGCCCCGGTAGTGAGTAAAGCCTTAATAAAATTCTTCACGACATTCGGGTTACCTAAGGTGGTACAAAGCGATCAAGGTACCAATTTTCTATCCAAGCTCTTCAAGCAGGTGTTAAAATCCTTGTCAATTATGCACCGTGTGTCAAGCGCCTATCACCCAGAGTCTCAGGGTGCGCTTGAAAGATGGCATCAGACACTGAAGTCTATGCTACGTAAATATTGTTTGGCATCTGAGAAAGATTGGGATGAGGGAGTTCCTCTAGTTTTGTTTGCTGCTCGTGAAACTGTGCAGGAGTCCCTAGGTTTCAGCCCGGCTGAACTGGTGTTTGGTCACACAGTGAGAGGACCAATGAAAGTCCTTAAAGAACAGTTCTTGTCCCAAGAGTTGTGTACCAGAGATGAGAATGTGTTGGACTACGTTAGTCGCTTTCGTGAGCGCCTACACCAAGCTTGTGCTCTCGCAAAGGAAGCTCTGTCTTCCTCACAGAGGAGCATGAAAAGACACTATGATAAAGAGGGTGTTTCTCGTCCACTACAGCCAGGTGACCAAGTACTGGTGTTATTACCTGTTCCAGGATCTTCACTGTCAGCTCGTTTCTCTGGTCCTTATTTGATTGAAAAGAAAATAAGTGAAACTGACTATGTGCTTCAAACTCCTGATAGACAACGCCAATCTCGTGTGTGTCACATTAACATGTTGAAAGCTTACCACACCCGACCCATCACACAGTTAAAGAGTTCAAAAACAGAGGAAGGTACTGCTGTCTCCTCTGCTACTACTGCTATGATAGTGGACTGTCATATTGATGATGTTGATGGCTTGGAGTTGCGCAATACTCAGCAGCAGTGTGTTAGATTGCCCAACTCAGAAATGCTGCTGTCTATCCAATCCGGTCTGGTTCATTTAACGGATGGACAGGCCAATGATATTGTGAGGCTACTACACAGTTTTCCATCTCTCTTTAATGACGTTCCTACTCGCACAAATGTGTTGGAACATGACATTAATGTTGGAAATGCTACACCTATCAAGCAACACCCATATCGTATCAACGCTTCCAAGAGGAAGATAATGAGGGATGAGGTGAGATATTTGTTGGAGAATGACCTGGCTAAGCCAAGTTCAAGCCCTTGGAGTTCTCCTAGCATTCTAGTTCCTAAACCTGATGGTACGGATTATCGAAAGGTAAATTCTGTCACAATGCCAGATTCGTTCCCGTTACCCCGACTGGACGACTGTATCGACACTATTGGTGCTGCTAAGTATGTAACTAAGTTAGACCTCTTAAAAGGTTACTGGCAGGTTCCGTTAACTTCACGTGCTTCTGAGATTTCTGCCTTTGTGACCCCAGACAACTTCCTACAGTACTCAGTCATGGCTTTTGGGATGCGAAATGCACCAGCCACCTTCCAACGACTGGTTAACTCCATATTAGCTGGCGTTCCTAATTGTAGTGCATACCTTGATGACCTAGTGATTTATTCGTCTGAGTGGTCAGATCATGTTGACTCGCTAAGGGTAGTATGTGAACGGTTGGCAGCTGCTTCTCTAACCCTGAACTTGGCAAAGTGCGAGTTTGGGAAGGCTACTGTTACCTATCTCGGTAAAGAGGTTGGCCATGGACAGGTGCGCCCTGTTGATGCCAAGGTCTTGGCTATAACTGCATTCCCTGCACCTACCACCAGACGAGAGCTACGCCGCTTTTTAGGGATGGTTGGCTACTACCGTAGCTTCTGTAAAAATGTCTCTGCGGTAGTTGCTCCATTGACCGATTTGCTTAGTCCGGCAAGACCATTTGTGTGGTCCCCTGATTGTAAGAGCGAAAGCACTCTTATGTAGTACACCTGTACTTGCTGCTCCAGATTTTGAACAACCGTTCAAACTTGAGGTAGATGCTAGTGCCAGAGGTGCTGGTGCTGTTCTACTGCAGCAGGACAAGAGTGGAGTGGATCATCCCGTTTGTTATTTTTCCCCTAAATTTAATAAATGTCAAACAAACTATGCGACAATAGAACAAGAAGCTCTTGCTTTGTTGTTGGCTCTGCAATACTTTGAAGTATACATTGGTTCCAGTGCCCTACCAGTGATTGTGTATACTGACCATAACCCCTTAGTTTTTCTCCACCGAATGTACAACCAGAACCAGCGCCTTATGCGTTGGGCGCTGATTGTACAAAATTATAATTTGGAGATCCGTCACAAAAAGGGTTCAGATAATGTGTTGGCAGATGCTTTGTCTCGTGTGTAATAATTGTTGTGTTTTGCAAGGTTGTTGCTTTGTTGTTGTGAGTATTCATGGAAATACTGTAGTCGCAACCCCTAGGGTTGCTCTTTTAAGGGTGGGAGTGTTACGGATACAGTTATCCTGTGTGTGTGTGTATCCTGTGTGTGTTTCTTTTCTCTCCTTCTCCCCTCACAGGTGAAAATCATCACTCCCCAATCAATCATCAATCAGAAGACACAACTCCTCCTACTTCCTACCCTATCACAGTTCCTTCCCCATGGTTTAAAAACCCCATCATTTGTTTGCTCTAGAGCTCAATCTCTCTGTAAATTCCATGTCTGTAGGTCTCTGTGTTTCACTCTCGCTTTATGTCTTAACCTCTCTTTTGTTTGCGCACCTCCATAGCACTTTGTCATCACCTGTGAGTATTGTTTTTGGTTATGGTGTTTGTTTGTTGCTGGTGGGAAAAGGGGGAAACCAAGACAAGTCGCCCATGGGCATACACTACCCGTAGGTGAACTTTGTTAAATACACTAGTTAGAACTGGACGGACCACCCACTGTATTTTTGGTTAGTTAGTTAGCTGTTGTTAAAGTAGGCTAGTCTAGCTTAGGGGTGTTTTTGTAAATTGTTTCTTTCCTTGGGTCCAGCTCAGCCCCTTTTCCTGCTCCCCCCCCCCCCCCCCCCATTACCGTGTGTTTATAAATAAACCTGGAGTTTGACGGTAGATTTCTGTTGTCGTGGTTATTTCGTTTACACTTTTACTTTGTCTCAATAATTTGCATGAGTTATGTTACGGGTCTCATTACCATCCCCCCTAGACTGTCGGCCCAAAAGGGATTCGTAACAGCTTGTCATAGCTGATGTAAGCAATGTCCCCAAGCACTCTGGCAGCTTTCATGGCTGGGTTATTTCCTCTTCTGGCGCACAGTTTCAGGATAGTCCTCTTTGAGGATTATGTACATTCCTCTCAAGTTCTTGGCTCTTTCCAGAACAGCTACCTTGTCCTTGAACCTCAGAAACATGACCACATTTGGCTTGGGCCTGTCACCTGGGCCGGTGGGTTTTCCGTCCACAACAATGTTGTTCCGCCTTCATTGTCCCTCGAGATAATCAGATTTTTCTGTCATTGTTGTCATGGATTCACATACAGAAATGATGTCGTCTCACAATGACTGACAGATTTCTGTCATTTTTCCATTTTCCTGTTGAAATATCATGTTCATTTTTGTCACGCCCTGGTCGAAGTATTTTGTGTTTATCTTCATTCATTTGGTCAGGCCAGGGTGTGGCATGGGTTTTTGTATGTGGTGTGTATGTATTGGGATTGTAGCTTAGTGGGGTGTTCTAGTTAAGTCTATGGCTGTCTGAAGTGGTTCTCAATCAGAGGCAGGTGTTGATCGTTGTCTCTGATTGGGAACCATATTTAGGCAGCTATATTCTTTGAGTGTTTTGTGGGTGATTGTCCTTAGTGTCCTTGTTCCTGGCTTTGTTAGTTTACACAAGTATAGGCTGTTTCGGTTTTCGTTACGTTCATTACGTTTGTTTTTGTAGTGTTTGTATTGATTCGTGTTTACGTTTGTTTATTAAACATGGATCGCAATCTACACGCTGCATTTTAGTCCGACTCTCCTTCACCACAAGAGAACCGTTACAATTTTGGCTTTTTATCTAGTAGAATTCACTGCATACATTTTCTTTTCACTGACATTCTTGCACTGACTCTATTATGCACACTCACTGAACTCCACCCACACACTCATACATACTACACTGACACTCCAACACACGCACGCACTCTGTTAAGGTTTTCTTCTGTCAAAGGAGAGGAGGACCAAAACGCAGTGTGGTTATCTCGATACATTTTTAATAAAGATAATAACGAACAATACAAAACACTAAACGTAATGTGAAAACCCAAAACAGCCCTATCTGGTGCAAACAAACACAGAGACAGGAACTATCACCCACGACATACCCAAAGAATATGGCTGCCTAAATATGGTTCCCAATCAGAGACAACGATAAACACCTGCCTCTGATTGAGAACCACTCCAGGCAACCATAGACTTTCCTAGACTACTATACTACACCACAATCCCATAACCTACAAAAAAACCCGAGACAAAACACACCACATAAATACCCATGTCACACCCTGGCCTGGCCAAAATAATAAAGACAACACAAAATACTAAGACCAGGGCGTGACACACACACACACTACATATGCTCAGAGAAAAAGTAAACACACGCACACACTCACACATTGACACACTTTCCCACTCTTCACATACATTGCTGCTACTGTTTATTATATAATCTGATTGCCATGTCACTTTTACCTCAACCTACATGTACATATTACCTCAACTATCTCATACCCCTGCACATTGACTTGGTCCCGGTACTCCTTGTATATAGCCTCGCTGTTATTTTATTGAGTTACCATTATTTAGCAAAACAAATAAAAAATACTTGGTAACTGTTCATTGTTGAGAAAGGCCTCGTAAGTGAGCATTTCACAGTAAAGTCTACACCTGTTGTAGTCAGCGCATGACACAAATACATTTTTTTTTTCATTTGATTTGACTATTGAAGATAATCATCTTTCCACACCACCTCACCGGGAATAAAACTGTTTGAATCAATGTTTTTTTCCATGCCATTTTAACAAAAAAAAATGTATGTGATGATGTTGAATCAATGTCAAACTGTTTGGATTTGAAAAGGACATCCCCTAACTTTTTAACCGAAGTCTAATGACATGGTAAATGTATTTGTTGTTTTCAAATTGAATTGACGTTAGTTGACTCAAGTAAATGTAAATCAAACGTAGATGTTGAACTGACGTCTGTGCTGTCGTGTCTTTGGCTATGCCGGACTATGTGATATGACATGCTATTCTATAAAATAATTTCTCCATAATTAATATTACCTGATTGAGCTAATCATGTCAATGTAATTAACTATAATATTTATAGAGCTGTTATCTTCCGAATAAACTCTTAAAGACCTAATATTTTACATCAATAGCAGTCAATATTAATCGTCATCTGAAATCAGTCTCATCTGAAAGTTGTAAATTCTTGGTTATCTGCATGAACCCTGGTTAACAATTTGAATCAGCAATACAAAATTGGGGTTAATAATTTATTTACCAAATACCTAACTAATAACACATACACATAATTAAATCATAACTTGATTACAATTTACGTCATAAAGGAAAACGTCCCTAGAGGGCGGAACAGATATGACAGTTGGTTACACAAAAGAAAAGGGGCTGGGTTTGAGTGAAAGAGCGGGAAGACTGAGGAACAAAGGGCGAAGCTGTGCTATCGTAAATACAGTATCTTATGCATTCTAAATTACCGCCCATTTGGAAAAGGAAAATGCAATAAATATTTACTCTGAGCTGCGCTTCAGTAGGTTGGTGGTAGATGGAAGGCCGTGTTGCCCAACTGAGTCCTTTGTCCTTTGAAGAATGTCTCTGCTGGTAAATTGAATATGTTGTAGTAACGTCGTTGTGTGGTAGACGGGAGACTCTGTCTGTTCCTTCCTATCCCTCGTTTGCAGCGGCTGTTGCTAACTCAACGGCTAGGAGGTATCATTTCTGTAATGAATGAGAGTTCAAAGTTCATTCCATTCGCAACCAAAGCTCACGCTGATGTTGGCTTCGTTCTGTAGTTATTATCTGAACCATTCTGACATCGGACCGTCGTCCTCACGTCCTCGGAGCAGGAGGTTATATTGTCGTCAAGGCTTTATATAGGAAGGGAGAGGAGGGCATGTTTGAAAAGTTTTATAGCCCATGTCCCTTCACAGGGGCAAGCCACTGATAGGGCTCTGATCAATCTTATGACAACCCAAATCTCACATTTTAGAAGCTAAAATCCCATTTCATCCCATCACGAATAATTTCATATTCAAACATTTAAATTGAACAACAATTCCATGTGAATCCGATAACTCTGTAGACTTTCCACTGTAAAGTTTGTCATCTTTATGTCATCATTAAGTACCATCGCATATGTTCAATTGGTCTGATTACCAGAATATAGTTAATTTCCCCCCACCTTCTGATGTTTCCAGAATCTCTATGTTAACCAAGGGTTTTGCAAATGTAACATCAGCAGGGTAGAGAGAGGAAAAAGGGGGGAAGAGGTATTTATGACTGTCATAAACCTACCCCCCAGGCCAACATCATGACAGTGCCCAGTGGGACATGTGTTCAACAACAGCTGATCATCAGAATAGGGGATGCGCACAACAAAAATGAACGAATGGTGGGGAACACGCACAATTGCACGTTCGATGACGCCTTCTCAGTATGGATGAGTAATATGTTGATATTTGTTGCTTAATGCAGACTTTTGTATTCAACAGGACGTTCTAAGTAGTATGTAGTAAAATTAGTCAACTGTATGCAGTTTAAGTAAATTGTAAGCAAGCCAGATTTCGGACATGGACATAGTCAATACAGCACACCTGCACCACGTTCTCAGATTGCAGAAAAAACAGTGTCCATGGGCTATCAAAATAGCATAATGTAGGAATACAGAATCCAGAGCCCAGTTTCATAGCTTTAAATCTAGACTTAGGGCTGTGAGAGGAGTGGTAGATTTTTATCCTGCAGACTTATGGCAGCCTATAGTTTTCAAGGGTTCACTTGGTCGGAAACCTTCCACGAGGATAACCATTTCACAACATTGAGGGACACTGAGTTCAGAGACAGGTGCTTGGCACAGTTCACCATAGACTCTCACTCACACTATTGACATTTGTACACACTGTGCCAATATAAACCCAAAGAGATGGCCACAAGAGGATTCTGACTGAAGAGAGTGCATAGACAGAGCAATAGCGCTACACAGAGCTGTGACAAGATGCATGCAGACCTGTGATAGACGTGGCTGGATAAATATACTGCATGTGTTATGTTCGAATCAACATCTACCAGTTTTGACAAGCCAATTTCTCCCAGGCACAGTATGTAGCATAGTCCAATTTCTATAGACTTCGTATGGATGGATGTGAAATCTTTGTCAACTAGTGGTTTGTGAAGACTAAGAAATGTCCCGTTTTAAAGTAGTTGGTGAATGATATCTTAAATCATGTGTTCTTGATAAGTGACAGCTTAGGCAAATACATTTACTATGGTTTGTTGGGCAACAATTCTAGTACGATAACAATTCTAGCATGACAACAATTCCATTAAGTAATACAATATCAAAACAGTAAAGAATGACTTGTTCCAAAAAGCAAACCATTCAACAAGCATGCTAAACAGCTCTGTCTCTGCAGTCTCAAGTGCATTGCTGTGCCATGATGAATCGTGATTGGCTACATGCGAAGGAGTATGACCTCTTTAGGCTCACAACAAAGCGCCATTTTTTTAAATCATCTGTATGAATGCCTCATCTCAGCCAGGTGCTAATGCTATGTACTCTTCATTTGATGACATAAACAAACGATTCCATTCCAATCTGATCCATATCACTCAGAATGTCTCTCAGAAGAAGACAGAGAAAGGTTTGGAGATGATGAGGCTTTTATGTGGCTCCATTTGTTTAATATCTGTCAAATACAGTATATAATTGAATTACTGCTGTACAATCCAAGCAAGAGTGGAAAGACAAAAATATAGAAAATATGGGATATTTGTTGATGGGTGAACCCTTTATTTTACAGTTGTGGCCAAAAGTTTAGAGAATGACACAAATATTAATTTCCACAAAGTTTGCTGCGTCAGTGTCTTTCGATATTTTTGTCAATGTTACTATAGAATACTGAAGTATATTTACAAGCATTTCATAAGTGTCAAAGGCTTTTATTGACAATTACATGAAGTTGATGCAAAGAGTCAATATTTGCAGTGTTGACCCTTCTTTTTCAAGACCTCTGCAATCCGCCCTGGCATGCTATCAATTAACTTCTGGGCCACATCCTGATTAAGGTCTGGGGAGTTTCCTGGCCATGGACCCAAAATATCAATGTTTTGTTCCCTGAGCCACTTAGTTATCACTTTTTGCCTTATGGCAAGGTGCTCCATCATGCTGGAAAAGGCATTGTTCGTCACCACACTGTTCCTGGATGGTTGGGAGAAGTTGCTCTCGGTGGATGTGTTGGTACCATTCTTTATTCATCGCTGTGTTCTTCGGCAAAATTGTGAGTGAGCCCACTCCCTTGGCTGAGAAGCAACCCCACACATGAATAGTCTCAGGCTGCTTTACTGTTGGCATGACACAGGACTCACCTTGCTCAACCGAAAGGTTGCAAGTTTGAATCCCCGAGCCGACAAGGTACAAATCTGTCTTTCTGCCCCTGAACAGGCAGTTAACCCACTGTTCCTAGGCCGTCATTGAAAATAAGAATTTGTTCTTAACTGACTTGCCTAGTAAAATAAAGGTAAAAAAAAATGACAGGAGTGATCCTAGCCTTGTCCTCGTCAACACTCACACCTGTGTTAACGAGAGAATCACTGACATGATGTCAGCTGGTCCTTTTGTGGCAGGGCTGAAATGCAGTCTAAATGTTTTTTGGGTGATTCAGTTAATTTGCATGGCAAAGAGAGACTTTGCAATTAATTGCAATTTATCTGATCACTCTTCATAACATCCTGGAGTATATGCAAATTGCCATCATACAAATTGAGGCAGCAGACTTTGTGAAAATGTATGTTTGTGTCATTCTCAAAACTTTTGGCCACGACTGTACTATTGAACAATCAAACATGAACAATGTGACATTCAAATGCATTATAGCACTGTGTAACTATTACTTAAAGGATGAATATGGCAAGCATACAAGGTGTAATAAAAAGATGATGCAGTCTACAATAAGTACATGTATAGATTATACATTAATGTAACTGTCACACCCTGACCATAGTTTGCTTTGTATGTTTCTATGTTTTGGTTGGTCAGGGTGTGATCTGGTTGGGCATTCTATGTTGGATGTCTTGTTTGTCTATTTCTATGTCTGGCCTGATATGGTTCTCAATCAGAGGCAGGTGTTAGTCATTGTCTCTGATTGGGAACCATATTTAGGTAGCCTGGGTTTCACTGTGTGTTTGTGGGTGATTGTTCCTGTCTTTGTGTTTGCACCAGATAGGGCTGTTTTGAGTTCTCACGTTTATTGTTTTCGTTAATTTATTCATGTACATTTTTTCTTCATTAAACAAACATGAATCATCATCACGCCGCATTTTGGTCCGCCTCTCCTTCAACTAAAGAGAACCGTTACAGTAACATGAAGAGCACTAAAAGAAACAGGAGTCTTTTCCATAAGCAAAATATGCCATGTCAGACACTGTGGGAAATAAATAATTGTAACAATACCCTTTTACAGTTGACATACATTGGCTTGCGAAAGTATTCACCCCCCCCCCCCCCTGGCATATTTCCTATTTTGTTGCCTTACAACCTGGAATTAAAATAGATTTTGGGGGTGTTTGTATCATTTGCTTTACACAACATGCCTACAACTTTGAAGATGCAAAATATTTTTAATTGTGAAACAAACAAATAATACATAAAAATAGAAAACTTGAGCGTGCATTACTATTACTACTGCCACCACCCTGCTTCACTGTGGATGGTGTTCTCAGGGTGATAAGAGGTGTTGGGTTTGCGCCAGACAGCTTTTTTCTTGATGGCCAAAAAGCTCAATTTTAGTCTCATCTGACCAGAGTCCATTCTTCCATATGTTTGGGGAGTCTCCCACATGCCTTTTGGCAAACACCAAAAGAGTTTGCTATTTTTTATCTTTAAGCAATGGCTTTTTTTCTGGCCACTCTTCCGTAAAGCCCAGCTTTATGGAGTGTGTGGCTTAAAGTGGTCCTATGGACAGATACTCCAATCTCCGCTTTGGAGCTTTGCAGGTTATCTTTTTTTTTGCTGCCTCTGATTAATGCCCTCCTTGCCTGGACTGTGAGTTTTGGTGGGCAGCACTCTCTTGGCAGGTTTGTTGTGGTGCCATATTCTTTCCTTTTTTTAATAATGGATTTAATGGTGCTCCGTGGAATGTTAAAAGTTTCTGATATTTTTTATAAACCAACCCTGATCTGTACTTCTCCACAACTTTGTCCCTGACCTGTTTGGAGAGCTCCTTGGTCTTCCTGGTGCCGCTTGCTTGGTGTTGCCCCTTGCTTAGTGGTGTTGCAGACTCTGGGGCCTTTCAGAACAGGTGTATATATACTGAGATCATGTGACAGATCATGTGACACTTAGATTGCACACAGGTGGACTTTATTTAACTAATTATATGACTTCTGAAAGTAATTGGTTGCATCAGATCTTATTTAGGGGCTTCATAGCAAAGGGGGTGAATACATATGCAGGCACCACTTTTCCATTTTTTATTTTTTGAAACCTAATTCTTTTTTTTTCTCACCAATTTGGACTATTTTGTGTATGTCCATTACATGAAATCCAAATAAAAATCCATTCAAATGACAGGTTGTAAAAGCAACAAAATAGGTAAAATGCCAAGGGGGATGAATACTTTTGCAAGGCACTGCAGTACCATTGATACATTTAAAAAACAGTGTGAAGGTTATCCAAGCCGTTAAAGGGGTTGGTGAATAACAAATGGATAACCTGTGAAAAAATAAATGGAAAGTGGCCATTGCAACAATCCATGACATTGCATAATAGCTGTGGCTGAGGTGGAAGTGATCCAAGCCTTGATTGCTGTAAGCCTAATGAGCTTCATGAACACAAACAGGCTGCCGAAATACCCCGTCATCCAGGGGCATGCTTACTGGGCTGGATATATATAACATTTCACATCGCATGGCTAATTCCCTTCACCTCTCTGTCACATATCCTGGATTATTATGTAGAGCAAGGCACAGCCATAACATGGCTTTAGAGCAAGGAGTGCTAGTTTTTGCAAATGTGAACACCACCAGTCCATAACCACTGTCTTTATACCTGCAATAGTTTTATATTCCCAGTCAGTTTACAAACAAACATAGAGATTGGATAGATTTCTGGTTCTCAGGGACCACATTTCAACCATCACTGAAACTAAGGTTAAACAAATATACACCAACCTTCTATTTTCTCCAACGTTCTCTAAGATGGTTTTAAAACGACTGGTATTTCTTTCATCAGAGTTAGGTCCTAGGTCAACCCCTTCAAGTGTTTGTTTCCCACTCTAAGACTTGGATTATCATGGCGGCTTATTCAGTGTTGATTGACAATGTTTTATATAATGAGGCATTTCGGGAGCTTGCACTGTAAAGCAGATCTGCAGACTCTGGTCAATTTATGACAACTTAGTTTAAACTGCTTAATCATTGTGAGAGAACACAGAGCTGATCTTCCCCAGACTTTAGCCACAGACTGGCCATGGACTGGAGCCATAAAACGTAACATTGTCGTTAAATGTACCAGAGAAATATCATTGCTTAGTAAGTGAGCTTATGCAAGTTTGGCTCTCAAACCAACCACGGCTTTTGTCAAACTCACCCACCCCTGGTTTAAGCCCCCATTTCATGTGATTGGAATTAGTGGGGTGATTAATAAGCAGAGGAATGACTCCTGAATGTGCCAGTTTAGTGCTTTTGCTACTTATGTAATAATGCTGCTGGATTGGTTTAACAAGGGACAGAGTCCCTGAGGAATCTTTTCTCAGTGGAGATGGAGGGGGAAGGACAGGCTCCTTTCCCTTTTAGAGGTGAATATAAACACATCATTCAAAAGCAAGGGTGAGCAGGGAAAGCAGAGGAGGGGTGTAAAAAGTGTTCCTCAGCCAACCACTTTTTGAAGGCACTGTCCTGGCCACGGCCACATGCCAAACCCTCCAGATAAATGGATGGAGCACTGCTGAAAGTTGTCCATTAGGATGTGATGAAGCAGGTGCATTATATTCAGTATATGACTCTTGGCGATGATGTATTACATTTAAAAACCACTCACCAATAAGGTTCAATCCTTTGGAGATGAATGTCAGGCAGACAGTGGAGGCTTGGCACCAGATGACGACACTAGCCGTTCATTTCAGGCCGTCCTATCCTTCAGCAAATACCTTTCTCCTGGGTAGCACGCATGCATTTTACCCATGTTATTAATGTCCAGAGGTTGAAAGTAGGCTGTGTGGAAGGCACCCCAGCCAGTGTGAGAAGGGGGGTTTAAAGATTTCACCATTTCAGCACTGATTGGACCCCTAATGTGGAGTCAGATGGGGGAGAGGGGAGAGGGGGAGAAGGGAAGAGGAGAGAGGGAGAAGGGAGATCAAAAGGAGAGCAACATCTAATAGGCCTAATAAGGTTACTGTCATAATGCCTACCGGTTTCTGAGAGTCCTCTAGGTGCCTTTTTGGCAAACTCCAAGCGGGCTGTCATGTGCCTATTACTGAGGAGTGGTTTCCGTGTGGCCAGTCTACCATAAAGGCTTTATTGGTGGAGTGCTGCAGAACCTTCTGGAAGGTTCTCCCATCTCTACAGAGAAACTCTAAGAGTCTCGCAGGAATGTTTCTTGTTTGTTCTTATTCTTGTTCTGTTAGTGGTAACGTCTCCATCAACATTAGCTGAATATGTTTTTTAGAACAGCTTCTATTGCTCAAACGTTTTATTGCTGAAGAATGCTCAGGAAATGTTATTAAAGCCATCATGTCATAATGTCACGCTATAACTTTACAAGACCATTGTGGGAATATTCCCTGCTTGTTATTCTATTGCTCCCACATTTTGTGTATTTATTTAACCTTAATTGAACTAGGCAAGTCAGCTAAGAAAAAACATCTTATTTACAATAACGGCCTACTTGTAAGGCCAAACGTGGACGACACTGGGCCAATCGTGCACCGCCCTATGGGACTCCCGATCATGGCCTGTTGGGATATAGCACAGGATCGAACCCGGGTCTGTAGTGGCGCCTTAGACCGCTGCGCCAAGAACATTACCGGAACATTGTGTTATGACATTCCCTGGCAACATAAGGCAGTTATGTTTTTAGGACATTTTTAGGACATTTTTAGGACATCCTCTACTTAAAGTTAGAGGAGCTTTCCAGTCATGATTTTTCAGGACTGATTTCATCCAGACATGATTGCTGAATAATTTTTGGGGAACATGACGTTATCATGTCATAACGTCACAGTATATCTTTACGAGAGCCTTGTAGGAATATTCCCTGCTTGTTGTTATGGGTGTTTTTAATAACATTTCCATCAACATTAGCAGAACGCTCCCATAGTGTTTTCTCAGAATCATTTTGATTGCGCTGACATTTTGTCGTCACATTTTGTTGTTACGTTACCTGGAAACCTAATGAGAACATTTGGGGAATGTTCTGTGGTGGTTGTTGCAGACGTTGTGCACACCATTTTAGTGAACTTTCGGAGAACACTCCAAAGATATTTAATTTGCTAACATTTGTTGGTATCATCCTAATGTTACAGTGGAGAAAACCTTAACTAGAACTTAAAGTGAAACTTAGATAATGATCTGGGAATGTTCCTGATTTTCTGGGAGGCGTCTGACATCCAATATCAAGGACTTACACAAAACCAATATTGTTCACTTACATTTTTACATTTCAGTAATTTAGTAGACGCTCTTATCCAGAGCTGGGAATGTTATAATCACATCTATCCATAGTAACTGTAATTTGGTCCTCACTTTCCCAGGAACACACAAATGTAAGCCTTGTTGAAACCAGGGCTGGACTTAACAACTGCTGGTTAGATTCTCTATTAGAACGTCTGCTACAAATGAAAAATAAGATACATAAAAAAAAACATTTAATGACGTAATTGTACTGATGTATCTCAAAGATTTACACACATTACCAAACAGACCAACACATTCTGGATTGCAGAGAAATAAAAACATGTCATGGTTTGTCGATTTTGATTTACTTGAGTCAAATGACCTCATCAAATGATTATTTTGAACCGTGAGTCTGTTCTCTTTTTCTATTTAGTTTGGAGCGTCAGCCTTGCACACACCCCTCCTCTATTGGGGCATATTAGCCGTTTAACCACCAACATGGCTCCCTCTATCATTACAGTGACTAGTCATGTCAGGCACAGTCTGGCACTGTTGGGGACAAGAACCAGAGTCTTGGAGATTGTAGTGTGCTATTGACTAACACACGTTTGCAACCTAGGAAACCTTTGTCATTAGCATACATACAGTGCCTTGCGAAAGTATTCGGCCCCCTTGAACTTTGCGACCTTTTGCCACATTACAGGCTTCAAACATAAAGATATAAAACTGTATTTTTTGTGAAGAATCAACAATAAGTGGGACACAATCATGAAGTGGAACGACATTTATTGGATATTTCAAACTTTTTTAACAAATGAAAAACTGAAAAATTGGGTGTGCAACATTATTCAGCCCCCTTAAGTTAATACTTTGTAGCGCCACCTTTTGCTGCGATTACAGCTGTAAGTCGCTTGGGGTATGTCTCTATCAGTTTTGCACATCGAGAGACTGACATTTTTTCCCATTCCTCCTTGCAAAACAGCTCGAGCTCAGTGAGGTTGGATGGAGAGCATTTGTGAACAGCAGTTTTCAGTTCTTTCCACAGATTCTCGATTGGATTCAGGTCTGGACTTTGACTTGGCCATTCTAACACCTGGATATGTTTATTTTTGAACCATTCCATTGTAGATTTTGCTTTATGTTTTGGATCATTGTCTTGTTGGAAGACAAATCTCCATCCCAGTCTCAGGTCTTTTGCAGACTCCATCAGGTTTTCTTCCAGAATGGTCCTGTATTTGGCTCCATCCATCTTCCCATCAATTTTAACCATCTTCCCTGTCCCTGCTGAAGAAAAGCAGGCCCAAACCATGATGCTGCCACCACCATGTTTGACAGTGGGGATGGTGTGTTCAGGGTGATGAGCTGTGTTGCTTTTACGCCAAACATAACGTTTTACATTGTTGCCAAAAAGTTCAATTTTGGTTTCATCTGACCAGAGCACCTTCTTCCACATGTTTGGTGTGTCTCCCAGGTGGCTTGTGGCAAACTTTAAACAACACTTTTTATGGATATCTTTAAGAAATGGCTTTCTTCTTGCCACTCTTCCATAAAGGCCAGATTTGTGCAATATACGACTGATTGTTGTCCTATGGACAGAGTCTCCCACCTCAGCTGTAGATCTCTGCAGTTCATCCAGAGTGATCATGGGCCTCTTGGCTGCATCTCTGATCAGTCTTCTCCTTGTATGAGCTGAAAGTTTAGAGGGATGGCCAGGTCTTGGTAGATTTGCAGTGGTCTGATACTCCTTCCATTTCAATATTATCGCTTGCACAGTGCTCCTTGGGATGTTTAAAGCTTGGGAAATCTTTTTGTATCCAAATCCGGCTTTAAACTTCTTCACAACAGTATCTCGGACCTGCCTGGTGTGTTCCTTGTTCTTCATGATGCTCTCTGCGCTTTTAACGGACCTCTGAGACTATCACAGTGCAGGTGCATTTATACGGAGACTTGATTACACACAGGTGGATTGTATTTATCATCATTAGTCATTTAGGTCAACATTGGATCATTCAGAGATCCTCACTGAACTTCTGGAGAGAGTTTGCTGCACTGAAAGTAAAGGGGCTGAATAATTTTGCACGCCCAATTTTTTTTTTTGATTTGTTAAATTTTTTTGAAATATCCAATAAATGTCGTTCCACTTCATGATTGTGTCCCACTTGTTGTTGATTCTTCACAAAAAAATACAGTTTTATATCTTTATGTTTGAAGCCTGAAATGTGGCAAAAGGTCGCAAAGTTCAAGGGGGCCGAATACTTTCGCAAGGCACTGTATGTACATACTGCATAGACTCACACTTAAAAATATGATATCATACAAATGGCTAAATTCGTTAACATAACGTGAAATGGATGACGTAGTACACAACTGGATGACCTTGCACACAAAAAACGGGGACCCTTTTTTGTGATCCACACTTTTAAAACTACTGGCTGAAATGATATACAAGTTTGAGAGTGCATCTTTTAAAGTCAAATGTCATTTGATGATACAGAGGTCGAGGGATATGCTGATTAGAATGACCTATAGCCTAGGCTACTGCTTGGTTATTCATGTAATGACTCATGTGTAGTCAGATCTAAAGAACACTCAAGGTGTCCCTTAAGGCAGTGTTGTCTATGCAGCACTTCTTTATTTATGATGAACAAACAATTACAGCGGGTTCCATAATGCCCCATTGGCCAGTGGTATCTCATCACCATCTGTTCCTAGCCAGCAGCCTGCCTCAGAACACTGTCCAATCAGGCTTTAACAGGAAGTGATGTGACCAATGTAACGTGTGCGCTGGGAGTCGGGAAGCAAGTACAGGGAGTGAATCATTGACTAAAGAAATAGAACATGGTACAAAAATAGAGAAAAGAAAAGCGTACAGACATAAAAACAAAGCAGAGTCAATAACACCTGAGGAAAGAACCAAGGGGAGTGACAGATATAGGGGAGGTAATCAAGAAAGGGATGGAGTCCTGGTGAGTGTCATGATGCCCAGGTGTGCGTAACGATGGTGGCAGGTGTGCGTAATGTTTAGACAACTGGCGACAACGAGCGCCAGAGAGGAGGAGCGGGAGTAGATGTGACAGTACCCCCTCCTTGACGCATGGCTCCAGCTGCAGGATGCCGACCAGAGGGACGGTCTCAAGGACCAGGAATGGGCCAGTCGTTTCTGCTGAGGCACGGAAACCTGTCGAGCCAGCTGAAGCGTGGGAACCTGTAGAGCTGGCTGAGGAGCGGGAACCTGACGAGCCGGTTGAGGCGCGGGATCCTGATGAGCTGGCTGAGGCGCGGGAGCCTGACAAGCCGGCTGTGGCATGGGAGCCTGACGAACCGGCTCATGGCTGAGGCATGGGAGTCTGATGAGCTGGCTGAGGCATGGGAGCCTGCTGAGCCAAACAAGTCTTGAGAACCTGTCGAGCCAGCTGAAGCATGGAAGCCTGACAAGCCAGCTGAGGCATCCCCAGTTGCTTCGGCCGAGGCATGGGAACCTGTAGTTCTGGCTGAGGCATGGTAGCCTGCAGAGCCAACCAAGTCTTGAGAACCTGTCGAGCCACCTGTCGAGCCAGCTGCGGCATCCCCAGTTGCTTCGGCCGAGGCACGGGAACCTGTAGAGCCGGCTGAGGCTTAGGAGCCTGATGAGCCAGCTGAGGCATGGGGAGCCTTCCGAGCCAACCGAGTCTTGAAAACCTGACGAGCCAGCTGAGGCATGAAAGCCTGATGAGTTGGGAAGCAAGTACAGGGAGCGAATAATTTAAATAATAAATAGTACAAAATCGCAGAAACATGAAACCGAAACAGAGTCAACACAGTTTCCTGACCGACTCAGTGTTTGGTTGATGATGTTTGTCCCCCATGAGACACTGTAGATGCAGAAGCGTATTTCACTTCCTCAAAATCCCCAGAATGAATCTCAAGAAATATGCCATCCCTAGGAGGGGTGCGTCACTTGAGTGGGTTGAGTCACTGACGTAATCTTCCTGTCTGGGTTGACGCCCCCCCTCGGGTTCATGCTGTGGGGGAGATCTTCGTGGGCTATACTCGGCCTTGTCTCAGGATAGTAAGTTGGTGGTTGAAGATATCCCTCTAGTGGTGTGGGGAATGTGCTTTGGCAAAGTGGGTGGGGTTATATCCTGCCTGTTTGGCCCTGTCCGGTGGTAGCGTCGGATGGGGCCACAGTGTTTCCTGACCCCTCCTGTCTCAGCCTCCAGTATTTATGCTGCAGTAGTTTATGTGTCGGGGAGCTAGGGTCAGTCTGTTATATCTGGAGTATTTCTCCTGTCTTATCTGGTGTCCTGTGTGAATTTAAGTCTGCTCTCTCTAATTCTCTCTCTTTTTCTTGTTCTCTTTCTCTCTTTCTCTCCCTCACACCCTCCTTCACACATTATCCCATGTGTTAATACTATACTTACCTTCTGGTGTAGTGAAAACTGACTTTTAAGGGCTTACATATCACAGTAAACATGCCTCGCTGGTATTTCTGGAACTGCCTGTAGACTGTTATCACAAGTTCTCAAGATCTCGGTAGGTAAAGCATGATGGACACATTCCTCCAACCTTTTTCCCCCCAGGAGGCAGAAGGGAACTATCATCTGCACCCATCTTAGACCACACCATAGGGGTGTCACCTGCAGGCCATAGCGGGGCCCCAGGCCAGTGTGGAAGGGACATATGGTTTAAAGAGGGGCTCTACGGGTGATGCACCGTCTATGTGACTAGAGGAACGCTTAATGGACAGATAGATGGTCACTGGCGAATATCAAAATAAGAGCTTGTTTTAGGTGCTGAGGAATGTAGTGCATCACAACATTTCAACATCCATCTAGACTCATAAATCAAATAACAGGATGGAAGAATTCCACTGTAGTGAAACCAATGATAACAGATGAGCAATAAGCAGTGTATTACATCTGTCAAACCACTATGTCCAGGTGTCTGTTAATCTTTAACGGTTTGCTGATGAGAATTTAGATACATATATATATATTGCATTGCAACTGAAATGGGATTGGACAAATCAAAGACAGATTCTTAATATATAGAACATAATTATAGCAAAGAAAAATATAGCCCAAGGCTGATGGGGACTTACAGGCTGTTGAGAGCAATATACCCATCAAATGAACCATGGTAACTGTTAAATGTAAAAGAGGTACCGCCGAGAATCTTTGATTAAGTCTTCGAGCTGTCTTGATACATTTTCATGATTCCAACCACTACCGAAGGACACTGTGTAGATTGTGTGGGTGGTGTACTTTGAAAATAGCCCAGAGGTAGTATTTGAATGTGTCAGAACAGTGTTGTTAGTCGAAGGTCAAAAAATCCTTAATGTTTCCTTAATGGAAGCTTGGCAGGGAATGAGAACGAGGTGGTGACAGCTTTGAATGTAGCCTAACCACTTTCTCTACAACATCAGAATTCAGCTCAATGTATGAATAGAAAGGTAAGCCCCCAAACTGCCTGCACATTGCAAGAAGAGCTTGCACATACTCACCCTTACCTGCGCATGCCTTACAAAGTACATACTCTATACTGTGCAAGAGTGCATGAGCGCATACAAATACACCACAAGTCAACATTAATGCCAGGACACCTGCCTCTGTACACTGTTCCTGAAACTCTCAATTCCACACATTTCCACTGCAAGAGCTGTAATTATTATGTAGTTATTGTCATAAAGGTGTATACACACACAGGTAAAGGATACTCAATGAGGGGCTGTGGAGTTTGATGTAAATCATTCACGACACTGACCTTTGTGCCCACTCAAACATGCTGCCTGGTTACCCAGCACGTCCCTTGCTGCCCGATTCTGACAAAAAAAATCGACTTGGAAAGTCTGTTGACTCGACCAAGCAGCTGCCCTCGGTATCCTACCCTAGATGTGTGCAGATGGCCGTGGCGGACCACACCCTTCGCAAAATCTCCCCAAGTCAACATTCAAATCTGGCCATACCAGCCTGGGTCCCAAATGCTGCCTGTTACGTCATGGCCTTGCTTATGGGACTGGAGGGACAGGCACTGGCATCGTTTCAGAGACATGGGCATGGCCGCTTTCCGCGTTTGAGACGCAAGGTAGTTTCCGAATTCATCTCAAGCACACAGCCTACTCATTCTCTTGCCGCCTTCCTCTTTCAACTCTTCTTCCATTCACCCAGAGTTCAATGTTGAAACAAGCACAGGGGGAAAACAATTACCTGGAGTTATTGCTGTACACTGGGTGGTATCAATCATGTTTTAAAAACATTTATATGGAGGTGTATTTATAGAACCTGGTTCATAATGGAACACTTCCACAAGCAGACAGTCACGCTGTGCAGCAACAATGGCATCTGACCATGTCTTCTCTCCCCAGCTGCAGTTATTCTGAACATGCAGAATTGCTCATTTTGGCGTCTCTGTAGATTAGTGTTGTGTAAAGGCAGTAGGGGTAAAGCAGACGTATTGCAGACATATTGCTTGTTCCGAGGAATGCAATGGTGGAGTTTATGTCCAGACACAGAGAGCTGCTTCAGTGAACACAGAGATCACAGAGCAATGAATGACAATGAGTTAGACATCATTCTATTGATTCATTTGTCCATGGATCCACCATGATACTATAACACTAGAATGTTATGTTTTTTGTTGTTGTTATTCTATAAGACATAATAGTTTAAAGACAAGGGACATCTCGGACTCCAGGGATCAACTAACAATATTCAAGCACCGCAGAAACTCAGCGAGACTCCTGAATGACTGTTGAGAAAGGCTGCTTCATAAAATATTAAACTGTGGGGAATTAGAAGAATCCCCACCGTAGAGGAGTAGAGGCTAAATGAAACCCGTGAGTCATCATCGTGGAAGTGTTCCAGTATTAACAAGCAGCCTACCTAGCTAGCAAATGTGGTTCCTTGGAAGTTGTGAGAACGTATGTTTTTTGTTTCACATTGGTTATGGGAACAAAGCCATGTGTTTCCTGACCGGTAAAACAGAATGTTTTTACATTTTCTGAGAACCGAAACGTTTATTTCTTTTTAAAAATTTTCTGGAAACGTTTATTTTTAGGCTGCAGGGAGGGCCTGAGAAATGTTACTCTGAAATGTTACTCTTGAAAGATTTCCTGGGAAGTTTTATTAACGCCCTGAGAACAGAAATGATCGGTTATTTGGAGTTTTTCAGTAACTTCCTTAAAACTTTCACTGAATGTTTCAATAAGACTTTTAATAACACTGCTAGCTTATTTCTTGTTAACTTTTTTGAATTCCAAGCATAAATAGAAATTCATATCCTTAGGAATTAATCATGCAAATATATATTTTTTTTATTGTGACATAGCATCAGGGGGATTTGAACCTATGATCTTCTCTTCTCTATCCATGGAATTACTCTATTGCGCCCCCTGGATTGGACTTGCAGTCCAAAGTTGTTCATTTTAGTCTGTTCAATCAGACCCCATTTCAAAAGGAAACAAGCTCTCAGTAAGATCAGGTGCGGCCAATTAGTGGGTGTGGCCAACACACCTGACCACACGATAGAGGATAGAGCGTTTTATTTATGCTGAGAACGGAATGTATATGTTTTTAAATAACATTATTAGAATGTTCTCTGAATATTACTAAAGTTTCCTTGCATTCTTTATGGAAAGTTTTTTTAACGTTCTCGGAACAATTTGATAACATGACTTGAAATAGAATCAAAAGGAAACAAATACTGAATTTCCAACAGAAGAACATTGTTTCTTTAAGGTGTAATTTGCAGAAATCACTCCACCGTGACATTCCTGCTTGCTAAAATCCTAATTGTTTGCCTAATTTCAGTTTGTGACAAAACAATCTAAACCGCTGTGAAATATCTTTTGAATAAACAAAAATATTGTATGTTCAGCTGTTTGAAGCTGGTGTACAAAACTGAAAGTAAAAGACGCAAAAACAAAACTTAAGAATGGAAAGCATAGAAATAGCGCACATAGAACTAAGATACTAAAATGGCACTGGAAGAAATGGCAGCAGTTTTATGGGCATCTAACCAATTGTGCTACTATGTGTTTTTTTCACGTTATTTGTAACTTATTTTGTACATAATGTTTCTGCCACCATATCTTACGGCAAAGAGCTTCTGGATATCAGGTCAGAGATCACTCACCTCGGATTAGACAAAGATATTTTCTTCAACAAGCAGGAAGCACAGGATGTACTGCAAACACCCGGCAAGGCAGACATCCCCGTTATTGGCAAGAGAAGGAGACGCACTTACAGAGGACACAGAGCGGGGTGCCTCGTAATGATCCAGAGAAGACGAGAGGGAAAGCTGTCGTTACCGTCAATATTACTTGCCAACGTACAATCATTGGACAATAAATTAGATGAGGTATGATCACAAATATCCTACCAACGGGACATCAAAAACTGTAACATCTTATGTTTCACGGAATCGTGACTGAATGATGACATGGATATTCAGCTAGCAGGATATACACTGTGTCATGACGTTGGCCTGGGGGTAGGTTTATGACAGTCATAAATACCTCTTACCCCCTTTTCCCTCTCTCTCTACCCTACTGATGTTACATTTGAAAAATCCTTGGTTAACATAGAGATTCTGGGAACATCAGAAGGTGGGGGGAAATGAACAATATTCTGGTAATCCGACCACTTGAACATATGCAGTGGTACTTAATGAATATGATGTCAGTTCGGTTGTCATCTGAGACATTCTCATCAATGATAAGATGACATAAACTCGACAGTGGAAAGTCTACACATCAGAGTTATCGGATTAACATGGAATTGTTGTTCAATTTAAATGTTTGAATATGAAATGATTCGTGATGGGATGAAATGGGATTTTAGCTTCTAAAATGTGAGATTTGGGTTTTCATAAGTTAGGGCTATGCTCAATCAGTGGCCCGCCCCTGTGAAGGGACATGGGCTATAAAACTTTTCAAACACGCCCTCCTCTCCCTTCCTATATAAAGCTTTGACGACAATATAACCTCCTGTTCCGAGGACGTGAGGACAACAGTCCGATGTCAGAATGGTTCAGATAATAACTACAGAACGAAGCCAACATCAGCGTGAGCTTTGTTTGCGAATGGTATGAACTTTGAACTCTTATTCACTACAGAAGTGATACCTCCTAGCCGTTGAGTTAGCAACAGCCGCTGCAAACGAGGGATAGGAAGGAACAGACAGAGTATACCACACAACGACGGTACTACAACATATTCAATTTACCACCAGAGACATTCTTCAAAGGACTCGGTTGGGTAACACGGCCTTCCATCTACCACCAACCTACCCCAGAGTAAATATTTATTGCATTTTCCTTTTCCAAATGGGCGGTAATTTACAATGCATAAGATACTGTATTTATGATAGCACAGCTTCGCCCTTTGTTCCTCAGTCTTCCCACTCTTTTACTCAAACCCAGCCCCTTTTCTTTTGTGTAACCAGCTGTCATATCTGTTCCACCCGCCAGGGACGTTTTCCTTTATGACGTAATTTGTAATCAAGTTATGATTCAATTACATGTATGTGTAATTCTGTGTGATTAGTTAGGTATTTAGTAAATAAATAATTAAACCCAATTTTGTATTGCTGATTCAACTTGTTAGCCAGGGTTTGTGCAGAGAAACAAGAATTTACAACTTTCAGATGAGACTGAATTAAGATGATGATTAATATTGACTGCTATTGATGTAACATATTACTAGGTCTTTAAGAGTTTATTCGGAAGATAACAGCTCTATAAATATTATTTCGTAGTTAATTACATTTACATGATTAGCTTAATCAAGTAATATTTATTACGGAGAAATTATTTTATAGACTAGCATGTCATATCACTTAATCCGGCATAGCCGAAGACACGACAATTGCACCGGCTAGATAGAACAGCACACTCCAGTTAGAGGGGGGGGGGGGGGGGGGGGGGTTATGATAAACTGTAGACCACACTATTTGCCAAGAGAGTTTTCATCTATACTTTTAGTGGCTGTTTATTTACCACCACAGATGGACGCTGGCACTAAGACCTCACTCAGACAGCTGTATAAGGAAATAAGAAAACAGGAAACCGCTCACCCAGAGACAGCGCTCCTAGTGGCTGGGGACTTTAACGCAGGGAAACTTAAATTAGTTTTACCTCATTTCTATCAATATGTTAAATGTGCAACCAGAGGGAAAAAAATCTAGATCACCTGTACTCCATACACAGAGACGCATCCAAAGCTCTCCCTCGCCATCCATTTGGTAAATCTGACCACAATTCTATCCTCCTGATTCCTGCTTACAAGCTAAATTTAAATCAGGAAGCACCATTGACTTGGTCTATAAAAAAGTGGTCAGGTGAAGCAGATGCTAAACTACAGAACTGTTTTGCTATCACAGACCAGAACATGTTTGGCCATTCTTCCGATTACATTGAGGAGTACAGCACATCAGTCACTGACGTCATCAATAAGTGCATCGGGGACGTCGTCCCCACAGTGACTGTACGTACATACCCCAACCAGAAGCCATGGATTACAGGCAACATTCACACTGAGATAAAGGGTAGAGCTGCCGCTTTCAAGGTGCGGGACTCTAACCCGGAAGCTTATAAGAAATACTGCTATGCCCTCCGACGAACCATCAAACAGGCAAAGCACCAATACAGGGCTAAGATTGAATCATACTACACCGGCTCCGACGCTCGTCTTATGTGGCAGGGCTTGCAAACTATTACTGACAACAAAGGGAAGCACAGCCGCGAGCTGCCCAGTGACACAAGCCTACCAGACGAGCTAAATCACTTCTATGCTCGCTTTGAGGCAAGCAACACTGAGGCATGCATGAGAGCATCAGCTGTTCCGGACGACTGTGTGATCCCACTCTCCATAGCCGACGTGAGTAAGACCTTTAAATAGGTCAACATTCACAAGGCCGCAGGGCCTGACGGATTGCCAGGACGTGTGCTCCGGGCATGTGCTGACCAACTGGCAGGTGTCTTCACTGACATTTTCAACATGTCCCTGATTGAGTCTGTAATACCAACATGTTTCAAGCAGACCACCATAGTCCCTGTGCTCAAGATCACTAAGGCAACCTACCTAAATGTCTACAGACACGTAGCACTCACGTCCGTAGCCATGAAGTGCTTTGAAAGGCTGGTAATGGCTCACATCAACACCATTATCCCAGAAACCCTAGACCCATTCCAATTTGCATAGTGCCCAAACAGATGCACAGATGATGACATCTCTATTGCCCTCCACACTGCCCTTTTTCACCAGGACAAAATGAACACCTATGTGAGAATGCTATTCATTGACTACAGCTCAGCGTTCAACACCATAGTACCCTCTAAGGTCATCACTAAGCTGAGGATCGTGGGACTAAACACCTCCCTCTGCAACTGGATCCTAGACTTCCTGACGGGCCGCCCCCAGGTGGTGAGGGTTGGTAGAAACACATCTGCCACGCTTATCCTCAACACTGGAGCCCCCTTTTGGGTGTGTGCTAAGTCCCCTCCTGTACCCCCTGTTTACCCACGACTGCGTGGCCAGGTATGACTCCAACACCATCATTAAGTTTGCAGACAACACAAAAGTGGTAGGCCTGATCACGAACAACGCCTGAGAGAGCCTATAGGGAGGAGGTCAGAGACCTGGCCGGGTGGTGCCAGAATAACAATCTATCCCTCAAAGTAACCAAGACTAAGGAGATTATTATGGACTACAGGAAAAGGAGGACTGAGCACGCCCCCATTCTCATCGACGAGGCTGTTGTGGAGCAGGTTGAGAGCTTCAAGTTCCTTGGTGTCCACAGCACCAACAAACTAGAATGGAACAAAACACACCAAGACAGTTGTAAAGAGGGCCTATTCCCCGTCAGGAAACTAAAAAGCCAAAAAATTGTCAAAGACCCCAGCCACCCCAGTCATAGACTGTTTTCTTTACTACCGCATGGCAAGCTGTACCGGAGCGCCAAGTCTAGGACCAAAAGGCTTCTCAACAGCTTTTACCCCCAAGCCATAAGACTCCGGAACAAGTAATCAAATGGCTACCCAGACTAATTGCATTGTGTGTCCACCAACCCCTCTTTACACTGCTACTACTCTCTGTTTACCATGTATGCATAGTCACTTTAACTATCCATTCATGTACATACTACCTCAATTAGCCTGACTATCCGGTGCTCCCCCAACATTGGCTACCCGGACTATCTGCATTGTGTCCCACCACCCCCCACCCACCAACCCTTCTTTTACGCTACTGCTACTCTCTGATTTTTATATATGCATAGTCACTTTAGCCATACCTAAATGTACATACTACCTCAATTAGCCTGACTAACCGGTGCCTATATATAGCCTCACTAATGTTACTGCCTCGCTACTGTATATAGCCTCGCTACTGTTATTATTCACTGTCTTTTTACTGTTGTTTTTCATTTCCTTACTTATCTATTGTTCAGCTAATACCTATTTTTTACTTAAAAATTGCACTGTTGGTTAGGGCCTGTAAGTAAGCATTTCACTGTAAAAGGTCTAATCCTGTTATATTCGGCGCATGAGACAATAAACTTTGATTTGAACTTTGATTTGATATACCCCTTTTTAGACTTGCTTTAAATGAGAATGGCAGATCTACAACTAATATTTCAATGTGAATTTGGTCAGGTCGTCCAAAAATATACATATTTCAGCTTTAATGTTCTTGGAACAATTTGAGAACATGACTTTTAGCAGAACCATGAGGAAACCTGAAGAAAACGTGATGCTGAAGAATGTTGTTTCTTAACGTTCTCTGATCTATTTGAGAACATTCCCAATGTCAAACCAGTTGGAAAACGTTTCTAGAACATTACCAAAATGTAAATGAAATGTAACCATGTTTGAACTTCCAGGAAACATTTTGTTAAAGTAATGAAATAGCAAAGAAAATAGAATTTTTTTGTCAAGTTCCTTAAATGCGCAGAGAATGTTCCAAAGCTAAGCAACCATCCTGCACCATTTCCAGAAGGTTGTGGGAAAGTTGTATACAAAATAACCATAGGACAACCACGCTCTCACCAAGCTCAAAGAAATATATGGTTCTCAGAAAGTTATCTGCTAGCTGGGTACTCCGTGCAACAACACGCTTAGTGTCCGTGACGAGCTGTCAAAGACTCACACCAAGCCCAAACACTGCAGGCTGCATAACACACACCACACACAACGGCACAGTTCAAACATCAAACATACATAACCAATCAGCATGCCTCCATGAACACACACTCTCATGCACACACACTGAGGCATGCCCCACCCTTCACCCGTGGGTTGGGACCAGGGGTGACATTGAGTGATTATAACACAGTGTACCGTAAGATGAATACCGGTAAGCAAGTGTGTTCCCACCTTGTTATCACAGGCAAAAGCAGAGCATGACAGGCAGCATCTTAAATGCATTAGCTTGTTACCCCCGCAGGGTTCCTGGATGCCATGATACACACACAGTGTGTATCATGGGGGCGTGGTATTATTGGCTCCCTTGATAAAGAATAAAGTACAAAATAAATAATACAAATACTTAGCTATATTGTATGATATTATTTTATACTAACACAATTGCCCAGAGAAAGAGATTAAGTCATTATTAGGTCAACATTGGATCATTCAGAGATCCTCACTGAACTTCTGGAGAGAGTTTGCTGCACTAAAAGTAAAGGGGCTGAATAATTTTGCACGCCCAATTTTTCAGTTTTTGATTTGTTAAAAAAGTTTGAAATATCCAATAAATGTCGTTCCACTTCATGATTGTGTCCCACTTGTTGTTGATTCTTCACACAAAAATACAGTTTTATATCTTTATGTTTGAAGCCTGAAATGTGGCAAAAGGTCGCAAAGTTCAAGGGGGCCGAATACTTTCGCAAGGCACTGTATATAAATGTCCTGGTATTGGGTAAAGTTCATGATGCCGTTGACCTTAACAAGGGCCCCAGGACCAGTGAAAGCAAAATAACCCCATAACATCAAAGATCCACCGCCATATTTTACAGTAGGTATTAGCTATTTTCTGCAGATGCATTGTTCCTTCGAAGGCCAAACCCACCACTGGTGTGCTTGGTCGAAGAGCTCTTTGTTCATGTCATATTACCAGTAAGTTGTTAGCTCAACACAACATCAGCAAGGGCTCTGAGAACCCATTTAACAGTATAGAGTATCTCCACTAGATAACCACTTCTATTGAAATGTGTGTCAGGAGTCAGAACAGTCAGTCCCAGGACGCGTATAGACTACTCGGGATTCTGGTTCAGTCCATATCCAGTTTTTACTCCTATCACACCACTGCGCATTAGAGTCCTGCGGTACATCCTCCCTGTGTCTAAATGGACAGAGCTGATAATGGCCACCACTGTCTAGGGGCCACAATACTCCTTTCAGAAGGGGACCCAGAGTGAGAGGATGGGGACCCTGAGTGCAGTCTGTCGGGGGGACACTATGATCCTCCTCCAACCCCCTCTGCTCCCTGGGCATTAGCAACAGGTGTGACATGAGAAAAGCTGTGGGTGTGTCACCACTCAGGAAAAGCTTAAACCGTGTCTGAGTGGCATGTGTGTGTGTAGGAATCTATAGGGGAGAGATATTGAATGTATAACAGCTCCACAATATGTCTAAGTTCAAAACCAGCAGTGTGAGGGTATTTAGGCAGAGTGTGTGCTCTATAATCATGCTTCTACATGTGAAAGACTGAGAGCAAGTGTTTGTCCATGTTGTTCCAGAAATGACTCAATACTTATATAATGCTCCTCATAAATGGGATGCCAAAACAGAAAATGTCTGGAATGTCACACCAAACACACGACATAAGAAATATTTCTATGTTCTGTGACACTTTTCTTTCCATTTATAAACACTTATTCTGATCGTTACCCAAGGATAGTAGTCAAACGGGAGTGGAGCAATACCAAATGTGGCAAGAAAATGGAATAGAATAACTTCTTAGGTCAATATCCTCACTCATGTCCTTTTACTCATTTAACGTCCTGTTTGTCACCAAAACACTTTCCCAGGAACATGTGGTAGGCTCCATTTTGGAATGTAACCACATGTACATGGCAAGGGTCAATCAGAGAGGGACAGTTGTTGATTTACTGTATCTAAAAACAGCATGCCTTCATGGAGTATCTATCAGTTACTGATGTGTACAACACGCTGGATTACCAAACACACCTAAAATCCAATCAAATCCTTGTCTGCAATGGAGTGCAGCCATTTAACGTTTATCAAAAAGTTTTCAAAGAAAAAGATCTGCTTGGAATTTCAACAGAGAGAAGCCACAATGTTTTTTTTCATATAATCCTCTACGTTTTCCTAAAACATGGTGACTCAGACAAAAATAAATCCATGATCTTTTAAGAGCCACTGCACTTCTGATTTGGCCTCGTTTTCATTAATGCTCATTAAAAATGCTAGCGGCCATGACTGAAGGAAAACGAGTTGTCTTGGGGGTGTGGTTTGATGTGGGTGTTTCTTGGGTGTGTCTTTGCCATTCAATAATAACAAACAAGGACAGTAGCTAGCCAGTTTGACTTGAAACATTATTGAAAGCAAGCTGGCAACATGCATCAAACATGTTCTCAGGTTTGCTTGATTATGAGATAAAGTTAGCTAGCAGGGATCAAACCTGTCTTCAAGTGCAATGTTAGCTATACAAATCTTCCTCTGACATTACACGTTAGGGAGAGACTATGTATTTAGCTAGTTACATCACAGTATCATTGTCTATTATCATAGCTGCATAGCCTATCAAATAATGACTTGTTAGCTTGCTAGCTAACATAGAAAACATAGCTACTTAACAACAACACACCAGTCTCAGGTTTGATGGTTGACAGCCCAAGTAGAAGCTAGTCGGATGTAATCCATATCCTGGCCATCTCCCTAAGATTGTTGAGCAACTTTATGGAAGCCCATTTTCACTACAGTAGCTATTTCCCGAGTAAGGGCAAGTACTAACAACACGTCTTGTCTGGGGAAGACGTTCCAGTGGGCAAGTTCGTTTTTTGATCATTCCATTGGTCCTCCTAAGGAGAGGTCTCTGCCCGCCCGGGGCACCGGCCATGTAAAGCGAATTCGCCCTGTCTTTTCCTAGAAAACACGGGTGCCACCACGTCTTTATAGGTAAAAGAGGGCATGAATTGTTGACATAATTGTAATCCAAACCCTCAAGTAAGTCATGATGCATTCACTTACCAAATTCACTTTTGGACAAGATTGACTTTATGACCGAAGTGTTCCTATTTACACTTTGTAGTAAATTTTGACACTAGAATAAATGTTTCTGACTCATATCGATGTCACATAGGCCGTTTTCAAGTTGGAAAGGGTAGTTAACCTTTAATGGTTCACCTCTTCATCTATATTGATTAAAGGGTTAGTTTAAGATTTTGGCAATGAATCCCTTTATCAGAGTCAGATGAACTTGTGGATACCATTTGTATGTCTCTATGTCCAGAATGAAGGAAGTTAGAGGTAGTTTCGCAAGTCAATGCTAACTTGCTTAGTTAGCTCAGCTGACTAGATATTTCAGCGATCATTTAGTCTCTCATCCTGAACGATTCACAGCACACAGGAAAAATATGACTTCAGGCAAGCACCTCTCAGTTGTTGCCTCTTGGCTGTAGTGAATATTTGTGACGAACTCAACCACTCGTTGACAAGCCTCTTTGTGCAAACATGTTCAATTACAAGCTCGCCTTACCACACTTTGTTTGATCTGAATATGCACTGCTGTGAAGTGAACAGATTCAAACAAAAGTCACAAGCTTTATGGACTCCCACTATGATGATTGAGAAAGGTTGCAGTCATTTGTCTATGTACGGGAAAGCCCTTGTCTCCTATAATAGTCTACTGTACATTATGCAATGTGGAACAGACCAAAATACCCACATTAAATGATCAGACACATGGAAAATCCCTCTGAGAAGCATTTGTCTTTCGGGTGAGGTTTATGTTTGAGTTAGTGTTTCATTGTCACTGTGGCATTGACTCAAAGCCACAAAGCTACAGTGTTATGAGATGGAGCCTAGCAGTGGCTCAACAGATATCAGTTAGACCCTACTATGCTATCAGTCATTAAATCTGGTTTTTAATGTGCTGTCCTCCACTTCACGCTCCACAGCTCTTGATGCCCGCATTAAATTTACTGGTTAATACTTGCCATTAAATGATCTTAACTAAATTGAATCAACACATATATTTCATGTGTATATGGACTCAAGAGCAAACAGCCAAACAACATAAGCGGTCACAGTGAAATTGGACATTAGTTGTCCTCAATGTAACTGTTTAGCACATCAAGAGGTTAGGCACATGGTATCACTTGTATGTTGTTGTTTACATCTACGCAGAGGCCCTTTGCTCCACTAGGAGGTAATTAAGTAAAAGTTCAGTAAGTCATGACATACCTGTATATGCATGTGAATAGCCATAGGACCACATAGCATTTGACAGCTACTGTACAGTCGAGCTGTCAAATGCTCGCCAGATAATATCAGCCAGTTAACATGACCTTTATGAAATATGAAGTCTTCATGTGCTTGTTTTGATTACATAAATGCGTCAAAATTTGAGCCCCTGATGAAGATTATCTCATAGAACAAAACACAAGATTTTCTAAGTCTGTGTTCAACACAGACCTTATTTTCAGTGTTTATCCAACACCCTTACAAAAGCCCATTCCTTTCCCCATAGGCTTTGTTCAAAGAGCCACGGCAGTTAGTGCCTACAAAAAGATGCCATTACTATTGCTCTCTATAGCTACAGATTACAAAAAACAATCACGTCTACTTGTCATGCATTCTTTAGAGCAAAAATCTTTTTTATAATTTATAATTAATTCTTCACTTGCACAAGAGAAAAACGGGATTAAAAGTGATTTACACTCATTATTCAACATCACCTGTTCCTCAGCTCACATTAGCATGAAACCCTCAGTAGCTTTTCGCTAATAACGGTTTAATTAAGGGCTTCACCCGGGGCTGCCCCAGATCTCCTTAATAACCCAGCTCTGATCAGTGATCACACAGCGTACCATCCAACTAACACATCTGTCCAAAAGAGACCTGGCTCTTAGGTAACTTTATATGGGTCCATCATGGAGCAGATGTGTGTGGGCCTACGTGTGCTGAGGGCCCACCAGTCAACCATGACTTAGAGAGTCGAGAGACAACGCTTAATACATTTAGCTTCAATTAAAAGGTAATCCAGCTAAATCTTTTTCATTGGCTGGATTTGGTGTCTGTGGTCAGTGAGCAGCTGTTATTCTCAGACCTTTGTCAAAGTCAGAAATAGTCATTGTTGAAATAACCATCCCTGTGCCAAAATTTGTTACATTTCAATTTGCCCTGAGCGTACAGTATACACAGGTATTTTGTTAGAAGTAAAAGTTAAAGAGAGTAGTTACTGTAGTGTAATTTCAAGTCTCAAATTTTCCACCAAGTCTTTTTTCTTTGTAGACCGTAGTACACTATCAGCGCTCAGGTACACAATTTGACAGTGACCGTTTAAAAACGCCTGCATGTTTTCTGAGGCAGACTCATTCCCTTTGTGATGAACTGAGCGAGCTAGCTACTGGCCAGTGTTCTAGGCTTTCCCATTTGCACTCCTTGTGTCTCCATCAGTATTAATGCAGCTGTGGTGGGAGGGCCATTATGTGTTATCACACACTGCTACTGTAACGTATCTCTCACCCCATCAAAGAGCAATGAACCAACAGAGAGGGGGGAAGATATTGACAAACGCGCAGTCCTAAAACCAGTATTGTCTGCTTCAGACCAGTCTCCTGCTGAGAGCGTGATGGGTCTAGAATCTGGTCTTCGTTCATGCCTGGTAGCCCTTCTGCTAATGGTTTTCAGAAAAACAAATTTTACAGCCCATAATGCATGAAGACACGCTTTATTGTTTGTGTTAGCAACCTGGACTCCGGGGTAGACGTAAGAAAGTAAATGTAAACCCGGGACACTCCAAACAGTATGATATGTTACGTTTCATTTGGTATACATTCATTTGTGGATGTCCATCATCCATTTCGTATGATATGTTACGAATTACAATTCCTACAATATGTTGCGAATTGCACTTCGTACAATAAGTTAATCACTGGCAAAACATATATGTTACGAATTCCCATTTGTTGTGACTAACGTTAGCTATGTGTTGCCTCCTGCCCTCAGGAGGATGAAAAGGTTTGGCACGGCCCCTCAAATTGCATGGCGCTACAGAGGATGGTGTGAATAGCCCCAGTACATCACTGGAGCCGAGCTCCCTGCCATCCAAGACCTCTATATCAGGCGGTGTGAAAGGAAGGCCTGGAAAATCATGAAACAGTCCAACCACCCAAGCCATACTGTTCTCCATGCTTCCGCACAGCAAGCGAAATCAGTGAATCAAGTCTGATCCCAAAAGGCTTTTGAAAAGCTTCTATCACAATGCCATAAGACTGCTAACTAGCTAACTAAGTAGCTAACAAAATGGCTACACGGACTGAGTTGACCTTTATATTTTAATCTGTGCACACAGGGCCCTACACACTATGCACACTGATACCCCAACACACATAGACAGTCACTCCATCATTTGTTCACACAAACCTAATATGCATTTATACTGACACCACACACACCAACTCACATACAATCATTATATATGCTGCTGCTGCTACTCTGTTTATCATACATCCTGGTGCCTAGTCCCCTTACCCCAAAACATACAGTTGAAATCGGAAGTTTACATACACCTTAGCCAAATACATTTAAACTCAGTTTTTCACAATTCCTGACATTTAATCCTAGTAAAAATTCCCTGTCTTAGGTCAGTTAGGATCACCACTTTATTTTAAGAATGTGAAATGTCAGAATAATAGTAGAGAGAATGATTTAGTTCAGCTTTTATTTCTTTCATCACATTCCCAGTGGGTCAGAAGTTTACATACACTCAATTAGTATTTGGTAGGATTGCCTTTAAATTGTTTAACTTGGGTCAAATGTTTCGGGTAGCTTTTCACAAGCTTCCCACAATAAGTTGGGGGAATTTTGGGCCATTCCTGCTGACAGAGCTGGCGTAACTGAGTCAGGTTTGTAGGCCTCCTTGCTCGCACACGCTTTCTCAATTCTGCCCACAAATGTTCTACAGGATTGAGGTCAGGGTTTTGTGATGGCCACTCCAATACCTTGACTTTGTTGTCCTTAAGCCATTTTGTCACAACTTTGGAAGTATGCTTGAGGTCATTGTCCATTTGAAATACCCATTTGCGGCCAAGCTTTAACTTTAACTTTAACTGAGGTCTTGAGATGTTGCCTCAATATATCCACATAATTTTCCCTCCTCATGATGCTATCTATTTTGTCCCTTCTGCAGCAAAGCACCCCCACAACATGATGCTGCCACCCCCGTGCATCAGACCAGAGGACATTTCTACAAAAAGTACTTGTACATGTGACATTCAAACTTAAAACTAGGCTAGGGGATATCCAGGCTGTATCACAACCAGCCGTGATTGGGAGTCCCATAGGGCTGCGCACAATTGGCCCAGCGTTGTCTGGGTTTGGCCAGTGTAGGCCATCATTGTAAATAAGAATTTGTTCTTAACTGACCCACCTAGTTAAATAAAGGTGAAATAAATAAATAAATGAATAGACGTTAAGGTTAAACGTTAGGTTAAAGGGTTAAGGTTAGGGGAAGGGTTAGCGAACATGCTAAGTAGTTGCAAAGTTACTAATTAGCTAAAATATTAAAGTAATCCGTGATGAGATTTGAACATGCAACCTATGGGTTGCTAGGCATTTGCATTATATGTAACCAACCATACTACTTTTGTTTTTGCCTTAAGTAACCTTCTGTCTCATGTAACCATACCAAACGTAACATATCATACTAATTTGAGTGTCCCGGATATACATTTACTATTTTACGTCCAGCCTATGAGACCAGGCTGGTGTTAATGGAGTTGAGAAGAGGTGCTCAGAGGCATTTCGGCCACCCTGTTAAGCTCCTGGATGTTAAAGGTAGACAGTCCGGTGTTCCGGGGGCATCACAGTGGGGCATCCACGCCAAATGCAAAGAGCCATAGTAGTGGCCCTGGAGTGCTGGAACAAAGCCAGCATGTAAACACTGTGGATGAAGCTGGTCTCTTCCATTGACTTCATATTCTTATTCACGTTCACACTTCTTCACTGGATTGATGTTAGGCCTGGGGTCCTGTCAAACACTCCAGTGTAGCTAATGATGTGATGAAAAGAAAACAGCTTTTGCAGTGTTATTGTCAATCATGCTATTCTACACACCCTGCCACGAGTGAGGGAACTTTTATTTATTTATATTTTTTTGTAACAGTATTTTTATTAGAATTTCACAATTTTCACCCATATTAAGAGATTAAACAACAAAGGCAAAGCAAAAAACAGCACTCACTGACTCATACCTGCACACACACACACACACACACAATATTCCTCTCCCCGCTTGGCGCTTCTCTCGCCCCATCATTGGGTCTCTCAATACATACATTTTAAACAAACATACAAACAGAAATTAAACAAAAAAAGCTCCGTTTAAACCAAGAAGTTCGGTTCCACACATGGAACGTGCAGTGTAATTCTGAAATACATAGATCACCACCACTCTAAGATAATTCTTGCAGCATAATAGCTGATACCTCAGGTTCTAGATCATTTAGATAAGGTTCCCATACTTTGTAGAACTGATCTGTTTTAGAATGCAATGTACATGTCAGATATTCCAGTGGCACCCATTCAAATAGTATCTTATGCCAATCTTTAATAGAGGAACCTTATCACTAATCCACTGTAAAAGGATGTTTTTCCTCGCTGGGAAGGTAAGGATGTTGAAAAGCCTCCTTTTACCCACAGAAGTAACATGTCTACTAGGGAGACCTAACAGTAAAGAAACTGGGTCCAAATCTAGATCAACCCCTAGGCTCTTTTCAATTTCGTGCAGAACACCAGACCAGTATCTTTGTATTTTGATACATGACCATAAACAATGTATTAGGGAGCCTGTATCAGTTTTACATTTAATACACTGAGGAGAAGAGGAAGAGGGAAAAAAAGCATGTCTGTGATTTGGGGATATATGCAATCTGTGTATTATTCTTAACTGGATTGCTCTAGTACGATTACATATAGATATTGTTTTTGCATATCTCCAAATATCCTCACACATCTCTTCGTCAATAGTAACAGACAATTCTTTCTCCCACACTTGTTTCACCCTCTGTGTGTCAACAGCAGAAAAGGACCTTAAAGCATCAAAAAACAGACTTCGACATTTTCCTTTGTGGGACAAAAAAAAGCATTCTTTCAATGACAGTCACATCAGGGTTGCCAATTAAGGTGGTGCTCTTCAAAATATAATGTCTTACTTGTAGGAAGCGGAAAAAGTCCTGCTTTGGGAGTCTAAATTTCTCGACCATCTGCTCAAATGACAATAAAATCTTATCAGCAAATAAATCATTTAGTCTGCGTATGCCCTTATTAAGCCAAAAGTTAAAGCCAGCATCCAGCAATCCTGGACCAACATCTAGGTTGTTAAGAATTGGGGTAAGAGCAGGAGTTTAGTTTGGACCTTCCCAAAAAAACATTGAGCTGACCTCCATACTTTGAGTGTGTTAAGTGTAATGGGATTATTGCAGTGACCTTTTACAGACTTGAAACATCTGAAAAATAAAGGGGTATTTTGAAAGAGAAGTTTCAATGTCTAACCAAATAGAGAAGTCATCATTTGTGATCCAGTCTGAAATATAACATAGTTGGACACACCACTGATAGAACCTGATATTGGGTAGATCCAAGCCGCCCATAGAACTTGGCAGCTGCAATATTGCCATCTTAAGTCTTGGCTTGCGTTTACTCCATTTAAAAGGAAGTTAGCTATCCATTTACATCCTGTATTACCTTATTGGAGAGTAATACTGGGATCATTTGGATTGGGTAAAGTAGTCTAGGTAAAATGATCATTTTCAAGAGGGATATTCTACGCAACCATGAAATCGGAAGAGAGTTCCAGCGCTCCAGATCCTGTCTTATTGTATCAAACAAGGGAACAAAATTGGCTTTGTACATTTGCTGGAATTTAGGAGTTACAAATATACCCAGATACGTCAAACTTGAGGGAGACCATTTAAAAAGGAAGGGGGGAGAAGTATTAGGTACAGAGTGTAGGTTACCAAGTGGCATAGCCTCTGATTTAGTTAAGTTAATCTTGTAGCCTGAGAGTTCGCTGAATAATTCAATAATATTAACAAGAGATGTAATTGAAGTCTCGGGACTAGATGAATATCAGGACATCATCAGCATACAAGCTTACTTTATGGTGAACATCACCAATGAGCAGCCCCTGTATAGCAGGCGTTAACCTGATGGCCTCGACCAGTGGTTCCATAGGGAGTGCAAATAGGAGAGGGGAAGTGAGGGGAACATTTTGCTATTACATATTTTGCCATGAGGCTGAGATGTATTTTTGCCTGATTAAAGCACATTTCCTGCAGGTGGGGGTCCTTCAGGGGTCCATTGGCCCCTCTCCAGCAATGGCAAGCATAGTCTGTCTGACCAGCCATCTGAGAAGTGTGGCATGGCCATGTGGGAAAAGAGCATGAGGAGGAGGGAAAGAACTGTGAGTAATAATAATTCATTTAATTTGCAAAGCACTTTCATCACACCCAAGACAGTGGACTTGCATCGATAGAGTGTATGCATCGTGGCATATTGTCGTTATTAAGGTTGGGGGTCTTCTGTACAGCTGCAGTCAAAAGACAGGCGCATACTGTAACTTGTACACTGAGTGTACAAAACATTAGGAACACCTGCTCTTTCCTTGACATAGACTGACCAGGTGAATCTAGGTGTAAGCTATGATCCCTTGTTGATGTTACTTGTTAAATCCTTCAACAATGCTCGGTTTTTCATTCTAAACAGTTTCCAGTGTATATCAAGAATAGTCCACCACCCAAGGACACCCAGCCAACTTGACACAACTGTGGGAATCATTGGAGTCAACATTGGCCAGCATCCCTGTGGAACGCTTGGCACTTTGTAGAGTCCTTGTCCCGATGAATTGTCCCAATATTTGGAAGGTGTTCCCAATGTTTTGTACACTCAGTGTAGTACAGAGCATTTGGAAAGTATTCAGACCCCTTCCCCTTTCCACATTTCGTTACCTTACAGCCTTATTCTAAAATGGATTAAATATATTTTGTTCCTCATCAATCTACACACAACACCCCCTAATGACAAAGCAAAAACAGGTTTGAGAAATGTTTGCCAATTTGTGAAAAATGTAAGGTCTCCAACAACACAGTGGCCTCCATCATTCTTACATGGAAGAAGTTTGGAACCACCAACACACTTCCTAGAGCTACCCGCCCGGCCAACGCCCGGCCAAACTGAGCAATCGGGGGAGAATGGCCTTGGTCAGGGAGACTTTGTTGAAGCACCTTTTTGGTCTGTAATCACTGCCAAAGGTGCTTCAACAAAGTACTGAATAAAGGGTATGAATACTTATAGAAATGCGATATTTCCATTTTTTATTTTATAAAAAAAAAAAAAAAAAAAGTTTTTGCTTTGTCATTATAGGGTATTTTGTGTAGACTGAAGGAAAAACAAAAATGTAATACATTTTATAATAAGGCTGTAACGTAAAAAAATGTGGAAAAAGTCAAGGGGTCTGAATCCTTTCCGAATGCACTTGGTTAGGGTTAGGGTAAGTGTACACTTGCGTAATGAAGGGCATTGACCCGATATCTGAGAAAAGAGCTTCAGCTTTGTTTTCACTAACTGGTCTAAATGCTGATATTGATGGGGAGGGATAGGTTTCCCTTGAAATGGACAGATAGTCAATTAATCTAGTCCAGCCCTCATCAACTAAGAGACTGGCAGCATGGATCATTGAGCACGATTGGTACTTCACAAAGTGTTTGGACCAGTGGCTTTGTCTGGGTTGGTTTGGCGGCAGGAAGAAAAGGCACCAAAAAACAAACAAAAACATTTGTGTTCACTTGTGATTTGTTATGAAAGACAGTGATCTGGAAGAGCAAATAATATCAACATCAACACCAACATGAGTTATTCCGCCAGAACTTTCATGTTCCCCTCCGAAGATAACGCTACACAAAAACATCTCTAGCCCTCTAAAGCCACAGGATATTGTCATATCCTTCAAGATACAGTACAATATACAGCATTTGAGCTCACATTCCAACATACAACATACCTAGCATCACCCCAGTGCAATTTCTTTTCTATTTTTTTTCTATTGCGTTTTGGCATATTGACACCTAAAACACTTTTTAAATAAACCTCAACCTTTCTGTTCAGCCTCATTTTGAACAGATTGAAATGATTAGCATTAATAACAGACTAAGTTTAACTCACAATGAGAGATGACCAGTTTAGTGGATAAAGAAATGTTAGATAAAGTCTGGTTTCGGGGCCCACTTCTACTTCCTGTGGTCTCTGTGTCCCCTACTGCTGATCCAGCCAGTCCAAGAGAGTGCCGCAGTGTCCTGAAAGGGAAAAAAACATTGCTACAGTTATATAGTGAACATACTGACACCCTATACTAAACTTATATACAGTACAGTTATATAGTGAACCTACTGACACCCTATACTAAACTTATATACAGTACAGTTATATAGTGAACCTACTGACACCCTATACGAAACTCATATACAGTACAGTTATATAGTGAACCTACTGACACCCTATACTAAACTTATATACAGTACAGTTATATAGTGAACATACTGACACCCTATACTAAACTTATATACAGTACAGTTATATAGTGAACCTACTGACACCCTATACGAAACTTATATACAGTACAGTTATATAGTGAACCTACTGACACCCTATACTAAACTTATATACAGTACAGTTATATAGTGAACCTACTGACACCCTATACTAAACTTATATACAGTACAGTTATATAGTGAACCTACTGACACCCTATACTAAACTTATATACAGTACAGTTATATAGTGAACATACTGACACCCTATACTAAACTTATATACAGTACAGTTATATAGTGAACATACTGACACCCTATACTAAACTTATATACAGTACAGTTATATAGTGAACCTACTGACACCCTATACGAAACTTATATACAGTACAGTTATATAGTGAACCTACTGACACCCTATACTAAACTTATATACAGTACAGTTATATAGTGAACCTACTGACACCCTATACGAAACTTATATACAGTACAGTTATATAGTGAACCTACTGACACCCTATACTAAACTTATATACAGTACAGTTATATAGTGAACCTACTGACACCCTATACTAAACTTATATACAGTACAGTTATATAGTGAACATACTGACACCCTATACTAAACTTATATACAGTACAGTTATATAGTGAACCTACTGACACCCTATACTAAACTTATATACAGTACAGTTATATAGTGAACCTACTGACACCCTATACTAAACTTATATACAGTACAGTTATATAGTGAACATACTGACACCCTATACTAAACTTATATACAGTACAGTTATATAGTGAACCTACTGACACCCTATACGAAACTTATATACAGTACAGTTATATAGTGAACCTACTGACACCCTATACGAAACTTATATACAGTACAGTTATATAGTGAACCTACTGACACCCTATACTAAACATGTACAAGTAATGAGGTTCAGCCAAAAGGTAGGGCATAGTAATAATCACAGCCGAGACCACAGTCCAATAAACGTATGTTAACCTAACCAAGTGGGGAAGTGGAATTGGTTCCTTCACTGAACCTGCTCCTCTGACCAACACAACTAAATCAAGTATCCTGTGACGGCAGGCTTTCCGTTAAGCAGTCAATTAAGTGATAATGTCCTCGAAGCCGGTGTTTGGAGTATATACAGTATTGGCACGGGTGTTGTTAGGCCCGAGACAAAGTCCAACCGTGCCAATATATCCTCCAAACACCGGCTTCGGGGGCATTATCACTTTTACACAACGGGTTACCAACATATTCAAATAATGATTGCCATATTATAATTAGAAATGTTATTTTGCTCAATTTAATCATACTATATTTCATCCTTCCACAATATATACAGTTGAAGTTGGAAGCATACATACACTTAGGTTGGGGTCATTAAAACTCGTTTTTCAACCACTCCACAAATTTCTTGTTAACAAACTATAGTTTAGGCAAGTCGGTTAGGACATCTACTTTGTGCATGACACAAGTAATTCTTCCAACAATTGTTTACAGACAGATTATTTCACTTATAATTCACTGTATCACAATTCTAGTGGGTCAGAGGTTTACATACACGAAGTTAGTTGTCTGTGGCTTTAAACACCTTGGAAAATTCCAGAAAATTATGTCATGGCTTTAGAAGCTTCTGATAGGCTAATCGACATAATTTGAGTCAATTGGATGTGTACCTGTGGATGTATTTCAAGGCCTACCTTCAAACGCAGTGCCTCTTTGCTTGACATCATGGGAAAATCAAAATAAATCAGCCAAGACCTCAGAAAGACAATTGTAGGTATCCACTGGTTCATCCTTGGGAGCAATTTCCAAACGCCTGAAGGTACCATATTCATCTGTATAAACAATAGTACGCAAGTATAAACACCATAGGACCACGCAGATGTGATGAACGTACTTTGGTGTGAAAAGTGCAAATCAATCCCAGAACAACAGTAAATGTCCTTGTGAAGATGCTGGAGGAAACAGGTACAAAAGTATCTATATCCAGTAAAACGAGTCCTATATCAACATAACTTGAAAGGCAGCTCAGCAAGGAAGAAGCCACTGCTCCAAAACCGCCATAAAGAAGCCAGACTACGGTTTGCAACTGCACATGGGGACAAAGATCGTACTTTTTTTTAGAAATTATGTGGATATATTGAAGCAACATCTCAAGACATCAGTCAGGAAGTTAAAGCTTGGTTGCAAATGGGTCTTCCAAATAGACAATGACCCCAAGCATACTTGGCTTAATGACATCAAAGTCAAGGTATTGGAGTGGCCATCACAATACCCTGATCTCAATCCTATAGAACATTTGTGGGCAGAACTGAAAAAGCATTTGGAGCAAAGAGGCATACAAACCTGATTCAGTTACACCAGCTCTGTCAGGAGGAATGGACCAAAATTCACCCAACTAATTGTGGAAGGCTACCCAAAACGTTTGACCCAAGTTAAACAATTTAAAGGCAATGCTACCAAATACTAATTGAGTGTATGTACACTTATGATGCACTGGGAATGTGATGAAAGAAATAAAAGCTGAAATAAATAATTCTCTCAACTATTATTCTGATATTTCACATTCTTAAAATAAAGTGGTGCTCCTAACTGACCTAAAACAGGGATTTTTTTTACTAGGATTAAATGTCAGGAATTGTGAAAAACGGAGTTTAAATGTATTTGGCTAAGTTGTATGTAAACTTCCGACTTCAACTGTAGTCTCGACACAAATCTAAGGTTGCTAGATTTGTTCGTTCTATCGGTTCGGTTGCTAGAGACGCGACCCAGTCATTCAGTCTTTTTGTTTTGTATCTATGGACGTGACCCAGTCATTTGTTCTAAATGTTCCATTGCCATACTGGCTGGCAATGTTATTATCCCTTGCTTGCTAGCTAGCCAACTAAAAAAGTAAATAACTGCAAACAGCCAGCAGAGGGATAATTAGAGTATGTGCATTGCCAATAAAAGTCTACAGTGAGGGAGATATACAAACACAGGCCCACTGGTCAGTACACAGCTGCATCCAGGCAGCCAGCACAATCGGAGCATCACTCATCCTCCATACACAAACCACCCTCTTAATTGAACCACTGAATAGACTTATTATCCTCTCTCGTGGTGACGCAAGAACAAGACTCCTTCAGGAGGTTAAAAGGACACATCCTGGCAGTCGTGTGAGAAATGTGGAGTGAGTTAAAGGTGATTATGATGTCACACTCATAAGTTATTCTGGACACGGTGGTAGGCATGCAAGGTTTACCTAGCAGCCTGTTGGTCAAGACATGCGTGCCTGTGTCACTGGACCATTTTAGTGCACCTGAATTACTTTAGCAGCACTGTGGCCTGCAACGCAGTCTCAATCCGCCAAGCACAGCAACCTCAACAAGAAAGCATTTTCACTATAAAATGGGAGAGGTTTTTGACCGTCTGAAATCTGCATACAGCAGGCTCACAAGAGAATCGTATTTGAATACAGGAAGTACTAATCAGCAGTACATTCTAAAGGTGGAGGAAGAGACACTGCCGCTGCTCTGCGCTCTGACAGTCTTGGATAAGATCCAAAATCCCCTGAAAAGGAAGAGCCCCAGCTCCCATGGGGCAATTCCCTTACACTATCCGCAGAGGGGTGCAATAGATCCTCACCTTCTATCCCAACTGTATAACTTTAGAGGTCAAAGCATAGATGCAACATTCTTGTCAGGGTTAGTAATAATGTGCTCTGGAGCTGTGCAGGCATTGGATTCGTTTAATTGCTTTCTAGAATGATTTCCCTGTACTGTGTTGCACATTTTCTTGTCACCCCTAATCTAATATTTTTGAGGTATTGTGCTATTATCATCATATTGCAGTAAGTTGAATTGCCATTTTGCAGATTTGTACAGTCTTATTGAGCTCATTTCCAAGTTTTACACATCTTGTGAACACTGAAACGCTAAATTGCTCAGAAATATACATGAGTGGGTGTAAAAGCCGTATATGCAAGTCATTTGGCACCTTTCTCCTCCCAGACTGGCTGTGGTTACAGTGCCAGCACCAGACATACATCACTCCTGTCAATTGTCAGATGTGTCCTTGGATTTCAGTAAGGCAGCATTTGAGGTCTATGGAGACTTTTCCGCACAGGGAGTCAATGGAGTGTTTCCAATGCTTATGTCAACGGTGCTGTCCCTTATAATAGCTATGTCCTTTCTTTGGTGCCAGTGACCTCTCCATCTTTTAATCCCCCAAAAGGTACAAGTAATGTTAGTCTACCCATTGGTTGGATGGGTATCTCCTGAAGATCTAAAAATAGATTCTGTAGAAGATCTAAAAACATGTCAAGTGTAAACATGTCCACCATGGCCAGGAGCATGGAGCAGACATGAGTCTATCCAGTAGCATTGGTGCTCTTTCTGTCTGTCTGCTCCCTGTTGAGAGGTCTGTGAGGTGGATGCACATACTCAGGCGTAATCAGAGCCTAATTAAAACCCTATTGTAGAGATAGGAGAGCTGCCTCTGGTTTGGTTTTTCTGCCCTGGGTCTCAGTGGGAGGCTCGCTTGCGTGACTTCCCAAAGTTCCTCCTCCAGGCAAAATGGAAATCAAACTGACTAAGTGCATCCGGAAGACAAATTCATGCGCATTAAAGCAAGTCAATGAAATGTGAATCTCATTTTTATCACAGGGAGAGGTGTATGAAGAGGCGCTGGACTACTAATAGGACTGCCAGACCATATAACATTATTTACCATGTCTCTCTCTCTAGCATACGTTATTTATCTCAATCTGAAGCAGTCAAAAACTAGGGTCAGTTGTCTGAGTGCACTTTGGCATCGCCTCCTCCTGTACAGAAATAAGGTTATCACTGGCCATTTCTGTATAGTGTTACCTTTCGGTTTTCACTTTAAGTGCTGTGTTAGCATGCTGTGCTCATACGGCGAGCCTCACCTTCCTTGAGATTTTCTTGAGCGATGCCTTCCGTGTGCACCAGTACTCTGCACTCAGATTAGTCAAGATCCACCAAGGTGCAATATTCTGTTCCATTGTGGCCTTGAGTGATGATGAAGCTGTTGAGTGAGAATAAAAAGATTCTCGGGACCTGGGACCTGTGGGTCAGAGAAAAATGGAGGATCAATCAAGATCATATAATGCACACGGAAATTGTTGAGAGCCAGTGTGATACTTTTAAAAATGCATTTCCACTCATCATCTAAAGTCTCAGAATGAGCGACTGAGTAATGGACCTCTGATCAATGGAGATACAAGAGATGTGAGTAATGGAATGGAGAGTGGTTGCTATATGCTGTGAGGCAGCTCCCTCTACAGTTCTCTCTACACCGTACACGAGATAGAGACGTGACAGAAGCCTAAACGAGGTTATCATTCCCTCAACTCATATTTATTTACATGAGCGATTTAACAGAGATTCCACTTGTTTCTTTCATATTGGTTGACTTACAATAGAACCCAATATTTATTTGTACATATATTTGACCAGGGGTTTCATTCAAACTGTGCGTGACTGTCTGAGCTTTAGCTCGGGGTTAAGATTGGTGTTCTGTATATCCTGCATGAGGTCAGCGTGCCAAGTTTGCTCTTTACACCCATTCTAATAAACACCCATCTGTTTTTAAACGATCTGGAGATAAGACGCATTACAAAATGATTCAGCTTCAGTCTATTTTGGAAGTCTGAAGAAGTCCGTTGGGTTTACTGTCCCTAATTCTGCCTAGACAGAATCATCAAGTCTACATGGAAATTCAGAACAACTGGAGATTTAAAAAGAACATAGAGCAACGTATGTTACCTTCTAATGAATAACAGTGCATTGTAATCTGCAATGTACTGTTTACTGCATGTAAGCCTACCGCACTACATGGACAGATAATCCCCCAACACAATGCAATGTAACCAGTCCTATAGGGGGTTTTTATTGAAGGAAAGATTTGCCCATTTTGAATGTTGGAGCGATGCTCTATCAATTCCCGGGGTCATTTCATGTTTCAATGTGTACATGAGCAATTCGCCATTCAAGCAGGCAGAAATACAGGCAGAAAATGATCACATGATGATCTGAACATATGATGCAAAACTTGTTATACCGGCTTTATTTCTGCCTGCTTGAAAGGCGGATAGCTCAGAGACACATGAAATGACCCCGGGAATCGATAGAACATCACTCAAATATGCACAAATATAATATAACATTCAATGTGGGTGAATCTTTCCGTTAAGTAGACCTGAGCCAGCTGTTATTGTATTGGTGCCCATGGGAGAGCCATAAGATTTAACCAAATATGACAGATTTCCCCCACACACAGCAATGGTAGTACATTTTGGGCAAATTTTATGACAAGCCAAACGCTTTCTGAACCCAAACGGACATCTTTCTAATAAATACATTATTAGAAAAACAGCTTTGTTTGAAGTCTGTGGTAGTTCTCAAAGTGTATGAAGCAGTCGTATCTGCCTGCTGATCGCTAGCTCAAACTCCCGTGAAACAGAAAATGACGAAGTAATGAATGACAATGATTTTAAATTAAATATTCTTTGTTGGTGTAATCAATTGTGTGCGTTCTTGTGCTTAATTGTGTTTGATGATAATGAACTAGATGGTAATTGAGCCTATAGCCATCAATTTCATGCAAACTGGATTGTTAGCTAGATACTAAAGAACCATTTAATCAACCTTGTACAGTACCAGTCCAACATTTGGACACACCTACTCAATCCAGGGATTTGTAGAATAATAGTGAAGGCATCAAAACTATGAAATAACACATGGAATCATGTAGTAACCAAAAAAGTGCAAAACAAATCAAAGTATATTTTAGATTATTCAAAGTAGCCACCCTTTGCCTTGATGGTAGCTTTGCACACTCTTGGCATTCTCTCAACCAGCATCACCTGGAATGTTTTTCCAACAGTCTTGAAGGAGTTCTCACATATGCTGAGCACTTGTTGGCTGCTTTTCCTTCACTTTGCGGTCCAACTCATCCCAAACCATCTCAATTGGGTTGAGGTTGGGTGATTGTGGAGGCCAGAACATCTGATGCAGCACCCCATCACTATCTTTCTTGGTCAAAAGAGCCCATACACAGCATGGAGGTGTGTTGGGTCATTATCTTGTTGAAAAACAAATTATAGTCCCACTAAGCGCAAACCAGATGAGTATCACTGCTGAATGCTGTAGCCATGCTGGTTAAGTTGAATTCTAAATAAATCACAGACAGTGTCACCAGAATTTATTATATTTTTTTTAACCTTAATTTAACCAGGCAAGTCAGTTAAGAACACATTCTTATTTTCAATGACGGCCTGGGAACAGTGGGTTAACTGCCTGTTCAAGGGCAGAACGACAGATTTGTACCTTGTCAGCTCGGGGGTTTGAACTCACAACCTTCCGGTTACTAGTCCAACGCTCTAACCACTAGGCTACGCTGCCACCCCATCACACCTCCTCCATGCTTCATGTTGTGGGAAAGTAACTTTTCTAATAACCAAAGGATAACCTTTAAAGAACATCACAGTTCTGAGAATGTTCAATTAACCCAATAAAATAACATAATATTTGGGTGTGTTAGAGAACATTTACAGTGCATTCAGAAAGTATTCAGACCCCTTCACTTTTTCCACATTTTGTTACGTTACAGACTTGTTCTAAAATGGGATGAAATTGTTTTTTCCCCCTCAATCTTAACACAATAACCCAAAATGACAAAGAAAAATAGGTTTTTAGAAATATCACATTTACATAAGTATTCAGACCCTTTACTCAGTACTTTGTTGAAACACCTTTGGCAGCGATTACAAACTCAAGTCTTCTTGGGTATGACGCTACAAGCTGGCACACCTGTATTTAGGGAGTTCCTCCCATTCTTCTCTGCAGATCCTCTCAGGCTCTGTCAGGTTGGATGGGGAGTGTCGCTGCACAGCTATTTTCAGGTCTCCCCAGAGATGTTAAATTGGGTTCAAGTCCAGGCTCTGGCTGGGCCACTCAAGCACATTCAGAGAACTGTCCCGAAGCCACTCCTGCTTTGTCTTGGCTGTGTGCTTAGAGTTGTTGTCCTGATGGAAGGTGAATCTTCACCCCAGTCTGAGGTCCTGAGCACTCTGGAGCAGATTTTCATCAAGGATCTCTCTGTACGTTCCTTCGTTCATCTTTCCCTCGATCCTGACTAGTCTCCCAGTCCCTGTTGCTGAAATAAATCCCCACAATAAATCCCCACAGCATGATTGGTGGAGTGCTGAGAGATGGTTGTCCTTCTGGAAGGTTCTCCCATCTCCACAGAGGAACTCTGGAGCTCTGTCAGAGTGACCATCGAGTTCTTGGTCACCTCCCAGACCAAGGCCCTTCTCCCCCCGATTGCTCAGTTTGGCAAGGAAGGCTAGCTCTAAGAACAATCTTGGTGGTTCCAAACTTTTTCCATTTAAGAATGATGGAGGCCACTGTGTTTTTGGGGACCTTCAATGCTGCAGACATTTTTTGGTACCCTTCCCCAGATCTGTGCCCCGACACAATACTGTCTCTGAGCTCTAGAGACAATTCCTTTGACCTCATGCCTTGGTTTATGCTCTGACATGCAATGTCAACTGTGGGACCTTATATAGACAGGTTTGTGCCTTTCCAAATCATGTCCAATCAATTGAATTGAATATACTACAGGTGGACCCCAATCAAGTTGTAGAAACGTCTCAAGGATGATCAATGAAAACACAATGCACCGGAGCTCAATTTCGAGCCTCATATCAACGGGTCTGAATACTTATGCAAATAAGGTATTGCTAAACACCTGTTTTCGTTTTGTCATAATGGGGTATTGTGTGTAGATTGATGAGGGAAAACATTTATATAATCAATTTTCTGATAAGGCTGTAACGTAACTAAATGTGGAAACAGAGAAGGGGTCTGAATACATTTTGAATGCACTGTACATAACATTCCCCTGTAAAAACCAACCACACGCCAACCCCTCTTTTACGCTACTGCTACTCTCTGTTCATCATATATGCATAGTCACTTTAACCATATCTATATGTACATACTACATCAATCAGCCCGACTAACCGGTGTCTGTATGTAGCCTCACTACTTTTATAGCCTCGCTACTGTATATAGTCTCGCTACTGTTATTTTTCACTGTCTTTTTACTGTTGCTTTTATTTTATTACCTATTGTTCACCTAATACCTTTTTTGCACTATTGGTTAGAGCCTGTACACGTGAAAATAAACTTTGTTTTGATTTCATTTGTTTGTTTGTTTGAAAAATAACCTTATCCTATGTCACACCCTGACCATAGTTTGCTTTGTATGTTTCTATGTTTTGGTTGGTCAGGGTGTGATCTGAGTGGGCATTCTATGTTGGATGTCTTGTTTGTCTATTTCTATGTCTGGCCTGATATGGTTCTCAATCAGAGGCAGGTGTTAGTCATTGTCTCTGATTGGGAACCATATTTAGGTAGCCTGGGTTTCACTGTGTGTTTGTGGGTGATTGTTCCTGTCTCTGTGTTTTGGGGAGCCCAGGAGAGTGTCGCCGCCCCAAGGTGCAGCAGGAGAAACGGCAGCAGGAGCAGTGAGAGGAATGGACATGGGAGGACGAATTGGACGGAGAAGGACCCTGGGCTCAGCCAGGCGGGGAAAGCGGAGAGGCGCTGGTATGAGGAGGCAGCACGGCGACGCGGATGAAAGTCCGAGAGTCAGCCCCAAAAATGTATTGGGAGAGGGCCCACAGGAAGTGTGGCGAAGCCAGGTAGGAGACCTGCGCCAACTTCTTATGCTTACCGGGGGGCTAGAGAGACCGGACAGGCACCGTGTTATGCTGTGAAGGCCGGGCTAGAGTGAGTATTGAGCCAAGTGCCATGAAGCCGGCTCTACGCAGCTGGTCTCCAGTGCGTCTCCTTGGGCCGGCTTACATGGCACCAGCCTTGCGCACGGTGTCCCCGGTTCGCCTGCATAGCCCAGTGCGGGCTATTCCACCTCGCCGCACTGGCAGGGCGACCGGGACCATTCAACCGGGTAAGGTTGGGCAGGCTCGGTGCTCAAGAGCTCCAGTGCGCCTGCACGGTCCGGTCTATCCGTCACCACCTCCACGCACCAGCCCTCCGGTGGCAGCCCCCCCGCACCAGGCTGTCTCTCCGGCTCATCCTTACAGGGGCTCCCGCCTGTCCGGCGCTGCTGCCGGAGTCTCCCGCCTGTCCGGCGCTGCTGCCGGAGTCTCCCGCCTGTCCGGCGCTGTTGCCGCCAGTCAGCCAGGGGCCGCCAGTCAGCCAGGGGCCGCCAGTGCCGCCAGTCAGCCAGGGGCCGCCCCTCAGCCCAGAGGCGCCAGAGCCCCTCAGCCCCAAGCTTCCACCCCTCAGTCCCGAGCTTCCGCCCCTCAGTCCGGAGCTGCCTCCCCTCTGTCCCGAGCTGCCGCCCCTCTGTCCCGAGCTGCCGCCCCTCTACCCAGTGGGGTCATTAAGTAGTGTCGTCGTGTCTAGGAGGCCACGGAAGTGGACAAGGTGGGGGACCAAGACTACGGTGAAGTGGGGGCCACGTCCAGCACCAGAGCCGCCACCGCGGACAGATGCCCACCCAGACCCTCCCCAATAGGTTCAGGTTTTGCGGCCAGAGTCCGCACCTTGGGGGGGGTACTGTCACACCCTGACCATAGTTTGCTTTGTATGTTTCTATGTTTTGGTTGGTCAGGGTGTGATCTGAGTGGGCATTCTATGTTGGATGTCTTGTTTGTCTATTTCTATGTCTGGCCTGATATGGTTCTCAATCAGAGGCAGGTGTTAGTCATTGTCTCTGATTGGGAACCATATTTAGGTAGCCTGGGTTTCACTGTGTGTTTGTGGGTGATTGTTCCTGTCTCTGTGTTTTGCACCAGATAGGACTGTTTTAGGTTTTCGCACATTTGTTGTTTTGTTAGTTTATTCGTGTACAGTTTCTTTATTACAATGAATAACAACCACGCTGCATTTTGGTCCGCCACTACTTCACCTAAAGAGAACCGTTACATCCTAACGTTCTGGGAATCTTGCATGTGTTTCTTAGGGCTAGGTGAGGCCGTGGTTGTCCATTGGTTATTTTTCATACAACCTTCCCACAACTTTCTGGGAATGGAGTAGATGCTTGGCTTTGGATTATTCTCATCACATTTAACCCCCAAATGTTTTATTTTCTTGGTATTTCATTACTTTAACAGAACATTTCTTAAATATGTTTACAATTTTAGTAATGTTCTCCAACTGGTTTGGCATTGGGAATGTTCTCAAAAAGTTCAGACAACGTTAAGAAATAGCATTCTTCTGTGGGAATGTCAATAATTCAGCATTACATTTCATACAGGTTTGCTCATGGTTCTAAAGTCATGTTCTCAAGTTGTCCCAAGAACATTAAGAAAAAACATTCTTCTGTTGGAATTTCAGTACTTCAGCAAAACTTTTCCTTCAGGTTTCCTCATGCTTGTTTTTAAAGTCATGTTCTCAAATTGTTAGAGAACATTAAAACCTCTCTGGGATATGTGGGACGGTAGTGTCCCACCTCGCCAACAGCCAGTGAAAGTGCAGGGCTCCAAATTCAAAACAACAGAAATCTTAAAATTCCTCAAGCATACAAGTATTTTACACAATTTTAAAGATAAAATTCTCATTAATCCAGCCAAAGTGTCTGCTTTAAAGAATGCATTACAGCGAAAGCACCACAAACGATTATGTTAGGTCACCACCAACTGACAGAAAAACAGCCATTTTCAGCCAAAGAGAGTCACAAAAGCACAAAGAGGTCAAATTAATCACAAACCTTGGCTGATCTTCATCAGATGACACTCATAGGACTTCATGTTACACAATACATGTTTGTTTTGTTTGCTAAAGTGCATATTTATATCAAAAAAGCTAATTTTACATTGGCACGTTACGTTCAATAGTTCTAAAACGTGCTGTGATTGTGCGGAGAGCCACATCTATTTACAGAAATACTCATTATAAATGTTGATGAAAATACAACTGTTATACATGGAATTAGAGATACACTTCTCCTTAATGCAACCGCTGTGTCAGATTTCAAAAAAACCTTACGAAAAAGCAAACCATGCAAATAATCTGAGTACATCTTTCAGACAACAAAGCAGCCAAAAAGATATCTGCCATATTGGGTAGTCAACATTAGTCATAAATAGCATTATAAATATTCACTATACACATATACCTTTGATCTTCATCAGAATGCACTCATAGGAATCGCAGTTCCACAATAAATGTTTGTTTTGTTCGATAATGTTCATCATTATGTCCAAATAGCTTCTTTTGTTAGGGCGTTTGGTAAACAAATCCAAAAGCGCGTTCAGGTCCCGTCAAACATCGGACGAAAAGTTAAAAAAGTTCAGTTACAGCCTGTAGAAACTTGTCAAACTAAGTATAGAATCAATCTTTGTTCTTTGTCTATGTTTTCAACATAAATCATCAATAAGGTTCCAACCGGAGAATTCCATTGTCTGTAGAAAAGCAATGGAACGAGAGCTAACTCTCTCGTGACCGTGCCTCAGAGCCTGTGGCAATCTGCCAGACACCCACTTCACAGTAGAATCCTCAAACAAAGTTCTAAAGATTGTTGACATCTAGTGGAAGCCTTAGGAAGTGCAACATAACAAATATCCCACTGTATCTACAATAGGGGCTGAGTTTAAAAACTACAAGCCTCAGATTTCCCACTTCCTGTTTTCTTCTCAGGTTTTTGCCTGCCATATGAGTTATGTTATACTCACAGACATCATTCAAACAGTTTTAGAAACTTCAGAGTGTTTCCTATCCAATACTACTAATAATTAGCATATATTAGCATCTGGGACAGAGTAGCGGGTAGTTTACTCTGGGCACCTTATTCATCCAAGCTACTCAATACTGCCCCCCTGTCACCAAGAAGCTTTAAAAAAAACTTTCCATAAAAACTACAATCATTTTCTGGTAACATTCAGAAAACGTTGTGAGAATCTTATTTTAAAAAAACATATACATTCTGTTCTTGGCATCAATAAAACTCTGTATCTTCTATATTGGTAAGTGTGTTCAGGTGTGTTGGCCAAGCCCACTAATTTGGCACACCTGATCTTAATGAGGGCTTGTTTCCTTTGAAATGGGCTCTGCTTGAATAGACTGAAATCAACAGTTTTGTATAGCTCCATCCTAGTTTTTGCTAGCTCCATCCTAGTGGCTCAGTGAACTAATTCCAAGAATGAAAATTATAGGTTCAAATCTCACTGATGCCGTGTCACAATTAAAAATAAATGCGTTTGCATGATTAAATCCTAAGGAAATGAATTTCCATATGTCCGATCTGTGCATTGTGTTAAAATAAAAGTTTACACAAAATAAGATAGCAGTGTAATTAAGTCTTATTTGAACAAAAACTGTTCTCAGAGCGTTAATAAAACCTCCAAGGAAAACTTTCAAGGAACCAGAGTAAAACATTATCGAAACCTCCCTGCAACCTAAAAATAAATGTTTGCAGAACAGGATAAAATGCTTGCTTCTATTCTCAGAATGTTTAAAAACGTTTAGTTTTACCGGTCATGAAATGCATGGCTTCGTTCCCACACCCAAAGTGAAACCAAAAACAAACATTCCCACAACTTCCAAGGACCAAATGTGCTAGATGGGTACTCTCGGAAATCCCAGACCTAGCTGGAATATTACGAGAGGCAACCCATCTGACTAAAATAACTATTATGACATCCTCACTGTGTACTGATCATCTCTGTTGTCAACTGCTGGAGATGTCTTAGAGCATTGCTATAGTTATATGGAAAGAGGGATAGACAGTCTGATTCTTCTTCCAGTATTGAGATTCAATGGAGTCATAAAGGCAAGTGCAATGTCACCCTCCAGTGATAGGAAAATATAATCCGTGAAATCACCAATATTATTTGTAGACACATTGCTGGTTTGGCATTTTTGGGCCTATCAGGTATGACATGCAACCTTTCATAAAATTATATATAAATGTCTTGGAACATGTGGCCTTGATAAAATATAAGAGTACATTGGTAACTTCTAATTCGTAACAATAAATATTACATGTTGCCTAATGGGCCCATTAACAGCTTAAAATTAAATATTTGTGCGTTCTGTTGCCTAAAGTCGAGGTAAAGATGAATCACAGATTATCCATTATATTGACCAGACGCTCTAGTGGCCGCTCTAACAATTTAAATAAATGTCTTCAAAAATGGAAGGCAGTCGGAGGAGGCAAGATCAGGTGGGAACATTCTAACCAATGAGGGGGAAGACACGCGTGTGAACAACAGGCACAACGGTTTCCACTAGTTACCACGGTCAAAGTCAAAGATAGCGTGGCTATATCGTAAAAATCATGACAACTAAAATGTGCATTGTTCTGACTTGCCCAGTTAAATAAAGGTTAAAAATAAGATAAATGTAGAAATAGGCGGGGTTTAAGACTTTGTGGTAAATACTGACATCCAGGCACAACATCGATATAGTTTTTTTTTCTCACAAAGTTTCCGTGATGTACTTATGTCAGTACACTCGTAACAACGGAATTAACCATTTTTAACAAAGAAATCTAAATTTCCCAACTGGCTGATGATACTACTATTTTCTTAAGAGACAAAGACCAGGTCGCCCATGCCCTTAATGCTATAAATGCATTTTCTATTGCATCAGGATTCAAACTGAATGTTTCTAAATGTGAAATCTTATGTTTATTTGACTCTGATAATAAAGAAATAGAAAATATTCCTGTAAATGACGGTGTTAAATATTTAGGAATACATATGTCAAAAAACCACTTAGTCAGACAACATGTGAATTTCTCTCCTAAAATTAAGAAAACCAAAAATATATTTAATAATTGGCTACAAAAATATCTTTCTATACTTGGGAGAGTGATTCTGTCCAAGGCAGAGGGACTGTCTGGTTTTTGTGTACCCCTCATTATCTTTATTTGTAAATCCTGCTACTTTTAAAGAGATCAACAAGACCTTTCTTGACTTTATCTGGAAAAATAAGTCTCACAAACTAAAAAAGTCAGTCCTTTCTAATAAAAGAGCTGAAGGCAGTCTGGAAGTGTTGGATTTTGTGACATAAATTACACTTTCAAGATCAACTGGTTGAAAAGATGTTTGATCAATACTGATTCATTATGGTTCCAAATAATGTGTTTAATAAGTTTGGAGGTCTTCAATTTTTACTGAAATGTAATTATATTCCTGAAAGATTACCTGTTAAATTGGCTAGGTTTCACCAACAAGTTTTAATGGCCTAGAAAATAGGTTTCCTGCACAATGTTTCCCCACACAAAGCTCTTTTGTGGAATAATTCAGACATAACTGTAAGGAATAAGTAATCATTTTACCCCAGCTGGAATGAGAGGAATATTGACTTTATTCTTGATTTTTTTCGACAACAAGGGTAATATTCTCACATATGAACAATTTATAACATTGAAAGAGTTTCCAATACCTTTCAGAGAGTTTATTTCTGTGATCAAAGTCGTTCTACACTAATGAAATCTCATCTTAGCTTTGGTAATGATCACAAAGTTTATCCAAAACTCAGATTGGAAGGCATGGGCTTACTTGAGAAATATTGTTGCAATAAATCTATAAGACAAATTCTTCATTCACAAAACTAACTTACACAGAGAGGAAATGTTTTTCTGGAACATGCTTATTCCTGACATTGTCTGGAAAAATGCATGGTTAAGGCCTTACAAATATTGTATACCAAACAAAGTTAAGGAAGTGCACTTTAAAATTTTACATAAGATATATCCATGTAATTCTATGATGTCCAAATGTGTGGTGTAGTATCCCAGGAGGTATACCCCAGGGGATGGTAAGAGGGGAGGTACGTGATGCAACGTTGGCTCCCTCTGTTGGGAATACGGGAGCTGGGCACCCCGACACGGACAGCTCTAAGAGGAGGTAATTAGAGGAAAGTGTCAACCAGCCGTGGAGGCCAAATGAAAGGAGCACGGTGGCACACCGAGAGGAGGGGGAAGAGACCGACACCAAGCAAAGGTAGAGAAGAAGGACCGAGCGAAACCTAAGTGATTTTCTTTGTTATATTTATTTTCTGTCTTAAAGTTATTTTTGTGGACTAAAGCCTCCCTGTCTCTGTGTCAATCTCTGCACGCTCAACCCAACACCCCACGGTTTACCACAGTGGCTATTGATGATATCTGCGTTTTCTGTGAAAAAGGTGAATCTGTCTCACTTGTTCTTTGAATGTAAATATGTGTCATAATTTTGGGAAAACATTGCGAAATAGTATTTACCATTATGAACACTACACACGTTTCTGACATGAAGGATATAATATGTTACTATTGCAAGGATAACAAGACCATTGAAATGATTTTTTTTATTTTTTTTTATTCTTGTCAAATACTTAATACATGATTGAATGTAACTATTTTATTAAAACATTAACCCTAGTGAATAACAAGAATAACATTTTCCTGAATCATTACAATAAGATTTTTGCACTAGATTTGTTCAAATGTTTGTATTACTTGATATTGTTGTATTGATAGCATTTTCTTGTTAATACCATTCGTTCTATTTTGTTTGATGTAACAATGTAAATTGTTCTGTATTTTGAATTTAAAAAAAACTTGTTACAGAATCATTAAGAAACATATATTTAATCAAATAAGCCACATGTAGCAAATAAGCCATTATAGGTTTTGTCAACTAAATTCAACACTCCCTCATTGACCTCCATACAAAAACTCCTCACTTGTTGAGCAAAAAACACAAACTATACCTGCCAGAGAAAGATTTTCGACCAAGTTCTCCCCCTCACTTCGCCTCTTCTCTGGTTACATTCCATTCTCCACATTGAATCCTTCAAGTCTTCTTCTATAATATGGTGATCCACAAAAAAAACATTTAAAGTGCATACCACTACCTACTGTGTTGGAATGTACGACCAATCATGATTGGGCCAATTCTGTACTACCTTGAAAATAAAAATGTTTTGGAGAAATGTCCTGATGAAACAAAAATAGAACTGTTTGGCCATAATGACCATTATGTTTGGAGGAAAAAGGGAGAGGATTGCAAGTCGAAGAACACCATCCCAACATTGAAGCATGGGGGTGGCAGCATCATGTTGTTTGGGTGCTTTGCTGCAGGAGGGACTGGTGCACTTCACAAAATAGATGTTATCGTGAGGGAGGAAAATTATGTGGATCTATTGAAGTAACATCTCAAGACATCAGTCAGGAAGTTAAAGCTTGGTCGCAAATGGTTCTTCAAAATGGACATTGAACCCAAGCATACTTTCAGAGTTGTGGCGAAAAGGCTTAAGAACAACAAAGTCAAGGTATTGGAGTGGCCATCACAAAGCCCTGACCTCAATCCTATAGAAAAGATGTGGGCAGAACTGGAAAAAGTGTGTTTGCGAGCAAGGAGGCCTACACACCTGACTCCGTTACACTAGCTCTGTCAGGAGGAATGGGCCAAAATTCACCCAACTTATTGTGGGAAGCTTGTGGAACGCTACCCGAAACGTTTGACCCAAGTTTAACAATTTAAAGGAAATGCTACCAAATACTAATTGTTTGTAAACTTCTGAACCACTGGGAATGTGGTGAAATTAAAAAAAGCTGAAATAAATAATTCTCACTATTATTCTGACATTTCACATTCTTAAAATAGTGGTGATCCTAACTGCCCTAAGCCAGGGTATTTTAACTATGATTAAATGTCAGGAATTGTGAAAAACAGTGTAAATGTATTTGGCTACGGTCTATGTAAACTTCCGACTTCAACTGTAGTTCTACCAACCTGTTTTACAGCCTCTGCATATGATATATGGCAGGTATCATGACTGATCCTATTTCTGAACCTCTCCAGCAACTCTCTGTACCTGGCATCCACCAAACGCTGCACTGTGTTCTCCCACACAATTACTGCACTTAACCTTCACATTTCTTCCACATTCACTGTAATCATGTGCACCTCCACACACATGTTATTTATTTTACATTGAGCAGCTACATGTCCCCTTCTTTGCCATTTAAAACACTGCAGTGCATATGGGACAAATTCTCTAACATTGAAACTAAGGAATCCGATCTGTACTTTTCCTTGTAAGACTTTCTCAAAACCTCTGCATCACTGATAAGCTTTCACTTGTTTGACCCTCTTTCCTACTGATCAACCTTTTGGCCTCAATCACTCTGCCTCTCTTCACATTTTAATATCTTTGGGCATAGACATTAGGACCCCAGTGATGACTCCCCTCAATCTAGCATCAGCACCAGGGACATGGCTTTTAATCTTCTTCCCATTAAGTTTTTCCATTTTCAGAATCTTCTCTTGCTGAGCCTGGCTACCACACAATATTAACAATCTACCATTTCCAATGAACCAGGCTAATTTCACTTCACCTATCTTTCTCTACAGCATTAGTTAGACGTATAGGGTGTAAGTGAGACCGTGTGGTCTCATCAAACACGATCACTACTTTCCACTCCAACACATCATTACTCTTGATTCCTACATTGTCCCTCTTTATCATTTCTTTACTAGATGATCCACAGCTTCCTGTATCATGATCTCTCTTCTTTCCACTACCGATTATTCCGGTGCTTGACCCTCATCCTTCTGCTCCATACCATCAGAACGGACACCCATCTCGTTAGCATTCCACCACACCTTTCGCTTCACCAACCTTTTCTCCATTTCCTCCATTTCGTCTGCAGTACTAGCCGCCATTTCCATCCTCCAACCCTCTCGCCCCTCCAAGTTGTCAGTTCTAGTCGTTATATTTCTATGCATGTATTAATGAAGTGTCAGGTGCTCAGAAAAGACACCTTACTGCAATAATTATTCAGCATAGTAAACAAAACCAACAGGAGGCTTATACAATCGGCATTAACTTTAAATTAATGAGAGTTGTGTATATATCCTACGTTATTAAAGACATTTAATGTAGACAACATTTTTCATTTCAAATTTGATCAATGTATCTATTATTGTAAGCGATCTCGTGTCTATTACCAACCGCGTCCTCTCCCGGTTTCGAATGGTTGCATGTTCTGTGGTGAGGCTGTTGCTATAGTAACAGGTACGGAGAGCAGACAGTAGTGGCGCTGGTGAGCGACAAGTAGCGAAAGGTGTTGAGGGTTTCTGAATGTGAAAGAGTGAGGAGGAAAGACGTGCGGTTAGGGAGGCTGCAAGAAGGGGGGAAGTGACGGGTCTGCTTGAAAAGAAAGAAATGTCGGAGAGGATCGCTTCATCATGTGGAAACCTTTATGACACCACGTCACTCCTTCTCCAGTACTGCAAAGGTGAGTTCACTTTTGACTTGCTTGCAGCTCCGAGTCGACCGGTTTTGATATGAACCGTGGCACACTGCTGGGACTGTAGGTTTGCATGCACCTGTTTGCAGGTTCCCTACCAGTTTACACGAAACAGACATGTAGCTCGAGCTACAGATTATTGAATAGAATGTTAGCTTGCATCGTTAGAATGATCTATGGTCGATCTATCCATCCATCATAGAGCAGGCTGTCGTGAACTTCGTTAACCCACTGCTATGTTGTGATAGGTGTAACCCAGAGCCATGTATTTAGAAAAATATTTGGTTCAGGTGTAGCCGAGCTGCAAACCCTCTGACTTTATGTAAAATATTTTCCCGACTGGGGGAAAACGGATAGGCTATCTCTATGATATTTAATAGTGGAACTATTTGCATATTATGGTTTCACTGTTCCAGATTAAGTGTAATTGCCTTAGAGAGAAGATGAATTACACTGTCGTGGCTTCATATCTCTGTTGTCATCTCTCTGTTGTAAATTAGAGAATGGTGTTCACTTTTTGAGGGGCTGCAGGGGCTGGACATGACTGTAGTGTAAAGGGTGATCATAACAATACAGCTCATCAAAGAAAAGCTGATGCAATGATGCTGTAACTGGCCACATCACAAGACCAGGTTCATGCACGTGAGAAGAAAAGAAAAACACACACCTCTGGTAATGTTTTTTACTCTACAGTATTTAGTTATATTTTATGCACCCATGCTATCCAATGCAATTTGACATGGTTCACAAATCCAATTATGCACGTAAGCAGTGGGATGAAATTGAACTGCGAGTAAACATAGGATATTTGAAGGGACCGTGTAGTGTACCTAAATAGACTTGAAAGGTAATTTATGTATTGCTGAACAAAAATCTGTGAAACTCAGGTTCTGTGTATTGGGCTACATGTAGGTCTAAAAATAGCCTGTCATATTGAGTGACTGGTGGACAGACATGGAGAAAGGCATGTCATCTGTTCAAATGGCCAGGCTGTCCTTACCCTGTAACCATGAGAATATATTTCCCATGGCAGGGTCTACTATGCACAGTTCCCAACCGGGGTGTCCTGCCATGGTCTCCGTTGGCCAATGCCTACCCAGCTAGGACATAATGTTCTGAGAACCATATTTTTCTCAGAGCTTGGTGAAAGTGTGGTTGTCCTATGGTTATTTTGCATACAACCCTACCACAACTTTCTGTGAATGGTGAAGGACAGTTGCTTGGCTTTGGAACATTCCCAGCACATTTAAGTCACTTGACATAAAAAATAAACAAAATCTTGGTATTTCATTACTTTAACAGAACGTTTCCTAAAAGTTCAAACATGGTTACATTTCATTTCAATTTTGGTAATGTTATAGCCTCGTACGAACTATCCTGATCTCGCAAGCTTACATTCTGTTTCGCTACACGGATACAGTTTGGTCACGACAAGATTCAAATCATTTGAGCCTCTCCATTCTATCCGCTGTATGGCCGGACCAATCAGCATCCTCTAATAATCTGTGGGCACAGAAGTAGAAAATCATAACAACAATGGCTGCTCCTGAGGAGGTTGGTGTTGATTCTTCTATAGGAGCAGTTATATCAGAACTGGAGGACATCGCTTCATTGAAAGAACAGCAAATAACTGTCAAATCACATTTTATTTGTCACATGCGCCTAATACCAGAGGTGTGGACTCGAGTCACATGACTTGGACTCGAGTCACAAATATGATGACTTGCAACTCGACTGACTTTAACACCAAGTACTCGTGACTTAACTTGGACGTGAGCCTTTTGACTCGAACTGACTTGATACCCTCCCCAAGCCCAAATATATGAAGAATTATGCTATTAAAAAGTGTGTAGCGCGTCAACTCTTCATTTAACGGATTACAGTTTGAACAGCAGCCAATCAAATTGTGCCCGTGGAGAAAAAGTTGCGTGTGGAAGTGCAGAGGAACGTCGGCGGGTGAATTCAGATGGAGCCCTTGGAAAGATGATACCCCAAATTATTATTTTCGGATATAAAGACTACACTGTAGTCAACACAAAATGGATTACAACTTGCAAAAATGCGGGAAGAAACTGCTCAATTACAGATTTGAACAATACCAGATGAACAAAAGTGTCACAAGTGAACCACAACAGTCTCCAATCTGACAGTTCATGGAGACCCGTGTAGGGCAGTACAGCATGAATCATCCACAGCAGAAAGCTATCAACAATGCAATACTGTCTGACCTGGTTATCGATTGTACCTTGCCTCTGTCTATTGTGGAAAACAAGAGTTTTTGTCACTTTCTGTCATTGGTTGACAGTAGGTACAGCCCAGTGTGTCGTAGAACATTGACATCAAAAGTATACATTGTGTGCAAAAGGCATGAGGAGGTAGGCGATGAATATGTAGCGAGGGCCAGCCGACTAGAGCATACAGGTCGCAGTGGTGGGTGGTATAAGGTGCTTTAGTAACAAAACGGATGGCACTGTGATAAACTGCATCCAGTTTGCTGAGTAGAGTATTGGAAGCTATTTTGTAGATGACATCGCCGAAGTCGAGGATCGGTAGAATAGTCAGTTTTACTAGGGTAAGTTTGGCGGCGTGAGTGAAGGAGGCTTTGTTGCGGAATAGAAAGCCGATTCTAGATTTGATTTTAGATTGGAGATGTTTGATATGAGTCTGCTGCCAACATGAGAAAGGCATTCACGGTGTGCTTCCCCATTGATCAAGAAGATGAAGTAAATGACGAAGATCACCTTGATGACCCAGAGCTCTGGAATGACCTAGCCCTGGAAGACCAGCAAACAGTGGATGCTGCTATTGCAAAAAAAACAGCGCTTGCAGTGTTTTTCCCACACTCTCCAGCTCGTGGTGGGAGATGGCTTGAAAGAAACAAAAGAGATGACTCTCTTTCAAAGTTATCAAAAATCAGCTCACTGCTGCATACAAGCACAACATATAAAGAGGTGTTTGAGGCTGAATTTGGGGGAAGAGGCATCCCTGCTGTTGTCAACACAAGATGGAACTCAACACTGAAACAAATGAAGGTAGTTATCCAATGTGACCATCTAAAGCTCAGGCATGTTCTAGAAAAGTCTGGGCACAAGGAGTTGTTGTTCACAGTACGGGAGTGGAATAAGTTGAAGGAGTTGGTGGACATCCTGAAGCCATTTGGAGAAGCAACAGATATGACACAGGTGAGAAGATGGTCACAATCAGTTCTGTTGTTCCCTCGGTCCTGTCCCTGAATCACCACCTGGAGCAGCGGAAGCCTCAAGTCCATTTCCTGAGCGGCCTGGTCAGAAGTCTCCAGGCATCCATGAACCAAAAGATTTCTTGGAATCTTCATCAATGTGAAAATGGCCAGGACACAAGATGGAATCACTGCCCCCTTTTTAAGATCCAGTCTACCTTAAACCAGCTGCCTTGGATCCGGCTTTTTCTCTGATGTGGGTGGAGCACCATGTGCTCTTCAAGGAGGAGGTCAAGGAGGAGGTGGCACAAAGAGTGAAAGGTAAATTATTATTGAGTTTAATGTAACTTTTTTTCTCATAATTTAATCCAATTGACTGCAACAATAATACTACTTCAGTTTAACCCACTGCATCACCAATACTCTAATACCGACCTTTTTGTTTCTGCTTTTACATGTTTTGCCAGAACTGATTCTGCAAGATGCTGCAGGGACTGAGCAAGCTGTGCCTCTTGTTGATGAGAAAGAGCAAGAGGACTATAGTCTTGAACAAGAAGAAGGGCTGTTTGCAGCATACTGTAAGAGGCAGAAGAAAGCTGTTGGGACCTCTCCAGCACTATAGCTAAGTCACTACCTTGACATATGCAAAGGACAGAATGCCCTCTTGTTCTGGGCAATGAACATGAAGGCTCTTTCTTCACTGTCCCAAAGGGCCATCAGGGTCTTGGCAGTGCCTCCAGTGCCCCGGTGGAGCGTGTCTTCAGCAATGGTGGTATCATACGGCGGCCTTGTGCACAAATGACTGACAGACTTTTATCGAATTTGGTATTTTGCAAATGTAATGTATCATAGGGCCCTGAGATAAGATTTTTTTTTAAAGCATTACACATACACTCACACACACGTAGTCTCCATGTTCAGGTTTTTATCTCCCATCTTTGGGATCAGTATTTTATTCTCAGACATTCAGGCCAGTGTTCAAATTGTAGGCCTACTTGAATTTCAGTAGCAGTTGTTTTGCTGTACCTTTTTAATAAATGGCAGGATTGATTTAAGTGTATCTGGAGAGAGAGATTTTGTTTTTGTTGTTTTGTTGTTGTATTTCCATGGAAATATAAAGATAATTTGGAAAGTAATAAATATTGTAATAAACCTGTTGTTGAGGTTATTCACTGTAGCTCTCTTGTTTTACTAGATCTATGGTCATAGCCAATATTCGTACTGCCCATGCAAGTCATTGCCACTCTTTCCCCTCGGTTGGCACACAGTCTTACATGGAACAGGTTCTGGAATGGGAAGGGACAGAATATTCCCCATGACTTACACCTGGAACACGTCAGCTTCTTGAAGGCATTTTTGAAGGGCCTGGGTCCAAACATGACTGAGCAAGCAGCAGACAGGATTATCAAGTCCATTGGTGTCCTCAAGGACTTGATGGACACCGCAGACGCTGAGTTAGCAGCATTAAAGTCTAGTGGCATCCATCATGCTGCTCGCCAGACTGGGGACATTCTAGCCTTTGTGGAGGTTGTCAGGGAGGCAGAGCTGTTCAAAACCCAACCGGGCAGAGTTCACCTCATTCCCTGGTTTAAACCGCAACATTTTCTCAAAAGTGAAGTACAGTGAGTTCTTCCCATTTTGATTTGAAACAACTTAGGTGCCAGGCTAGCTGGGGATGTGGATTGCTTAGTCTGCCCTTTGTTATGGCAAGCCTAAATAAGTTCCGAAGTAAACACTTGCTTAACAAGTCACATACTAAGTTGTATGGACTCAATCTGTGTAACAAATAATAGTGTTTAACATGATTTTTGAATGACTACCTCATCTCTGTACCCCAAACATAATTATCTGTAAGGTCCCTCAGTCGAGCAGTGGATTCCAAACACAGATTCAACCACAAAGACCAGGGAGGTATTCCAATGCCTCGCAAAGAAGTGCACCTATTGATAGTTAGGTAAAACATTAAAGAAGACATGGTGAAGTTATTAATTACACTTTGGATGGTGTGTATCAGTACACCCAGTCACTACAAAGATACAGGCGTCCTTCCTAACTCAGTTGCCGGAGAAGAAGGAAACCACTCAGAGATTTCACCATGAGGCCAATAGTGACTTTAAAAACATTTACAGTGTTTAATGGTTGTGACACCACAATACTAACAGAGTGAAAAGAAGGAAGCTTGAACAGAATAAAAAATAATACAAGACATGCATCCTGTTTGCAACAAGGCACGAAAGTAATACGGCAAAAAAAAATTACAAAGCAAATAACTTTTCTTTTGTGCTGAGTACACAAATCCAATAATACACATTTAGTGAGTACCACTCCATATTTTCAAACATTGTTGTGCCTGCATCATGTTATGGATGTACACTACCAGTCAAAGGTTTTAGAACGCCTACTCATTCAAGGGTTTTCTTTATTTTTACTATTTTCTACATTGTAGAATAGTGAAGACATCAAAACTATGAAATAACAAACATGGAATCATGTAGTAACCAAAAAAGTGTTCAACAAATCAAAATATATTTGAGATTCTTCAAATAGCTACCCTTTGCCTTGATGACAATTTTGCACGCTTGGCATTCTCTCAACCAGCTTCACCTGAAAGGCTTTCCCAACAGTCTTAAAAGAGTTCCCACGTATGCTGAGCACTTGTTGGCAATTTTCCTTTACTTTGTGGTCCGACTCATCCGAAACCACCTCAATTTGATTGAGGTTGGGGGATTGTGGAGGCCAGGTCATCTGATGCAGCACCTCCATCATTCTCCTTGATAAAATAGCCCTTACACAGCCTGTAGGTGTGTTGAGTCATTGTCCTGTTGAAAAACAAATGGGATGGCATATCGCTGCAGAATGCTGTGGTAGCCATGCAGATTAAGTGTGCCTTGAATTCTAAAGAAATCACAGAGTGTCACCAGCACAGCATCCCCACACCAAAACACCTCCTCCATGCTTTACAGTGGGAAATACACATGCGGAGATCATCCGTTCACCTATAATTGGAACCAAAAATCTCCAATTTGGACTCCAGACCAAAGGACAAGCAAGTCTCTTCTTCTTATTGGTGCTTATTGGTTTCTTTGCATCAATTTGACCATGAAGACCTGACTCACACAGTCTCCTCTGAACAGTTGATGTTGAGATGTGTCTGTTACTTGAACTCTGTGAAGCATTTATTTGGACTGCAATTTCTGAGGCTGGTAACTAATGAACTTATTCTCTGCATCAGAAGTAACTCTGGGTCTTCCATTCCTGTGGTGGTCTTCATGAGAGCCAGTTTCATCATAGCGCTTGATGGTTTTTGCGACTGCACTTGAAGAAACTTTCAAAGGTCTTGAAATGTTCCGTATTGACCGACCTTCATGTCTTAAAGTAATGATGGACTGTCGTTTCTCTTTGCTTATTTGAGCTGTTCTTGCTATAATATGGACTTGGTCTTTTACTTGGTCTCTCTATCTTCTGTATTAGGGCTGAGGAGTTTTGCAGGATAAAAAAAAAACGTAATGGAGCTAAGCACAGGCAAAATCTTAGAGGAGAACCTGGTTCAGTCTGCCAGATACTGGGAGGTGAATTCACCATTCAGCAGGTCAATAACATAACACACAAGGCCAAATCTACACTGGAGTTGCTTACCAAGAAGGCATTGAATGTTCCTGAGTGGCCGAGTTACAGTTTTGACTTAAATCTGGTTGAAAATCTATGGCGCCACTTAAGTTGTTGTCAAGCTATGATCAACGACCAATTTGGCAGAGCCTGAAGAATTTTGAAAAGGATAATGGGCAAATGTTACACAATCCAGGTGTGGAAAACTCTTAGAAACGGTTTGAATCTGGTTTTGGCTAGGGTTAGTCTGTTGTTGATATAGTCCCAAAATGATTTGCATGTCAGCGATCAAGTTTTCAAGATATATAACTTTCAACATACAGAAATACAGCCAGTATGATGCTTTCAAAGTTATATCTCCAATTCCCATGTGTCCTATTTGTGCTCGAAGTTCCAAAAAGTTTACCAAAAATAAGCTAGCAATGTTATTTAAAGTCTCTTATTGAAACATTCAGTGAAAGTTTTAATGAAGTTATTCAAAAACCTCAAAATAATCATTAATTATTGTCACATACCGGATAGGTGCAGTGAAATGAAGGATCCAGAGTAAAACGTTGTCAGAACCTCACTGCAACCTAAAAAAGAAACGTTCCCAAAACATTCAAAATGTGCACTTCTGTTCTCAGAACATTTTAAAAAGCTTAGTTTTACCAGGTTATGAAATCTATGGCATCGTTCCTACAACCAATGTGAAACCGAAAACACATGTTCCCACAACTTGTGCTAATGTGCCAAATGTGCTATTTGGGTAGCCTGGATGTGCTGCAGACTTAGGATCTGTTCCAGGCTGCGGATCACCCCGGACGGTAGAATACAGAGGGGAGCAGCTCAGCTCCTCTGCCAAAAGGAGGATGAATTGGCTTTGGAGCCATCTTGGTCAGGGTTGACCAGCTCCTTTACTGGTTGCTGTGTGTGTGTGTGTGACCAGTCTGGACTCTGAATGGTCTGGTGCTGACGATTTGGCACGTTGTGTCACTAGAGGTTAATTAAGCACTTCAACAGCTGAGATAGCAATTGAGTGTAAAGGTGTATTTTTTCCCCCCCGCAACAAGCTATTGCTGTGTCTTTTTTCTCTCTCCACACATAGGGTTGTGTGTTCCTTCCAAACGCCTCAAATTTAGTTTAATCTATTCACAGAAATATTTTGCCAGTGCATCTGTGGAAAGTCCAGGTGCGCTTTTGCAAACTTCAGACGTGCAGCAATGTTTTTTTTTTTGGACAGCAGTGGCTTCTTCCGTGGTGTCCTCCCATGAACACCATTCTTGTTTTGTGATTTATTATGAATGCAAACAATAGAAGGCTTGCAAAAGTTAATGTGCTTTTAAATTGTGACCATCTGGCCCATTTGTCTTATTGACTGACTCAGACAGCGTGCAACAACAATGGATCATCTATTAGGAAATATCAGACCTACAAGTCAGTGTTCAGGTGTCTTAACCATTTTCATGGTGTGACAGCTGGTAGTAGGATCCCCTCCCCAGGGTTTGCTCACATTGTTACTCATGTAGACGCTGGTCCCCGTGGTGTGTGTGTCCTCCCATGACTTCCTTGGAGATGAAGACAGGGGGCTAAGTGTCTGTCATTCTGTCATTGATATAATGTACAGTATGATTCCAGCCATGCCACGGTGTGGCTGATGTGAGCACATACACATGTATCTGTGTGTTAGTGAGTGGGTGTGTTTGTGTGTCATGAATGGAGGAGACTCGGATCCCACCCGCTGCAGTCTCACTTCCTGGTAGTGCCTGGCTGTCTCTGCAGCAGAGTATAGGTCTGGCCCCCAGCCAAGCCAGCCTCCCTCCCAGCCTCAGGCTGCATCCACTGCTGCTGCCGCTGTGGAGGCAGGGCTGCAGGGAGCAGTGTCCTGTTACAAACTGTGACTCGCTGCTTGTCTCTTTGTGAGCTGCACGTACCGCTAGGGAGGAGGAGAATAAGGGGGGGGGGGGGTTGGTCCAGGAAGAGGGAGGCAGAACAGGCACTGGCTGTAGAGGAGAGGAGGGGAAAACCCTACATAAGAAAGAAGCCCAGACTTGGCATCCCGGGAGCCCCCAAGAGAGCTGAGGAGAGCAGGCTGTCTGACGGAGTGACTGGCTGGCTGGCTGAGTGACTGAGCATGACAGGTAAGGGAAGGCAAGCAGAGCCCAGAGCCCTATGAATATTTCAGCAGGCTTTGGTTTCGCCCCCGACCTCCATTGTCCTCTCGCATCACATAGGGGTTCATCCCTCTCCACCTTATGCCATAGAGCTAACCTTCCCTCCTCCCCTCCCATTCCCTCTCTCCTCTCCCCATTTACTCATTTTCATATTATATAATTAGTAGCCATGCATTTTTAACACTGAGGCCACCTGCTTTAACTGTGCTAGCTGTAGCTGTCCTTTGCCTGTGCTGTGTCATCTGCTGGAGGCAGTAAAGAGAAAGTTATTGAGCACGCATCATAAGCCTGCAGTCTGTCGGACAGCTACTGTGTGTAAAGTAACAAGGGTGAAGGCTGTTTCATTAACAAAGTAATGGGATGGCGTTCATGTGGACTCGTTGTTGAATAATTAGGTAGATTTAAATGAATGAATGATCACACTTAATTCATTACCAGCAACGTTTCACTGAGGTGTTTTTAGTTTGGGACATGGGGATGGGTGAAGTAAACCTCCATAGCTGTGGTTGTTTTGTAATTTGGCAGTGTTATTTACATTTGCTGCAGAGACGATTTGAAATCTTATCAATGCTTTACTCAGCAGATTTCAAATGGTGACTAAGGTTATAAAGCACGCCATGGTTAATTGACAGCATAAGCCAAGTAATTAAATTTGGGGAAATAATCTTGCTGGTTATTTCCCTAATGAAAAACGGTACCTAATTCCCCATAAAATCCAGTAGGGATTTGTCATGTCGGAGTATCCAGTTCGACATGTTCTTTCATTTCCCCTCCTGCTGAATAAAAACCTCTTACAGATGTTGTGATTTTTAAAGTCAAACTCTCCACTCTGCCCAATTTTGAATATGTGTGTTCTTCCACAATATTTCTGACTGAGAGATGAGATCATTGGTTCCACTGGGTCTGACAGGCAGAGTAAATAGGCATGTCAGTCAGAGTTTGCATTATACTCAGAAATCATGTTGGTAGTACTGCATGACAGATGCATATTAGTCCAGGTAGAATTCTCATATGCAAATAAATGGCTCTTGGTCATTTGAATGGCATATGATGATAACGAATATGGGAATGTTGTCAACTAACAAACAGTCGTCAACTCAGCATTATACTGTATGTACAGCATGCTGTTGCATGGTCACAAATCTGATTTAACAGCATTGTTTTGTTGAAAGACATTTGAAAACATTGTCAGACCTTTCAGTTACAGGGCATCCTATCTGATATTGCACAGTTAAGCATTGGAGCTGAAACAGAGGATTAAATTGGGCAGCCAAATGATGTCATCCCAGTGAAGGACGAGGGGTTAGGATCTAGCTAGCATCACACAGTGGCGAAGGTGCATAAAGATGTAGTAATTCAGAAATGACGTCATTGTTTTACCACTATTCAATGAGTTTTTAAAGTACGGCGCGCGATATGGTTCAATGCGCTAATGATTCAGCACAATATGCTTTTTCAAATTGCCGGCGTCTTGGCGCTAGAACTGGTTTACCCAGGTATAATGTGCTAATGACAACACACAAAAGAGTAAAGGAGGCCAATGTACAATACAGTTAACTTAGCAAACGAGGCATGTGTGTTAAGTGCAAGGGGGCCGTCATCTTTATGCACCTCTGCTATTCTTCAGTGATGTAGAGAAAACAATCTTCAAAACGGGGTTTTGGCCTCAATTTTGTTTCAAGCAAATACACCTTTTCATCTCTGTCAGAAACCCCAGCACTGTCATTTTTGGTGTAGGAATCTAAGACCAACATATTGTTTGTCAAGGAAGTAGCCTAGTGTGATCTTTATTAGCAAAAACAAACACATAAAGCTTGGAGAATTATGCAAATTCCTGCTTACAGTCCTGGGTGAACAACAAAACACCTTTTGTTCCATGCTCCTGACACCATCGCTATCTGTCACTCTGTCCATTTTTCCTTCTTCCGCTCTCTCTCTCTCTCCCTCCCCATTTCCCCCCACTCTCTCTCCCTGTCTCCCAGATGACAACGTGTCGGCGGGCAGCACCATGGAGGTGGACGACCGCCTGTCTCATCTGGAGCAGCGTGTCCAGTTGCAGGAGGATGAGCTCCAGCTGCTGAAGGCTGAACTGGCCGACGCGCTGCGCAGACTGGGCTACTGTGAGGAGCTGACCCAGCCTGGGGCCGGAGCTGGGGGGAGGAGGCCTACCGTGGCCCCACCCACCAAGAGTGAGGGGCTGGGGAGCTAGGAGGCTGGGAACACGCTAGACCACCGTAGTCTCGTCGACATACAGTTGAAGTCGGAAGTTTACATACACTTAGGTTGGGAGTCATTAAAACTCGTTTTTCAACCCCTCCACAAATTTCAGGTTAAGAAACTATAGTTTTGGCAAGTCGGTTAGGACATCTACTTTGTGCATGACACAAGTATTTTTTCCAACAATTGTTTACAGACAGATTATTTCACATATAATTCAATGTATCACAATTCCAGTGGGTCAGACGTTTACATACACTAAGTTGATTGTGCCTTTAAACAGTTTGGAAAATTCCAGAAAATGATATCATGGCTATATAAGCTTCTGATAGGCTAATTGTCATCATTTGAGTCAATTGGAGGTGTACCTGTGGATGTATTTCAAGGCCTACCTTCAAACTCAGTGCCTCTTTGCTTGACATCATGGAAAAATCTAAATAAATCAGCCAAGACCTCAGAAAAAAATGGTAGACCTCCACAAGTCTGGTTCATCCTTGGGAGCAATTTCCAAACTCCTGAAGGTACCACGTTCATCTGTACAAACAACAGTACGCAAGTATAAACACCATGGCACCACGCAGCCGTCATACCGCTCAGGAAGGAGACGGGTTCTGTCTCCTAGAGATTAACGTACTTTGGTGCGAAAAGTGCAAATCAATCCCAGAACAACAGCAAAGGACCTTGTGAAGATGCTGGAGGAAACAGGTACAAAAGTATCTACAGTGGAGCAAAAAAGTATTTAGTCAGCCACCAATTGTGCAAGTTTTCCCACTTAAAAATATAAGAGAGGCCTGTAATTTTCATCATAGGTACACTTCAACTATGACAGACAAAATGAGAAAAAAAATCCAGAAAATCACATTGTAGGATTTTTTTATAAATTTATTTGCAAATTATAGTGGAAAATAAGTATTTGGTCAATAACAAAAGTTTATCTCAATACTTTGTTATATACCCTTTGTTGGCAATGGCAGAGGTCAAACATTTTCTGTAAGTCTTCACAAGGTTTTCACACACTGTTGCTGGTATTTTGGCCCATTCCTCCATGCAGATCTCCTCTAGAGCAGTGACGTTTTGGGGCTGTTGCTGGGCAACATGGACTTTCAACTCCCTCCAAAGATTTTCTATGGGGTTGAGACTGGCTAGGCCACTCCAGGACCTTGAAATGCTTCTTACGAAGCCACTCCTTTGTTGCCCGGGCGGTGTGATTGGGATCATTGTCATGCTGAAAGAACCAGCCACGTTTCATCTTCAATGCCCTTGCTGATGGAATGAGGTTTTCACTCAAAATCTCACGATACATGGCCCCATTCATTCTTTCCTTTACACGGATCAGTCGTCCTGGTCCCTTTGCAGAAAAACAGCCCCAAAGCATGATGTTTCCACCCCCATGCTTCACAGTAGGTATGGTGTCCTTTGGATGCAACTCAGCATTCTTTGTCCTCCAAACACGACATGTTGAGTTTTTACCAAAAAGTTATATTTTGGTTTCATCTGACCATATGACATTCTCCCAACCTTCTTCGGGATCATCCAAATGCTCTCTAGCAAACTTCAGACGGGCCTGTACATGTACTGGCTTAAGCAGGGGGACACGTCTGGCACTGCAGGATTTGAGTCCCTGGTGGCGTAGTGTGTTACTGATGGTAGGCTTTTTTACTTTGGTCCCAGCTCTCTGCAGGTCATTCACTAGGTCCCCCCTGTGTGGTTCTGGGAATTTTGCTCACCGTTCTTGTGATCATTTTGACCCCACTGGGTGAGATCTTGCGTGGAGCCCCAGATCGAGGGAGATTATCAGTGGTCTTGTATGTCTTCCATTTCCTAATAATTGCTCCCACAGTTGATTTCTTCAAACCAAGCTGCTTACCTATTGCAGATTCAGTCTTCCCAGACTGGTGCAGGTCTACAATTTTGTTTCTGGTGTCCTTTGACAGCTCTTTGGTCTTGGCCATAGTGGAGTTTGGAGTGTGACTGTTTGAGGTTGTGGACAGGTGTCTTTTATACTGATAACAAGTTCAAACAGGTGCCATTAATACAGGTAACGAGTGGAGGACAGAGGAGCCTCTTAAAGAAGAAGTTACATGTCTGTGAGTGCCAGAAATCTTGCTTGTTTGTTATTGACCAAATACTTACTTTCCACCATAATTTGCAAATTAATTCATAAAAAATCCTACAATGTGATTTTCAGGATTTTTTTTCTCATTTTGTCTGTCATAGTTGAAGTGTACCTATTATGAAAATTACAGGCCTCTCATTCTTTTTAAGTGGGAGAACATGCACAATTGGTGGCTGACTAAATACTTTTTTGCCCCAATGCATATCCACAGTAAAACGAGTCCTATATCGACATAACCTGAAAGGACGCTCAGCAAGGAAGAAGCCACTGCTCCAAAACCACCATGAAATAGCCAGACTGCACATGGGGACAAAGATCATACTTTTTGGAGAAATGTCCTCTGGTCTGATGAAACAAAAATAGAACTGTTGGCCATAGTGAGCATCGTTATGTTTGGAGGAAAAAGGGGGATGCTTGCAAGCCGAAGAAACCATCCCAACTGTGAAACACGGGGGTGGCAGCATCATGTTGTGGGTGTGCTTTGCTGCAGGAGGGACTGATGCACTTCACAAAATAGATGGCATCATGAGGTAGGAAAATTATGTGGATATATTGAAGCAACATCTCAAGACATCTTGGTCACAAATCTGGTCTTCCAAATGGACAATGACCCTAAGCATACTTCCAAAGACGTGGCAAAATGGCTTAAGAACAACAAAGTCAAGGTATTGGAGTGGCCATCACAAAGCCCTGACCTCAATCCTATAGAAAATTTGTGGGCAGAACTGAAAAATTGTGTGCGAGCAAGGAGGCCTACACACCTGACTCAGTTACACCAGCTCTGTCAGGAGGAATGGGCCAAAATTCACCCAACTTATTGTGTGAAGCTTGTGGAAGGCTACCCGCAACGTTTGACCCAAGTTTAACAATTTAAAGCCAATGCTACCAAATACTAATTGAGTGTATGTAAACTTCTGACCCACTGGGAATGTGATGAAAGAAATTACATCTGAATAAATCATTCTCTCTACTATTATTTATTTATTATTATTTCACATTCTTAAAATAAAGTGGTGATCCTAACTGACCTAAGACAGGGTATTTTTACTCGGATTAAATGTCAGGAATAGTGAAAAACTGAGTTTTTAATGTATTTGGCTAAGGTGTAGGTAAACTTCCGATTTCAACTGTACTAGCTGTAATAGGAGAGTCTAGAAGCTCGATATGTGAGGCTACTACTACTGAGGATGTTGCATTTTCAACCTGATGCACAAGGCGTGGAGAGTTGGTTACCAGCCAGGGGGAATTGTTTTAAGATGGTCATACCAAGGATCATATGGCTATGTGATTTGGAATCAGCTTAAGGTATCAAAAAATATATATAAAAATGTGTTGATTTAAACATTTAATTTGGCCCATAGAAACGCATTGAATAACAGAAAAATCTAAAGGAAGTTTGTTCTGAAGTGTCTCTCCTATATCTGAGAGATATAAGAAAGATCAGGAAACTATATATATATTTTTTTACGTGTATTTAAAGATGAGACTTGCAATGGAGATAAACCATGTACTACTTACTGTATGTAGTCTTTGGTAAGAATTTGCAGTGTCGATTTTCAAAAACTTCAACAACATACATCTGTTTACTGAACCATTCTCTCCCTCTTGATGCCAGTGCGCCAACTCCTGCAAGCCTTACCATCCAAGCCTCTCACTCTCAGCAATGGTTATGTCCAGCAGAAACGTATGGGGGGATACCCTTCCTCCCCCTCTTCTCCCAAAAAGGAAGTGTCGCTGTCAATCAAAAGGTAAGACATTGTCCGAATGTGTGGATCTAATACTGTTTTTTCTTGGTATACTTCTAATGTGCATTTCCAAACTCAACCTTAGGGTGGCAGTGTGGCATTGAATCTACTGTACAGTAGTCACTGTAAACTAATGTCTGGGGACATGTCTTGCCTTTCATATCCCTCTCAATACCCCTATTCACTCTTCACCCTCCCACTCTTTCCACCTCTCGTCTTTTTCTTCTCCCTCTTCCCCCTCTCACCTATCCTCCCCCACCAGAAAGAGCATGTCGACAGAGCGTCTCTCCACAGCCAGGAGGGAGATGGTGTCTGACAGCAGAAGCAGAACCACCTCGTCCAGCAGCTCCGCATGTGGCAGGAGCAGGTGACAGTTTGAAACAAGCACAGATACCGCTAACCCTCTAAACACAGACACTGACTCAGCTAAACCTCGAAACACTGACACAGCAATCACTCCTGCTCTTTCTGGCTAACTGAGAGATCATGGTGTGCAGCCAAGCAACCCTCTGACTGACAATGATGTAGTCACTAGCTAGAGAAGACCAAAGCAGCGAGCACCTTAGCACCGCATTCTCACATACTGTAAGTTTATGCTTAGGCTGCTCAGTGTTACAGTTAACTATGTCCCTCTTTTATCCACAAGGCATCTGTAGCCGTAGCTCACATCCGTGCTAATATACATCTGTGCATACCTCATATACATCTGTACAGTCGACCCGATATCTGAGAATGGGTGTACAGCTCAACTCTGATCTCTGGGGAAAATATCAAGACCGCTTGCCACATCCTGAGCAGCCATATCTGCCTCCTTTGCCAGATATACTGTAAATACCCTTTCTTTCTCCCAGACAGGTGACATATGGTATGGGTCTGTGTTCTTCCCAGCTCTTCCTCGGGCTGACATTGTATTCTGACAGTAGAGGTCCCAAGGTCTCGGTGTGGCTTTGTTGACGTCCGATTTAGGACACTCTGATCAGTAGACCGATCGTTGTTTTTAACCTCTCGCTGTTCAGATCAGATGACAAAGGATCATTAAACACTTGTGTGAATGGACCACGGATGCATTGCCGTGCCACACCATGGTGTTGTATTTCTGTGCAGAGAGCATGTGAATGCACGCTGGATGTTTGACTGGCTTGAATCATTTAGACCCGTGTATGTGTAATGTCTAGGGAGGAGAGGAGACAGCCGGGGAGGGTGGTGATATGATCTCTCTATGTTGACACATACGTATAGAAATACAGATCTGCTGATGTGTTTTTAACATGCACTTCCGTCATTTTAGTCTGGTGCAGTGTTATGTAGGTTACTGTATTTAACAGCATCATTATTGACATACATCTAAGTAATGGTGAACACGGCACAGTTGATTAGTAAAGGAAGATGGAACAGTGTATTCACAGTCAAATGCATGGTTGGTTGCTTGTACCGAACATAAACGCCCAACACCTGCTCATTGTTTGAATAGTAGATAACAATATCTGATTGGTTTTATGGAGGTGCTATTAAGCTTTGAAAGACAAATGGATACAGTCAGTCCATCCACTCCCTCCTCCCTCATTGAGCTCACTCTGCCGAGGGTGTCAAATTTCAGGGGTGTAGGTAAAGGAGGTGTGGTTACCGAGCAGAGGGGAGGTCCAGCAGAGTAAGGAAGTGCCTCCCCATTGGTGGAAAAAGTGCCCAGTAAAGTTAACGGAATCAACAAGGAAGCCTGTTAGTTGTCGACAGGGTTCTGTTTTGTGAACCACTTTGCCAACACTGTGCTGTTACCTAACGGAAAAGTTACCATGAAGAGATCACCCAGGTAAAGGAATGCTTTATACTTAAACAGTTTGCAGTTAGGAAGGAGATTGTTTAAAAAGCCATTTTGGGTGGATGGATCGTTTATTCCAACAGGAAGCAGTAACTTAAAAAAAAAAATTGTGGTCATGCAGACCTTCTGATGTTTTTATTTTCAGTGGAGTTTGGGGAGGGGCAGCACAGAACAAAGGTCAATTGTGATTTACAACATAAACTGTTAAAGGTGCAATACGCAGAAATCACTCTGCCATTTCCTGGTAGAAAAAAACCGAATAGTTTGCACAGAGAACATATATACAGCTTCTTAGACTTGCTTTCAATGAGTGACAGATCTATAACTCACATTTCTATATGAATTTGGTCAGGTCGCCCAAAAAGTAACATATTGCCGCATTTAAGAACCACAAAGTTTGGGCTAAATGCATATTGTTGCGCTATGTTTTTGGAAGCATAAAGCACCTTATCTTTCATATCGGCAACAAAGATATATATATATTTTAACTTAAAGTTAAATTGATACACACCTTTCATAAGGTTAGGGTTATGGTTACCATATTTCCATGTTACAGCGCTGATTACTGAAGACAGATGGAAGAAAGAGGTGCTAATTTGCTTTCTAGCATGCTCCGAACACCTGTGTGTAACGGATAAAATACGCCAGAAAAGGGTTGTAACTGAAAAATCATATAGGCTGCAACTGTGTTAAAACATTGTACAGTAAGTATATATTTTGCATTTGTGAAATTATTTTAATGATATGAAAGTAGAGGGCTTTATGTTTCGAAAAACCGTATTGCAAGCGAGGATTATTAACGTTACTAAACATTAAAACGGAGCGTCGGGCTTGTAGTTCACATGGTCCCAGGTTAGCTTAATATTGGACTAAAGGAGCCTAACAGGACTCCTTAGTTCAAGGACCTTGCATGTTCTGTTTAAAGGGTGAATTGGCTCTGGAAGCCAAAACAACCAAATACTCCATCTAGACGCGAATCGATTCTCAATTGCGTTACGGTTCTAGAATCATAAATCCCTCTACTTTCATATAACCTCAAAATAATTTCACAAAACACTCACTGTACACGGTTTGGACCGGTTTTAACACAGTTGCAGCAGTATTTTTCAGTGACAACACGTTGGTGTTGTCTGTCTTCTGTTTACACGCAGGTGTTCAGAGACGCAGATAGCTGATTAGCACAGGTGTCTTCGCTCTGTTTTCTGTAAACAAGTGCTGTAACATGGAAGTATGGGTGCGTGGTGACCCTATAACAGTGTGTAGTAATTCAACCTTTTTTATTTTATTATTATTTTTTGCTGATATAGCATATATAAGGTCCTTATGTTACCAAAACTGTATCGCCAGCGATGCGTGTTAACGTTCAGACAGAGCATCGGGGCTCTTAACTAAACCCCCCCCGATCGGAAGATACCTTTGTGAATAGACACTAGAGTTGGCGTCTATGAATAGGCTAGAGGGAGCGCTGTCCCGTTCCAGTTTTGGGCAGATCCTTAATTACATTACGGGTGTGTGAGTCAACAAACCAAAAAGAATGGGCATTTTTTCCACATGGGCTTGATTTTCTATGACAGAGAGGGGCTTACATAACATTCCCCCCTCGCTGTTGCAATGCCTCAGTTTCATTGTGATCGTGGGTGGCTGGTTTGGATTACTGATTCCTCTTGCTCTGCAGAATGACTATTGATTGGCACTTTTGCTCATCCACGTGCATTACACGGATCGACTGACGCACCCTGATTGCAGACTGGCTCGATGGTATAGCTGAGCCTGAGGACGAGGAACAGATTGCATGTATTTGAATGGCAAATTTGATTCAGGGGTCTGAACGCATGCAAATACTGGTTGAGGGAGAGCTCATGATATCCTGTTTGACCACTTTTCTATCTCTCTATGCTGACTTGTCATACAGTGTTTGATACAGTATGCTCTCAATCACTTCGCCGCCCGGGATAACACAGCTCACTGGGTGCCTAGCATTCATTTGCTCTGAAAATCTCAACCGTATTGTCTGAGTGCACAGGGACTTGACTAAAACCACTCTCTCCACTGCTGCAACACCATACAGTAATTGCCCGAAACACTCAAACCGCAAGACCACTACACTATTGGCCACAATTTCTGTTTGCTTTATGCTAGACAACTGTTCACATCAGTACAGACTCCAACATGCATGTATTTTACTAATTGAGACAACACAATCGTATCACACGTTCCATGTCCTCTCGTTTTCCATGTGGAATGTAGTCTTACTCTTTGTGAAGTCTATGCAAAATGATGTAAAGCTACAACAATCTGTACAGAAGGCCATTCTGGATGTATTGTTCTCTGTATTCCGGTAGCACCTGGAATTTACTCGATAATGATGCTAGGCGATAGAGTATTTTCTGGTACTTTACTTCAAAGAATTCAACATAATATGTAACTATCTTGTACCAAATGGTACAGATTGTTTCTTTTCAATTCATTAAAACAAGTAGCAAACACACGGCTCATAAATGATCACTATGTAAATGCCTTCGTGGCTTTGGATCTTTCAGTGTCTCTCATTGGACACAACAGGGCCTCTCCTCTTTTTGAAAGCCGCAGGCAGGGAGACAAACAGGTATTTTCTTGGCCACTTTAAAGAGAGCCCTTCCCCGGCTGTCTCGGGTTGCCCCACAAACAACCAGTCTCCAGATGGAATACACTGTAGTGAATGAATGCTCTGCCAAGGACAGAAATATAAAATCCTCACTGTCTACTTATGTTCTCAGTCTGTTGACCAAAATTGGTACTTGGTGTGTGTGTGCCTTGCGAGTATCCAAACTTTTTTTTGGTTCTCCCAAATGTACTTCAATACATTTTCAGTTTGAATAGCAAGAATGAATAAAGCAAGCTGTCAAAGAACAATCTTCAGTAGTATTGTAATTGTATCCACAGTCTCCCTCCAAACTGAATAACCTACTGCGCTATACTTTCAGATGGTTAAGATGGCCTTCATGGCTATTTCATGCCATTCATGTTCCCTACAAACTGAGAGGGATTGTTTCTCCTAGAGTCTCTCTTATCTTACTTATCATCACTCCTGTGACTGTGCTGCCATGGTACTCTCAAACTGACCTACCTCGGCAATCTGTCAGTGGCCTTGACAGAAACTCATTACTTTTCAGCTGTTGTCGGGTAGTGCTGGAGAGGCCACTCTATAGGATATTGACTGTCGCGTTGTCTCTGTCACTCTCTCTTGTTCTTTATTTCATTCTCTACCACTCTCTCTCGCAATAACTCTCCTTATTTTTCCATTTCTCGGCATGGCACCAGTTGTATTTACGGCTACCCCTATCTCATCATGGATACAGTATTTTCCCTTCCGCATTGTGTTTGTGTCTGTGAATACTGTATGTTGTCTATATGCGCTACGGTATGAACTACTGCTTTTAATCTTGCAGCACTATTTGGATAATGCTAAACGTGCATAAATGGGCGTAAATGGGCTCTACTGTAATTCTACTGTGGATAAAAACATTTTTTGAAAGTAGGAGGTCAGGAATAAAGGATGAGGTCACTGAATCATTTAGTCCATTGCAGCAGGAGTTAAACTGCGTCTCAGAAATGTCAACTGCTCACACAGTGTCTTAACAGTCACCAGTCGTACACTGATATCTGTTCTCTTCTCTCTTTTTTTCTGTTTCAGCAAAGAATGCGCTGTCAATGCAGGTATGTCTTACACACGCGTGTGTGTGTGTGTGTGTGTGTGTGTGTGTGTGTGTGTGTGTGTGTGTGTGTGTGTGTGTGTGTGTGTGTGTGTGTGTGTGTGTGTGTGTGTGTGTGTGTGTGTGTAATTCCTCTACCATACTCGGCAACCTTTTATACCTCAGTTTGACTAAAGAATACAGTGTACCTAAGATAATTAATTAAATGCAAACAAAAACATTTCCCGGCACTGAGCATTTTTATGTAAACTTTTATTTAACTAGGCAGTTAATAACAAATTCTTATTTACAATGACAGCCTAGGAGGGTTAACTGCCTTGTTCAGGGGCAGAACAGTATTCACAGATTTTTATCTTGTCAGCTCGGGGATTTGATCTAGGAACCTTTCGGTTACAGGCCCAACACTCTAACCACTAGGCTACCTGCCGCCCCATAACCAATAAGCATTTACCAGGTTACTATACGGAAATCCATGAAACAGGAGCACTGAAGTAAAGAATGAACATGCCCAATAAACAACAACCAATAGCCTGTCTGTTATTGTTGGGGGCTGTATTCATTTTTAACAAGCCAATTAACTGCATTTTCCCTTGTCCTCTGAGTGCTTGGGTAAATGATTAGGCACCGCAGAGCTGCATGGTCAGAGCCAGAGAGCACAGCACACTGCTCCATTATTGAGCTCAGTTGACTCGCCGCAGCACTATAATGCAAACCATAACCGCAATTCGTTTTTACATGATGTCATGTCCGCCAAGAGAGACGGTATTATGGGGTACCCTGAGTAATTGTAGTGCCTCAAATAAAAAAAAATCTGCAAAGCTTCAGAACAGTTTGAAATGACATACACTAAAACTATATGCGGTGCATTCGGAAAGTATTCAGACCACTTGACTTTTTCCACGTTTTGTTACGTTAATTAAAGCCTTATTTTAAAATGGATGAATATTTTTATTTTTTTAATCCTTATTGTTTTTGAAAGCCTTATTCGAAAATGGATTAAATACATGTTTAAATAAATGTTGTCCCTCATCAATCTACACGCAATACCTCATTATAACAAAGCGAAAACAGGTTTTTAGACATTTTAGTGTACATAAGTACTCATAATTATTCAGGCCCTTTGCAATGAGACTCGAATTTGAGCTCAGGTGCATTCTGTTTCCATTGATGAACAGAGATGTTTCTACAACTATTGGAGTCCACCTATGGTAAATTCAATTGATTGGACATGATTTGGAAAGGCACAAACCTGTCTATATAAGGTCCCGCAGTTGACAGTGCATGTCAGCGCAAAAACCAAGCCATGGGGGCGAAGGAATTGTCCGTAGAGCTCCGAGACAGGATTGTGTGGAGGCACAGATCTGGGGAAGGGTACCAAAAAATGTCTGCAGCATTGAAGGTCCCCAAGAACACAGTGGCCTCCATCATTCTAAAATGGAAGTAGGTTGGAACCACCAACACTTTTCCTAGAGCTGTCCGCATGGCCAAACTGAGCAATCGGGGAGAAGGGACTTGGTCAGGGAGGTGACAGAGCTCCAGAGTTCCTCTGTGGAGATGGGAGAACCTTCCAGAAGGACAACCATCTCTGCAGCTCTCCACCATTCAAGCCTTTATGGTGGTGGCCACATGGAAGCCACTCCTCAGTAAAGGCACATGACAGCCCGCTTGGAGTTTGCCAAAAGGCACCTAGAAGAGTCTCAGACCATGAGAAACAAGATTTTCTGGTCTGATGAAACCAAGATTGAACTCTTTGGCCTGAATTCCAAGCGTCACTTCTGGAGGCAACCTGGCACCATCCCTACGGTGAAGCATGGTGGTGGCAGTATTATGCTGTGGGGATGTTTTTCGGCGGCAGGGACTGGGAGACTAGATCGAGGGAAAGATGAACAGAGCAAAGTACAGCGAGATCCTTGATGAAAACATACTCAAGAGCGCTCAGGACCTCAGACTGGAGGAACGACTCTAAGCACACAGCCAAGACAAAGCAGGAGTGGCTTTGGGACAAATCTCTGAATGTCCTTGATTGGCCCATCCAGAGCCCAGAATGGAACCCGATCGAACATCTCTGGAGAGACCAGACACTCACCATCCAACCAGACAGAGCTAGAGAGTATTTGTAGATAAGATTGGGGGAAACTCCCCAAATATAGGTGTGCCAAGCTTGTAGTGTCATACCTAAGAAGTCTCAAGTCTGTATTTGCTGCCAAAGGTGCTTCAACAAAGTACTAAATAAAGGGACTGAAATACTTTTTAATTTGTAATGCATTTGCAGCAATTTTGCTTCGTCATTTATTGTGTGTGTGTGTAAAATTAATGAGTGGGGAAAAAAAAAATTGAATCCATTTTGAATAAGGCTGTGATGTAATTAATAAAATAATTCAGTTATGAACAAATTCTTATTTACAATGACAACCTAGGAACAGTGGGTTAACTGCCTTGTTCAGGGGAAGAACGACAGATTTTTACCTTGTCAGCTCAGGGCCCAACACTCTAACCACTAGGCTACCTGCCGCCCATAACAAAACGTGGAAAAAGTTAAGGGGTCTGAATAGTTTCCGAATTCACTGTATTTTGCCTCAGTGATTTCAATGCACAAATCCTGCCTCTTACATGGGTGGGGGAACAGAATGTATTGCTTATGTTCAGAAGGCTGTTACATTTCACTACCTACCGCTTGCAAGGAACGGTATAGAGTGTTTCACCATAAAAACTTTTTTTTTTAAATCCCTCCCCTTCATGTTCTTATCTCGCCCCCTCTCCTGTGTCAGAGGATGGCTATGTGAGGATGTTCCTGAGGGGTCGGCCAGTCACCATGCACATGCCTGACCAGAAGAGGGACAGCTACAGCCTGGAACACAAGGGGGCGCTGCCTGAGCACAAGCTCAAACTGCAGTGGGTGTATCCTTCTGTCACTGACAAACAAAGAGTAATGTTGCTAGGCATACAGGGGTGTATTCACTAGGAACTAAACGGAACAAAACAGGAAGGGACCTACCTGAATGTTTCCAACAAACTTGTTTTTGTTGCACATTTTCAGTTTGCTAGGGTTGGACGAATGATTACACCCCAGATGAACCAGGGAAAGCTTGGTTTGGGACAATGGCTATAGAAGTATAATGCACATTTTCAGAAAGGACATTTCAGTGTTGCATTACTGACGTCACACAAGAATATAAGACCACTTTACTATTTTGTATGGTTGATCACTTGTGTTTATGGCCCCTGGAGAGTAACGTCTTTGGTTTGTAAGTTCTGAGATAGCATCAGCCTCCTACTGTTCAACACTATGGTTGTTCAGACAGGATTACTGTTGTGGTCCTTAAACCCTCGGTTGTCCAGGTATGGGTACAGGGGCAGAGACTGCCGTTCCAACCTCTACCTGCTCCCCACAGGGGAGATAGTCTACTTCAATGCCTCCGTGGTGGTGCTCTACAATGTGGAGGAACAGCAGCAGAGACATTACCTGGGCCACAACGACGATGTCAAATGGTAAGGCTAGTTTAGTGTGCTTAGTTCAGCATCTCCCACTAGCATAACCTTTGGTTGACCGGCGCAAGCACACAACTTTTCTTCAGGAAATGTACCTTTTTCTTCTTAGCCTTAGCTTCCACTGCGGAGGGTGATGCCGCAATGCACGTGATAGGCTTTGCAAAAGGGCATTTGTTATAAATTTAGCTAAATGTGATTGCTCACTGTATGCCATTCACAGTGTCACCTGATTATCATCAGCTGTCATTTGATTGAAACCGAGGCAAGGTAGATTAGCATTTTCCAAGGCTTACTGTGCAAAGAGAACTTCCTTAAATGACACATTGATTCAGGATAAACTAACTCTATTTAAATCAGGTCCTGTTTGAGGCAGTGTCTCCTGTGCAAACAAAGGTTGGGCTGTATATGGTAATATCCTACTTGCACAGTATCATTGTCATATATGTTGGGCTACAGCCAACTCTTTGATGTGCCTGACCAGCTTACTTTTTCATTTGTATTGTAGACTAATGTTTTCAGTGTGGCTATAATAATGTAGAATTGCGTTCATGAAAGTTTATGTACCATCACAACACTTGTACTTCTTCAAGGGCCTTTGTACCAGTGTCTTTGTTGTAGGGCCCCATTTTTTTCCCTTTTTGAAGTATTATTAACTGTTAATAATGAAGGGCTGAATAAATGAGTTGACTGGGACCGCATTACAAGCCATTGAGTACAGAGACTGGAAAACAAACAAGAAGTCCCCAGAGGACAAGTAGGAAAGGTTAGCATAGCCTTATGGCCGCGTCACTGTCATTGTGCGTCTTTCCCAACAGCTTAGGCATCCATCCAGACATGGTCACCATAGCCACTGGACAAGTCGCCGGAACCTCCAAAGATGGCAAGGTACATTTAGAAAATCAACATTTTCTTCTATTCTGAAGGAATGACCTCTTCTGGGAATCGTATTGTGGTTCACAGTAGTATGTACATGGCTGCGGAGTTTTCAATTTCTCTCTCTCAGACGCACTCTTTCTCTCTCTTTCCTTAATTTCATTATCAGCTGTTAGAGGGCAAGGTACATTTTAAAATCAACACATTCTGACGTAATGACCTGTTATGTCCTCTTATGGCCATCTTATATATTTCACTGTAATACACTGTATCCAATTTCTTTCTCTCACACCCACTCTCTCTCTCAGCTGTTGCCTCCTCATGTGCGTGTGTGGGATTCGGTCAGTCTCAATACCCTGCATGTCATTGGGATGGGCGTCTTTGACCGGGCGGTCACCTGTGTGGCCTTCTCCAAGTCGGTAAGCGCTCCACAACGTGATTACAGACCTAACTTTGGGAAGTCATTCATAGTCAATTATTATTACTTTAAAGGCATGTTCCATGACAATAGGCAGCATACTATGCATTGAGACCCTTTGACCTCTTCCTCATTTTGCTACGTTACAGCCTTATTCTAAAATGGATTCAATCGTTTTTTCCGCATCAATCTACATCTAACCCGCAATGACAAAGAAAAAACAGGTTATTAGAAGAGAGAGAGAGAGAGAGAGAGAGAGAGAGAGAGAGAGAGAGAGAGAGAGAGAGAGAGAGAGAGAGAGAGAGAGAGAGAGAGAGAGAGAGAGAGAGAGAGAGAGAGAGAGAGAGATATGTTCAAGCCTGGGCCACTCAAGGACATTCAGAGACTTGCCCCGAAGCCACTCCTGCATGCTTAGGGTTGTTGTCCTGTTGGAAGGTGAACCGTCGCCTCTGTCTGAGCACTGGAGCAGGTTTTCATCAAGGATCTCTCTGTACTTTTCTCTGTTAATCTTTCCCTCGATCCTGACTAGTCTCCCAGTCCCTGAAAAATATCCCCACTGCATGATGCTGCCCCCACCATGCCTTGCCGTAGTGATGGTGTCAGGTTTTCTCCAGACGTGACACTTGGCATTAAGGCCAAATTATTCAACCTTGGTTTCATCAGACCAGAGAATCTTGTTTCCCATGGTCTGAGAGTCTTCAGGTGCCTTTTGGCAAACTCCAAGTGGGCTGTCGTGCTTTTTACTGAGGAGTGGCTTTCGTCGGGGCACTCTACCATAAAGGCCTGATTGGTGGAGTGCTGCAGAGTGGGTTGTCCTTCTGGAAGGTTCTCCCATATCCACAGAAGAACTCTGGAGCTCTTTCAGATTGACCATCGGGTTCTTGGTCACCTCCCTGACTAAGGCCCTTCTTCCCCGAATGCTCAGTTTGGCTGGGAGGCCAGCTCTAGGAAGAGTCTTGGTGGTTCCCAACTACTTCCATTTAAGAATGATGGTGGCTACTGTGTTCCTGGGGACCTACAATGCTGCAGACATTTTTTGGTACCCTTCCCCAGATCTGTGCCTCGATACAATCATGTCTCTGAGCTCTACGGACAATTCCTTCGACCTCATGGCTTGATTTTTGCTCTGACGTGCACTGTCAACTGTGGGACCTTATATGGACCGGTATGTGCCTTTCCAAATCATGTCCAATCAATTGAATTTACCACAGGTGGACTCCAATCAAGTTGTCGAAATATCTCAAGAATAATCAATGGAAACAGGATGCACCTGAGCTCATAGCAAATGGTCTGAATACTTTTGTGAATGTGATATTTTTGTTTTTAATAAATCTGCACACATTTCTAAAAACCTCTTTTCACTTTGTCATTGTGGGGTATTGTGTGTAGATTGAGGGGGAAAAATAATTTAATCCATTTTAGAATAAGGCTGTAAAATAACAATGTGGAAAAAGTCAAGGGGTCTGAATACTTTTCGAATGCACCTTTTTATATGTTAAATATCCATAAATTGTCTGAAACAAATAGAGCTATTTATTGACATGAGATGTATATGTGCTTCAACAGAATGGTGGTGCTCATCTCTGTGCCGTCGATGACGCCAATGACCACATCCTGTCTGTGTGGAACTGGCAGAAGGAGAAGCAGCTGGCGGATGTGAAGGTGATGAATCCTCACAGACTATACTACAGTATGCATGAGGGGAGCTGCTTTCCTTGGTATTGCATGGTGTATCACTGCAATAATGACTAGTCTTGATTGATCGCTTATCATAAATAAAGAAAAGTGAAGGCGTCAGCAGTGTAGGCTTGGGTATGAGTAAGTGTTGTTGTCTGTGGTGCAGTCAGTCACCATTGTCTGCAAGTTCAGGGGTCGAATTCTCCTCTCATCCCCTTCAGTGCTCCAATGACTCAGTGCTGGCCGCAGCCTTCCACCCCATGGACGCCAACCTGATCGTCACCTGTGGGAAGTCCCACTTGAACCTCTGGACCATGGACGGGAACACTCTCACCAAGCGCCAGGGGCTGTTTGAGGTATGTCGATGACCGAAATACAACTGTTAACTTCTGCCTCCTGTTACAACTGATAACCGTAAAAAAATATATATTGTGTACACAAAGTACTTATTGAATTATAACAGAACTGTTAAACCGTTTCTCCCAGAAAAACGAGAAGCCCAAGTACGTGCTGTGTGTGGCCTTTGCTGAGAACGGAGACACCATCACAGGAGACTCCAGTGGGAACATCTTCGTCTGGGCCAAAGGTCTGTTTGAAGACAATCACCTTCTCAGCCTCCATAATTCAGTGCTCTGCAATCATTCATTCAATTCACACATCCATTTCTTTACTTTCATGAAAGCAATTGATTAAGAATAAAGTACCAATCGCACAAGTCCACCTCAAACGTCCCTCCTTGAAGCATATTATTTGACAGCTGTTTGTGATTGACAGGTGGGAACCGGATCAGCCAGGTGGTGGCGAGAGCCCATGAGGGCGGGATCTTTTCCTTGTGTGTGCTGAAGGACGGTACACTGGTGTCCGGTGGAGGGAAGGACCGCAGGATGGTGCTCTGGGACCACGACTATAACAAGCAGAGTGAGATGGAGGTGAGAGAGGAGGGTGTGGGTGACTCTGAAGGATGAGTAAACCTTATGCAGATAAGGACATGCTGTACTCTATATGAGCCAAAATCCAGACTGCTGCTGAGGTCATTACTTCCCTTGACTTTTTCCTTAGCACAGGACGGTTAGAAAGACCAAGTGTTTGTTAAATAAAAGCAGGACCCTGTTTTTCAAAGATAATTTGTAAAAATCCAAATAACTTCACAGATCTTCATTGTAAAGGGTTTAAACACTGTTTCCCCTGCTTGTTCAATTAAACATAAACAATGAATGAACATACACCTGTGGAACGGTCGTTAAGAGACGAGCAGCTTACAGACGGTAGGCAATTAAGGTCACAGTTATGAAAACGTGGGACACTAAAGAGGCCTTTCTACTGACTCTGAAAAACTCCAAAAGAAAGATGCCCAGTGTCCCTGCTCATCTGCGTAAACGTGCCTTAGGCATGCTGCAAGGAGGCATGAGGACTGGAGATGTGGGCAATAAATTGCAATGTGAGATGCCTAAGACAGCGCAACAGGGAGACAGGACGGACAGCTGATCGTCCTCGCAGTGGCACACCACGTGTAACCACCTGCACAGGATCGGTACATCCGAACATCACACCTGCGGGACAGGTACAGGATGGCAACAACTGCCCGAGTTACACCAGGAACGCACAATCCCTCCAATTTTGCTCAGACTGTCCGACATAGGCTGGACTGAGGGCTTGTAGGTCTGTTGTAAGGCAGGTCCTCAACAGACATCACCAGCAACAACGTCGCCTATGGGCACACCCACCATCGCTGGACCAGACAGGACTGGCAAAAAGTGCTCTTCACTGACGAGTCGCGGTTTTGTCTCACCAGGGTTGATGGTTGGATTCGCGTATATCATTGAAGGAATGAGCGTTACACTGAGGCCTGTACTCTGGAGCGGGATCGATTTTGGAGGTGGAGGGTCCGTCATGGTCTGGGGCGGTGTGTCACAGCATCATTAGACTGAGCTTGTTGTCATTGCAGGCAATCTCAACGCTGTGCGTTACAGGGAAGACATCCTCCTCCCTCATGTGGTACCCTTCCTGCAGGCTCGTCCTGACATGACCCTCCAGCATGACAATGCCACCAGCCATACTGCTCGTTCTGTGTGTGATTTCTTATAAGACAGGAATGTCAGTGTTCTGCCATAGCCAGCGAAGAGCCCGGATCTCAATCCCATTGAGCACGTCTGGGACCTGTTGGATCGGAGGGTGAGGGCTAGGGCACCCCCCCCCCCCCCCCCCCCTAATGTTGTAAATGACTATTGTAGTTGGAAACGGCAGATTTATTTTTATGGAATATCTACATAGGCGTACAGCAACCATCACTCCTGTGTTCCAATGGCACGTTGTGTTAGCTAATCCAAGTTTATCATTTTAAAAGGCTAACTGATCATTAGAAAACCCTTTTACAATTATGTTAGCACAGCTAAAAACTGTTCTTCTGATTTAAAGAAGCATTATAACTGGCCTTCTTTAGACTAGTTGAATATCTGGAGCATCAGCATTGTGTGGGTTCGATTACAGGCTCAAAATGGCCAGAAACCAGGAACTTTCTTCTGAAACTCTTCAGTCTATTCTTCCTCTGAGAAATGAAGGCTATTCCGTGTGAGAAATTGCCAAGAAACTGAAGATCTCGCACAACGCTGTGTACTACTCCCTTCACAGAACAGCGCAAACTGGCTCTAACCAGAATAGAAAGAGGAGTGGGAGGCCCCGGTGCACAACTGAGCAAGAGGACAAGTACATTACAGTGTCTGTTTCTCAAACTAGACGCCTCACAAGTCCACAACTGGCAGCTTCATTAAATAGTACCCGCAAAACACCAGTCTCAACGTCAACAGTGAAGAGGCGACCCTGGGATGCTGGCCTTCTAGGCAGAGTTGCTCTGTCCAGTGTCTGTGTTCTTTTGCCCATCTTCTTAATCTTTTTTTTTTATTGGCCAGTCTGCGATGTGGCTTTTTCTTTGCAACTCTGCCTAGAAGACCCAGCATCCCGGAGTCACCTCTTCACTGCTTGACATTGAGACTGGTGTTTGGCGGGTATTATTTAATGAAGCTGCCAGTTGAGGACTTGTGAGTCGTCTGTTCAAAAACAAGGACATTTCTAAGTGACCCCAAACTTTTGAGCGGTAGGTAGTGTCTGTGTCCTTTGGGTAGTCGTAATGCAACTTGAGAATGACCGATGAGATGTATAGTTTTATGCTTGTTGCTGTCGTGTGTCCTCTCTCTCAGGTGCCTGAGGCGTTTGGGCCAGTGAGAGCCGTGACTGAGGGGAAGCAGGGGGAGCTGTTAGTGGGGACCACCAAGAACACCGTCCTTACAGGCTCTTTCCCTGAAACACTCAACCCTATAGTACAGGTACACAACCTCTCAATTTCCACTGTAACTAGTTATTTCCTACGCTTCAGTAGGAAGTATATATCTATTTTTACCTGTTTATAACCCACATATTCCTCTTCTCTCCCTTCCTCTCTTACCGTTCTTCCTCATCGGTCTCCATTTTGCTTTTTCTGCACACGCAATACCCTTTCTCTATCATCTCACCTCTCTCGCCTCCTCTCTTAATCTCTCAGGGTCACACAGATGAGCTGTGGGGTCTGGACATCCATCCTTCCATGGAGCAGTTTGTGACTTGTGGCCAGGACAAGCAGGTCCACCTATGGGACACCAACTCCCATCAGCCTCTCTGGAGCAAGACCATCGAGGTTCTCAATCTTCCGACTCTTCTCTGTAGCTAGTCTCTTTTGAATATACACCAGCTTCCAGAAGAGAGTTGTAGTTTGACGTAGTTGGTTCTGCTGTAATGACAAAGGCACATGAAACAACATCTAGCTGTTTAGTGTATTTACATCAGTCCATAGTAAGTGTCCTGACTTCAAATCAAATCACATTTTATTTGTCACATACACATGGTTAGCAGATATTAATGCGTGTGTAGCAAAATGCTTGTGCTTCCAGTTCCGACAATGCAGTAATAACCAACGAGTAATTTAACCTAACAATTCCACAACTACTACCTTATACACACAAGTGTAAAGGGATGAAGTATATGTACATAAAAATATATGAATGAGTGATGGTACAGAACGGCATTGGCAAGCTGCAGTAGATGGTATAGAGAACAGTATATACATATGAGATGAGTAATGTAGGGTATGTAAACATTATATTAAGTGGCATTGTTTAAAGTGGCTAGTGATACATTTTTACATCAATTCTTCCATTATTAAAGTGGCTGGAGTTTGTTGGCAGCAGCCACTCAATGTTAGTGGTGGCTGTTTAACAGTCTGATGGCCTTGAGATAGAAGCTGTTTTTCAGTCTCTCGGTCCCAGCTTTGATGCACTTGTACTGACCGCCCTTCTGGATGATAGCGGGGTGAACAGGCAGTGGCTCGGGTGGTTGTTGTCTTTGATCTTTATGGCCTTCCTGTGACATCGGGTGGTGTAGGTGTCCTGGAGGGCAGGTAGTTTTCCCCCGGTGGTGCGTTGTGCAGACCTCACTACCCTCTGGAGAGCCTTACGGTTGTGGGCGGAGCAGTTGCCGTACCAGGCGGTGATACAGCCCGACAGGATGCTCTCGATTGTGCATCTGTAAAAGTTTGAGTGCTTTTGGTGGCAAGACAAATTTATTCAGCCTCCTGAGGTTGAAGAGGCGCTGCTGTGCCTTCTTCACCACGCTGTCTGTGTGGGTGGACCAATTCAGTTTGTCCGTGATGTGTACGCCGAGGAACTTAAAACTTACTACCCTCTCCACTATTGTCCCATCGATGTGGATAGGGGGGTGCTCCCTCTGCTGTTTCCTGAAGTCCACGATCATCTCCTTTGTTTTGTTGACGTTGAGTGTGAGGTTATTTTCCTGACACCACACTCCGAGGGCCCTCACCTCCTCCCTGTAGGCCGTCTCATCGTTGTTGGTAATCAAGCCTACCACTGTAGTGTTGTCTGCAAACTTGATAATTGAGTTGGAGGCGTGCATGGCCACGCAGTCGTGGGTGAACAGGGAGTACAGGAGTGTCTTGTATGTGATGGTGCACCATGCAGTCCTGCTGATCCTCCATGTCTCCCTCTGTTCCCCAGGACCCAGGGCGTTGTGCAGGGTTCCACCCCAGTGGAGCTGTGCTGGCAGTGGGGACCATGACAGGAAGGTACTGTACATCCTCAGACCCTCACACATTGGCTTACCAATCATCTCTTATTGGACAATGAAATGCTAACGGCACATGTCCCCAATTCGTTTAGACAGGATGAAGGATTTGGTATGGAATTTGAGTACATGGTGTCATTCCCCTGATACTATCAAATGGTCTCACTTACAGTATACTTCCTCATCCTGTCTGTGTGTCTGTAGGTGGTTGGTGCTGGACGCTGACACCCGAGACCTGGTGTTCATGCACACTGATGGCAACGAGATAATCTCTAATATCAAGTACTCCCCAGGTACTGTACAAGACACCGTCATTTACAATATCATACTGTGTATCCCAACTTAAATATACACATTGTTGGCTCCAATAAGTCTGAACAAAACAGTACAGGATTATACAGTATTCTTATCCTCCACCTCCTACATCCATTAAAAAAAGAACTCTCCTGCTTTTAGACGGCAACTTCCTAGCCGTAGGTTCCCATGACAACTTTGTTTACATCTATGCCGTGATGGAGAATGGCAAGAAGTACAGCCGCGTGGGGAAATGCACTGTAAGTAAGAAAGACAATCCCTTTTATGGAAAATTAAATCCTTCTATTTTCTGAACTATTACACTAACATTTTGGGGATTTGAAAAAAAAAATTTTTTTTTTAGGGTCACTCCAGTTTTGTCACCCATCTGGATTGGTCCGTCGACAGCCAATACATCGTAACCAACTCAGGAGACTACGAGATCCTATTCTGTGAGCCTCTTTTGTCCAAACGGATAACTCTGTCTACAACTGTAGTCTATGTTGTGTTGTGGTACATTCAATCTCGTCTTCTGTTTGTGGTAAAGGGGAAGCTTCAAGCGGAAAACATGTGACGAGCATGGACCTAGTTCGTAATGTGGAGTGGGCAACCTCCACTTGTGTTCTAGGCTTCAGTGTCTTTGGTGAGTTACCACTTCCTGTTTGGGGTAATGATGGCAAAACCAGACTGTAGCTTTATAAATCCAAGAAACGAAACGTATATGCTTCAACTGTAACTCACTGAGTTCTTTACACTCAGTTCAGGTCACTCAAGTCCAACCACTTTAAAATGGAGCTGTTAGTCTTTGCAGTTGTATCAAGTGGAGTCTCTTGTTTCCTGCCTCTGGGCTGGTTTGGTTCGCAAGTAAACAGTCTACCCACCTATTTTGTTTTACTGCTATATCACTGGTTCTATCTAGGCGTTTGGCCTGACGGTGCTGACGGCACGGACATCAACGCCGTGTGCAGGTCACATGACTCCTCCCTGCTGGCCTCTGCTGACGACTTTGGCAAAGTGCACTTGTTCTCCAACCCCTGCTCCCAGCCAAGGGTACGCTTGTCGTCATTTACGCCTTATACGTTTTATTTGAGTGTTTTCTCATCCACTTAAGTTAACCTGTTTGCATCTAAACATATGTAAGTTAATCATTCAGGGGGAAACCCTTCCAAGAAATCAATGTTTTTTTTTTTATGAAGTGGAAGTTAGGATTTTTCTAATTAATTGTTAACCTTTTGTGTCCGTCTCCCTTCTCCCTCCTTGTCACGACATGCAGGCCCCAAGCCATACCTATGGTGGCCACAGCAGCCATGTGACCAACGTTGCCTTTCTCCACGACGACAGTCACCTGATCTCCACCGGAGGGAAGGACACCAGCATCCTCCAGTGGGTGGTCGCCTAGACAACCCTGCAGCATCAGTCTCCACCGTCGCCTCCTGCCCACCAGAGGGCAGCAATGCTGTGCCTATAAAAACACCCACCTTTAACCCTCTCCTCTCTGCACATATGTTTGATGGTACTGTCCTGAGGTGCCACTAGGTGGGGCACTGACTTCAGAGAATAAGCATGTCGAGACTATTTTAAGGCTATTTAAACACAGTTGTAGCTGCTATTTATGTTGCAAAGGTCTATAGAGGTATATCTGAGTGGCTGTGGTATTCTAATATTAACTGTGTTGTGGTGGTGTGGCACCTAGCACTTAATACATATTTAGGAGTAAGCTTAAGCTGTGCTTTGCCTTCGTTTTGTTAATAAAGTTTCTAACCCAATCATGTTTGAATACTCTCTGATACTGTATTTAAAGAGCTATTTACCAGAGGCAGTGATTCAAACGGTGTACAGCGACTTTAAAAGGTAATGATGTTGAATGTAATGTTCAATTGCAAACCATCTTCTGACTTGCTTTAGTGCTACCGGTATGTAGTCAATCTACTACAGTGTACTCGTGTCACTTCCTGCCAATGAAACATACAGAAGTTTCCCATTTACACCCTAGGCTTTTTCCACATGCCTAGAGAATACGTACTTCATTGTATTTTCAGAAGTGACCCCTGCTGTGTATTGCCGCTGTTCGCTTTAGACAGTCAACATGCTGACGACAATAACATCCCGTGTAACCTATTTGTTTGAAGGGTCAAGTCCTAGCCTGTTGTTATTGGTCATGAGGCTGACGTGGTGGTGACCTGTCAACACGTGCCTGATTAGCAAAGAGGAAGAAGGTCATGTTAATGCTGTTTCAGAGGATTACCGTCTCCTCGGGATCCTATTTGCTTTGCCCTCTGTGCTTCAATCATATGGATGAAGTCATGTTTTTTCTTCTGTAACCCCTAGGTAAACAGACAATGTTCTTGATCACTGACCATTTGGAATCCTATTTTAGTCAGTACTTCAAAACACTTAAAGTTCATCGTTGGCAAATACACTTTCAAGTACTTTGTTGTGTAGGGTTTTGCACCTAAAACCTCTGCAATCCTATTTGTGCATCAAAGCAATTGCTGTCCCACTTGAAATGTAATCTGTCAACTATTCAGAATACCTCACTCATCATTTTAAAAACATTCCCATGTTTTCCTGAAAAGAAACAAGAAAATGGTGGGGCATGTGCGTTGACTGTCTACATATACAGTGCCTTGCGAAAGTATTCGGCCCCCTTGAACTTTGCGACCTTTTGCCACATTTCAGGCTTCAAACATAAAGATATAAAACGGTATTTTTTTGTGAAGAATCAACAAGTGGGACACAATCATGAAGTGGAACGACATTTATTGGATATTTCAAACTTTTTTAACAAATCAAAAACTGAAAAATTGGGCGTGCAAAATTATTCAGCCACTTCTCCAGAAGTTCAGTGAGGATCTCTGAATGATCCAATGTTGACCTAAATGACTAATGATGATAAATACAATCCACCTGTGTGTAATCAAGTCTCCGTATAAATGCACCTGCACTGTGATAGTCTCAGAGGTCCGTTAAAAGTGCAGAGAGCATCATGAAGAACAAGGAACACACCAGGCAGGTCCGAGATACTGTTGTGAAGAAGTTTAAAGCCGGATTTGGATACAAAAAGATTTCCCAAGCTTTAAACATCCCAAGGAGCACTGTGCAAGCGATAATATTGAAATGGAAGGAGTATCAGACCACTGCAAATCTACCAAGACCTGGCCGTCCCTCTAAACTTTCAGCTCATACAAGGAGAAGACTGATCAGAGATGCAGCCAAGAGGCCCATGATCACTCTGAATGAACTGCAGAGATCTACAGCTGAGGTGGGAGACTCTGTCCATAGGACAACAATCAGTCGTATATTGCACAAATCTGGCCTTTATGGAAGAGTGGCCAGAAGAAAGCCATTTCTTAAAGATATCCATAAAAAGTGTCGTTTAAAGTTTGCCACAAGCCACCTGGGAGACACACCAAACATGTGGAAGATGGTGCTCTGGTCAGATGAAACCAAAATTGAACTTTTTGGCAACAATGCAAAATGTTATGTTTGGCGTAAAAGCAACACAGCTCATCACCCTGAACACACCATCCCCACTGTCAAACATGGTGGTGGCAGCATCATGGTTTGGGCCTGTTTTTCAGGGAAGATGGTTAAAATTGATGGGAAGATGGATGGAGCCAAATACAGGACCATTCTGGAAGAAAACCTGATGGAGTCTGCAAAAGACCTGAGACTGGGACGGAGATTTGTCTTCCAACAAGACAATGATCCAAAACATAAAGCAAAATCTACAATGGAATGGTTCAAAAATAAACATACCCAGGTGTTAGAATGGCCAAGTCAAAGTCCAGACCTGAATCCAATCGAGAATCTGTGGAAAGAACTGAAAACTGCTGTTCACAAATGCTCTCCATCCAACCTCACTGAGCTCGAGCTGTTTTGCAAGGAGGAATGGGAAAACATTTCAGTCTCTCGATGTGCAAAACTGAGAGAGACATACCCCAAGCGACTTACAGCTGTAATCGCAGCAAAAGGTGGCGCTACAAAGTATTAACTTAAGGGGGCTGAATAGTTTTGCACGCCCAATTTTTCAGTTTTTGTTTTGTTAAAAAAGTTTGAAATATCCAATAAATGTCATTCCACTTCATGATTGTGTCCCACTTGTTGTTGATTCTTCACAAAAAAATAAAGTTCAAGGGGGCCGAATACTTTCGCAAGGCACTGTACCAAACCCTGCTGCACTGTATTATGTGAAACGGATCTCTCCAAACCCAAGCTCAAGCAGGAAGGTTAGTGGATTTTAATCTTCAAAGCGGAAGTGCATATCTTTGATGCTGCGGTGGCTGTGTCGAAGACCTGGTGTGTGGGAACACTATTCTGCCTCTTTCCGGGCTGCCTCAAGTGGCTCCCTCCCTGGTCCTCAGTCACTGAGGTTGGGGGGTGGGGGTAATAATATCGACTTCTTGGGGTATACGAAACCATATTGCTGACATTTCTCGAGTGGAATTAGGCGGATGAGACTCCCAGCAGCAAGTGCCGAGCAGTCGCTTGTTGAGTGGCTTTTGCTGTGTTTTCACTCAAAGATTAAAGCCCAGGCTCAAACTAGAACAACTTCAGTAATAGAAAATGTAGATCATTTACCCCATCTCTCCCCTTTGAAATTCCCTCTAAGGTTGATGACAAAAATGATATTCTTTGTGGTATAAATTATGATTTGGTCATTTTGAATAAATTGGCTTACCATAAATGTTTTGAAGTGCCTGCTGCTTATCAGATGTCGAAATCAAGTAAAACAAGTAGTTTATTTTATTTCAGGATATTTTAAGATGTTTTACATTGACCATTTAAGGTAGAACATCTTAAAATATTTTAATTAGAAAAATTACTCGTATTAAGCCTTTTTAGGGTTAAAATAATTGTTCATGGTAAGAACTCACCCCACCTTCCCCCCCACTAATTTTAAGTATTTTATTCCTCAATATATGCTTACATTTTAAACTTTTTGCAGTGTAAATAAATCTGAGCTGCTTTTTTCTGTCAGGACCATTGGCTTAAAGACAGAAGGATGCCTCAGACTCATTACCAACATATATATCCATATTTAGCTCTAATACTTAATTAAGTCTCTGATAAACATAACATATTACAGGTTTAGGCAAGATTCCAAATCTAGAAATGTAGACATAAGAATAAAAATGAAATGCTATACCTTTTGTCTCAATTCGCTGCAATTGGCTTGTCTGTGTTTCTTTTGAATTCTTTCTAAAAAAGTTTGATGAATTGATGGGTTAACATTTGTAGACCTAAGAATGGCCACAAGGGGGTTATGGCTCTAGTCCAATATCAAGATCTAGAAAGTGTGGTGCCCATTGGATGCCCAGTAGTAATTCAAGTCAATAGCCAATTCGGAGGAATCATTAATCGGGTTATCTCTTGAACCATTCAAGACCAGAATACTTCTGATTTATATACATTTTTGGATCTCTGTGTATAAATATAATTGGAATGGAATGAACCTTCTTAAAACAAAGTACGCATTTTTAGTAGGAATGTGGGAATAACTGTTGATGTTTACCCCTTAGAGATGGTGATTCAGGACAGAAAATAAGCAGATAGACAAACAGATTCCAAATAAAACCGCAGCGGGTGGAAGAGTTTAACTTGGGTCTCCCACATAACATAAAATTACGCTTGACATCTATTTGACTCTTTGACACACGTCTAGCCCGTGCTGAGTCTGTTTACCATGCTTCTGAACACACTGTGTTCCCATAGCCCACCACACTGTAGAGAAGCCATCTCCCTTTCACTCTCAACGAGGACCATTTAATTGATCACGTTCCATCACCTTCCAGTCTCTGGTCTTGTGTGCAGTATTTATGTCGGCCACTATGAATCAATCTCCAGCTGGATATACAGAAGAGATACACTGGGATACCTTTTCCATTTATGGCTCGCTTGTGAATTATAGATGTTCCCTCACTTAGGTGCCCATAAACATTCTCTCTTCTACTTTATAGCCCTGACATCCCAGCAGACTGGATGAAAGACTAATTGGATCTCTCACCATCACAACGTAGACTCACAGGTCATGTGGACAGATGCAGTTTCTACAACACCCGAGTGACCACTGACTGTATGAAGTAAATTATTCAAATACTGAGCTATATTGTACGCTCAAAAAAATTGGGAACTTATACTATTTGATACTAATTCAATTGCGCAGAGAAAGACATTTTGTTTAACAAGGTAGGGGTCAAAATGATTGATTGTTTAGTATTTTGTCCCATATTCCTAGCACGCAATGACAACATCAACATCGTGACTCTACAAACTTGGATGCATTTGCAGTTTGTTGTGGTCTCTCCTTCACTGCAGCCGAGGTGAGTAAGACATTTAAACGTGTTAACCCTCGCAAGGCTGCAGGCCCAGACGGCATCCCCAGCCGCGCCCTCAGAGCATGCGCAGAGTAGCTGGCCGGTGTGTTTTTTCGGACATATTCAATCAATCCCTATACCAGTCTGCTGTTCCCACATGTTTCAAGAGGGCCACCATTGTTCCTGTTCCCAAGAAAGCTAAGGTAACTGAGCTAAACGACTACCGCCCCGTAGCACTCACATCCGTCATCATGAAGTGCTTTGAGAGACTAGTCAAGGACCATATCACCTCCACCCTACCAGACACCCTAGACCCACTCCAATTTGCTTACCGCCCAAATAGGTCCACAGACGATGCAATCTCAACCACACTGCACACTGCCCTAACCCATCTGGACAAGAGGAATACCTACGTGAGAATGCTGTTCATTGACTACAGCTCGGCATTCAACACCATAGTACCCTCAAGCTCGTCATCAAGCTCAAGACCCTGGGTCTCGACCCCGCCCTGTGCAACTGGGTACTGGACTTCCTGACGGGCCGCCCCCAGGTGGTGAGGGTAGGCAACAACATCTCCTCCCCGCTGATCCTCAACACTGGGGCCCCACAAGGGTGCATTCTGAGCCCTCTCCTGTACTCCCTGTTCACCCACGACTGCGTGGCCACGCACGCCTCCAACTCAATCATCAAGTTTGCGGACGACACAACAGTGGTAGGCTTGATTACCAACAACGACGAGACGGCGTACAGGGAGGAGGTGAGGGCCCTCGGAGTGTGGTGTCAGGAAAATAACCTCACACTCAACATCAACAAAACTAAGGAGATGATTGTGGACTTCAGGAAACAGCAGAGGGAACACCCCCCTATCCACATCGATGGAACAGTAGTGGAGAGGGTAGCAAGTTTTAAGTTCCTCGGCATACACATCACAGACAAACTGAATTGGTCCACTCACACAGACAGCATCGTGAAGAAGGCGCAGCAGCGCCTCTTCAACCTCAGGAGGCTGAAGAAATTCGGCTTGTCACCAAAAGCACTCACAAACTTCTACAGATGCACAATCGAGAGCATCCTGGCGGGCTGTATCACCGCCTGGTACGGCAACTGCTCCGCCCTCAACCGTAAGGCTCTCCAGAGGGTAGTGAGGTCTGCACAACGCATCACCGGGGGCAAACTACCTGCCCTCCAGGACACCTACACCACCCGATGTTACAGGAAGGCCATAAAGATCATCAAGGACATCAACCACCCGAGCCACTGCCTGTTCACCCCGCTATCATCCAGAAGGCGAGGTCAGTACAGGTGCATCAAAGCTGGGACCGAGAGACTGAAAAACAGCTTCTATCTCAAGGCCATCAGACTGTTAAACAGCCACCACTAACATTGAGTGGCTGCTGCCAACACACTGACACTGACTCAACTCCAGCCACTTTAATAATGGGAATTGATGGGAATTGATGTAAATATATCACTAGCCACTTTAAACAATGCTACCTTATATAATGTTACTTACCCTACATTATTCATCTCATATGCATACGTATATACTGTACTCTATATCATCGACTGTATCCTTATGTAATACATGTATCACTAGCCACTTTAACTATGCCACTTTGTTTACATACTCATCTAATATGTATATACTGTACTCGATACCATCTACTGTATCTTGCCTATGCTGCTCTGTACCATCACTCATTCATATATCCTTATGTACATATTCTTTATCCCCTTACACTGTGTATAAAACAGTAGTTTGGGAATTGTTAGTTAGATTACTTGTTGGTTATTACTGCATTGTCGGAACTAGAAGCACAAGCATTTCGCTACACTCGCATTAACATCTGCTAACCATGTGTATGTGACAAATAAATTTTGATTTGATTTGATTTGTGTTTCAGATTATTTTATGCCCAATAGAAATGAATAGTCAATAATCTATTCTGTCATTTTGGAGTCCTTTTTATTGGAAATAAGTATATAATTTGTTACTAAACACTTTTACGTAAATGTGGATGCCACCATGATTATGAATAATCCTGAATGAATTGTGAATAATGATGAGTGAGAAAGTTACAGAGAGTCAAAGATCATACCCCCAAGACATGCTAACCTAGCTGTATTACCCCACTGTATTTCCACATCATATACTGTAAGCTGGAATGTTGTTGTCATCATGTGGGAAAGATACCTGCCCTGGGTGAAAAATTCTAATAGATACCTACTATTTGTAGATACCTGCCCTGGGTGAAAAATACCCTTCTCTATGTTTCAGGCTTTAATCCTCCATGTAACAATAATTTCATGTTTATATGTAGTATATAGATGTGTAATGTAGGCTTCAGGATATACAGGTAGGAAATATATGTAAATCCTTAGGTAATGTTTATCACGTTTCAGGTAAGACCCAAATGCAAACTGTGTTGAAGTAAATATGTTTATTACAGCAACAGGGGCAGGCAAATGACAGGTCAAGGGGTCGATAATCCAGAGTAGTGGCAAAGGCACAGGACGATAGGGAGGCTCAGGGGCAGGGGCAGGGGCAGGCTCAGAGTCAGGACAGGCAAAGGTCAAAACCAGGGGAGCGAGAAAAAGAGAGACTGTGGAAAAACAGGAGCTGAGACAAACCGCTGGTTGACTTGACAAACAAGACGAACTGGCAACAGACAATCAGAGAACACAGGTATAAGTACCCAGGGGATAATGGGGAAGATGGGCGGCACATGGAGGGGGGTGGAGACAAGCACAAGGACAGGCGAAACAGATCAGGGCGTGACAGTTTGTAGAAACCTTCCTGGGTGAAAAAGTCCCTTTAAATGTGGAAAGCTTTACGCTTCATTAATGACATATTTATGGTGTGCTTATAAATGCCTAAATGCCTGGAATGCTTCCTTATACAGTTAATGTAAATCATTACCAAATTGATGTGTAAATAATTCTCACTGTGACCTCTGTGAAACATTCTACCTGTGTAGACTGGATATAGTATTTATGACCTCTTCAATAGACCTGAGCTCTGCCCAGTACAAAAGGACAGGAAACAGAGGCTAATTTCTCTCCAGAATACATGTACCAGTCTCCTCTCTGGGAATATTTCACATATCCAGATACTACTATTTTAATTATGCTAACTTTTTATTAATCAATCATAGCAGTCGGCCTATGTTATGAAGTCATGGTCAGTAAAGGCTATTATCTCTTTACAAGAGACTACAGCATCATTAAAGCATGGTGATGCAGCAGTGTTCTGTCCAACATTCTGTTTACTATATGTGCTACTGGAAAATTGTACTAAAAAAAAGAGCCTGGATTTGGCCTGGGTCAAACCCCTTGCCAAGACAAATAGACACAGCTAGGAATGTATGTCCATAACAATAATGAATTGACACTACAGGGGATCCATATATGCACAGGCGTGCTTTTGAATTGGAATGTTGATGTTTCTGTATTGAATGGCTGCTAACTCGTGCATGATGTACACTGAGTGTACAAAACATTAAGAACATTTTCCTAATATTGAGTTGCACCCACTTTTGCCCTCAGAACAGCCTCAATTTGTTGTGCATGGACTCCTCAAGGTGTTGAAAGCGTTCCACAGGGATGCTGGCCCATGTTGACTCCAATGCTTCCCACAGTCGTGTCAAGTTGGCTGGGTGGTGGACCATTTTTGATACACACGGGACTGTTGAAAAGCCCAGCAGCGTTGCAGTTCTTGACGCAAACCGGTGTGCCTGGCACATACTACCATACCCTGTTCAAAGGCACTTAAATATTTTGTCTTGCCCATTCACCCTCTGAATGGCACACATACACAATCCATGTCTCAATTGTCTCAAGGGATAACAATCCTTCATTATCCTGACTCCTGCCTTTCATATACACTGATTGAAGTGGATTTAACAAGTGACATCAGTAAGGGATCATAGCTTTCACCTGGATTCACCTGGTGAGTCTATGTCATAGAATGAGCAGGAGTTCTTAATATTTTGTACACTCAGTGTATATCCTGCAGTGCCTTGAAGCTCTGCAGTCCCCGACATTTGCTTACTGCTTGGCCCAGTGCTTGTAACGGTATAAAGTTCAGGCTTTTACAGGATTGAATGGCTGCGCATTCTGAACTCTGTTGAGAGTGAACCAGATAGCTGAGATCCCCTAAAACCTCTTGGTGGAGATTGTTCTAGTGCTGAAATCAGCCCATGCCTGAGCTCTGAGTAACTATTGTAGGCTACACTGTTGTATTGTGTGTGAACTAAACATGGATACCGGTAAGTGGATTATTATTATTTATTTTAGCATGGACACAATGTCCTCCTCCTGTCACAGTCTTGATTCATGTCCAGAACATACTGGGGGACTTGTTGGGAGGAGCTCATAGAATATAGAAAACAATGTTGTTTTTTTATGGTGGAAAAACTTTAATCTAGCAAATAAGTATTTGATCTGATGTGGAAATATGTACACGCTACAATGCGTTGCTCCATAGGCTAATGTAGGTGGGTTACTATGACTCCAGGCCTGCATTTGACAAACCCCTTGCCTTTATCTCTCCCGTAGATTCTAATCGCCCTAGGCGATCTGTCTCCGTGTCTCTTTGGAGGTTTGGTTTGATCAGAGCTGTTTGTGCTGTGCCTTTGACACATTCCATTTGCCACAGTAGTGGGTCGGCAAGGCATAGTGGGGTACACTCTCTCTCTCTCTCTCTCTCTCTCATTCTCTCTCCCTCTCTTTATCTCTTGAGTTCATCTGGTGTAACACATGATGAATCTCTCTGAAATGGGTGCTATGCACCGTAAAATGAGGAAGGTAGCTCTTTTAATGGACTGGAATGACTCTGTTGTTGCTAGGATAGAGACCTTTTAGTGTGATGTACAGAAAGATGGGCCGTGATTTCAGCAGGTTTCATTTCACATTGAATCCCTCTTATGTTGTTGACCATTACTTTTCAATCATTTATGTCTTGTTCATGGCTGCAATTGAATCACTATCACTATCACTCTCACTCTCTCTCTCCACCACCTCATTACATAGAGTGCTGGTATAACAGTTTATTTGAAGTATCCCACTTTTGAGGTGAACCTATAAATGTTTCAACATTATGAATATGAAGTACTGTTTTCATTCACAACTATGCCCCGGGATCCAGCCCAAAACCCCATCTTGGCTGTGACGGTAACAGCACTTAAATCTTCTCTGAGGTACGGTGCATTCAGAAAGTATTCGGACCCCTTGACTATTTCCACATTTTGTTACGCTACAGCCTTATTCTAATATTGATGAAAATATTTGTTTTTCTTAACAATCTACACACAATACCCCATAATGACGAAGTGAAAAATGTTTTTTAGAAATGTTTGCAAAGGTGTTAAAAATCTATTAAAAAAACACCTTATTTACATAAGTGTTCAGACCCTTTGCTATGAAACTCGAAATTGAGCTACGAGACAGGATTGTGTCGAGACACAGATCTGGGGAAGGATACCAAAACATTTCTACAGAATTGAAAGTCCCCAAGAAGACAGTGGCCTCCATCATTCTTAAATGGAAGAAGTTTGGAACCACCAAGACTCTTCCTAAAGCTGAGCAATTGGGGGACCTCCCTTGGTCAGGGAGGCGACCAAGAACCCAATGGTCACACTCTGACAGAGCTCCAGAATTCCTCTGTGTAGATGGGAGAATCGGCCATTCCGATTAATCGGTCGACCTCTAATCCAGACCTTATGAAAGTTGCCCAGTATATCCTTAAACTTGTAATAAATTAAATCTAGTGATACATAACTTGACATTGTGGGAGGATAACCAACCTTCCAATTAATGGAAATGTCCTTCTTAGCCGCTATAAATGCTTGATTACACAGTTTCCTCAGATAAGTTTCCAGTATCAACCATTATTTTTATTTCTACTTAGCACATTCTTCCATTGCAAAACTACCATTCCAGTGTTTTACTTGCTATATTGTATTTACTTTGCCACCATGGCCTTTTTTGCCTTTACCTCCCTTCTCACCTCATTTGCTCACATTGTATATAGACTTGTTTATACTGTATGTTTGTTTTACTCCATGTGTAACTCTGTGTCGTTGTATCTGTCGAACTGCTTTACTTTATCTTGGCCAGGTCGCAATTGTAAATGAGAACTTGTTCTCAACTTGCCTACCTGGTTAAATAAATAAATAAATTAAAAAAATTCCAAGCAAACAAAAACAGAGAGAAGGGAGAATCTGTGGACATGCTGAGATAAAAGAACATATGCATAACATATGCAAATATATCCCTTTGGGGTTGTATATGGAATGACATGACTGCACGTAATTCAGTTTCACTGGCATATTGTCACGTTTCTTCAAAATCGAACCCAGAAGCAGACCAGGACAAGGAGAGTAGGAAGAAGGTGAGTATTTATTTACAAGTGAATGTGAATGGGTAGATATATCCAGGTGGCGTAGCGGGCAGCGGTGGTGAGTTGATGGGAGTAAATAGGTGGATCCAATGGGGAAGCGGAATCCTCCGACGACCAGGCGGGAATGGGGTAAATGATCCGGGTGAGTAACTGAAGACAGAACAAACGGAGGTAAGTTTAAGGCAAGCAAGACGTACAAAACAACAAAACAAATTCTATCCAACTTGAGGCTGATACTATGGCACAACATACTGTTCATGGCTAACGATCCGGCAGGGAATGGTTGTCAGGTCCGGGCTTATGAAGAGGAGAGATGATGATCAGGACCAGGTGTGCAGATAGCTGATGGGATACACGTGCGGGTAATCAGAACTCCCAACTGGCTACATTGCCCGGCAACCAGACAGGGTGCGTTCCAGGACGCCGGAAAAAACACTCCAGGACAGAACACTGGCAAAAAACAGACTCAGGAAACGGGATTCGTGACAGTACCCCCCCCTCCGACGAACGCCACCGGGCGGACTACCCGGAGCGCCAGGGTGGAGGCGGTAAAAGTCACGAAGCAGGTCATCGTCAAGGATCTGACGCCGAGGAATCCAACTCCTCTCCTCAGGACCATATCCTTCCCAATCCACTAAATACTGGAACCCTCGACCCCGCCGTCTGGAGTCCATGATGCGGCGCACCGTGTAGACAGGACCACCTCCGATCATCCGAGGAGGAGGAGGACGAGGAGGAGGAGGGGGCAACAGAGGACTGAGGAGAACCGGCTTGAGGCAGGAGACATGAAAGGTGGGATGTACTCTTAGTGTAGCAGGCAACTTGAGTCGGACCACAACAGGATTAATGATCTTCTCCACTACAAACGGACCAATGAACTTCGGTGACAGTTTCCTCGACTCAGTCCGTAGAGGAAGATCCTGTGTAGCCAACCAAACCTTATCTCCAACGGTATAAGCGGGGGCAGGAATACGGCGACGATTCGCCTGGATCTGATACCGGTCAGAAACCTTAAGGAGGGCCTTCCTGGCCAGATGCCAGGTGCGGTGGCAACGACGAATGTGGGTCTGGACAGAAGGAACCGAGAGATCCCGCTCCTGAGAAGGAAACAAGGGAGGTTGGTAACCGTACAGGCACTGGAAGGGAGACATCCCAGTGGCAGATGAAGGGAGAGTATTATGAGCATACTCGACCCAGGGTAATTGAGAGGACCAAGAGGTGGGATCAGAGGAAACAAGACAGCGCAGCGTGGACTCCATCTTCTGGTTGGCTCTCTCCGCCTGACCATTAGATTGGGGGTGAAATCCAGATGTGAGACTGACTGTAGCTCCAATGGCCAAACAGAAGGACTTCCAGACAGCAGAGGTAAACTGAGGACCACGGTCAGAAACAATGTCACAGGGAAACCCGTGGACCCTGAACACCTCCCTAACCAGGATCTCGGACGTCTCAGTGGCAGAAGGCAGCTTGGAGAGGGGAACAAAGTGGGCAAACTTGCTGAATCTATCCACAATGGTCAGAATAACCGTGTTACCAACAGAAGAGGGCAACCCCGTGACAAAATCCAGGGCCAGATGCGACCAAGGTCGCCGGGGAATAGGTAGGGGGTGAAGAAGCCCAGAGCTGGCCCGATTGGTACTCTTATTCTGCGCACAAACAGGACAAGCGGCAACAAACCTCCGGGTATCTTCTCCCATGGCAGGCCACCAAAATCGTCTGCGCAGTAACGCCATAGTCCGAGCAACACCAGGGTGACAAGCTATCTTGCTGGCGTGGGACCACTGAAGGACAGCAGAACGAACCGACTCAGGCACGAACAACCGACCGGGTGGACCGTTATCGGGCCCGGGCTGTGTCCGAAGAGCCGCCATCACCTCCTCCTCAATCCTCCATGTAATGGCTCCCACGACAACGTTCTGGGGAAGAATCGTCTCAGTCTTGGCCCCACTCTCCTCCGTCTTGGAGAACATCCGGGACAGGGCGTCCGCCTTCCCGTTCTTCGACCCAGGTCGGAACGTCAGGGAAAAATTGAAGCGTCCAAAAAACAAAGCCCACCGGGCCTGACGGGAGTTGAGACATTTAGCCGATTGCACGTAAGCCAGATTCTTGTGGTCAGTCCAGACCACAAACGGTTGCTCCGCTCCCTCCAACCAGTGACGCCACTCCTCCAAGGCGAGCTTCACAGCGAGAAGCTCCCGGTTACCCACATCGTAGTTTCTTTCAGCTGGAGAAAGACGACAAGAGTAGAAGGCGCAGGGATGGAGTTTACCATCAGTGGAGCTACACTGGGACAGGATGGCGCCCACCCCCACATCAGACGCATCCACCTCCACAACGAACTGACGGGAAGTGTCAGGTTGAGAGAGAATCGGGGCGTTGGTGAATCGGCTCTTCAAATCTAGAAATGCTCGGTCTGCCTCAGGAGACCAACAGAACTTTCTGGTGCAAGACGTCAGTACAGTTAAAGGGGCGGCCACCCGGCTGTAATCACGGATAAACCTCCGATAAAAATTTGCAAACCCCAGGAATCTCTGGAGCTGCAATCTCGTACTGGGCTGGACCCAATCCCGAACCGCCCGAACCTTCTCTTGGTCCATCTTGATCTCTCCCCTGGAGATGATGTACCCGAGGAAGGACGTCGTGTGGGCGTGAAAATCGCACTTCTCAGCCTTCACGAACAGACGGTTCTCCAATAACCGCTGCAGGACCTGCTTGACATGCTGAACGTGGCTAGAAAGCTCCTTCGAGAAGATGTGGATATCATCCAGGTAAATGAACACAAAAATACCAATCATATCTCTCAGAACATCATTCACCATACTTTGGAACACAGCAGGAGCGTTGGTCAGTCCAAACGGCATCACCTGGTACTCGAAATGTCCCATCGGAGTATTGAACCCAGTCAACCACTCGTCCCCCTCCTTGATCCGAACCAAATGATAAGCATTACGTAAATCAAGCTTCGTAAAAACCGTAGCACCCTGTAAAGAATCGAAAGCCGAGCTCATCAAGGGCAGGGGATACTTGTTCTTGACCGTAATATCATTCAAACCCCGATAATCAATACACGGTCGAAGAGAGCCATCCTTCTTGCTCACAAAAAAAAATCCTGCTCCCAGAGGTGATGACGAGGGCCGAATGAGACTTGCAGCTAGAGACTCCTTGATGTAGGTCTCCAAGGCCTCACGTTCAGGTCGAGAGATACTGTATAACCGTCCCTTGGGAAAGGCGGCTCCAGGAAACAGATTAATCGCACAGTCATAAGGTCGGTGGGGAGGAAGGGACTGAGCCTTCTGTTTACTGAATACTTCACCCAACTCGTGATATGTTTCTGGAACCAGGGACAAATCAGGAGGAGCAGAGGCACTGACCTGACTGGAAATGGCAGGAGAACAGGCAGTCCTAAGACAGTTAGCATGACAATCAATGCTCCAACTAGTTATCTTACCCGTCACCCAATCAAATGAGGGATTGTGTTCCTTCAGCCAGGGGTAACCAAGAACCAGAGGAACATGGGGCGAGGACAGAATGAAGAAGGAGATAAATTCTGAATGATTCCCCGACAACAACATCTTAACCGGTTCAGTCCTCATAGTGATCCGTGCCAGACTACTGCCGTTCAGAGTGGTTGCTTCAATGGCTTCCGGCAATTGCTCCTTGGAAAGCCCCAGCTGTTCCACCAAGTTGGCATCAATAAAGCTGCCATCGGCACCTGAATCGATAAAAGCGTTCATCTCTAAGCTCTGATCCTTATTCATAAGGGTCGCAGGAAAACGGGGTCTGACAGGATTCTTGAGAGGTTGAAACTGGCTCGCTAAAATTCCTCCCAAAACTAGCGAGCCGGGCAGTTTAACGAGCGCTATGGACAAGCGGAGATGTAATGTCCTGAGCTACCACAGTAGAGACAGCTGTTGGTCTCACGTCTACGTTGGCGCTCCTCCTTAGTTAGCCCGTGTCTCCCCACTTGCATTGGTTCAGGATCTGGTGGCAAGACCCCTCCACTAATCCTGTGTGGGGAATAACGATCAATACGTTCTGGTTCACTTCCTGAACCGAATGGTAACCGAGTTGCTGATTGATTGGATGGGCCCCACTGCTTCTGCCTCCTTCTCTCTCGGACTCTATTATCTACCCGAATAGATAAAGTGACCAAGCTGTCTAGGTCACTAGGCTCTGGATAAGATATCAGCTCGTCCTTGAGTTGCTCCGACAACCTCTGGTAAAAAGCCGCTTGTAGTGACTCCTCATTCCAACCACTCTCCACAGACAATGTCCTGAACTCGATCATAAAGTCTGCCACACTGCGAGCTCCTTGGCGAAGAGTGAACAGACGTTTAGCTGCGTCCTTACCTCGGACTGGATGGTCAAAAAGCCTTCTCATCTCTCCTGTGAATTCCTGGTATGAAGCCATGCAGGTCTCCTGTCGTTCCCAAATGGCTGAAGCCCATTCCAGAGCTCTTCCACGCAGCAGTTCAATAACAAAGGCTATCCTAGCCTTGTCAGTGGCGTAAGAATGGGGCTGCAGATCAAACACTAACCCACACTGCATAAGAAACGAACGGCATCTTCCCAAATCCCCTTCATATTTATCAGGCGTCGGTACCTTGGGTTCACGGAAGGAAACCGCATCAGACACGGCAGGTGAGATGGGTGAAACAGGTGGTGAATGAATCGCCAGCAAACTGAGCTGATCCTGGATTTGTGTCAAGCTAGCAGATAAATTCTGGATTGCACCCGCTATCTCCTGTAGCGCCGTCTTGTGTTGTCCCAATGTCTTCCCCTGCTGGGTAATGGCATGGCAAACGGAATCCAGGTCCGCTGGGTTCATCCTTGGCCGGATCGTTCTGTCACGTTTCTTCAAAATCGAACCCAGAAGCAGACCAGGACAAGGAGAGTAGGAAGAAGGTGAGTATTTATTTACAAGTGAATGTGAATGGGTAGATATATCCAGGTGGTGTAGCGGGCAGCGGTGGTGAGTTGATGGGAGTAAATAGGTGGATCCAATGGGGAAGCGGAATCCTCCGACGACCAGGCGGGAATGGGGTAAATGATCCGGGTGAGTAACTGAAGACAGAACAAACGGAGGTAAGTTTAAGGCAAGCAAGACGTACAAAACAACAAAACAAATTCTATCCAACTTGAGGCTGATACTATGGCACAACATGGCTAACGATCCGGCAGGGAATGGTTGTCAGGTCCGGGCTTATGAAGAGGAGAGATGATGATCAGGACCAGGTGTGCAGATAGCTGATGGGATACAGGTGCGGGTAATCAGAACTTCCAACTGGCTACATTGCCCGGCAACCAGACAGGGTGCGTTCCAGGACGCCGGAAAAAACACTCCAGGACAGAACACTGGCAAAAAACAGACTCAGGAAACGGGATTCGTGACACATGTAGTACGTTCTATGGATGGCCTTAAACGACAGTAATTTATGTCTGAGATTATATGAACATGACTGGGCATTCAAACATATCTGTATGCATTCATCATCATCATCCATAGCTTATACCAGGTCTCCTCACATTTTAGTTTTACATGTTTTTTTAGTGTTTTTTTTACATGTTTTTGTTTTGTGTCATCGAGAAAAACCTTTATCAAACCTTGATACAGTTTGGATATCAACTGTGGAGGTGTCACGACTTCTACCGAAGTCGTTGCCTCTCCTTGTTCGGGCGGTGCTCGGCGTTCGACGTCACCGGTCTTCTAGCCATCATTGATCAATTTTTCATTTTCCATTGGTTTTGTCTTGTCTTCCCACACACCTGTTTTCAATCCCATTCATTACCTGTTGTGTATTTAACCCTCTGTTTCCCCTCATGTCTTTGTCAGAGATTGTTTATTGTCAGTGTAGTGTTTTTTGTTGTATAGGTGCGCGACGGGTCTTCGTACCCATATTTGTTTATGTTCTTTTCCTGTTTAGTGTTATGGAGCATGTTACTAGGACATTATTAAAAGACTCCATTTTACACTCCGTTTGACTCTCCTGCGCCTGGCTTCCCTGCCACCTATACACATATGCCTGACAGAATCTCTGACCAACAATATGAAGTCAGCAGGAGAGGACACTCTGCTCATGGAGCTGGAGGAACGCGTTCAGGAACAAGCGAGGGAGCTTGACTGTATAAGCTCCATCATGGATCGCATTGTCCAGAATATGGATTGCTGGGAGAGACAGGGAGTTTCTCCAGCGCCACCACCACCACCACAACCGGAATCTCCCTTGAACGTTTTTTCCTCTCCGGAATCAAAGATCCATTTATCCCTACCCATGGGATACAATGGAGATACTGCCGGCTGCCAGGGTTTCCTCCTTAAGCTGAACTTATATCTAGCCACGGCCTTGCCAGTACCATCTGACCGTGAGAAGAGTTACGCCCTCGTCTCATGCCTCACCGGGAAAGCCCTGGAATGGGCCAGCGCTGTGTGTAGAAGGGAGGATGCGGCGTTGGACCATTTTGAGGAGTTCACCCGCCAATTCCGGCAAGTATTCGATCATCCACCTGAAGGCAAAGCAGCGGGGGAGCTCCTCTATCATCTGAGGCAGGAGACGAGGAGTGCACAGGAGTTTGCTTTGGAGTTTAGGACCTTGGCTGCCGTCGCTGGATGGAGCGACAGGGCCCTGATCGACCATTACCATTGTAGTCTACGCGAGGACGTCCGTCGGGAGCTGGCCTGTAGAGACACCAACCTCACCTTCGACCAGCTGGTGGACATGTCCATCAAGCTGGACAACATGCTGGCTACTCGTGGACGTCTAGATCGGGGTCTGGTTGTTCCATCCTCTCGCACCCTCTCTCCCGAACCTATGGAATTGGGAGGGATGGTGCGCAGGGAGACCGGAGGGGGTTCCCGCTCGAGCACCATTCATGGTCGCAGAGGGCACACTGCTGGTCGGTGCCGGGTTGGTTCCTCTGGGAATAGAGAAGGCAGGCAGGGCATTCTGGCTTCACCCCAGGTGAGTAGGCACCATTCTCATCCAGAGCCCTCTGCTGCACTAATGTTTGTCTCGGTCTCTTTTCCTGATTTTTCACTGCATTCCCAGTATAAGGCGCTAGTAGATTCAGGTGCGGCTGGGAATTTCATTAATAAAAGTTTAGCTCATAATGAATGGGATTGAAAACAGGTGTGTGGGAAGACAAGACAAAACCAATGGAAAATGAAAAATGGATCAATGATGGCTAGAAGACCGGTGACGTCGAACGCCGAGCACCGCCCGAACAAGGAGAGGCAACGACTTCGGTAGAAGTCGTGACAGGAGGTTTGTCAGACTGCCTTAAAACATTATCTGGCTTGTCCAGTGTTTTGCTGCACAGAGAGAATAAAGTGTTGTGTCTGCAAAAATGTAATTCCTTTCCATGGCCTTCCCTGGCCACCTGACCCTGCTGAGATCCCTGTCGCCATCTGATCCTCCTAAAATGAGGCATGATAAAGAATTACCTTGGTGTACATTTAGAAATATTATACAAGAATAGAATCAATGGTTCAATATTAGAAATGACCATTATTCCCAGATCCCAGACTGTAGCTTTAAACTGCTGTCCTGTACAGATCCACAGATGATGCAATCTCCATTGCACTCCACACTGCCCTTTCCCACCTAGACAAAACACCTATGTGAGAATGCTATTCATTGTGTGCTCAGTCCCCTCCTGTACAACCTGTTCACTCATGACTGCACGGCCAGGCACGACTCCAACACCGTCATTCAATTTGCCGATGACACAGTGGTAGACCTGATCACCAACAATGACGAGACAGCCTATAGGGAGGTCAGAGACCTGGTCGTGTGGTGCCAGGACAACAACCTCTCCCTCAACGTGATCAAGACAAAGGAGATAATTGTGGACTACAGGAAAAAGAAAACTGAGCACGCTCCCATTCTCCTCGACGGGGCTGCAGTGGAGCAGGTTGAGAGCTTCAAGTTCCTTTGTGTCCACATCAACAAACTAACATGGTCCAAACACACAAAGACAGTCGTGAAGAGGGCACAACAAAACCTATTCCCCCTCAGGAGACTGAAAAGATTTGTCATGGGTCCTCAGATCCTCAAAAGGTTCTACATCTGCACCATCGAGAGCATCCCGACTGGTTGCATCACAGCCTGGTATGGCAACTGCTCAGCCTCCGACCGCAAGGCACTATAGAGGGTGGTGCGAGCGGCCCAGTACATCACTGGGGCCAAGCTTCCTGCCATCCAGCACCGAGGAAGGCCCTACACATTGTCAAAGACTCCAGCCTTTAATTACTTGTTACTTTTATCTTGTCACGACCCGGCTCAAAGCCCGTAACAAAAGGGAGACAACGTGGAGATAAGGAGTAACAAAATATATATTTATTAAATTAAGTAAATTAAGTACAATATACAATGGTGTGTGTAATCAGTTGTGTAAGTGAGTGTTTTGCATGCATGAATGTGATAATGCAGGGTGTTGAAAGGTGCCAAAGCAAATAACCAGAAGGCCACAAAGATACACATTGTGACTAATACAATTTGTGTGACTAATACAATTTAATTTGAAGCTACTGTAGGTCTACCCATCAATTCAAGATTTTTGAACTTTGTATCATTCACTGATATTGTTAATACAGGCATACTGCAAAATTCACCTGAGCTCCGTGGACTGGTCTTCCCTGGCTTTCTGACCCTGCTGCTGGGACCTGCTGTTGTTTTCATTTTTCCTTTGTCTTTTTTCTCTTTTGCACATTTTGTTGGTGCATTGGGGGGATGGAATTATTTTATTTATAATTTTTTTCTCAGGGGGAGGGTCTGTGGGTGGGGGTTTGGATGGTTGAGGGGCAGCTCTTGGGGAACTGTGGGGGGGATCTTGGAGGGCTACTGGCCTGGCGGTTGGGAGCTTGGGCCGGGTCCCCATTTTTGACCTTGTGGGAGATCTGTCAACGTGCCTTTGAGCAGGTTGTTGACTCTGGTTGCTTCTTGAGCAGGGCGTTGATCCTGGTTGCTTCTTGAGCAGGGCGTTGATCCTGGTTGCTTCTTGAGCAGGGCGTTGACCCTGGTTGCTTCTTGAGCAGGGTGTTGACCCTGGTTGCTTCTTGAGCAGGGTGTTGACCCTGGTTGCTTCTTGAGCAGGGTGTTGACCCTGGTTGCTTCTTGAGCAGGGTGTTGATCCTGGTTGCTTCTTGAGCAGGGTGTTGATCCTGGTTGCTTCTTGAGCAGGGTGTTGACCCTGGTTGCTTCTTGAGCAGGGTGTTGATCCTGGTTGCTTCTTGAGCAGGGTGTTGATCCTGGTTGCTTCTTGAGCAGGGTGTTGATCCTGGTTGCTTCTTGAGCAGGGTGTTGACCCTGGTTGCTTTTGTGTGTCTCTCTGGATGGGAGGCTGTTACATGACTAATGTGATGTAGTTGTTAAGCGGCTTCACTGCAAGTATATTGTATATTTTAAATATTCAATAAAAAAATATATAATAATGAAAAATATTATGATTAGACTGTAGTTTACTACAGTGTCTGTAAACAAATATGGATAATAGAAAGAAGTGGAGGGAACTCACCAATGTGAGTCAAAGTGCAATCAAAAAATGTAATCATCATTGAAAAGGAAAAGGCACAACGCGCACATAGGTTAGGCTACTATGGTGAGCGACCACTGTGCCTTTTCATTTTTGATTAAAATTGATTACCCATTTTATTTGTCTCTGCGTGCAAATCGTCCTCCTTAAAGGTAGGCTATATCCAATAGGCCCATGCAAAACTTAGCAAGTGTTGCTGTCATCATTCGTCCTGCTTCCAGTTCAGTAGTCATACCTGTGAGATCAGGGGCGCTTGTGGTCTCAATTAAATAGAGTAGGCTATAGCCTATACATGGACGGAGACACGGGCAGTTATCTTTCCAAGGAAATGTACTTCCTATAGGTCTATGATTAGGCTATAGTTTACTATATTGCCTAGAAATATGACAGAATATTGATCACTCATATTTTTCCATCTGAAAATCTTCCCACTCCTAACAGGTAGGCTGTAAAAATAGCTCAAGAGAAAGTGCAAGTCTCTCCAACTCTGCTCTCTTCAAACTACATCTATCATATTGGCTGACATAGCCCAATAATAGCAATATAAGGGCCATGTGAGAATCTATTTCCAAAGTTATTTTTGAGCATTTGATATTGCCTATGGGGTGCAAAATTGCTGGAACCATGGCCGGCAAGTGAGCTGCGTCACATACGCCTAAAATAACATTGTGGGACTGTGGTTGGGTTTGGGACCAGTTCTTGCAGTAGCAGGTAGGAGTTGGACAGACAGCCAGCGGGAGCAGTAATGTTAGAGCTGTTTATTACTGTGTGAAAAGTAGGGAATTAGGTAGGGAAACTGACAGATCAATAACGTTACATTGCCATACTGACTAATTAAACTAACACTGCACTGAAAAATCATCAGAATATCAATCTTCAATCATTTGGCCGGTGGTTTCATCGTTTGATTCAGGTTTAGTGTGATTGAGAGAAAAATAATAGCTAATTTTAGCCCATTTTTGGCCAGCTCTCTCTAATGCTACATCAACTGGCGAAAGCTAGCCAAGTTAATTCACTTCTGAAACGGAACAAAAAAGGCTAGAAAACCTTTCCGTACAAACAACAGCTCTTAGATAGCGATATGAGGCGGCTATTATTACTATCTGACAGATAATTAGAGGCTAGAGCTGACCTGGCTGTGGTAGCTACTAGCTAGCGTAGCTTATTCATTCACTTCAGTCGAGAGGGGATGAAACATTAGCTAACATTACATGTCAGTTACAATACTAGTTTAGCACTGCGAATAAACACTAGTTTAGCTTTTTTCTGTTAAGTTCAACAGAAGTTACCTTGCCAGCTACATCATTAAACTAAAGAGTAGCCAGTCTCTGCTCTGCTTTCTTTTACAACTCGTGAAAGAGCACAACACATACACACTGAACTATGCTCAACTCTCCCATGCTGGTCCAGCCAGCCATCCAGAAGCTTTTCCTTCATACAGCCTGTCAGCCCGCTCTGTGGTGTCAGACCATCCTATATCCAGTCAGCTGAACACTCCAAACAGCCTACCAGACAGGTTGGAGGCATCCGCATGGTCTTAAAGCAGACTGTTGCCGCTTTTTGTATCACATTGCAATGATAACAATGTGAGTGACTAAAATGCAATTTCAGAATGTGGGAGGGACATGACCCCCGTCCCCAGTGAAAATTGCGCCCCTGGAATATACTTTATCAGCGGATGAAAGGTTAACAAAAATGTTAGTCATCCTGTAAACCTACTCTCCCCTCCCTCCATGATGAATTTCCCTGAAATGGAGTTATGCACCATAAAATGAGGAAAATGGCTCTTTCAATGGACTGTAATGACTTTGTTGTTGCTAGGATGGAGGCCTTGTAGTGTGATGTACAGAAAGACGGGCCATTATTTCAACAGGTTTCATTTCACACTGGATCCCTGTTTTGGTGTTGACCATTACTTTATAATAATTGATGTCCTGTTCATGGCAGAAATGGAATCTCTCTATCTATCTTTCTCTGTCTCACACACGCAGGCACGCTCTCTCAAATAAGCACGCACTCGTTCTCGCGCTCTCTCGCTCTTACTCTCTATTTCCCCTCTCCAATTACTTTTTGCGGTTTTCCACAGAAGTTAAAGAAATGCAATGTCAGATAAACAACTGATGGCAAATATGAAGCATTCTGCCAGATAGACTACAATGTGCAGATTGCAGACGTGTACCGCGAGTGCAGTGTACCAGTGGCGCCATCTACAAGGTGAGCAAAGAAGAATTCGACACAGCTCCGGACTCTCTCTCGGAGGAATACGGAGTGAGGATTACACAGTTTCCTCAACGAATCAGTTGTACTATAGACAATGTCGTGGAGGTAAATTGACACCGAACCTACCTGAATGTAAGTGTTCCACCTTGTATTTAATGTAAACTATAAATGCCAATTTAGACTTTAGAAGTGCGCGCTCCTGTTATCACCTGCTTGAGGATGGGCATTTATTTTAGGCGTATGTTTTGTACCATCGTTACATTTATCATTGCCTTTTTATTTCAATAGATCTCTCTGTTTTCTATCTATCTATATCTATTTTGGGTAGACCTATCGAAAGTAACGTAATAGTGTGAATTCCTGATAAGATAACATTTGCAATTGTTGATGGGTCTAGTGAAACGTGAAAAGGAAACTACTATATTGGCAGCATTTATAGTAACTTTATTTGAAGGTTTTACTATCTCTTCCGCTCCCACTTATTTAACAGTAGCAAAAGCAGTTAATTGATAGGACGTCCTTAAGTGAATTGCTCTCCTGCTATACCAAAAAATATTATATTATTAATGTATTAATGGAGTCAAGTCCAATGCACATTGTTTTTTTTTCTGTAAACATTCAGCACAATGTAACGTCTGTTCCTCCTTCAAAATGCTCATTGGCTGCATTGATGGTTGTAGTATTTACAGCAGAATCTCACCGATTAAAAACTCTGTATTGTATTCAACTAATGCCCATTTCTGAACAAGGAGAAACGATTACCCTTTAACGGGTTGAGCTACTGACCTTCAAGACTCACAGTGTGGTTTGCTAAAAGCTCTGGAATTATTTACCCTGGCTTTTAGACGGTGTCGTCTTACCAAACCGCTGCAATTAACTGCTGCTGCTCACTTCCAGTGCTTTTATAAGCCATTTATTCAAACATTCTAGGCCTTTACAGGTATATACTCTCCAGTAGCGATGCGTGGGTAAAATCAGTGGGGAAGCCAAGCCATAAAAAAGCCATATTACACCCTACGTGTTGTGATATGTGCGTTCTTTGCTCGAGAACCTGTTAGTTCATAAGCCACACCTTTGTTTCATCACAAAACCAGAGAGCAACATCTGTCTGGTGGAGTCCACAAATCATACAGTTAGTTACCCGACGCTGGCTGCAACCTGGTCTCATTTCGTATTGTTTTGTATGATATGTTACATTTCGGATGGTATGTATTCATTTGTGGATGCCCATCACCCATTTTGTATGATATGTTACGAATTACAATTCGTATTATATGTAGCTAAAAGTAGTAAGTTGTTGAAAAGTTGCTAATTAGCTACAATGCTAAATTTGTCCGTTATGAGATTCAAACTCACAACATTGGTTTGCTAGATGTGTATGTGCCCACTGGAAGACAACAACATATCGAGATGCAATAACTAAAGTTTTTTTTCTGTCAATAACGTTTGGCTTTTGATGTGATGTGATTGGTGTAAAACCAAATCCAAACTGGCTACCCTTGGCACTGTTAATTGATGCAACAGGACTATTCACAGTTGAGCTCACTCAGTTTAGCTCAGTGCTGATTGGCTATTATTGTATCATTTTCTAATCAAGGGAGGCCAAATGCTTGCTGGCTTCCCTTGCATTCAGTGCTACGGGCGGCAACAATATTATACTATTTTTGATCAGACAGCATCAGATAGATGGGCTACAGAGACAGAGGGGCTCTGTTTTGCTCGCTCAGATGCTTTCCCTGTGAGATACATTCAGCCTCTTGCAAATTGAAGGACAATTATGAAACACAGAGAGACGAACGCTAAATAATTTAATAAAACAAGTTATTGGTACATTTTTGGGGGGAAGCCTGACTTCCCTTGGCAACCATGAATACACGCCACTGATACTCTCCCCAATACCCCATACGTTTAATCGTGTACGTCCTTTCAAATCCCAGCTTAAAAAGGGATAGATCAGCAATTTAGATTTTTTAAATATTTTTTTTACATTAGTTTCCTTACCTTGAAAGTGGTGTATGGACAACGAATGTCTGCAATCCACACTTTGGTTTAGCTACACTAGCCACTGCAAACAATGAGCAGCATGAGCATTGTGGGATCAATGTTACAGTCACTCCTTGTCCATAGACTGGAAACAAATATCTAAAAATGCTGTCCCTTTAACTTGATGAGTTATAGTACAGTACTCTCCTTATGCACTCACTTTGTATTGGGTTGTATGCTGGCACTGTACCTCCTGTAGTGCACTGTACCCACTGAAACGGAGCTAGGGAGGGTTTTACCGCCTCATTGACTGTGTTTTCATGGCATCATATTAAATCATGTCCACACACAATGACTGGTGGTTGATCTCTTCCAGGTCAACCACTTATGAGGGTTCATTCAGCAGCTAGTCCTCCTGCCTCTGCCTGCCTGCTTGCAGGCCTTTCTCTCTGGGGCTGGGTCCTCAGTATCCAAGGTCACTGAAGGGGGAAGCGCTCACATGTTTAATCTAGCCAAGCTAGAGCCACTTGATTGCTCACAGTCTCACAAGGGGGACGTGTGATAAGCATGGACACTTAAAGCTGCAATATGTAACTTTTTGGGAGACCTGAACATATTCACATAGAAATATATGTAATAGATCTGTCATTGTCATGGAAAGTAAGTCTAAGACGTGGTAGAGCTGTTCTATGTGTGCTATTTCTATGCTTTCATTTTTTGCGACTTTTACTTTTGTACACCAGCTTCAAACAGCTGAAAATACAATATTTGTAGTTATAGAAAATATATTTCACAGCGGGTTAGATGGTACAATTATTATTATTTAACTGGGCAAGTCAGTTAAGAACAAATTCTTATTTTCAATGACAGCCTAGGAACAGTGGGTTAACTGCCTGTTCAGGGGCAGAACGACAGATTTTAACTTGTCAGCTCGGGAATTTGAACTTTCAACCTTCGGTTACTAGTCCAATGCTCTAACCACTAGGCTACCCTGTCGCCCTGCTTCTCTACACTATACTTTCTTGTTTTGTCACATAAACTGATATTAGGTGAACTATTCGTATTTTAGAAACCAGGAAATTGCGGAATGATTTCTGCACAGTGCACCTTTAATAGCCTGACAAGTGAAGTGGTTATCACCAAATAACGAGTGGGGAGCCTCAGCCGGCCCAACCACAGCTTGGTCTAATTGAATATTGTTTTCCAGGCAGAGCTGGATTGCCTGCTTAGGCGTTGTCATTGGACTGTAGTCTCTCATTTGTTGTGCAGGCCACTGAAGTAGACGTTCCACTGAGAATATGCCATGAAAAGGCTTTTGACATGTTTTCAGGTCTCTTGCGGGAAGGCCAGAGCGTCAAACGTGCACTCTAAACGCTGAATAAGAGGGTGTGAACGATGCTGAATGGGTGTAGACAAAGAAGAGCTCTTCACTAGATACCAAAACATTCAAAGGCCATTTTTTCAAAAGTGAGTTTACAAGTCTATCAACTTTCAAAGCAGAATTGCTTTCCCATTGTTCCTCAAAAATATAGTGTATGATATACCATTTTGTAGTGCTGAGTCTCTACTTTTATCCAATGTAAAAAATAAATAAAAAAAAGTTGCTACATAAGACCGAATCCAGGTGGTGAGTCACATATGCTACTGTAAAAGCTCCAAATGCTTTAGAGGGAAAACATCCTCCCATTGTTCAGGCATATCCCTATCCCTCATAAAGCTAACTGGAATTTACATTGAAACAATCCATCTCCCATGCTTGTTTGTGTTCTTTTGGTGAAGCAACAAAGAAAATATTTGCATATTCAAATATTAAAGGACTAGCCTCCTTATGCCCATCTGTATTTTTCATTTTTGCTTTATGACAGCTGTGACCAATACCATGCCTTATTTAAATTTTTAAGTCCGATTTTTCATATTATAGAATTTCAAATGTTTCATTCTGGTTTTCAGAATGACCTTTGCTGCTGTTTCTGACATCCCAGGTTTAGTACCTTGGTAGGGGTCAATTCCATTTCAGTTTGCTCTGTTCAGAAAAGTAATTCATGCTGAACTGACTCTATTAACATTGGGATTAGGGATGTTAACGGTTAACTGTTAATCGGCCCAAGAATACGCTTGACCGCTCATGCTTATCGGTTTATAGGTGCATTTGCAAGATTTAGTGGCATTAAATTGGCCACTAAATGCTATTTTAGTTAGTCGTCATGTATCTTATTTATCACACGCACACAGCATACATACAGCATACATACTGTACAGAGCCTAGTTTGAGGAGAAGAATAGCCTATTACCTGTCCGCTGATATTGGAGTGACACATGTGCTTTTATAAGCCCAGTCATTGTGCATTGCGCAACAAATAACTATTCTAAATGCAATTGCGTGTTAAAAACTGTTTTGATGGCCACGATTTAATAGAGGTGCTTGTAATTTAAGCACGCATCCCATTTGTCATTCGCCTGCATAGGCTATAGTCAACAGTATGCGGGTATCAGTGTGTCACCCACCACTTTGCAACATGAGCTTGACGCAGTATAATTGTTTGAAACCTGAACGTTTTTACTTTAGTTCAAATAATGAGTCATTTCTTACCTTGCTTCAAAGTAGCCTAGTGAAAATCCAACCTTCATGCCATTAACCATCGTTTCTCTACTCTATTGGTTTTCATATCAACTTTCTTTCATTGTCCAGAAGCCAAAGGCACAATCCTAGCCATGTTAGTTTCTGCTATTAGAATCCCCATCTTTGTAAGTTTCAAACTGAGATTTTCATCTCTGTCACAAATGGAATCGCTCGCATTAGGTTCACTGTTTAGAACAGTGTTTTCCTGTGAATTGCATTTTGGGAAATGTTTGAAAATTACTTGCCCCCCCCTTCCCACCCTGCCTAGCAACAGGTTGGTTGTCATTTCCCACTCCCCCATATCTCTATCTGCTCACCCGCCCCACCACCACTTATCCCCTAAGACCCCCCCCCCCCCCCCACTCCCATAAACATTCAAGGTTGCTTGTCAACCGTGGATGTTTTTACATCCTCACTCCCTCCCTCCTCCTGGCGACCCAGAGAAAACCCTCCCCATACCACTCCTTCCCTGTGGGCCTGAAAGCATGCATAGTATTTTCTGTTGGTCACATCATTTTACTGTTTGGAAAGATGCTTACCGTTTGTTGACTGGTTAATGAGGGTTGGCTAGTTGACCGAAATTTGCATCCCTAGTTGGGATTGATTGAACTGTACAGTCTGTCTCAGTGTCTCAGATGTGTTATGTAAACGGGATTACCATGTAAGAAACAATACTAACAGATATTTCAAAACCTCTTTGACCGTGTCTCTGTACACCTTTGTGTAAAGATTTAAACTCGTGTCTCCAATGACCCACTAGAACAAAGAAGCAGCTTCACAAGAGAGGAACGCTGTGACAGAATACAGTGTGTTTACAGAAACACGGATGATGACTTCATAGACAACAAGCATTTCGAGATGGCGTCAGGTTGGCAGCACTTTCACAAAGACATCAGAGAGGGAACACAAGCCTCCGAGTCGTCTGCACTCTGTGTGCACCTGCTACCAGCACTTTGCCTAATCTGCAGGCCATCGATTACACAGCACTCTGAAAATGTAAGTGCATGTGGATGAAATATCATATGGGAAGAACGCCTCGGGGTTAGAGGAGGAAGAATTCTTCTTCCGTGGTTTGGAAAGTGCAGTCATAGATCCAGGGTACTTTGTCCATGAGTGCTGTTGTGACAAACATGATTTGTATTGTGAATGTGAGGGGCAATGGATTGGCATAGCAAAAGGGTTGGTTTCGTTTGGGTGAAAAATGATGGTGGAAAATATCTAATCTATCAAAAAAATCGAGGGACCATTTCTAAAGGGGCTGCGGACTATCCTTCCTGTCAAGAGGTTGTTTTTCTTTCATATTCACTGGCATGGGGAACGGTGCTTGTAAACTGGAGGATTTCCTGACTTTGAGTTGTGTTTTAAACAAAAGATGGGAAAAACACACATAGCAAAACATGCCAACTTGAGTTAGTACTGCCTCAGATTCTCTGGCACTTCACATAAACCTTTTATGGTCGGCTAGGCCTCTTTCCACCTTTTTAAACAGTAAACTAAATGTGTCCTTTCTCACCCCAATTTTCTCACTGTGAGGACAGAGGAAAGCTTGTTGGGGACTTGTATTCTTGACCGTTAATCAAGTAATGTTTGGTTCATTTGGGCACCCGTCCCACACAATTTTTTTTTTCTCATTCATTCATTTCATTAATTTCATTTAATTTCATTTCATTCATTCATTCATTTCATTTCATTCATTCATTTCTCATTCATTCATTCATTATTTTTTTTTTTTTTTTTTTTTTCTCATTCTGGTTAAGAGCTCCCATGGGGATCACACAGCGGGTTACTAATGCACACGCAGACAACACACACACATGAACTAGGGAGCACCGTGCTCATCAACCCACAACAGCACCATAGTCTGTGTATTACGGTCATTAGGTTTCATTCTCTATCCAGCCGCCTGAATGCCTGGCCCTGGTCACCAGCATTATGAGAAAGGACTTTACACAAACAGTATGAATTAGAGCTTTGATCTGCAATCATTTAGTTTGGTTTGACCTTTTATGACCTCATGACATGCTGCTTGTTTCCCCCAGGATAGTGCTAATAACTAAACTAAACTAAGTTTGACAGAACAGGAAGGTACACAGGGACTGACAAATCCCCGGCGGCACCCATACCCCCAGAGCCAGACCTCTCTTCATTGAAGTGATCTATTTGCACTCTGGCATTCGCCTTGTAGTACCACCATGTATTTCCTCTTGCAGGCAGCCGTTTTATTTGTCTAGGAAGTGTCAGTGGCATTCTTCCACTGTGTACTCTGGGTCTGCTGCCATTTCATGCCTGTCAACCAGCAGGCTGATAACAGTTACTAGTGGGGCTTTGGCTCAGGGAGGATTTCAAAGCCTGAATTCAGACTCAAACAAAAGCAGCTTTCAGCTGTGATTACTCAAACTCATAAAGTGCTGGCGTTTACAAAAATCCCACAGATTCTTCTCTGGGATCTGTGGCATCTTGAATGCCCCGGTGTGTCCCTGGAGCTGACTGGTATTTCAGCATCCTACCTCAGAGAGAGAGAGAGAGAGAGAGGAAAGGGTGATATGTCAGTTGTCTTGTAAGAACCTCAAAGGGTCTGCGGCTCAGAGTGTGGCCACAGTCCAACACGCAATAATTCATTTCCGGCACAACAAGCTGATTGGACCAAATTAAGACTCAGCCAATAAAACCCTCCGGTGGGAATTTGAATGGAAAATGCAGCATTTTTATTGAAGTCATTAATTTTCCCTGCAGGAAGCCTGCCCAGGGCTTTATAGAGACCCGACGTTAGCTCTCTAGCCGAGCGTGAAATGAGCAGCCTGCTAGGCCAGGATTAAATACCTGATCTCTGCTTAGGGCCAAGTGAAGGTTGCTGCAGCCGACACCGCACACGGGCTGGGCTCCCCCTCATCAGTCACAGGCTGTATTAAGTCACAGGGGTGATGCAGGGAGCTAAGGACACTGTGCTGCAATGGTTTGCACTGCAAACATGGGGGCCAAGGGGGATGGCAGCTGAACTTGCCCTTCATCTCATGGACAGTACAGTATTTCAGATCATAATGTCTGTGGAATGGGATGAATGGGTAGCTGACCTCCTATTAAACCTTTATTTAACAATGTGTCGGTCACTTTAAATTGACAGACTTTGTCATGGTATGAAAGAACAGATGGCCACCATCCAAACACAGGTCAGCGTTCGATATAGTAGAGAAATTATAGAACGTTTTGGGTAGCCTTCCAGGGGCTTCCCACAATAAGTTGGGTGAATTTTGGATAATTCTTGATGACAGAGCTGGTGTAACTGAGTCAGGTTTGTAGGCCTCCTTGCTCGCACACGCTTTTTCAGTTCTGCCCACAAATGTATATAGGATTGAGATCAGGGCTTTGTGATGGCCACTCCAATACCTTGACTTTGCTGATGTCTTGAGATGTTGCTTCAATATATCCACATCATTTTCCTGCCTCATGATGCCATCTATTTTGTGAAGTTCACCAGTCCTTCCTGCAGCAAAGCACTTCCACAACATGATGCTGCCACCCCAGTGCATCATGGTTGGGATGGTGTTCTTCGGCTTGCAAGCCTCCCCCTTTTTCCTCCAAACATAGCGATGGTCATTATGGCCAAACAATTATATTTTTGCTTCATCAGACCAGAGGACATTTCTCCAAAAAGTATGATCTTTGTCCCCATGTGCAGTTGCAAACCATAGTCTGGCTTTTGTTTGGCGGTTTTGGAGCAGTGGCTTCTTCCTTGCTGAGCAGCCTTTCAGGTTATGTTGATATAGGACTCGTTTTACTGTGAATATATATACTTTTGTACCTGTTTCCTCCAGCATCTTCACAAGGTCCTTTGCTGTTGTTCTGGGATTGATTTGCACTTTTCACACCAAAGTACGTTCATCTCTAGGAGACAGAACGCGTCTCCTTCCTGAGCGGTATGACGGCTGCCTGGTCCCATGGTGTTTATACTTGCGTACTATTGCTTGTACAGATGAACGTGGTACCTTTTAATAAGCATTTGGAAATTGCTCCCAAGGATGAACCAGACGTGTGGAGATCAACAATTATTTTTCTGAGGTCTTGGCTGATTTCTTTTGATTTTTCCATGATGTCAAGCAAAGAGGCAATGAGTTTGAAGGTAGGCCTTGAAATACATCCACAGGTACACCAAATTATGTCAGTTAGCCGATCAGAAGCTTCTAAAGCCATGATATAATTTTCTGGAATTCTCCAAGCTGTTTAAAGGCACAGTCAGTTTAGTGCATGTCAACTTTTGACCCACTGGAATTGTGATACAGTGAATTATAAGTGAATTAAGCAATTGTAAGCAATTTTTTGAAAAATGACTTGTGTCATTCACATATTAGATGTCCTAACCGACTTGCCTAAACGATAGGTTGTTAACAAGAAATTTGTGGAGTGGTTAAAAAACGGGTTTTAATGACTCCAACATAAGGGTATGTAAACTTCCAATTTCAAATGTAAATACTCAATGAGTAATGATAACATGGCTGTATACACAAGGTACCAGTACCAAGTTGATGTGCAGGGGTATGAGGTAATTGAGGTAGATATGTACAATCAACAGGATAGCTAATAAACAGTAGCATCAGCTTATTTGATGAGTCAAAGAAGTTACTGCTAAAGGGGTCAATGCAGGTGTCCAGGTAGTTATTCGGTTAACTATTCAATTAACTATTTAGCAGTCTAATGGCTTCGGGGTAAAGCTGTTCAGGGTCCTGTTGGTTCCAGACTTGGTGCATCGGTACCACTTGCCCTGCGGTAGCAGAGATAAAAATCTATGGCTTGAGTGGCTGGGGTCTTTGACCATTTTTAGGGCCTTCCTCTGACATCACCTGGTATAGAGGTCCTGGATGTCAGGAATCTCAGCCCCATTGATGTACTGGGCCATACACACTACCCTCTGTACCACCTTGTGGTCGGATGCCAAGCAGTTGTCATACCAAGCGACGATACATCCAGTCAAATTGCCCTTAATGGTGCAGCTGTACAACCTTTTGAGGATCTGAGGTCTCATGACAAATCTTTTCAGCCTCCTAAGGGGGAAGCGGTGTTGTCGTGCCTTCTTCATGACTGTGTTGGTTTGTGTGGACCATGGTAGATCCTTAGTGATGTGGACACTGTGGAACTTAAAGCTCTCAAACCGCTCCACTAAAGCCCTGTTGATGTGAATGGGGGCGTACTCGGCCCTCCGTTTCCTGTAGTCCATGATCAGCTCCTTTGACTTTCATGGAGAGGCTGTTGTTCTTCTTCCTATAGGCTGTCTCATCGTCGTCGGTGATCAGGCCAACCACCGTTGTGACGTCAGCAAACTTAATGATCGTGTTGGAGTTGTGCGCTGCCACGCAGTCGTGGATGAATAGGGTGCAGGAGGGGACTAAGCACGCACCCCTGAGGGGCCCCCGTGTTGAGGGTCAGCATATTTAAATCACAAGTCACGTATTAAGGTTGGTCAAATACTGTAGATGTAACTGTAGATGTAACTGTAAACAATAAATTACAGTTATATCTGATATGATCAAATAAATAACTCACAGAGGTGTGGAGTCCGCTGTGCTTCAGCTGTGTGACTCCTGTAGCTTAGCATCTGCTTCATCGGACCATTTCCGTATTGAATGGTACTTCCTGTTTGAGTTTTTGCATGTGAGCAGGAATCAGGAGGATAGAGTTATGGTCAGATTTGTCAAATTGAGGGCAAGGGGGAGCTTTGTAAGGGTTTCCGTGGGGTGGAGTAAGGTGATCTAGAGTTTTGTCGACCTCTAGTTGCAAAGGTGACATGCTGGTAGAAATTGGGTAAGACAGATTTCAGTTTCCCTGCATTCAAATTCAATCTGTTGGGTTCGATCCCAGGCTGTGTCACAGCTGGCCGTGACCAGGAGTCCCATGGGCCAGCGCACAATTGGCCCAGCGTCGTTTGGGTCAGGGGAAGGTTTGGCCGGGGGTGATTTCCTTGGCTTCCATCGTGCTCTAGCGACTTCTTGTGGTGGACCGGGCACCTGCAAGCTGACTTCGTTTGTCAGTTGGATGGGGTTTCCTCCGACACATTGGTGTGGCCGGCTTCCGTTTAAGCAAGCAGTGTTTTAAGAAGCAGTGCGGCTTGGCAGGTCGTGTTTCGGAGGACGCATGACTCTCGACCTTTGCCTCTCCCGACTCCATTGGAGAGTTGCAGCGATTAGACAGGATCTTAACTACCACTTGGATATCACGAAATTGGGCAGAAAAAGTCATAATAATATACAGTGGGGAGAACAAGTATTTGATACACTGCCGACTTTGCAGGTTTTCCTACTTACAAAGCATGTAGAGGTCTGTAATTTTTATCATAGGTAGTACACTTCAACTGTGAGAGACGGAATCTAGGTGTGCAAATCTGGTCAAGAACTACAGGAAACGTATATCTCTGTAATTGTAATTATATATATCTCTGTAATTGCAAACAAAGGTTTCTGTACCAAATATTAAGTTCTGCTTTTCTGATGTATCAAATACTTATGTCATGCAATAAAATGCTAATTAATTTCTTAAAAATCATACAATGTGATTTTCTGGATTTTTGTTTTAGATTCCGTCTCTCACAGTTGAAAGTGTACCTATGATAAAAAATTACAGACCTCTACATGCTTTGTAAGTAGGAAAACCTGCAAAATCAGCAGTGTATCAAATACTTGTTCTCCCCACTGTATATATATATATATATCATTGTGTTTCATAGGTACTGTAGTAACCTAGGTGAGCCAAAGTGCGACATATGGTGAACTAAGTTTGTGTGTGTGTCCTCTGCATGGGAGATGTGTATGTTTGCTCTTACGACCTTTACCAAGACAAAATCCCGACATAATCCTAATTAGGGGGCTAGGTGCATGTCGACGACTGAGCACACCACATAGTCTAGACGGTGATAACTGCCCTGACACCTCGACTACCCCTATGGTTAGCAAGGCTGTAATGGTCTACTGTGTCGTCATGCCTCCAACGCCCATTCTGAGCTGCACTACATCGATGAAATAGGAACTGAAACCAGGGTGTCTGTTGAGCAGAAAACATGTTGCTTCCTATGATCTTATAATAGAAACAGGATCTCATGCACATGAAAGACGTATTTTTGACGACCCTATCGAGCCCACGTTTCAGCTGATCAGTGAGTCGGATGAAACAGAAAGAAACAGATGAGACCACGATCAAAAGGCCAGCCTCTGTAAAGTAGAGCATTGTTTTTGTCAGAAGAGTAGAGACTGGGTAATGAATGTGTTCCTGACCTGGTTTTAGCGCCTCTTATCCATCTCCCTCTCGCTGTTCCTCGCTAAATTGAATTTTCTTGCTCCTGGTTGGGTTTGGGGCACTTTTTATCTTGATATTTTCAGCAACCACCTCATCTTTGATAGAAATGACAAACACACACACACACACACACACACACACACACACAAAGCTTTGGTCTTATGACATTCAACGACTCATACTTAAAGACAGTGCGGTCAGAGTGAGTGATGATAATTATGATAACTATCTCTTGCCCACCGTACTAAGTTTGGATTGCTTGTTGTGCCACCTATTTGTTGGTCATGACTCTGTTACCACCGTTGCGGTTTTGTTTGGCCGTGTAATGTACTCTTATGAGTCCATTTTTTTTCTTCAGTTCCAGCTAGTGGACAATCCAGATACAAAGCACAGCTGGTAGGGTGCAGTTGGCATGCGAACACCTAGTTATCAGTAATCTAATGCAAAGAATGTATAACCATGACTCATCTGTAAAAGGAGTAGCCTAACATTTTGAAGAAAATTCATGATCAACTCTGGTATCCAGTTAGACTAGATGTGAACCATTGATAAGTCTGTGTCATCACCTATACGTTCAGAAAGGAATGCTTTTGTGCCGGAGTCTGCCCTAGTGGTTAGCCCTCTAGACCGTATGCCACTGGCGACGTGGGTATGAATCCCGTCTCAGTCCTTCCTCTCTATATGTTTCCCCGTCATTGTAAGTAAGAGTTTGTTCTAAACTGACTTGCCTGGTTAAATCCAATTAAAATGTAGCCTCCATTTCTGACTATCACTGTCAAAAAAAACAATTAAATATATTAAAACATTCTGGCTAACAATTAAGTACTTTACTTTACTCAATTTTTTTTTAAAGAAACTGAAATAGCTTCTTAGCGAAGAGCAATTTCTGAAGCAAGAATTTTGCTAGGACTGTCTGGGAGTGGTCTGAGTGGGGAGGGGAAACTGAAAACCATCTGTTATTGGCAGAGAGGTTTGGAACTCTCTTATTGGTCTATTAACTCATTTAAAATCAAATCAAATGTTATAGTTTACCCCCTGATGATGTCACCAGGCAGGCCAAAACTCAGTCCCACCTAAACAGGTTGAAATTTCAGGCTGTCTTTTCAAACAGCTCTTACACTGAAAGGGCATTATCATAATTTTCGCAATTTCACAGTATTATTCCAACCTCCGTAGTGTGGATACATACAAGGACTGCACTGGGCCTTTTAAAGGATTCTTTTTGAGAATAATTATACGTTATATAATATACTTCCTGTTACCTAGTCACCTTACACAGCCCTGATAAAGGCCAAGTCGAATTTGTCATTATATGAATCATTTGAATGTGAACATCTATTAATTGTGAGTCTTGTAGAGTTGTGCCCTGCACTGCTTCCTTGTGACAAACCAAACTACGTGCTGTGAGCAGTTCTTCATTTGAACAGATGTTGTGTTGACCGTTGCAAAAAGGCGAACATTAGATCACTTCAAAGCCATCACCAGGCCAGTACGGCCACACAAAGTGCCTGTATCTTCACATCTGAGTTTGGCCTCTGCCAAACATACTCCAAACAGTGGTGACTGAGACTTTTGAAAACAGATGCCCTCGGCAGTCAGCTAGCTCTGGTTCAGTTGAGTTCGGCACAGGACATTGTGTGACACCAGAGACTCAGCACAGTGTGGCCTCTCCACCAGCTGGAAGAGCAGGATTCCCCAGAGAGCACAACAACATATGAGCTCGAATGTGTTGAACCTAAAGAAGATCTCAACTCTTATCCACATGCTGTAGATAGCATTGCTGTGTTATGGTACAGTACATTAAGAAAAGAACACCCACGCACTCTGATGGCTCCTAAGCAACACATGTAATAGATACCAACAGTTTGACAGCTATGCTTCCCTCATCAGGATTTCATCTTGTACACTATACTGTATGCTGTGATGTCACAATAACTATTTCCAATGGCAGCTGGACTTGAGATTGTCATGTGTAGCCCTAGTGTACAGCTGCATCCTGTGGGTTTAGAATCAGTGAGGCAAGTAATCACTCTAAAAAAGATTATTATCATACGACTTTCATTTCTTTTGATGAAAAAAGATGTGTGATTCATAGCTAGACGTATGAGTGGCAGCGTCTGTATTATGTTGGTTAGATATTATTTTTCCACTCCACCAGTTATTATGTCAGCGGCAGCTGCTAGCTTGAGTTTATGTCACGTCATTTCCTACCCACTTCCTACCCATTTCCTACCCACAAGGCACACACGTTGTTTCAGCGTAATTTTGTCGACGTATTGTGACGTGGAATCAACGTGGAAAATACATTGGGATTAGAAAAAAAGCCATCATCCAGCACTGTTTTCATCTCATTTCAACCAGCGTTGTAAACATTGAAATTAGGTTAAAATGTCAACTTAAAAACATTGACTTAATCGGACTAACATGTTGTTACATCAATCTAATTTCAACATAATCATCAGAACTATGTATACGTTGAAATTGCGTTGAAAATTCCACATAGAAACGTAACTTTTTTCTTTTCTTTTTCATCCTATATTCAATATACACTGAGTATACAAAACATTAAGAACACCTGCTCTTTTGATGACATAGACTGACCCAGTTGAATCCAGGTGAAAACTATGATCCCTTATTGATGTCACTTGTTAAACCCACTTCAATCAGTGAAGATGAAGGGGAGGAGACAATTTAAAGAAGGATTTCTAAGCCTTGAGACATTTGAGACATGGGTTGTGTATGTGTGTCATTCAGAGGGTGAATGGGCATGACAAAATATTTAAGTGCCCTTGAACGGGGTATGCTAGTAGGTGCCAGGTGCACCGGTTAGTGTCAAGAACTGCAACGCTGCTGGGTTTTTCACACTCAAGTTTCCTGTGTGTATCAAAAATGGTCCACCACCCAACGGACATCCAGCCGCCAACTTAACACAACTGTCGGAAGCATTGGAGTCAACATGGGCCAACATCCCTGTGGAACGCTTTTGACACCTTGTAGAGTCCATGCCCCAACGAATTTAGGCTGTTCTGAGGGCAAAGGTGTAGGGGGGGAACTCAATATTAGAAAGGTTTTCCGAATGTTTGGTATACTCAGTGTATATTGGGGTGGTTGACCGTATGTAGAATATCATATTTGATTAGACATATCTTATTTGAGTTAGAGGAGTTACTTTTAACTATTCAATGTTATTCAAAGTTCAACATAATCTCAAACACCCCAATATAGGCTATATTGAATATACAGTAGGATGAAAATATTTGGTACATTTCTGTGGCATTTTCATTGAAATTTAAATGTATACATTGTTCTGAAGATTATGTTGAAATTAGATTGATGTAACAACCGGTTAAGTCTATGTATTTAAGTTGAGGTTGTACCCTAATTTCAATGTTTACAACACTGGTTGAAATGAGATGAAAACAATACTGGTTGATGACTTACTTAAAATTCAATGTATTTTTTGTGTTGGGTCCACATCATGTTGTGTGAAAAATTGGGTTTTTGTTACACCCTTTTAACCAGAAAATGAACATCCATTGGGTAATTTGTCATTTTCAATGATTTGTAATGTTTTGAGCTAGTATGTATTCAAATGTTGTATATATGATATAATAATTAACAGATTGCATTTTGCACTCCCTCCCCCGTCTTCTTAAGATGAATGGTTTTGACCCCTCTAAAGTTTTTGCTTCACTCCCGCAACACCACTGTTTTGCTTCCGTGCAGTTAGAAAGCACTCGTGTGCTGTTGTTACATTTGTATCGTTGTTTAATGTCCGATGCACTCAGGGTGTTGTCACATATCATTTTAGCTGCGTGCGCCCCAAGCAAATTCATTGGATCCTTTCACGTTGCCTGTATGAACCATCGTGTCTGCTTTTCTGTATCGCAGCCTCTGCCTCTGTGTGGCTTGCCCTTCCATCAACCTACCAAAGGCTGCACATTTGACAGAAAACTGCATGCCCAGTATCTGTGCCTATATGCACGGGAAATGTTTGATTTGATTTGTTTTTTTAAATATTTGTATCTCGATGAAACAGCTCTGCTTGGCTTGGTAAGTAATATCGACCAATTAAGCCATTTCTACATCAAATGTGTATGCTGCTGAGAGAAGTTAAGTGTGCCTTGAATTCTAAATAAGTTACAGACAGTGGCCACATCTATCACTGTGGGTGGGATTGTCAGGGGTGGAGCAGGATATATGTGAGTCACAGGGTTGATAGGGTTTCAGGCCTGTCAATTAATTATCGGGGGTGGGATTTTCAGGAAAGGGAGAAGATTAGCAATTTAGTCCTTAAACTTTTTCAAATTTTTTTTTTTTGTGGCAAACCTTGTAGGTCCACTAGACCCCTGGCCCAACCAGTGGGTGATCAAGTATGTATTTGGGGATGAAATGACACATATTTTTTTTTTTTACATTGTTTTTAACATTGATATTTTGTGTGCTTGATTATTTGAATAATTATCGTCTCACAATCATAACTATCTGATGAGCCCATGTGTTATTCACACTTGTGGAACTGCCAATGAATGCATTCCCATTAGAATACAAAGTAAAAGTCCCAAGTTCTTCAGAGACCAGAGTCAGGGAGTTGCAGACGACATGATCCCTTTGACCTGACCTTTCCCTGTGCTCTATGCATTCAGTCCAACACAAATAACCCTTAGCTGACCCCTCTGTTTGTTGTCTGTTTAGGAGACCTGCCAAGCCTTCTTGTAGTATCCTCTCACTGATCTGCCCTAATGAATGAATAATCATGCAGCTCAATTTTAGACCCATCTCTCTCTCTCTCTCTCTCTCTCTCTCTCTCTCTCTCTCTCTCTCTCTCTCTCTCTCTCTCTCTCTCTCTCTCTCTCTCTCTCTCTCTCTCTCTCTCTCTCTCTCTCTCTCTCGTTAAGTGAGGGGGAAACAGAAGCGCCTCTCTCTCTCCCGGGCATTGCTGGTGGTTGATTGAAACACTGCCAGGTTCGTGATCACCATCCCTACTGTTGTTTATTGTTGTGCAGCTGATTCGATAACGCAGGGTCTTTCCCACCCGACCTCAGAGAGTTGACAGAGAGGGGTCCTCGCCGAGGCCATCAGGAGGCCTATGTGTTTACGCTCATTATTAAACTGGGACCAACTGGGCCTTCCAACTGGGACGACCTGTCCAAAACACAGACTTGTGAATGCCTGCGACACTGTCCAACTGGTAATGTCACTTGTCCAACTGGTTATGTAACAGGGAGGGAACAACCATCCTTACCATTGCTAATATTAAGTAATGTTGGGTCAGTATGGTGATGGTATAGATTGCTTATCCGCACTGATCTGGTGTGAGGTCGTCACTACTATTGAGGTAAGGAGTAGGAAAAACTGATCTCAGATCTGTGCTTTGAAGCATATATTACCTGCAGTGTATTTACAGTGTCACTTGTGTCAAATAATATATTATTTAGAAGTTTATTACAATCTCAAAGTTTCCCTATGAAAATGTCATAGGCTAAAGGAATGTAAATCGATTATGAACTGTCTATTGTGGCCCTAGCTTCTCAATTGTCCGTTCGTCATAGGGTTCACCAAAAGGGTTACTTTTCTATCAGACAAGGAATAGTTTGAGTGGTTGCGGTGCGGCTTGGACAGCCATCGCCACGTTAGATAGAACTGTCTGAATGTGACTCACATCCTTGTGTTTCCTGTCCCAATCCAAGCAACACTGACAATTTCTCCCGAGCTGGAAATAGATAAAAATTCTTATATTATGGTAAATGGTTTTCAGACTTAACCGTGTCTGGCAGTTTTAAGTATTACGTGCTGTTTAGATATTGGCCAGGGGACACTGCTAATTCAGTTGCACAAATGCACTTATTCATGTGAAGTAAAATGTCGACTGTCGTTGAATCTAAAGAGCGAAAGTCACCATTATGAAACGTATGAAGGTTGGTCAAATAGATATAACTGTGAATAATAAATCACAGTTATCTGATATGTTTCAAAGAAATAACACACAGAGGTATGGAGGCCGCTGGTGCTTCAGCTGTGTGACTCCTGACTAACCTGAAGCTAATGGTCCACTGTTACGGATACAGGTGTCCTGTGTGTATTTGTTATCTCTCCTTCTGCCCTAGTCACAGGTGGCAGTCATCAGTCGCCAATCTGAAGACACTGCTCCTTTTCCCTTACCCAATCACATCCCCTTTCCCTTGGTTTAAAAGAAACCCAATCAGTTGTCTCTGGAGCTATCGCTGTTTTGTTTTTGAGCCTACATCTCATATTGTCCGTTATCATGTGAGTATGTATTGCTGTGGTGTATGGCTGTTTGTTTGTTGGTGGGAAAAGGGGATACCAAGCCAAGTTGCCCATGGGCGTACATTACCCGTAGGAAAACTTTGTCAAAATACCAGAGTTAGAACTGGGCGGACCACCCACTGTATTTTATTGGTTAGTTAGCTAGCTGTTCTTTACCCAGTAAGACTGGCTTAGGGGTTTTTGGATATTTATTATTTCTTTCTTTGGGTCCAGCTCAGCCCCTTTTTCCCACACCCCATTACCGTGTGTTTGACAATAAACCTAAAGTGTTTGACGGTAGGTTTAGGTTGTCTGTGGATTTCTTTTAGTTCTCACAGTTCCTTTTCACTTTTGTGATTTGCATAAGATGTGTTACGGGTCTCGTTTCCCTCCCCCATAGACTGCTGGGAGTAAGGGGTTCGTAACATAAGTGGGGGCTCATCCGGGATCAAGTCTTTACTAACACCCATGCCGCTCGTGCAAATAATTGTGGTGGTCTAGTTCAGTGATGAGCGTCACAGCTGGGAATAGCTGATGTAGCATTAGTTTGCTATTTGTTGGCGCTTGTGTTTTAGTGGTAGTTCAAAATAGCTACTTTTGATTTGAAATCCTTTTTCGATAACCCTATGTAGGAGGTTTTTGACAAATGTCGTAGAATTTATTTACTGACCTTGGCTGACCATTATTCTGTATCTGTTCCCGCAGAGTTTAGTTAAAGCAGAGGTTAAACAACTTTTGTTGGAAGAGCAAGTGCTTGTGTTACCGCTGCCTGAGCCTACTACCCCTGTAGGGGATGTTGCAGCTCCTCTAAGCCCGTTGGTGTCTGAGAACGAGGGCGAGGCTAAAGCTCCAGCCACATTGCTCTGTTTTGAGCAACTGTCACTGTCCCCACTGTCAAACGGTGATGCCATGAGGGATGGCCATTTGACACAGCTCCAACTGGAGGCGTAAGAAAGCCCAAATCAGGCGAGAAAATCTCCAGTTGGAAATGTGTAAAATTGAGGCAGAAAGAGAACAGCTGCAGTTGGAGTTCAAAATGCCTCCATATGGAACTGGAGGCAGAGACAGCGAGGCTAGCTTCCGTTCCTGCTGTGCCTGTTAGTGAGCCGTACTCACCAGCTGTGTCTTCCAACACTTTTGACATTAGTAGGCAGATTGCCTTGGTTCCTTTGTTCAAAGAGTCAGAGGTTGACTCCTATTTTTGTGTTTTGAATTTAAAGCCATAGCATTGAAATGGCCTGAAGCCGTATGGTGCCTATTACTTCAGTGTAAATTAACTGGTAAAGCCCAAAAGGGTTTGTCAGCGCTACCTCTTGAAGACAGTTTGAATTATGAAGTGGTCAAAGCTACTGTTCTTTGCGCCTATGAGCTTGTTCCTGAGGCATACCGACAGATTTAGGTCTCATAGAAAGTCTTCTACTCAGACTTATGTGGAATTTGCTAGAGACAAGGAAAATGTGTTTGATAAATGGCATGCGGCTAGCATGGTAACTGATTTCAACTCTCTCCGGGAGTTAATCTTGTTGGAAGAGTTTAAAAATTGCTTACCCGAACGCATTGTAGTTTACCTAAATGAACAGAAAGTATCCTCCCTGTCAGAAGCGTCTGTGTTGGCAGACGAGTTTGTGTTGATGCACAAGAGTGTTTGCGGCTCATACTGAGAGTAGAGCCACTGAATTACCTACTTGTAGCCCTACTCGGTCAGCAGTACATCAAGCACGCCAGAAAAATGAGCGTCCCTGTTTCTATTGTCATAAGATGGGACATATGATTAATGATTGCTTCCTGCTAAAACGCAAACAAGGGATGCCTCTTCGTGCCAAGCCGCCAACAGGTGTTGGGCTAATTCGTACGGTTGTGAGGTCTGAAACGAAACGGGTGCCTAGTGTAAATGTATTTTGAAAGTCTCAGTCCCCGACTGCAGTTATGAGCCGTTCGTTTTTGAGGGGTGTGTTCCCTAACGAATGATGAAGCGTCTCAGTGTCCGGTTAAAATCCTTAGAGATACTGGTGCGGCGCAGTCATTTATATTGTCTGATGTGTTGCCCTTCTCCGACAATACCTACTGTGGTTTCAGTGTGTTAGTTCATGGTAATGAAATGGGTTTTGTCCCAGTGCCATTGCACTTTGTGAGTGTACACTCTGAGTTAATCAGTGGAATATCCAGAGTGGGGGTACATCCTATGTTGCCAGTAAAAAGTGTGACCTTTATAATGGGTAACGATATTGCTGGAGGAAAGGTAGTACCCGTATTGGAAGTATTGGATAAAAGTGGCCGCTCTCTCTCCAATGAGCTGGCACAGAATTATCCACATGTGTTCCCCGCTTGTGATGTCACTCGTGCTCAGGCACGACAAGAGGGTGACGTGATAGATTTGTCAAACACTGTTCTGTTCAAAGAGTTTGATCAAGAGGATGGATTGTGTGCTACCTCTGGGAAGCTGATCCCCTCTGACAAAGAGCACAGGGAAGAATCGAAGGATATTGAACTTATTGCTGATGCAATACAGTTACCAGTCACTCGTGAGCAGCTGATTGCTAACCAAAAGGTTGACAACAGACTTGCTAAATGTTTTTCTAGGGTTGTCTCATGGGAAGAGGTGCAGAAGAAAGTGGTTTACTTCATTGATAGTAATCTCCTCATGCGAAAATGGACATCCCATGTTGACGCGGGCGGAGATTGGAATGCTGTTTACCAAATAGTGATTCCTACAGCCTTTTGACAAAATGTGTTATGCCTTGCTCATGATCACCAGTGGTCCGGTCATTTTGGAATCACCAAGACTTATGATCGGGTCCTTCGACATTTCTTTTGGCCAGGTTTAAAACAAGATGTGGCTCAGTTCTGTCGGACATGCCACACATGTCAGATAACAGGAAAACCAAATCAGGTTATTCCTCCCGTTCCTCATTGTCCAATACCTGTCATAGGTGAACCATTCGAACATGTGGTGTTTGATTGTGTTGGACCGTTACCGAAGACAAAATCGGCTAACCAGTTTTTGTTAACAGTTATGTGTATGGCAACAAGATTCCCCGAGGCCATTCCTCTGCTAAGGATTACAGCTCCGGTAGTGAGTAAAGCCTTAATGAAATTCTTCAACATTTGGGTTACCTAAGGTGGTACACACTGATCAGGGTACCAATTTCCAATCAAAACTCTTCAAGCAGGTGTTATAATCCTTGTCAATTACGCACTGTGTCAAGTGCATATCACCCAGAGTCTCAGGGTGCGCTTGAACGTTGGCATCAGACACTGAAGTCTCTGCTACGTAAATATTGTTTGGAATCTGAGAAAGATTGGGATGAGGGAGTTCCTCTAATTTTGTTTGCTGCTCGTGAAACTGTACAGGAGTCCCTAGGGTTCAACCCGGCTGAACTAGTGGTTAGTCACACAGTGAGAGGACCAATGAAAGTCCTTAAAGAACAGTTTTTGTCCCAAGAGTTGTGTGCGGGAGATGAGAATGTGTTGGACTACGTTAGTCACTTTCGTGAGCGCCTACACCAAGCATGTGCTCTCGCAAAGGAAGCTCTGTCTTCCTCACAGAGGAGTATGAAAATATACTATGATAAACAGGCTGTTTCTCGTCCACTACAGCCGGGTGACCAAGTTCTGGTGTTATTGCATGTTCCAGGGTCTTCACTGTCAGATTGTTTCTCTGGTCCTTATATAATTGAAAAGAAATTAAGTGAAACTGATTATGTGCTTCAAACTCCTGATAGAAAACGCCAATCTTGTGTGTGCCACATTAACATGTTGAAAGCATACCACACCTGAGCCGTCACCCAGTTAGTTCAAAAACAACAGCAGGTACTGCTGTCTCCTCTGCTTCTGCTGCTATGATAGTGGGCTGTCATATTAATGATGTTGATGGAGATGGATTAGAGTTGCGGAATACTCAGCAGCAGTGCGTTAGATTTCCCAACTCAGGAATGCTGCTGTCTCTCCAGTCAGGTTTGGTTCATTTAACAGACGGACATGCTGACGATATTGTGAGGCTACTACACAGTTTTCCATGTCTCTTTAATAACGTTCCTACTCGCACAAATGTGTTGGAACATGATGCTGCCCCTATCAAGCAACACCCATATCATGTCAATGCTTCTAAGAGGAAGATAATGAGGGATAAGGTGAGATATTTGTTGAAGAAGGACCTGGCTACGCCAAGTTCAAGCCCTTGGAGTTCTCCTTGCATTCTGGTTCCTAAACCTGATGGTACGTCCAGGTTATGTACGGATTATCAAAAGGTAAATTCTGTCACAATGCCAGATTCGTTCCCGTTACCCAGACTGGACGTCTGTATCGACACTGTTGCTGCTGTTACTTATTTAACTAAGTTAGACCTCTTAAAAGGTTACTGGCAGGTTCCGTTAACCTCACGAACTTCCTGCAATACTCTGTCGTGGCTTTTGGGATGCGATATGCACCAGCCACTTTCCAATGACTGGTTAACTCCGTATTAGCTGGCGTTCCCAATTGTAGTGCCTACCTTGATGATCTAGTGATTTATTCGTCTGAGTGGTCAGATCATGTTAACTCTCTAAGGGTAGGTATGTGAGCGTTTGGAAGCTACTTCTCTAACCCTGAAATTGGCAAAATGCGAGTTTGGGAATGCCCGGTTACCTACCTCGGCAAAGAGGTCGGCCATCGACAGGTGCGCCCTGTTGATGCCAAGGTCTTGGCTATAACTGCATTCCCCACACCTACCACCAGACGAGAGCTACGCCACTTTTTAGGGATGGTTGGCTACTGCCGTAGTTTCTGTAAATATTTCTCTGCGGTAACTGCTCCATTGACCGATTTGCTCAGTCCGGCTAGATCATTTGAGTGGTCCCCTGATTGTCAGGTAGCTTTTGATATTGCTAAAGCACTCTTATGTAGTACCCCTGTACTTGCTGCTCTGGATTTTGAATGACCGTTTAAACTTGAGGTAGATGCTAGTGCCAGAGGTGCTGGTGCTGTTCTACTGCAGCAGGACAAGAGTGGAGTGGATCATCCTGTTTGTAATTTTTCTCGAAAGTTTAACAAATGTCAGGCTAACTATGCAACCATCGAACAAGAAGCTCTAGCTTTGTTGTTAGCTCTGCAATACTTTGAAGTATATATTGGTTCCAGTGCCCTACCAGTGATAGTATATACTGATCATAACCCCTTAGTGTTTCTCCACCGGATGTACAACCAGAACCAGGGCCTTATGCTTTGGCCGCTTATTGTACAGAATTATAATTTGGAGATCCACCACAAAAAGGGTTCTGAAAATGTATTGGCAGATGCTTTGTCTCGTGTTTAAAAATGTATGAATTTTGTATGTCTCGTTAGGCTGCCTTTGCTTGTTGAACTTGTTAGTATTCGTTGTAAATGCTTTGGTCGCAATCCTTATCGGGTTGCTCTTTTAAGAGTGGGAGTGTTACGGATACAGGTATCCTGTGTGTTTGTTTTCTCTCCTTCTGCCCTAGTCACAGGTGGCAGTCACCAAACTGAAGTCGCACCTGCTCCTTTTCCATTTCCCTTGGTTTGAAAGAAACCGAATCAGTTGTCGCTGGAGCTATCGCTCTTTTGTTTTTGAGCCTACATCTCATATTGTCCGTTATCATGTGAGTATGTATTGCTGTGGTGTATGGCTGTTTGCTTGTTGGTGGGAAAAGGGGATCCCAAGCCAGGTCGCCCATGGTCATACATTACCCGTAGGAAAACTTTGTCTAAATACCCTAGTTAGTACTGGGTGGACCACCCACTGTATCTTATTGGTTAGTTAGCTAGCTGTTCTTTACCCAGTAAGACTGGCTTAGGGGTTTTTGGATATTTATTATTTCTTTCCTTGGGTCCAGCTCAGACCCTTTTTCCCACACCCCATCACCGTGTGTTTGACAATAAACCTAAAGTGTTTGACGGTAGGTTTAGGTTGTCTGTGGATTTCTTTTAGTTCTCACAGTTCCTTTTCACTTTTGTGATTTGCATAAGATGTGTTACGGGTCTCGTTTCCCTCCCCCATAGACTGCTGGGAGTAAGGGGTTCGTAACATCCACTAACCTACATTTAATAAAGAAACAAACTAAGGCCTATGTGTTTAGTAAGTTCAATGCTGTGCAAGCTCTGTTTTCATTGGCATACGGATTAGTTCAACAAAGCTGACCAAATAATAGACTGTATCCTCGTGTTTTTCCTGTGGCTATGTATATATCAGAATCACTAGTTCATGATGGTACAGTATAGAGTCTAATGGGTTAAGATTAAGAAGACCGTGTCTAGGTTCCTTTGTCCTGGATTTACTTGTGTTGTGTTATGCGTTGAATTGTTAGTCGTAGTACTTTTACTCCCAGTGTTTCATAGTCAAAGTGACTGTTTGGCTAACCGCCAGCTAGTTTCCGATTCTCCTGAACACACTGTCTTGTGTCTGAGTGAGCGCTTTCTCACTATGTTAGGTCCATCAGCTTTAGCTCATGATTAAACCACTAGACATCCAGAAATACTCACTGGGAAGTTCCTGTAATGTTAGAGCTCCTTGTTAGAGCACTTGTACTTAATCACGCTTTGAGACCTGTTATGCTGGTTCTATGGAAAAGTCTGGTCTATTATTCATTCATTATAGAGGGTGACCTACATGTGCCCCAATTACCAGGGTACAATGGCACAGACCAACAGCACTCTGGTGTGAGTTAGGACGTCATGATAACTTCTACACAAAGGTGGCGCCGAGATCGTGGTAGTTGCTCACAAATGACTTTGTGAAATTAGACTGAGTTAAGTTGGGATCCATCATTCATCAATGTTTTCAATTAGTTTCAGTTACCCACTGTATTATGGTATAAGGGCACACTCTCATGCAAACTATAGCTGAATATACCCATGGAGAGACATCCAATGTATATACCCCCATTGACAATGGAAATCTCTGAAACAAAAGTAAACAAAAGACCTACAGACCAAAATCAGTTGAACGGAAGTGACATTTGTAGGAGTGAGCAAAAAGTGTGGGCTAAGCACATTTATGGAAGTGAAGGGTGAATGCATTGTGCGGGGGTGCTGGGCGCGACAGCCAAAGTGGTGGACTTTGTGTGGTGGAGCTTCGATAATCCTAGCTGGCAGCTGATCAAACGCCACGCTTTGTTGCACAATGTGTTCCAGGTTAGCACAGGCTCCCCTAGTTCTCCCTGCTGCTCCCACTGCAATCTATAGGCTGTGTGGGCAACAATGTCATGCCCTCACAAACCACTGGCTAGCATAACGTCCAATATGGCACAGGTTTAGACAGGGCACAATTCCAAGAGTCATCCGGCCAGGCAGGCCTCTGGGCTCGACTGAGCAGGTAGGAGGACACAGGACAAAACAAACACCCTTCGGATGAGTTATATTATACAGGCTGAGGCTTGTACGCCAAAGCAAACTGTTGGAAGACGTTGAACCTGATGAATGTTGTCAGTACGCCTACAACCTTCAAAAGACTAGCGGAGGTATGATGATAACATTGGTGTGGTCACTGAGCCATGAAGGAAGAGTTGTCAACACAGTCTAAGTACAGAAAATGAATATACCCAGGCAAATAATGTACAAATTTAAAATCACCAGGGTGAGCATTAATAGAAAGACTTGTGCAGATGATTAACTTCAAAGTCAACCCAATATCAAGCATGTTAAGTCCAGTTTGTCTCAGGGTCAGGTATAGATCACAACTACATTATCTTGTAGTTGACATTGCAGTGTTAAGATTCCTCCCTCGCATATGCAAACACTGAGATAAGCATCTGAAATTGACAGTAGGCACAAACCACATTCTTCAGTGTCAGTGTTAATATTTTTCCTGGAAAGAAACCAGATCCACATAAGCTTTAAATCTGTGGAAATGAAAATAACCCCAACAGTGCAGGCTGTAAAATCCCGCCGTCATAATATTAGTGCTGGCGCTGATGTATGCAAGTGTCATTAGACATTTCTGTGCATCAATTGAAGTCTACTTGCATTATCTTTCCTAACAGCATTACCCTAGCCCATCTCTGCTACTCAGCACCTCTCCACTGCTCCTCCCCGAGGTAGATAAATCAATAATCAGAGGGGAAATTCTCGACATCATTTTACAATGCAAGTATGACGGTTAGGGTGTAATCACTATAAGCATGCTGTGTAATTCCCCAAGAAAACCAACCATTTTCTTTTGCCTGTAATTGAATGGTGATAGGAAAATGACACCTTGATACAACACATAGTGGAATTACACCATGCTGTGCCCTGGATACACTAGAATTATGTTGAATTATTAACATGCCCTCTCCTTTACTTTGCCGTGCCCTAGTCATTAGGCGGTATTCCCAGGGATAAATGTACCTAGAACACACGGTCGTACTTGCAAACTGACGAGAACGATTTACATTATTGGTCCCTCGTCACCATGACTGTGTCATTTGTATCTGTCCTATTGTGGGTACTTACGGGAGCCGTAACGCTAACCTCTTTTTATTATGGCTTGCTGACTATGTGTTTTGTGACCCTGTATATCAATAGGAGTGTTCCCATTGAACTGTATTCGACAAGGTCACCATAGGAGTGGTCCGTCCTTCCTTTCTCTACAAAGACTAGCCTGGTATCTTTTGGGGCCTACTTCAGAACTACTGTTCACTACTGAATATTATGCTACCAGTGATTGGTGTAGTTTCCATCAGAATTGGGACTAATTGGACCAATCATGACAGGTGGATAAGACAGGGCTGTCCCTCGTGTCCGTCTGTATTTCTTTTCAAGAAGGAGGAACTTGGAATGTGGCTGTGTTGAGTGCTGTGTTGTCAATAGAAAAGTACACTTTCGTATCAAGTATGTACAGTGGGGCAAAAAGGTATTTAGTCAGCCACCAATTGTGCAAGTTCTCCAACTTAAAAAGATGAGAGAGGCCTGTAATTTTCATCATAGGTCATAGAGGGGAAAAAATCCAGAAAATCACATTGTAGGATTTTTTAATGAATTAATTTGCTAATTATGGTGGAAAATAAGTATTTGGTCACCTACAAACAAGCATGATTTCTGGCTCTCACAGACCTGTAACTTCTTCTTTAAGAGGCTCCTCTGTCCTCCACTCTTTACCTGTATTAATGGCACCTGTTTGAACTTGTTATCAGTATAAAATACACCTGTCCACAACCTCAAACAGTTACACTCCAAACTCCACTATGGCCAAGACCAAAGAGCTGTCAAAGGACACCAGAAACAAAATTGTAGACCTGCACCAGGCTGGTAAGACTGAATCTGCAATAGGTAAGCAGCTTGGTTTGAAGAAATCAACTGTGGGAGCAATTATTAGGAAATACAAGACCACTGATAATCTCCCTCGATCTGGGGCTCCACGCAAGATCTCACCCCGTGGGGTCAAAATGATCACAAGAACGGTGAGCAAAAATCCCAGAACCACACGGGGGGACCTAGTGAATGACCTGCAGAGAGCTGGGACCAAAGTAACAAAGCCTACCATCAGTAACACACTACGCCGCCAGGGACTCAAATCCTGCAGTGCCAGACGTGTCCCCCTGCTTAAGCCAGTACGTCCAGGCCCGTCTGAAGTTTGCTAGAGAGCATTTGGATGATCCAGAAGAAGATTGGGAGAATGTCATATGGTCAGATGAAACCAAAATATAACTTTTTGGTAAAAACTCAACTCGTCGTGTTTGGAGGACAAAGAATGCTGAGTTGCATCCAAAGAACACCATACCTACTGTGAAGCATAGGGGTGGAAACATCATGCTTTGGGGCTGTTTTTCTGCAAAGGGACCAGGACGACTGATCCGTGTAAAGGAAAGAATGAATGGGGCCATGTATCATGAGATTTTGAGTGGAAACCTCCTTCCATCAGCAAGGGCATTGAAGATGAAACGTGGCTGGGTCTTTCAGCATGACAATGATCCCAAACACACCGCCCGGGCAACGAAGGAGTGGCTTCGTAAGAAGCATTTCAAGGTCCAGGAGTGGCCTAGCCAGTCTCCAGATCTCAACCCCATAGAAAATCTTTGGAGGGAGTTGAAAGTCTGTGTTGCCCAGCAAGAGCCCCAGAACATCACTGCTCTAGAGGAGATCTGCATGGAGGAATGGGCCAAAATACCAGCAACAGTGTGTGAAAACCTTGTGAAGACCTACAGAAAACATTTGACCTCTGTCATTCCAACAAAGGGTATATAACAAAGTATTGAGATAAACTTTTGTTATTGACCAAATACTTATTTTCCACCATAATTTGCAAATACATTATAAAAAATCCTACAATGTGATTTTCTGGAATTTTGTCTGTCATAGTTGAAGTGTACCTATGATGAAAATTACAGGCCTCTCTCATCTTTTTAAGTGGGAGAACTTGCACAATTGGTGGCTGACTAAATACTTTTTTGCCCCACTGTAATTATATTCTTGTGTAAAGCATGCACTATGCGTAAAAACATAAGAAACTGAGAAAGACCGGAATGACCTAAGAAATAATGGCTTGAAAACAACATGAAAACAAGCAGAGAGGTGAGGAGTGTTGGAAGTTCAACGTTTGACTACATACCAGAAACAATAGGCAGCAGAAAGTTGATATAGAGTAACTTGAGAATTTAATGGATTTGACAATTCACTCCAAGTGCATAAACATGAACTTTATGTGAAAAACTGACTGGGTTGGAAAACTCAAACGAAGTGTGTCTTGCCAATTCCAATATCTCACATGCTCTCCTTCTGTTTCAGGTGGGCAGAGCCTGAGGCCTGAGTTAACAGATCGCCTGCTGCTGCTGTGTGCGTGGCACGGATCGTCAGTGACTGTCATGGAGGAAGTGTGTGTGTTTGGCCTTTGAAGAGCTCTCATCCAGCACAAAGTAGCCCGGTCCTCCCCCTCCACCCCATCATCCTCCCCACCCCCCTCTCCACAGCTAGCGACAGACCCCGGACAATAGTCTCTCCAAGATTTATGAGGCCTGGCTCTTTGTCAATAAGAGGAGTTTTATTTCACCACTTTTTTTTTCTCTTGTCTTCTTCCTCTGAAAAAGGTGTGGGACCCAACTGTGAAATGGGAGACGGCTGTTTGACATGTGAAGCCCACCTGGAGAAAATGTCTGCTTTCAGGCCTGGATATAAGGAATTACTCAACAAGAAGGAAACGTCACTGTAGGGAATGTCGTTTTCCCTCTTCCCTTCTCATTAACAACAACATGTCGGATTGTCCTGACCCTGCAAATGCTTAGTGTCAAAATAACAATGCACCTACAGAATATGAGGACAATGTGCAACATTTCCTTCTGCAATGTGGACTCAAAGATCGACCAGTACTTCCAGCCTACGCTGTACATCATTGTCATCGTCCTGGGCCTGCCCACCAACTGCATGGCTCTGTGGGCGGCTTACTTGCAGGTGAAGCAGAAAAACGAGCTGGGCATCTACTTGATCAACCTCTCCGTGGCTGACCTCCTCTACATCGGCACCCTGCCCCTATGGATCGACTACTTCCTCCAGCACGACGACTGGATTCACGGCCAGAATTCCTGCAAGCTGTTCGGATTCATTTTCTACACCAACATCTACGTCAGCATCGCCTTCCTCTGCTGCATCTCCATCGACCGATACCTGGCCGTGGCCTACCCGCTCAAGTTCGCCAAGGTCCGGAGGGTCAAAACCGCCGTGCTGGTCAGTTCCGTGGTGTGGACCATCGAAATAGTGGCCAACTCTGCACCCCTCTTCCACGACGAGCTCTTCCAGGACCGTTTCAACCACACCTTCTGCTTCGAGAAGTACCCCATGCAAGACTGGGTGGCGGGCATGAACCTTTACCGGACCTTTCTGGGTTTCCTGGTTCCCTGGCTGCTCATGCTGGGTGCGTACCGGGGCATTCTGCGGGCGGTGCGTGGCAATGTGTCCACGGAGTGCCACGAGAAGGCCAAGATCAAGCGCCTGGCGCTGAGCCTAATCCTGATCGTATTGCTGTGCTTCGGGCCATACCACGTGCTCCTGCTGTGTCGCAGCATCCTCTTCCTCCAGAAGCCCTGCGATTGTGGTGCAGAGGAGGACCTGTTTGCAGCCTACCATGTGGCGCTGGCGCTCACCAGCCTGAACTGTGTGGCTGACCCCATCCTCTACTGTTTTGTTAACGAGGGCGCACGCCATGACGTCAGTCACGCGCTCACCACCCTGCTGGGGGTCTTCAAGCGGAACTCGCCCTCGCCAGCTGACGCACTGACAGCTGGCTCTGTCACCTTGGAGACACCACTGTCCACCAAGAAGCAGCTGGGCCTGTACAGCGAGGTCAAGGCCAGCACCTACAAGACAGAGCTGGTGGCCCTCAAAGAGGAGTGTCTTCAGATGACCATACTCGGTGTTAAGAAATGAACAGCCATCCTGATCCGCAATGGGCGGACATGAGAAAACACAAGACTATGTGGAAGTGGGGGATAATTCAGTTTATGTAGAATAAAACGTGGGGGAGATTTTAGAATTCTCATGTGAAATGTTTTATCAGTTTTGGGGATGACACCTCATTATGTACCTCAAATGGTAAACTGCGATTGAAATGTGTTTGATACAGATGAAAATAATCATATCAAGATTGACCACGAGTACATTGTGACGACAGTAAGAAAGACCACAGTAAGTTCAGTCGCATAGATGTGATGCAACGTGAAACTAAGGATGTTTGCCATCAAACTGTGTCTTTCTCCACCTCGTCATCTATTGTAGGTATGTGTTCTGGGTGGGACAGAGTTATCTAACAATGGATTTGACATGTTTACATTTCTCTTTCAATGAGCCTCCAGATGCATTGTAACAGCTCCAAAAATCCTAAATGTGTTCTGTCAGCCAGAGAGTGAAGCACAATGCTACGTGTTTGTGTTCAACAATTTCACTGGGAAATAAATGAAGTGTATCATCGTTTCAACTGTGTTGTGTCTGCTGTAACGGTACATTGAACAAATATCATGTCAGGAAACCGAAGTCGGGGGTTCAACTGTATGGTTGATGTGTTGCCGTAAAAACATTAGTGTGTTGACCATGGGCCCGATAACAGTGTTGTGTCGCTGTCTTTCTTCAATGTTCATTGTCTTGCAGTTGGTGCCTATTTGAATAGATAGAATAACAAACACTTAAGATTAATGTCCCCTTTAACATTTCTTGTGTCTTGTCTGTCATATTTGGAAATTGGAAATCACACATAATGACATTCACACTGCAATACCATTCCCTGATGTGAGGATGATGGGTAATTCCACTGGCTGATGGGACTGACACATTGTTGCATGCAGAGGGTGGGTGTTCTTGAGTTGTCAGGGAGACATAACTCCTCCTAATGGTAACAGTACAGAGCGAGTTAAATAAAGGTGAAATAAAATAGAAAGTAAAAGATCCAGGTCCACGCTACATTGGCATTGCAAGACCTGCATGATGTGCCTATTTAAAGTAAGCAGGGCAAGGCAGCTATCACCCTCATCACCACTGCTTACCTGCTAATGAGCCAGTGAGATCCCTAATCAGATGTGATCACAGTTCTGCCAGTCAAATGTTTCCCAGATCAGATTGAGGCCATCTGCAGCTTCTCACTCTGCCTCCATGGTTTTAATGGTTTTGCTCAATGACATGGAAATGATTAAGGTCAATAGTTCAAATACAATGGGTGTCTTATCTCCGAGAGGCAGGTTATGTTTTCATTGATATTAATGGGTTTAAAGCGAGCCTGGTGACCTAGTTTGTTAAGTCAATATGGAAATACGAATGAGTGTTTAAATTAGATTAAGCTATGTTTTAAAATGGATTTTGAATCACCTAATTGTGGAAAGTTCATGAGGAGGTGTAAGCAAGTGACATACACTAGGTTTGTCTGGAGTCTGTACAAAATGTTATTTCTAAAGGAGCTCTTGTCACAAAAATACTCCGGGAACGAACGACCAGTAAAATATCCCAGCCTTAGACTATTCCATTCCACTGATGTTTGTTGTTGTTATTGGCGTAGGCCACTTAATCAGATGTAATAATGGCCATGCTGTAACCGAAACAGTCATTTCCTTATTATTACACTTGCGTAATCTTAGCATGACAAGCCCACCCCTTGCTTTAGTGAGCACCGCTGAGAATTGGCCGAACGAATCCCGCTGCTTTGCTTTCAAATCATTTGACCACAAACAGGTCTCTCCAATGCGCCCTGCCAACCTACAGATAAAACACAAAATGCAGAAACTTCCACTGCTAATTAATGAATTGGCATCACAAACCCATGTTTATTCAGAATTTAAATCTCATTTGACATTTCCCACAAATCAAATCACTGGCTGGACACTGATACAAAATAAAAATACAATCTACAGAGGCATTTCATTTGATTGATATCCTCAGTGGTAAGACAAGGTGTTAGTGTACCCCAGTTGTCCTATATCAATCAGAAATAACTAACACTGTGAATACTGATCTTTGTGTTACTACTGTATTTGGGATTGTCATGCATATGATAATTGGTATACTATATTACTCTCTGAGGAACCCAAGCTTGAAATTACTGTAAGCTTTTACCCAAATTAACCCATTAATTTGTATGGTACAGTAGGACACACTGTCAGAGCAGCCTGGTCTCATAGACTAGTCATAACATAGCAAATGAAAATCCTGGCCACTCAAATTAGTATAATATTTTATGTTTGGTATGGTATTAAAGTGTCATCAAACGCACATCCTTTAGTGGGGCGCAGGGCCGAAGAATAAAAGTCGGCATAAAAGAAATAGAGCCCGCAAACAAAAGGAGGGTGGTTGGTTGACGTGGATGGGTTGCCATATAATGTGAACGTCTAGCAAACCAAAGGTTACATGTTTGAATCTTATCACGGACAACTTGAGTATTTTAGCTAATTAGCAACAACACTTAGTATATTTTAGCTACTTTGCAACTACTTAGCATGTTGGCTAACCCTAATCGTAACCCTTTAACCTAACTCCTAACCTTAACCCTAACCCCTAGCCTAGCTAACGTTAGCCACCTAGCTAACATTAGTGATCGCCACCTAGCTAACGTTAGCCACAACAAATGGGAATTCGTAACATATAATACGTATTGCAAATTTGTAACATATTGTACGAATTGCAATTCATAACATATCATATGAAATGGATCCACAAATGAATACATACCATACCAAATGTGACATATCATACTCATTTCAGTCCAGGTTGGTCAGAGGTGTGCCTGATAGGATTGTAATCAGGAAAATGTGAAAACAATGGCTGTTTTTGCTTTCCTTCATGATGTCATGCTAAACGGTCCAAGGCCCTTTTAGGGTGTTGTGTCAAAGTCAACACTACATTTAGTGTGTGTTTTCCCCGTGCTGTTGGTCTCAACATGGAATTAAGTCATTTTTCTCTGAAAAAAACATGGAGTAAACAATTAACAAGTCAATAACACAGTAGAAAAAAAGGGAGTCTATATACATTGTGTGCAAAAGGCATGAGGAGGTAGGCGAATAATTACAATTTTGCAGATTAACACCGGACTGATAAATGATCAGATGGTCATGTACAGGTAGAGATATTGGTGTGCAAAAGAGCAGAAAAGTAAATAAATAAAAACAGTATGGGGATGAGGTAGGTAAAAATGGGTGGGCTATTTACCGATAGACTATGTACAGCTGCAGCGATCGGTTAGCTGCTCAGATAGCAGATGTTTGAAGTTGGTGAGGGAGATAAAAGTCCCCAACTTCAGCGATTTTTGCAATTCGTTCCAGTCACAGGCAGCAGAGAACTGGAACGAAAGGCGGCCAAATGAGGTGTTGGCTTTAGGGATGATCAGTGAGATACACCTGCTGGAGCGCGTGCTACGGGTGGGTGTTGCCATCGTGACCAGTGAACTGAGATAAGGCGGAGCTTTACCTAGCATGGACTTGTAGATGACCTGGAGCCAGTGGGTCTGGCGACGAATATGTAGCGAGGGTCAGCCGACTAGAGCATACAGGTCGCAGTGGTGGGTGGTATAAGGTGCTTTAGTGACAAAACGGATGGCACTGTGATAAACTGCATCCAGTTTGCTGAGTAGAGTGTTGGAAGCAATTTTGTAGATGACATCGCCGAAGTCGAGGATCGGTAGGATAGTCAGTTTTACTAGGGTAAGTTTGGCTAGAAAGCCGACTCTAGATTTGATTTTCGATTGGAGATGTTTGATATGAGTCTGGAAGGAGAGTTTACAGTCTAGCCAGACACCTAGGTACTTATAGATGTCCACATATTCAAGGTCGGAACCATCCAGGGTGGTGATGCTAGTCAGGCGTGCGGGTGCAGGCAGCGAACGGTTGAAAAGCATGCATTTGGTTTTACTAGCGTTTAAGAGCAGTTGGAGGCCACGGAAGAAGTGTTGTATGGCATTGAAGCTCGTTTGGAGGTTAGATAGCACAGTGTCCAAGGACAGGCCGGAAGTATATAGAATGGTGTCGTCTGCGTAGAGGTGGATCAGGGAATCGCCCGCAGCAAGAGCAACATCATTGATATATACAGAGAAAAGAGTCGGCCCGAGAATTGAACCCTGTGGCACCCCCATAGAGACTGCCAGAGGACCGGACAGCATGCCCTCTGATTTGACACACTGAACTCTGTCTGCAAACTTGTTGGTGAACCAGGCAAGGCAGTCATCAGAAAAACCGAGGCTACTGAGTCTGCCGATAAGAATATGGTGATTGACAGAGTCGAAAGCCTTGGCAAGGTCGATGAAGACGGCTGCACAGTACTGTCTTTTATCGATGGCGGTTATGATATCGTTTAGTACCTTGAGCGTGGCTGAGGTGCACCCGTGACCGGCTCGGAAACCACATTGCACAGCGGAGAAGGTACGGTGGGATTCGAGATGGTCAGTGACCTGTTTGTTGACTTGGCTTTCGAAGACCTTAGACAGCCAGGGCAGGATGGATATAGGTCTGTAACAGTTTGGGTCCAGGGTGTCTCCCCCTTTGAAGAGGGGGATGACTGCGGCAGCTTTCCAATCCTTGGGGATCTCAGACGATATGAAAGAGAGGTTGAACAGGCTGGTAATAGGGGTTGCGACAATGGCGGCGGATAGTTTCAGAAATAGAGGGTCCAGATTGTCAAACCCAGCTGATTTGTACGGGTCCAGGTTTTGCAGCTCTTTCAGAACATCTGCTATCTGGATTTGGGTAAAGGAGAACCTGGAGAGGCTTGGGCGAGTAGCTGCGGGGGGGGGGCGGAGCTGTTGGCCGAGGTTGGAGTAGCCAGGCGGAAGGCATTAAATTACCTAATGCACTGAATGGGCAAAATGTCATATAATGTTGTGCAAATGTAGAATAGCATTAGCATAGGACTTTGAAGCAATTTAAAATCAGGACAGACACTACACTTTTAGAAAAAAGGTTCTACCTAGAACCTAAAAGGGTTTTACGCAATGGCGACCCATGGCTATTGGACCTAGGCCTTCAGTGTTTTTTTTTTTTCCACATTTTGTTGTGTCACAGCCTGAAAATTGATTAAATTGAGTTTTTGTATCACTGGCCTACACACAATAATGCCATAATGTCAAAGTGGAAATGTATTTTTTGAAATGTTGGCAAATTAATAAAAAAAATGAAAATGGGGGTATTGTGTGCAGATGGGTGAGAACAAAAAAAATGTATTCCATTTTTATTTCAGGCTGTAACACAAAAAAAAGTGGAGTAAGTCAAGGTGTATGAATACTTTCTGAAGTCACTGTACTGTAGATAGAAAGCATCTGCCATTCAACTTTATTAGGGCAGAATTTTGGAGTGACAGTGGAATTAACCAATCACATTTGGACTTGTAATGGGTGGGACTGGACAAAAACGTATGGAATCGTCCACCTTCTCAAAGGCCGACAGGTCACTGCGCAATAGAGCGTAGTAGTTTTCCCACAGTCTAGCTAGCTACTGGCTGCAGTAGGTGTTATCCTAGCCAAGTACAGTATATCTCAACACCACAATATTACATCCGCGGAGTTGAGTGCAGACTAGAGTTTTTGGAGAGAACCTCCGACTCCTTCGAGTCGCTTCTGCCCTAATACATTTGAATGGCAGACAATTTTAATCTAACTTCTGAGCCAGATGTATCACCCCAGAGACCGCCAAAGAAAAATCCTGATTCAATATTTTTTTTCTCTTCAACAAACTAAAGAGATTAGATCAGAATATCATTGAAAATAATAATATAATTAGAATATCATTGAAATATTATTGAAAAGATAACATAGAAATGAAAAGGACATTTACATTTTAAAACTACAATTATTTTATAAATCCTTAGGCCTTAGGCATAGATGGCCCTAACTGTTCCCCACTGGACTATCCCCATGGTAGAACCCCTTGAAGAACCCTTTCCATAGAGGCTTAAACTTGGAACACAAAGGGTTCTGCCACAGGGACATCTGGAGTGTAATAATATAACAATATAATAATAATAATAATGTGCCACTTAGCAGACGCGTTTATCTAAAAGCGAGTTACAGGCACGCGTGCATATATTTTACATATGGGTGGTCCCGGAAATCAAAACCACTATCCTGGCGTTAGAAGTGCTGTGCTCTACCAACTGAGCTACAAAGTGTAGGATGCACGCATCCCACTTCCTGCTGGTGTCATCGTCATGGTGATGGCTCGTGGTTCGTCACACTGTTGGGTCACCGAGGAGACAGGATTCCAGCTGGTCCCGCAGTGTTGAGTCCAGGGGGACCAGGGGAGACAGAGACAGATTCAGGATGCGGTTATGTTTCCCGCATTCCCATCCTCTCTGTAAACACACCCTCCAAGAACTCCGTGTTCTGCACCAGTGGGGAGCCTGAGAGACAGACAGAGGGAGAGAGAGAGAGAGGGAGAGAGGGAGAGAGGGAGAGAGAGAGAGAGAGAGAGAGAGAGAGAGAGAGAGAGAGAGAGGGTGAATGGTGGATGATGGCGAAGCGTACAAGCGACAGGCCTAAATCCCTAAACAAAGAAATGGTCAGACTGTTTTACTGTTGTGACATAAGGTACTTTCATCAACAGGTTTGCTTTGGAAGTTGGCTCGTATGGCTAATTGTATGTCAAAAGTCAATTTCAAAATGTAAGCCCCTGTAAGTCCTCTTGACAATCTCTTCAGCGCACAGTACATGGGAATGTGAATGACCTCTTAGCGTTGCTGTAATTATTTCCTGCCAAGCATCATGCACTGCACGGCCTTAATAAAGAGCAACTGCCTTTAAAAACAACAAATCTCTTTGAAAAGCTGGTCTAAAACAGAGTTTGGAACATGTGTGCGTCACAATGGGTAAATGAAGGCTGGGATGATGTCCATGATGTCCATTTGCCCACAAATATGGGGTGAATAGCTGCGGTGATTGCGCTCTATCCAATAGCATAGACCATGAGACAGACCTGCCCAGCAACTACGACTTTGTTAACAGACATGTTGCAAAAAAAATTATACTTGAGAAATACTGCACCAAATTGCGACACTAAAACATGTGGCACATTTTTTAACTTGAGAAATACTGCACCAAATTGCTCAACTACAAAATTTACTACAGATTCCTTGAGTTATCTTCATTCTGGGGATTTTGAGGAAGTGGAATAGGCTTCAGTGTCTCGTGGGGAACAAACATCATTGATTGTCTAGTACAGGTTTTCGTAGGCTATGGGTAGGGAACCAAAGTGGGCCCCGGGCATGTGAGTGGTGGGCGGTGAGTTATAAGAATCCATCTATTAATCACAATGATTTATTCTTAATTTGGGTAGTTGGAGGACGATTTGTGTCCCAGAAGGATGGTCCATTTCTGATTTGGGTCTCGAGCTGAATTTCTTTTAGAAACACTGGTCTAGTGATTGGTACCCAAAGAGTGGACTAAAACAACAACAAAAACTCACCACTGTAAAATCAGCAGGACTTCTGCCCCAAAATCAATGTGTCAGAACGGGTTTCACTTGGGAGCTTCACTCCTGTTCATCCTTTATTATTGTGCGGCAAATGAAGATGAAGAAGCCAGTGAGGATGTGGCCCCAGTGATGGGGCCTGCGAATGCAAGGCACCCAGACACCAAGACAGAGATGAGGGTTGCCTCATTCTGCATTGAACCAGGGATCATTTTCCCCACACACAATCCAAACACAAAATAACTTTGGAAAAATAAACACAGAGTGGTAAAAGAATATCGTGTCTATTTGTCTTCCATCAACATATCACATGTACCAACATCCACTGTGGGGGAGAATATCTCTGTGCTAGACAGGCAAGAACAGACCACACTTAAAATATACTAGTATATACAAATATATGTACAAATGTACGATAAGCATGAATCAATGCCTTTAGCGGCCAATACCTCCAAAGGTGTATTAGGAACATCTAGAAATGACTTGCTTATAATGTTGTCCCTAAACTAGATGATGAAAAGAAATCAACACTTTGGCAATATACAACTAATACACAATGTTCAGTATGTTTTATAGGTGTTGATGTACCACAATTGGCCTTGTACCACAAGTACACAGCTGTTGCTGTAGAACAATTTAAAATGGATAAAGACACAAGAGCGCCACCTAGTGTACAGTCATGTGCACCTTTCTACATTTTCCAGCTTCTGCCTGATTTTAAATTATTATTTTACCAGGCAAGTCAGTTAAGAACACATTCTTATTTTCAATGAGGGCCTAGGAACAGTGGGTTAACTGCCTGTTCAGGGGCAGAAGGACAAATTTGTACCTTGTCAGCTCGGGGATTTGAATTCGCAACCTTCCGGTTACTAGTCCAACGCTCTAACCACTAGGCTACCCTGCCACCCCTGATAGTGTGCATCATTATCTATACCAAAGCAGCTATTGCCACACAATACATCCAGGGAGAAGTCAATGATAAATATCCCTCAAATTTGTCAAAACTATTAAATTAAATCACACTAAATAGTGGTCTAGTGCTTCTGTGGTAATAAAACTGTGGCAGAACAAACGTTTTGGTCAGTGTTTCACAAGGGACCTTAATTAGTAGTGGGCATGCAGAAATTACATGTATAAACACATGGAAAATGTCTAAATGGAATCCTTAGGATGTCTCAACTCTGACCATCACCCCACTGAAGTTGAAATGTAAATCTGTTAAAGGTCCAATGCAGCTGTTTGTGTATCAATATCAAATCCTTTCTGGGTAACAATTAAGTATATTACTGTGATTTCTTTCTATTAAAATGATCAAAAAGAAACAAAAATAGCTTTTTAATAGCAAAGAGCAATTTCTCAATAAATAATTTTGCTTGGACTGGGAGTGGTCTAAGTGAGGAGGGGAAACTGAAAACTAGCTGTTATTAGCATAAAGATTTGGAACTCTCTTTATTGGTCTATTAACTAATTTACTGACGGGTGATGTCAATAGGCAGGAGGCAGGCCACAACCCCATCCCACCAAAACAGCAGAAATTGCAGGCGGTCTTTTCAAACAGCTCTTACACTATAAGGGCATTGTCATAATTTTCACAATTTTACAGTGTTATTCCAACCTCATAGTGGTATATATTACATAGTGGTATATATTCAACACTAAATATGTCACTTTTTTTGGCAACCCGACCAAATTCACATAGAAATATAAGTTATAGATCTGCCATTCTCATAGAAAGCAAGTCTAACAAGCGGTAGATATGTTCTACTTGCGCTATTTCAATGCATCCATTTATAAGTTTAGTTTTTGGTTCTTTTACTTTAGGTTTTGTACATCAGCTTCAAACAGCTGAAAATACTATATTTAAATGGTAATATGAGTATCTACACAATTACTGCTTGCTCGGTCACGTAGACTGAAGTTAGGTGAACTATTAGACTTTTAGCAACCAAGAAATGGCGTGGCGATTTCTGTATACTGCACCTTTAAGTAACTGTATACTGCACCTTTAAGTAACGCTAATGTTATGGTTACGGTTATGGTAAGGGTAAGGGTAGGGACGTCCCAGGATCCAGGATAGCACTAACCGTAAAAGCACCTCTTAGATCTCTTCAGGTGCAACACTCAGGTGAGCAATTGTTTGCGGTGTGGTCAAATCTGTTTAGGAGATATGTTTGTTTCTCTATATCAGTGTTATTGACCATTTGACAAATCACAATTTTTGTTCACTGAACATTTGGACAAATAATGATTTTGCAGGCACTGGTATTTTCGGGGGGGGGGGGGCTTTTCAGATACTGGCTGAGAGTTTCTGTTGAGACGGGGGAGACGTCACTGTTCTTGTTTGTACATTTTCTAACATGTCTCATAACTTATTCAAGCATCTTAATCAAGTGTCCAAGATTAGTAGTCTGTGATCCATCCAGTGAAAGGAACTGAGATATTTGCGTCCTTGTGTCAATGTGTTTTACTGTAGCCTTAACCTGGTTCAAACAAGCAAACCTAAACCTCTAACCTTTAATAAACTAAGCTTGTTGTTTTTTTCAAATATCTGAATGTTCCCTATAAATGGGCCTAGAACCTGTACTTTGAATAGATCTTACAAAAAGGTAGCAGTAGTTTTAGTAGCCTAAAATATTTAACATTAGCCAGGGGCCATGTTTGTCGGGGACTGCAACTAGATGCTGCTACATACTGTATCTAGAGTAGTTTAGCTGTAGAATAAACTGTGTCAGTTTAACCACTAGGTGGTGACATTTTATAATAATCGTAGTTCCACCTCTCTCAAAGCCTACTTTTACTTTCACCAATCACAATGTGGATAGGCCTATAATGCAAAATGATGAGGGTTTGTAGATTCTAACAGTTATTTTTTGGATCAAGGATCCAGAAAAAATATTAAATATATCTACAAAACATAACAGTAAATAACAATGTGATTTAATAATAAAACTCTTGCATACAACTTGGACCTAATTTTCATGTAGTTGAATAATACAATTATTATTAATAATTATTATCATGATAATAAATCATAAAAGTACATAATGGAGACTTGAATAACTTAAATAACATAAAGATGATCACACCAGATGTGGATATTTGACCTGCTCCTTTCATGCTGCAGGTCAGGAGGGAACAGTAGTCCCAACACCATGTAGGAGGGGGCAGATGGGGACCCCCTCCAAACAATGGGATGGGGGTTATGCATGGAGAATCATCCGCTGCTGGTCTACATCAAGCTTGGCTTTAGCCTTTTACTTCTAGCACAGAAGGAGAGCCACATGGGTTTATGTGAAAGCTCATAAACCCATATTGCTGGAATGGAGGGGTTTACCCCGGGCCATCTGTCCAAAATTACCAGATGAATCCAATGCTTTGATGGGAAAATTCTGAGATTGGTGGCTACCTACACATACTACGTGCCAAATCACTCTGAAAAAAAGAGTTATTTTAATGGTGGCATTGGATCTAGTTGCCATTGTTACATGAACGATCTCTATCAACCTCCTGATAGTTTACTATCGTTCTAATTGCCTTGTCCAATGTTTGCACATGTTTTGGTATTTATGTTGTCCTTCTTGTACACAGCATTTTGCTTTTCCTTATTGCATACTTCTTATCTCTATTATTCTCCCCTTCTCAGAGGAGCCTTTGTACCAGACCATGCTATGTTAAAGTGTCTTCCAGTCTCATCTGCTCCTCTATTGGACCTGCTGTGCTCTCATGGCATTGTGGCCTGACACTTTTCTTTAGGGGGACTTCTATTGTGACCTATGACTTAAAATGTGCGGACACATATAAAATGGGATTTATTTGATTGATATTACATTATTGTTTGAAACCTGTGAGTCAAAATCAAAAGTCTACAGCTTATCATTTGGATGTTTTTTTGTCTAAAAAACTAAATCAAAAATCTACATGTGAAAACAATAATGAGAAAACATAACTGGTGTATATTCACAGACCAATCTTGCTTCCTCACCCTAGTTACCACATGGGGAGCCAATCGGACAGGCTCCATCTGCGATTCAGTAGGGTCAGACAGGGCCGGCCCTAGCCTTTTAGGGTCCCTGGTTGGGGGGCCTCCCACCTAGCGGCAAAAAATATTTCAGTGCCCTGCCGCTTTAAAGTGGAGAGATTTAATTTTGAAAGTTGATTTCCTGCTGTTCTACACATTTTGCAATGGAGCGTAGAGAAAATGTTGCCGTTTCAAAACAAGTTTCCTGCAATTCTACACATTTTGCATGGGGAGGAGTGACATTTTTGTAATTTAGCAGACTTAAAGTTAGTGCATTCATCTTAAAATAGCTAGATGGGACAACAACATATCACAGGTATAGAAAGTACATTTGCAGTGGATGAGAGCTTCGACGGGGGCCCTAAGTGACCGCTTATGTCGCCTATGCCTAGGGCAGGCCCTGGGCTCAGCTATAGCCCGTACTGCCTGCCTAGACAGTCCAGAGTTTTGAATAATGCCAAAGGGTCACAGTTGTAAAGATTGCTTTTCTTTCTCCATGGTAATCAGAGAGAACTGCAGTTCCTTAGCTTGTGTGTGTGTGTGTATACCCCAACTCCCTCATTTTCATTGAAGCAAAATTATAATTTTCTGGCTAATAATGGGGGCCTCAAGGAGTTAAATATTCTGGTGTGGGTCCCTCAAGGGGACGAAAATGGGCCATTGTGTGGGCCTCAAGGGGGGGAAATGGTCCAGTGTGTTAGAAATGCCAGAACCGATTTCTGGTGCCAGTCCGCCCCTGCGATGAGGAACCAATTGAAACCTTGTCATATTTCATATCATACATGCATATCATATGTTGTGCTGTGCATCGCTTGAATAATCAGCCTTTCTAGCAACAGGTAGAAATAGTATCCTACATTTTTTATTAAGCAATCTAGGAAACTTTACACCCAGATAGCTTCAGAATAATCTAGGCTACAACAGCTGTTAGCTCCTATACATCCTGCCTTATAAAACCCAAATAATGTTCTTACTATGCCTCATTGTAAAAAATAGTTTATGGGCTAGGCTACTTTATATTTTCGATATTACTGTAGCAGGCAACCACTAAAAAGAGAGCTGAACAGTATAGGTCCACAACATGGGCTGAAAAAAGTAGGATACTGCGCAATTGTTTCTTATCCGAACTCTGGCGGTCCAATAAAGTGTTTTTATACATCTGCCTTGGATTTGCCACGTATTTCTACACATCAAGCGGCGTATTCTCGGAGAAAACCGAGATGGCTCAAGGCTGAGAATTTCACAGCAATGTGAAATCGTGTGAGATCCCTGTTTGTGTGTAGGCCACGGTCGACGTAATGTCACCTTGACGAGAATCTAGAGGAGCACGAGGGGCGCTCAGCATCTGTCTAGGCTGGACAGGGACAGGGAGAGAGGGTGTGTGCCGGCAAGTGTGTATGTGTGTGACAGAGGCAGTAAAGCCCGGCTCGGAGTGTTCGCGCGCACGGAGGATCACCTCCATTTGGTTTCTTCCACACGGAGATGGCTGGATTCCACACAGGTAGTAGCCTACTATATACTTCCAAGTTTCCTTTCCTATAGGTAGAGCAGTTTTTGAAAAAGGTTTATTTTAGAATCTGTTAAGGGGTGTAATTATGTATAAATATTTAGTCAACCCTGTTATGGAATTATAGGCTGTAGGTCTACACTATAACATAGGCGAATAACATAATAATTATGCCTACCCTAATAGGCTAATGTATTATTAATGATAATAATAATAATAGTAATCTCTGACTAAGCCACTTCATCGTGGCTGTTTTTTATTTTCATAAAATGTGCACGATAAGAATTCCAGTGAATGAGGCACTGTGGAGCGCCGTTAGAAGTTACGGCTCCAAATCAGCCTAGATTTACATCTTCCTGTACATCTTCCTGTGCATCGACCCTTGGTTAGTTGTCCGATTTTCACTAGATGGGATACAGTTTTCTCAGATTTGACATTTCATAGCAAGTTAGGAGAACTTACGCAGCAGGTTAGGATAATTAACGTAGCAGGTTAGGATAATTAGGTTAAAGTTTAGGAAAAGAGTTAGGGTTAGCTAAAATGCAAAAAAAAAAATCAGCTTTTGACGTTAATTTGACAAAATCTGTATCCCTTCTAGCATTGACCTAGTTGTCCCCGACACCTCCTCTTTCTTTATCATGTGACATTTATTTTATACTCTGTTTGCCGGAGAAAATCAGTTCATCCAATCGCGTTTCGAGAGGGGCGGCTCGTTTTCTCAACATTTGACAGGGATGAATCTGATCCTCGTGACGTCACCCGATACCCTGCGCTCCTACAGTCAGTCAGCGAAGGGATGCTCTGAACGAACGATTGCAGCATCTTTCCTGAGAGACTACAAACAATTCGCATCTCCCTCTAGCTTTGTATCCATTCTCGGCATTTTCTTCCCTTTGGACCCTCCTGAAAACCCACCTCTTGCCCTCCAACATCGACTGCAGGGTGTCTTCATGCACGAAAGGACGACCGGATAGAACACCATATTTTTATTTCAGCACTTTTCCTTTCCCTTTATTTATTTAACCTCTTTTGTCGTCTGTATATTTTTGTTTTGATCTTTTATTTAGTTGACCATTGCCTAACCGCAATACAGAGAGGAGCGCCATCGTTCTCCATTGCCTGATAGGAATATTGCAGTGGAGTGAAATAACACATATGAAGAAATTAATGGAAGATTAAATTAGCCTACGTTCTACAACACGTTTATATTATCTGGAACGGGACATAATTTATCTGTTCATTGGATTTTTGTTGAGGTTACGTTCCATACGCAGCGCAAGCATCGTCTTCCTCCGTTAGAACAAATAACCCATACTCTGCGTAGCATCTCGGTGTTCTCTGAAAAGGCGAGGATAACGCGCAAGATATTTAATTCGCAAGAATATACGCATTTTCGATTTTTGAATCGCTTCGTCTATTTAAATACATTTTTTTCAATAGGCTACGTTGCATAAAGGGATAAACGCATTTTCACCCAACCTACTTTTAAAATGATGGCCGGCGGGGCAGTACAACAAAACGGGATTTTCTTGAATCCTCACCATCACAATCAACAGCCGCACATGGAGTCGGATCCCCCTGATTCGCGTAAAAGGCCACTGGAGACCCCAACCGAGGCTAGCAGCACTAAACGCACAAACACGGGAGGTAAGTAAAAGATGGGGATGCGAGGGATTATCTCGAATGTGTGAATCCAGGTTATCCTTATGCGCACACTGGGGTAGCACCGAAAAAGGGAAAGGATGGCAGGTTGATTGTCTGATTATCATCTTGATGTGTAGCATGGCTCAACACAACACTAAAACTAGTGTTATTTAGTCATGTATAAAGCAACATTTGAAATATATTGCATCTTGTTGTAGTCTTCTTTTCATTGCATATATTTACAAAACAAGGAAAATCCTTTGTGTTGATGGAATGAGTACAATGAAGGGGGTGAGTGAGAGGGTGCTGATTTGGAGGGAACCCTCAGGTCTCAGAACACTCAGAACACTCTTAGAAAAAAAGGTGCTATCTTGAACCTAAAAGGGTTATTTCATTCATATTTTATTTCACCCATTTAGAGTTTTAAGCAAAGGAAATTGTGGATGTCCAAAATAACAGAACAGTCTCGAAACTACAAATAACTGAAAAACATTCCATTGTTGACCGCGCTCACATCCCTTGCTTTGTGACGGGTAATCGTGCGATAGTCGATAATCTGTCACATAGGCTACGCTACTCTAGTCTCTTTGCGTGCAATTGCTCAAGAAGACAGTAACATTCATGCAGACACCATTATTAGTAGGCCTTAATAAAGGAGCTTACAGTATATGTCGTCATTTCAGTGCAACATTGTCATCTGCTATTATGCAGTCACTGCTTATGCATCATTGTCATTGTAGCATAAAAAATACTGCAACGCTCATTAAAAGAAAGGCTACGTTGCCATTGAATACGTTCCAATCATGATTATGTTCACTTGTTGGAGCAAACATGGATGTCACCGTTGTTAATCACCATTTGTTTTTTGTTTACATGCTATCATGCACCAAGGATTATCATCCTCTACTGGCATTATTACTATACCATTAGTATTTACTTATCCTGTCTTCGTGGACTTTTGATAGGCCTAAAAAACATTTTTGAAGGAAAAAAAAGAAGAAGTTTTAGAATAGCTATTTTAGTGTGGCACACCTACCTACCACACACATAACAATATCATGATATTTTTTACAACCAGAAATAAGCCTATAGTGACCAAAGAAGTGATTTCCCATAACCTCTTGCGATGATTAAACACTGTCAAGGAAATTAAGTGAGGCAGCTTTGTTAAAAGGAATCGATGCACAGCTGCACATATCTAAAAACCATGCAGCACTCTTGGGAGACATTACCAACACACACATCTCATCCATTTGACCAAATGAAATGTCTGTGATTATGAGAACAAGCTAGAGTACAGTAGCCACACTTTCCCATGGAGTATTGTAGTCAACAGACGCCCAGTCAAAATATTTACACACACACATCTACTCAATGAGGTTGTTTTTGTTTACACATTGGAGTTGCTTTCTCTGAAATTATATAAAGAGCAATATCCTGGAAAGATACAAGCTTGATAAGAATACATTATAAAGGCTCGTACATGCTTAAAACGTAGTAAAGCGTTATAGCAGTCGGTTATATCGAGTTCAGTGTTACCAACCACTTCAATAGCTTGATGTTTTAATATTTGCAACATACAAACATTTAGAAATGGTTAACGAAAAGCTTTACTGAGACCTTTCTAAACAATACTCTCATGATCATAATACCCCAAAGTGATTGACTGTGTTCTATAGCAGAGCAACCATTGATACTATATGTAGGCTAGCTGGCGGCCTGTCCATATTGGAGCCCAATAGCTTAATCAACAGGCCTCGTGTGCAGGTTGTTTGTGGTTGAACAGAACCAGTACTTCAGGACATTGAAGCTAGTTACAGGGGGGTACAGTACCTCATAATCATTTGTGATAACATTAGTTTTGCCACACACACACAATGTGCTTCCTCTTCCTGTATAGTGGCCTTCCTGCAACCCCTTTTTGAAACTGAAGGCATTGTATTCCCTCACCAGGAATCACACTCTGAGGCACATGGTAAGAGAGACACTTTGATTTTGTTATTATTCTACTTTCTTTTGCTATTCGCTTACTAAATTACAATATTACTATAGCAGTTTGACAGTGATATGAATAGTTCCTAAAGAAAGGCAAAAAATAGTCTGCAGACTACAATAAATAACCCAATCTTTTCTGAAACTATTTTGGAAAACCTTTAAATCTGATTTCACATTTTCGGCCTACATCTTTTATTGAGCTAAAGATATCTCAATTCATAAGCATCTTATGTATATGGACTATCATGGAAGCTTGGATTATAAGCATATCATCTGCAAAACAAATGTAGCCATATGTTTTAAGTTTTATATAATTAAGTCCATAGCATCCATTTACATGTTATACTGCCATGCTTATTTTGCCATGCTATTCATATTTGTGGAATTTAACAAGTTATCATATTTATAATATTTGCATATCTATTGCATATATTGTGTATATTCAATTGGTTGTTTATAATTTCATAATTAACATGATCACCTTCATTCCTTTTGCATGAAATTGTTAAAAGGGGTTCATAGTTCAACCTCAATGAATGTTGTGTTCTCTAAATATTGTCTACTTTACTGAATGTTCATCTTTGTCTGAGAGTGCTTTGTGCTGTAGCCTGTAGAGGCTGTAAATCATGATTCTTATCAGGGGAAAAATCACTGACCTGGTTTGATTTATTTTACAATCCAGATGCTCGACTTGCTCCCACTGCATACCCATGGGACGCATATTAAGATAGGTCTTCAGTCCAACTCCCCTCTTATAAATAAATACATTTATATTCCCCTCTGTCCACTATAATAAGATATGTTGAAGTCATTTTGTAAATGGATGGACTGGCACCAAAGTGTCTTTAGTGGATAGTGGTGAGGAGGCCTTCTAATGGCCTTGCCAAATGACGTGAGGAGACTGGGAATAAGTCCGGGGAGGGGGACAGAGAGGGGGTGCAAAGATGACGAGGACCCAGACGAGCTAATGATGGGAGGGGGAGGGGGGGTGATGATTCCCCAACCCTCCCCCTCTGGCAGATACCATACACAGCACTGAGCCATCGGTCTATAGGACAGGGCCTTTGATGTTATCGATCACATCGCAAGTGTTTTGTGTTGCTTTCCAATCCGGAGCTGAGCGCCTCTCACGCATGCTTAAGTGACTTACCTTCCATGGATCAAACCGTTGGTGCTGAGGAGAATGCGTCACACTTTCACAGAGTGAAAAACACCAAAAGGGAGCAGATCTGCTTTTTATAGAGGCTTTGCATAAACATTTGCAAATTGATCTGTCAATGATGTTGAAGGAGCACCATGAACAAAGAGCAAATATAAGCTTTGCCCATCGCCTACCAATCTCGTAGCCACCCAGTGTGTGTTAGCCCGGGCTGTTGTAGCCGAAACACTTCTCTGCGGCATAGCTGTTTTTCAGCTGAGCGTTTCTAGGCAGCACGGCGCTCTCTTTCTCTCCATCCATGCTAATCATTACTCTCCTTCAGCCCATCACAACTGCTCCCTCTTCTCCACCTCCACCCACCACCTCATCATTCGCCAGCTGCCATTGACTACCTACCCCCAGCAACCGCATATGCAGCCGTGTCTGCCCATCGATTACCATGAACATGAAGGGGGAGCTGCTTCTTCTTCATCATCAGTGTTTTTTTTAAGCACTGCGTCAAAAAAAAAATCCCATTGTATAGGGCGGGGTTTGGGTTGGGGCGGGTGAAATGGTGGCTTACAATTGGGCGCAGGAGTCGCCTGTCTCCTCCAGCGGGTTGCTGAGTGGAGGAGAGGCCTCGCAATGAATATGGATGAGAGTGATGAAAAGAGCGATGCAGAGGGGAAGATCTAGCCCCCTCTCGAAACAGCCATGCTCGACGAACAATGCACAGCGCCTTTCACACACTCACGCGCTAGAGAAGGAGCGCCACTCAGTATGGGCATTAGCATAGTTCAGATAGCCGTGTCCGGAAAGGCTCAAAAGTGGACACTAGAAGGGGTGACATTTTGAAAAAGCTACTCACGGGTTAGACCAAACCGAAACACATTAAGTGCCTGGCTACATAAGAAACAGAGGACAGCCACTAGGAGGTTCATACAGATTAACTGGTGACCTTGAAAACACTCCCAGACAACAGAATGGCTACAGATGTGAAATACTTTTTTATTTGGTCTTATTCATGTTCTAGGGTTTACTCAGAGTAGCTCCCATATAGAACCAAGACCGGTGGTTGTCCACTAACTGGTTTGGAGATTTAACTTGAACAAAAGGAGTGGAGGGTGAGACCAAGGCCCGCTCCCCCACACAATCTCCCCAGCTTAAGTGAATTGCATTTTTCCAACACCCCATTGCTTTAGCCTAGCCCAGAATCCCACCCAGCCGCCGACACCAGATCTCCAGATTTGAACCGTCCAGGCTGATGGAGCCTATTCTGGGCTCCAGGACTCCTGGGAGCCCCTAGCAACGGATTGCTGTGTTTACAAACTAGTTTATTATGTCAGATACCTATTCATTATTTATTGTAGCTACCCCTTACATACACACATAATGACAAACACACACACACTTGAACGAATGACACTGATCCAACGCCAAGCATACTAGGAGTAAGACATGTGGGATGCATTCTGACCTAGCTGGCTCACTTTGTTGTTTTCCCAATAGAGCACATAGGGAGTGGTGAGTTGGAAGCATTTCTCTAAAACACACATATGCATGCATACACAAACATGCATAAAAACACACACACACAGAATAGGTGACTGATTTTCCTCCATTAAAGGGTTCACTTCCCCAGTCAGAGGAACTAATGGATACCATTTTCATCTCTCTGTGTCCAATAAGAAGGAAGCCAGAGGTAGTTTCGCAAGCCAATGCTAACTAGCATGCTAGCAGATATCCATAGGCTTCCAGTCATTGCGCTAATGCTAGTTAGCAATTGCGCTAGCACTAGTTAGCAACTTCCTTCAAACTGCTCACAGAGACATAAAAATGGTATCCACAAGTAGATAAAGGGCCTCATTGCCAACATCTTGACGTATCCCTTTGAGTCTTATGCAATGACAAGTGAGGGGAAATGACTGTGTTCCGGCAGAAATTGTAACTGCTGGGATGTGTCCCTGTTTTTGTTGTGTGAGGGGAAAGAAAACAAAGACCCTTGGCAACCAGGAACCACAATCCTGATGCCTAATATCTGCTCAGGGCGGATCACATCTCTTTCAGGTCTATGCTCATTTAAATCAATCCATCCACAGTCCTCACTGGGATGCATCAGACAATTATTTAAAACCCACAACAGTTCAGCATGAAGCCTCTTCTCACAAAACATACTAATTCAATCTGAGGATCTTATGCCCTAGCCTGACTTGGCTATTTTCTGACAGCGCCTGGGAAATATATCTGACAGGGCAAGTGGTTTTATTTTTACCTATCAGAGATCGATGTAGAATGTGTGCTTGTCTAGACAGGAGTAGCCGAGCAACTGTGCGCAGTCATCATGCTTGATTAGTACGGGCTGCATGCAGGTTTATCATCTGAGCAACTGGGACTAGCCATGATACAGGCAAATCTGTATAACAAATTATTAAAGACAGAGACAATTAGAAATCATTTCTATGTATAAAAGTGACCCACTGTGTATGAAAGGCATGTGTTTACTGTTTATGAGATGTTTATATGGATATACAGTATGTATGTATGTATGTATGTATGTATGTATGTATGTATGTATGTATGTATGTATGTATGTATGTATGTATGTATGTATGTATGTATGTATGTATGTATGTATGTATGTATGTATGTATGTATGTCCACCTGTCTGTGTGTGTATTTGTTGTATTTGTGTGTGTTGTGTACTTGTATGATGTAGTTTGTATGAGGGTTCATGTGCAGCAGCAGAACCCGTTTGTGTTTGATATTATTTATTCATTCCATTATTAATTGAGGCTGGTTAAAAGTAGACCCATCCCAATCAAAACGAGGTCAGTCTTGGCTTTATTGGGAATCTGGGTCAATGCAGAACGCAGGCAGTTCTGCTGTTTCTTATACTCAGTTCAAGCAGGTTTACTGTCAGACATTGCTGTGTGGGAGAAAACAATTCTGTAACTTGCTTTAAAAGGCCATCCCAGCTCTATGCATGATTTCATTGCTATGACCTTACTCCCAGTTAGAACGGAAAGTATCGTATTTCCTCCTTGTGTAAAGCGCTCTCTGTACATCACCCTTGGGTGGGTTCAACAGACCAGGTCCCAGATGGTGCCAATGGTGCAATTTTATGATTTGGAGAATGCTGAGGAGAACAGCAGTGCTGAGAAAATGATATTTCTAACAAACAGACTCTTTGCACACACACACACACACACACACACACACACACACACACACACACACACACACACACACACACACACACACACACACACACACACAGACACACACACTGCCATCCACAAACAAACAGTCACAGAAAACACAACAAATGGGGGTGCATCGATTAATGAGATTATAGCAGGACCAGTGAATGTTTTGATGAAAGATAATGAACTCTCTTAATTAGCTGCTGATTCCCCCAGCTAGGCCAAAAACCTCTTATGTCTGCCTGCCTGCACCCCTCTCACCATCTCCCTCAACCAACTCTCTATAAGGTACTCAGTGTTCTTCGTTAGAAATAGCATGACACTCCTGAACACATGCTAGGAAGTCATCAATACAAGAGATGTCGCTATTTTATTGCGACTCAAGTCAAAGTGTGAGTGTAGCCGTCATTATAAGCAATCACCCACCACCTTCTCCACATCTTGCACAGTTGATTGATTTCTGTTGCGTTAGTATGGAACAGGTATTATGGCATGTTCCATCCATAGCGTAGCTTGCACATCAACATTGCATATGTGTCGTGAAGTGACACAAAACCATGCCCTCGTAATAATAATCCTATTTATATCTGCCGCCTTGGGGGAGGCAACCTGGATTACTTGTGGTGGAATATTAAGAGAGGACGAGAGGACTGGTTGAGATACTGGGATACAATGTCACCTTAACCCTACCAACATATTTTATATACGCATATTACCAACTTGGGTCATTTTGACCCCAAGAAGAAACTATTGGAAAAAGCAACATTCATAGAAAAATAACAACTTTATTATTTTCAGATATGATTTTTTTTAACCAAAACAGACTGTTATTTTAGAAAATGTACAGTTCATTAGCATCTGTAAAACTGAAATAAAAAATGGCGTTATACACATCCACATGAACACTGAAAAGCAGATTTACCATAATTTGATTGTAGTATCATTCAGTTAAGTAAATATTAATTGTGTCATATTTGTGGTAAAAATGTCTGTCAGTACACCAAAATTTGAAATATGCTACATTTTTGGGACAAAATGGAATTCACCTATTGATCCTGAGAGACATATGGCTTAGTTTTCTTCATTTACATATCCCACAGCCAGCATTAGCATTACTGCTAGTGAAACAATGGGAGTGGTAGGGCCTCTGGCAGGATGCTTCAAAAAGCATACCCAAATCCTCAAGTCACTTCAAAATAAATGTTATAGCAACCAAAAAACCATAACAAGTTGCACAAATATAGAATATTGTAGAGTATTAAAGGAATTCTGGTATTTATATAACATTAAAAAAAAATGTTATATAACTATTTTTCAGAGAATACACACTAATACAGCACTATGTGTACATTCAGAGGGGAGCTAGCTGGTTTCTGTGTTATAATTCTACCAAGCATTCATACCACTGATGTACTTTTATGAGCTGTTTTGAATGCAACTAAGCATATGTCTACGGTCATTTAGATTTTGTACACGGTCATACCTAGTTACATGTTATAACCATAGCCAAGTACATAAGGTGCTCCATTTTTGCAGGTGATCTGTCTATCAGGTTAAGATCACTCCAACAGGTCCCCCTCCACCTTCTGAGGATTTGTCTAGCTTAATATTATGTCTCTGGAGAAACCAAATAAATTGTTTTTTAGATTTGCCCTAGAACAGGGATCTCCAAGAGGGATCTCCAAGAGCTCTCCAGTTCCTGGAGAGCTACCCTTCTGTCGGTTTTCCTTTCAATCCCTGTTGTAACTAACCTGCTTCAGTTTATCAACTAGCTCGTTATTAGAGTCAGGTGTGCTAGATTTGAATTGAAGCTAAAACCCGCAGGACGGTAACTCTCTAGGAACAGGGTTGAAGGGATTCAGAACATATCGGATTTCTGTATTACAGTTCTATCAAGTATTTACACCATTGGCAGACTTTGTATACCATTGGCAGATTTTTATATTCACAAAAATAAGGTAATTTTGGTTTTGTACAGTGTCATACGATACGTGGTATAAAAAAAGTACAATTTTGGGTGAGTACATGGGGAGCTGTAACTCTACAGATGATCTGTCTATCTGGTCAAAATCACTGATACTGCTCCCCCTCCACCCTCTGGTGGCATGGATAACTTTAATTTTTTTAAAGTCCATATTAAACAATTATTTAGATTTATTAAGAAAAAGTTGATTGACAAATTCATAAAATTAAAAATTAGAATAGAATAAACCACATTTGGGATATGGTCAAAAGTATGCCTTTGAGGTCAAATGACCCAAGTCGGTAGTTTGAGGGTTAAAGTCCCAGCCAGGGAAGAGGCTATAGACCTTAAAGTCACAGTCAGGCAAGAGGCTATAGACCTTAAAGTCACAGTCGGGGAAGAGTCTATAGACCTTAAAGTCCCAGCCAGGGAAGAGGCTATAGACCTTAAAGTCCCTGTCAGGGAAGAGGCTGTAGACCTTAAAGTCACAGTCAGGCAAGAGGCTATAGACCTTAAAGTCACAGTCAGGGAAGCGGCTATAGACCTTAAAGTCCCTGTCAGTGAAGAGGCTGTAGACCTTAAAGTCACAGTCAGGGAAGAGGCTATAGACCTTAAAGTCACAGTCAGGCAAGAGGCTATAGACTTTAAAGTCACAGTCAGGGAAGAGGCTATAGACCTTAAAGTCACAGTCAGGCAAGAGGCTATAGACCTTAAAGTCACATTCAGGCAAGAAGCTATAGACCTTAAAGTCCCTGTCAGGGAAGAGGCTATAGACCTTAAAGTCCCTGTCAGGCAAGAGGCTATAGACCTTAAAGTCACAGTCAGGCAAGACACTATAGACCTTAAAGTCACATTCAGGCAAGACGCTATAGACCTTAAAGTCCCTGTCAGGGAAGAGGCTATGTCCGGTTGCTGGCTTAAGGCTTCCGCATGCTTCTGTTCGGCTGGCGCCTAGGTATGTGAGTGTGCTCGACCGCTTGATAAACTAGAAAAAAGCAACAATATAAACGTTTCTACATCTTGAGATGCCATAGCCAGTATACACTTCCTCAAACTAGTCATTCATTTTGGAGATCTTAGTCGTGCAATTTTACATCTAACTAGGATGTTTGGTGCAGTATTTCTGTTCATGAAAATGAGTCGTCTATCGTTGAATGGCAACAAACACTTAATTGAAGAATCCCTACTGTTGACCAATCACTGAACTGTTTTGGATAGGAAGCATGTGGACGCTTCAGCAGGCAGGTAGCCATCGCCATACAGAACAAAGGCACTTTTGTTTTCCGAAAGGGGGTGGGTAGCTTTGTTTCCTCTCTGGCTGCTAAACCCCCCATTTGCCCACTTTGAAGCAACGCCTTCATGTCTTCAAGCTTTTGATGTTTCAGTTGTGTTCCTACTACAGTAGCCTGTGTGTCTTCTTGTTTTGTCCTATATCCAAGGAGGGTGGGTGGAAGAACAGAAGCTGAGAGCAGTGTACAAGTTTTCCCTGTTATGTGTACAGTAGTTTTGAAACTGGCCAAAGTGTAAGGGACATTTATGGAAACCAGACTGTAGGGGGTAGATGGTATAAATATGGGAGTATGGTTATGCAATGTGTGAGTGTGTTTCCAAAAGCATTACATCTATTTGATTAGATTTAACAAATCCCATAGCCCTTTATTAATAACGGTCTGCCAAGATGATGACAAAGAGCAGATACTTCTGTGAAACGCTAAAATGAGATTAAATCAATTTGTGAAATGATTTATGGCTGTAAATGCATAGAAAGAGGATAGTTGTTGTGGATTGTCGTCATAATCTAATCATGCACTAAGATGATTTTCTGTAGAGTTTAAGGATGCCTGAAAGATGAATGGATAGGTTGAGGGGGAGAAGGGTGGGGTGGGGGTGGGGGGACTGTGCAAAACAGAGATGGATGATAGTGGCTGTGCGATTTTAGTATAGGTAGATTGATCACCTACCTGAGTGTAGTACATTCTCACTTTCTTTTTCCGTTTCCTGCCTGCAGAGGAAGGTGAGTACTTCCTGAAGGTGCTGATCCCCAGCTATGCGGCCGGCTCCATCATTGGCAAGGGAGGACAGACCATCGTCCAGCTGCAGAAAGAGACCGGCGCCACCATCAAACTGTCCAAATCCAAAGACTTCTACCCTGGTGAGTGCTCGTTGACCACTGCTATATTTCAATCAATGACGTCGTATTTTAGAGATCTTTCAATATAAATGAGCTTATTTCAGGAGTCTCCTATATGTATTTATTTATTGACCTCTGCCCCTCAAAGAGGCTTCCCCTTTCCCAGACGTGTTGTGTCTGGAACCTGATTCCACTGGGTAACAGACATGGCCTCTGTCAGGGCTCATGCAGCCGTGGATCACATAGGGACATGCGAGTGAACACAGAGTCAAGTTCGCCACAGATACAGGATTAAAGGGTTAGTTAAAGGTGAAATTGTATTTGCCTAAACTCTTAATTCCCTCATGACATGACGTTTTTGCACGGCTAGACACATGAGATGCGCCTCAGCTGTGTGCCCAGCCTGTCAGTGAAGCAGCTTGTGTGCTCGATGAGAATTTGCTCTGAACTTCACAGGCAGGAAGGGATACATTGAAATTATGAGACGAACCAATCGCTGTACATGTTATATCTCTATCGCACTCAATGGGATTCTTGTCTGGACATGTGAAATGGGAGAAGGTGCAATCTGTTTCAGATGTTGGGCTCCTTGTTCGAAGAGCATTGTAATTCCCTGTACATCCTTCTACTGCTAGCCCTGTCAACAGAACAGGCCATCTCTGTTGTATCTCCTCTCCCTGGGACTGAAGACCCCATACTCCAGCCAGCTAGAGCAGATGCAAGGTGCGAGAGCCCCACCACCCTCGACTCCCCAAAACATCCCAAACCCTCCTCCCTTATTGGAATTGGCAGTAACCAGTGATCTGATGTTGAGAACGGCCTTGTTGAGATAGAGATTGAAAAGGACCACAGAAAGAGGGAGGGAAAGAGTGAAAGGGAAAGAAAATAAAGAAAATGAAAGAGATGGCTGTAAAGGCCCTTTTCTGTCGTCTAGGGGGGAGTGCGGGGGGGGGGGGGTATAGAGGAACTGTGTAGGGGGGGGGGGGGTGTCCTTCCTCTGCACTGAAGGAGGCATCTGTATGCAAATGAGCACCGGCACTGCTCTTCCTGGCTGACAAATCAAAAGGTCCACCTGCTGCGATGTCCCGTCTGGGGTTTCACCAGGGGGGCACGGAGGTAGGCGCTGGGCAAGGTGGGTGCCATGGGGAATGATGGGGGGAAAAGTAGAGTCAAGCCAGAAGGAATGGCTGTGTAGTGCTTGAGACTTTGTCCCACAGCACAAGACGTGCTCCTTCAATTCATCCTGGGATAGTGCCTCACCAGCATTTCATTGCCAACCAATTAGTTGGCCACAGTAGTATTGGGCCAAGACAGGCAACCATTCATTATTATAGGAGCCAAGATTTATTAGATACAGCCCCTTGCAAATACAGGCCCCTGCGACATTTACTGGAAAGTAGCGACCATATTTTACTGCGACCTTGCGTCGGCAGAGTGGAGGCCCGCTGCTCTATTTTACAAGGGCTGAAAAAAAATCTCTATGACAGCATCATTGCTCATACCTGCAGGTGTCTGGGCCTATAGGGAGAGAAGGTAAAGGATGCTGCAGCCACTCGTGTCATCCATTACTCTTTCTTTGGGGATCACAAGTGGAATAAAGATATTAAGACATTAGCTATCGCATCCAGAGTGCAATTGGAAATGATCAGGCTTTTCTTTCTCATGCTCTATGTGATATTGAAGTTTGAGAAATGCCAGAAACGGATTAAGAAAGTCAACATGCCCTCAGATGGCTATTAGCCTCAAGGCGCTATGTGCTCGTTCGCTTTCATATGTTAGCTACCGGCTAAGGAATACAAGAAGATAGCTAGGTGTTTTCCAGTCCAATTATCATCCAGGTGATGAGCTTACTTGTTCTGGGTCACCTCTCCAGTCTTTGGAAGCTGTCTACTGTCTCCAGAGACTGTAAGTAGGTCAAGAGAACGGCGGTGGCGTCTCTTCCCACCTTTAATATGAGGACCATTTTGCGTCAAATTTGGGAGATACAAATGCTTATGAACACATGGTTCATAAAGACCACAGCCTTAACATGCCTTTGACCCATGAACCCACCTACAGGTTACCACCTACAAATGTTTGCCCCTGTGACACCCCATCCCTTAGGAAGACCTCCCAGTATGACATCACCACAGGGACGGTTTAATGGGGCTCAAAGGTGATGGTGGAAGAATAAAGAACTCTCCTTTTAAGTGAGAGACAGTCTTGTCATTTGTTCCTAAACGTGGACTCCCTCCACGTTTAGTTTGTCCCGACCAACCGCTCACTGATCTTCCCCTGTCCCTCCGTATCGCTGGAGCGTGGCACCATATTGAAGCTTTGTCTTAATCCTCTGTCATGATTGCAGTTTTCAGGATTTAATACCTAGCCAACCCCCCCCCTCCACCAAAGCATTATCAACATCACTGATTTTTCCCTTCCGAGCCGCTTAGTCTATAAGCTTTTTGACTGAAAGATGAAAAGCCGCAATATTGCATATCCAACTCGTCTGGCTGAAATGAGTTTCCTGTTTGTTTTCATTTACGGTCTATTTTCTAGATTGAATCATTATTACCGTCTGTGGTTTAATTCAGTTATTCAGTTAATTCAGTATATCATCTAAATACAATTATTATTATGTTGATTCTGACTGAATTTCAGAAATATTGTGATGAATGTATAGTTTGATGTGCTGTGCTGCCTAACCAAGACCTTCACTATTAATATGAAGTTGTGTTGTCATTATCTAGACTGCACTCTCCCTTTTCATTTCTGGTCAGCCATGTTCCAGGAAGTAGTTTTATTCCAGGAAGTGATGCTGTCCAGGGGAGTAGTTAGATATGGGATGGGGCATTTTAAGGCTAATGGTAGAAGGATACCACTATTTTGACTGTCTTTTGAAGTTATTCTCTGTGAACTCACACCTAGAGACTGGCCAGTTTGATTGGGCTGAGATAGCTGTGCCATGAACTGTTAATGATTTCTGTCATTGATTACGTTTAGAAAACATAGAAAATGTTCCCATATCCACCATTCCCAACATTATGCCACTGGCATACATGTACAGCTCATAGGAGGTTGGTGGCACCTTAATTGGGGAGGACGGGCTTGTGGTAATGGCTGGAGCGGAATGGTGGAATGGTATCAAATACATCAAACATGATTTGATGCCATTCCATTTGCTCCATTCCAGCCATTATTATGAGCCGTCCTCCCCCTCAGCAGCCTCCACAAAAGCAGCAATTCTCATTTTAATACACTCCATCTCCATTTTAAAACAATATCATAAAATCCACAGCACATGGCTGATGCTAGGTCAATGCCTGTGTGCATGTCAGCCTAGTATGTAGAGGGTCTTTGTTGAGCACCAGTAGTGACAGTGTCGCCAGCAGTAGAGGATCACAGGCTGGTGACAGGGAGTCCCGCGTCACCGTAGGGACAGAGAAGGTCCCCCTGATCCCACTGGCTTTGTTTTTGTTTTCCATCATGTGTGACGTCACCATCAAGCCAACGAATGGCCGACTGGCTGAATAATTCCTCGGTGCCAGTCAGTGCCTGAGCAATCACTGCGCAGCCTACCATGCCACCATGGGGCTGTCACGTCACAGGCAGGCAGCACACACAGGAGCAAACAGGAGCACAGGGAGGATTAGAATGATGATGATTAAACTACTACTTATCAGCCTCATCATCCACATTATCTTCACCAGGTTATTGTTTTGATTTGAATGGTTTTCTGGGATTATCAAGGTGGCCTTTATTGACCGTACGACAGCTATTTTTGTGACGTATTCAGTTTGCTGGACATTTTGTATGCTTCCCTGTCCACTCCATCACCCAGCTGACTTGTGTAACTAACCCCGAGGCTTCACTCACCTCTGCTACAGCCTGCGTCAGGCCACATCAATCACCCTGCCCAGCCAAGAAAGGCATGGCTAATCAATCTAATAGCCACATCCAGAGTGGAGTGCAGGACATTGTAGCTACCTGCAGACATGTATACCCACATGCATTTACCCCAATCTCTCTTCTTCCCTCCTACCCTTTGCAGCTATCCAATTTTGCAGCTCTCTCTCGCGCGCACTCTCTCTCTCTCTCTCGCTTGCTTTCTCTCTCGCTCTTGCTCTCTCTCTCATTAGCTACCTCTCTCTCTTTCGTCTTCCAAGTCTCCTCACTGTTTTGATCTCTCATTCATCTTGTATCCTTTGTTCTCTCTCTCCCTGATCTCTTCAGTCTCTAGGGTGCTGGAGCTTTGCCGGCTCCATGTGCTCCAGCTTTTTAATCAGATAGAATAATAAAAAAGAGCAAACTGGGACCGGCCATAAATATACTTCCACCAATATATCCCACAGATCAATTGTGCCGGGAGTGGAAGCAGGGTCTGCAGTGTACTACACCATGCCCGCCTGCTTCCTGCATGGTGAAATATGATTGTCATCAACCCCCTACACTCTTGACTATCACCCCCCCCCCCCCCCGACAACCCAATCACTGCATAACCTCCGTTGATTTAACAGGCCTAAGTATGTGTTTACTTCTGGAATTGAGAACTGTGACTAAGTGTGCAGAGAAAGGCTAAGGGAAGAGAGGCAGTCATCTTTTTCCACCCGGTGAGTTTTATCACACAGTTACTCATATCCCCCCAGACTCCCCCTGCGCCACCACAGCCAGTTAGTCTGATAACTCACACCTAAGTTAGAGTTAAAAAAGAGCAATGTTTTCATGAAAGTGCTTGAATAAAAACCAAACGGGGGGCATCATTCCAGCTGAAATTTTATGTCATGAAACAAGTTTTTTTTTTTTTTAAGTCATGCAACAAGACTTGTTTAAAGCTCATTTTTCAAATATTCTCTCCGGGAAAAGAATGCAGGGGACAGTGAATCCAGTCATTATCTAATTTCTTTTAAGAATCTTTGAATAGGATCCTTTTCTGTGTCTAAATGGGGGATATCTGACCCTGTGAATCCCACTCCACAAGGCACCTGCCAATCACCATACCATCACACCTGGCAACCAATCAGAATACACCTCTGTGGTTGCCGGCACTGTAGACAGACCAGAGCTATCCTGGGATTGGCTGTAGCCGGGCTGGCTGGCAGAGAGGGACGGGGGCTTTTGTTACAGGCCGATTATGTACGAGGGGAGTCGAAAATAGCCCGCCTCAATCATTCCTTTGTGCTGGCATGACAAAGCTCTGCCCCAGCTGTGCTGTCTCCTCTCTGGGACTATGCAACAACTGCTACTGCCTGGCCTAAAGAGGCCCAGACCTACATAGGACTAATCTGCACTAGAGCCTGTTTGTTGGAGGGTGTTGATGTAGGTATATTCATATCTATGGTTGAAGGCACAAGGAAAGAAATGGCTCTGGGTTTTTTGTTTTTGAGGAAGTAGCTGTATGAATGGATGAGGTTTCTGAGAGAGAAGCTGTAAGGGATGAAGTGAAAGTGGAAGGAGAGAGGTGTGCGTTAATTAGAGGTGGAAATGTGTATGTGACAGATTGGGGGAACAGAGAGAATGGGAGGGAGAAAGGGAATGAGAGAGTGAAAGAGAGAGCGATGAAGGAAAGCAATATCCAGTAGATTGAATATGCAGTGATTTGAATATCCAGTGGACTGAATATCCAGTGGTTTGAATGGTCAATGATGGCTATTAATGACAATAGAGTCTTTGACATTGTGACCGCTCAGCCCCTCAAGGGTGGGGGAAGGGGTGAGCGAGTTGGTCTCCCATCTGCCTCAAGAGGGTCATGTCACACCGTGTGTGGTGTGTGATGTAGTGTGTGTGGTGTGGTGTAGCGTGCGTGGTGTGTGATGTGTGATGTAGTGTGTGTGGTGTGGTGTAGCGTGCGTGGTGTGTGGTGTGTGATGTAGTGTGTGGTGTGGTGTGTGATGTAGTGTGTGATGTAGTGTGTGTGGTGTGGTGTAGCGTGCGTGGTGTGTGTGGTGTGTGATGTAGTGTGTGTGGTGTGGTGTAGCGTGCGTGCGTGGTGTGTGTGGTGTGTGATGTAGTGTGTGTGGTGTGGTGTAGCGTGCGTGGTGTGTGTGGTGTGTGATGTAGTGTGTGTGGTGTGTGGTGTAGGGTGTGTGTGGTGTGTGATGTAGTGTGTGTGGTGTGGTGTGTGGTGTGGTGTAGCGTGCGTGGTGTGTGTGGTGTGTGATGTAGTGTGTGTGGTGTGGTGTAGCGTGCGTGGTGTGTGTGCAGGCAGGCCTTTAGAACTGGACTACAGTTGTATCAGTTTTTGAATGTAATGCATTTGTTTGGTTGCTAGCTTGAGCTCATGTTTGGTTGTGTCGTATAAGTTTGATAGCTACAGTAATTCTACCAGTGGAGGCTGGTGGGAGGAGCTATAGGAGGACAGGCTCATTGTAACGGCTGGAATGGAATACATGCAACCGTATCAAACAGATCAAACATATGGAAACCACGTTTGACTCCATTCCACCGATTCCATTCCAGTCATTACAATGAGCCTGGCCTGCTATTGCTCCTCCCACCAGCCTCCACTGAAATCTATTATCTAAGGAGATACAAATCCAGGCTTTCTAACTCATTGTACTATCCTAGCAGTTAATCAAATAATGCAACTCACTCTCCATGTCTTGTCAATGCCATGAGTATGATTTGATAAAATCACAATATATGTTGTTGTTGTGTACAACCCTGCTAAAGTCAGCAGAATATAGTTGATGGACAACAGACAACCGCTTGCCTATCTCTTCTCATCTTGTCATCGGCTGCATATTTTCTGTGAGTTTATCAGAAAAGTCAGTGGTCTTTATTTAGGTTTGCTTGGCTAAGCAACAAGGTTTGCCTCTTCAGACAAAAAGAGGGGGGGGGGGGGGAATGTTACTGTGGAACACGCCATGAGTGACAGTATAGGAGACAACAAACATTCTGGCTTCAATAACAGAGTCAAGTTGGGGAGAGGAGAGAGGACTTGACATGTTCTCTCCTGAAACATGTTGTCACAAAGCTCAGCCCCACCCACTGAGATGTCTGAATCACCACCACAATTGACTTGCTTTGTGATCTGAATTGAGCGGATGGGATGATATTGGAAGAATTGTGATATATTAGAGAGCTGAAAGGGAGACAGAGAGCGACTGCCTGTGTTCGATCACAGGAGGTTGGTGGCGCCTTCATTTGGGAGGACGGGCTTCTGGTAATGGCTGGTGCGGAATTAGTCGAATGGTATCAAATACATGGTTTCATGTGTTTGATGCCATTCCATATGCTCCGTTTCAACCATTATTATGAGCCGTCCTCCCCTCAGAAGCCTCCACTGGTGCGCATGCATGCTTGGGTGTGTATACGTGTGTACGGTGTTCTCGAGGTACAAAGCAGGAGACAACACGCCCCTCGTACTCCAACTCCCAAAACAAAGCGGGTTTTGTGGGACTGCGCTGCACACCCGGTTGCCTTGGTGATCGGAATGAAAGTGACAGTTCCCCAAGCAACAGAGCCCTCCTCCTCCTCGCCATCTCCCTCCTCCCCCTCCTCTTCCCTACCCGCGCCAGCAGGTGTAGCAGGAAGAGGAAGATGTCTGTCACTTCTGGCCTTGTGTCTCTGCTAGAGGAGAGGAGAGTGAAGTGGGAATGCGGCTGCGCAGCACATCTGCAATTCTCCGTTGTTCGACTCACATCGAGGGCGCACAGATTCAGGGAACCAATGGGTAGCGAACAGACGTTTCTGTGCGCTTGGGAAAGGATGGGAAGTAAAAACACAACACCTTTTATTCAAGTACTTCCTTGAGAACAGAACTGGATTGTTTCGATGCCTTTTTGGATTCGACAACATTGGGCTCCGAGCATAGTCTCCTGTGATTGCACACTCACAACTAGAGGTCGACCGATTAATCAGAATGGCCGATTAATTGGGGCCAATTTAAAGTTTTCATAACAATCAGAAATCGGTATTTTGGGGTGCCGATTTGTCTATTTATTTAGGTAAGTTTAGCTAGCATTAAACTTATCTTATAAAAAACAATCAATCCTAATCACTAGTTGACTACTCATGGTTGATGATATTACTAGATATTATCTAGCGTATCCTGCGTTGCATATAATCTGACTGAGCATACAAGCATACAAGTATCTAAGTATCTGACTGAGCGGTGGTAGGCAGAAGCAGGCGCGTAAACATTAATTCAAACAGCACTTTAGTGCGTTTTGCCAGCAGCTCTTCGTTGTGCATCAAGCATTGCGCTGTTTATGACTTCAAGCATATCAACTCCCGAGATGAGGCTGGTGTAACCGAAGTGAAATGGCTAGCTAGTTAGCGCGCGCTAATAGCGTTTCAAACGTCACTTGCTCTGAACCTTCGAGTAGTTGTTCCCCTTGCTCTGCATGGGTAACGCTGCTTCGATGGTGGTTGTTGTCGTTGTGTTGCTGGTTCGAGCCCAGGGAGGAGCGAGGAGAGGGACGGAAGCTATACTGTTACACTGGCAATACTAAAGTGCCTATAAGACCATCTAATTGGTCCTATAATTCCTATAATAACTACAACCTAAAACTTCTTATCTGGGAATATTGAAGACCCATGTTAAAAGGAACCACCAGCTTTCATATGTTCTCATGTTCTGAGCAAGGAACTGAAACGTTAGCTTTCTTTACATAGCACATATTTCACTTTTACTTTCTTCTCCAACACTTTGTTTTTGCATTATTTAAACCAAATTGAACATGTTTCATTATTTACTTGAAGCTAAATTGATTTTATTGATCTATTATATTATGTTAAAATAAGTGTTCATTCAGTATTGTTGTAATTGTCATTATTACAAATAAATAAATAAAAATCGGCCTATTAATCGGTAGCGCCTTTTTTTGGTCCTCCAATAATCGGCATCGGCGTTGAAAAATCATAATCGGTCGACCTCTACTCACAACAATGACACTTAGCGTTTATGATTGCCATGGAGATATCCCCCGTTGCAGAATGGGGGATGTTTAGAAGCAAGGGTCTGAATCTCCTAGTGTCCTTGCCGTGGGTGGAGACTCTGTCTGAGGAAAAGAGAGTGTATACCGCAACTCTCAGGAGGAAGAAGTGGAAGGTCATAAAGGAGCATGCTGCACTTTTACTGCCTGACAATGGAGCGCTGCTTTGTGTGGAGGTTGCATTCCCTTTAAAATGGAAGGTGAGCGCTGACAAAGAAGTTCATTGAAAAAGAGAGCTGGCCCGGTAGAGGATTTTTCCTCCTTCTTTACAGACCTAATCTCTTACATGGGGACAAAGCTCCCCCTGTGCCCCTTCCTACTTGCCCCCCATACCCCCCATCTCCCCCCTAGAAAAAGACGAGGTTCCACAGCTGCCTCTAGCTCCGCCCCCTATCCCTCCATTATCTCTAATCTCCAGTGAAAAGCTCCCCCCTTCACACCCCGGGTCCGCCCCGCCCCAACCCCCAATATCCTCACCCCCTCTCTGTGATTAATTTCCCCTCCTGTTGGTCGGTCCCCAAAGCCATTAGTTGTTGGAACGGCCCCTTCAACACACAATCTGTACTCTCGCTTTAATTGCGGCAGAGCGGGGAGCGCTAATTAACTGTGACCCTACAGAGGGTTCTTGTTAGGGGGCAACGGGGCAGGGGAGCAGGGCTGTGGGTGTGTTGGCTGGGGTCAGTACAGTTGGTGTCCAGCCACGTCATGAGACAGCCGGAACCATTGTCACATGGCTGCTGGAGCCCTGAGAGGGCTTGTGATGAGAGCTTGATGGGTTTTATAACCCTTGACCTGCGTCTGATGATGGGTGGCGTCTACATTCTGGGGTCTTGTTCTTCTCTTGCATGACACACTCTAGATGATCATTTTAGACCGTTTTTATCAACTCTAACCAGAAATACACTATATGATGATTTATGATGTTGGGGGAGATATATGGAAACAGTGTTTGCAGTGCATGTTTGCAGTGCATGAATTGGTGAGGCTGTTTATGAAACACCTCATTTTTTTGGGAAGTTGAAATCAAAGCCATCCAACGCCATATGGTTTTGATGAATGATAATGACATCATGGATGGATGAGGATGCTTTACTGTGAGTGAGTTTTTCATGTCACTCCTAGAGCAGCAGCCTCAGCTCCACTGCATAAGTAAAGACGGGTGAAACCTTGATCCCGTTAGTCACTAAAGACATTGCTAATTGTTGTTTTGCTGATAGCTAATTGCTGTTTTCTCACTCCGCTGTTGGAACCACACAAACACCCCCCAAAAAGACAGACTGAAAGGGGATACTGCTCCCATAAATCAGACAGGGAGAGAGAGAGAGAGAGAGAGAGAAAAAGAGAGTAAAAGAGATCCGTAGAAAGAGGTAGAGTTGAAAGGAGCGAGAAGGGGAATGAACAAAGTAGGAATGGTGTCCTCCTATGCATTTTGTTAGTTGAGTCAGACGCTCTCCTCTGCATAATTATAGTCCTGCCGATTATGTCTTTAGTCTAAACACAGAGAGACCTACGAGAGGTAGCTCAGGCCAGGGTCGCCCATGGGCCCCACGTGCAATCCCAGCCTTCAGCCCCCCCCCACCCCTCCTCTTCCTGGCAGGTGCGAGAGGAGAGGAGAAGGCTGCTTTTCAGAGCCTCTTTCTAGAGCCGCGCGCTATAGTGCCTTACACCTCTACCCGGGATGTGAGGGGACAGGGGATCGTCTGTCCGTCTGCCAACAGGCAAAGAGAGAGAAAGGGGGGAGAGAGGTAGGAAGGCAGCATTTTAACCATGACAAACCCCCACAGTTCCTGGGAAAAGCCCCTACGACTCTCCTTAAACCATAAACCCAAGTCTTTTCTTTTTTTTCCTTTTTTTGGGAGGGAGGATCAGCTTAATATTGCGGAAAGAATGTTGCTTCCAATGTAATTGTCTGCATCATATCCATACACGCATGCTTATATATACACATATATACTGTACATACACATACCTATATAGACATACATACTTTTTTAAAGAATATACCTTTATTAGTATTCCCCGCTAACCCTACCACCGATCCCCCAATTGGAGTAAACTAATAAACACTTCTGCTTCTACCTTCAATCCATACATCTTATACACACTCTACAGACACAGTCTACTTTACAATAGTTCTCTCTTGTTTGTTCTTAGTCCTTCTTCTATTTCTGATGTCCATCCAATTTGATTTCTATTTGTAACTATGCTATTTCACAAAAGCTCCGAACCTTCTACAGATCCCTTATGCCCTACATTGTTTATCTTGTTATTAGTCCCACCCTTCAGCTCCACTCAACCCCTCCCATCTGTCTATCAACATCATCCATTCCAGACTTCTACTTGCCATATATTTTTCAACTGTGCTGTGATGCTTCACAAACTAATTGAACCTTTCTATTCTCATAGCTTCTACAGATTGTAAATTAAAAATAAACATTTTTGCTAAAATAATTATTATATTATTGATTGATTTACCATGGCTTTTCAAATCACCCAGTATTGCTATCTGTAGTGTTAGTTCTATCTAGGCAAATGTTGCAATTCTTCAGCCATTCCTGGACCTGTTTCCAAAAATGAGCTCCATATGGACAATACCAAAATAAATGATCTAATGACTCTGCCTCCTCACAGCAGAATCTGCAGAGCTGGGAAGATTGTATCCCCCATGTATATAACATTCTATTAGTTGCAAGAATTTTGTATAGTAATTTATATTGAAAAATTTGAAGTTTTGAATCCGGCGTTGTTTTGCATATCAATTCATAAACCATGTGCCATGGAATGGGTACATCGAAAATCTCTTCCCAACTATTTTGCAATTTATATTGCACAGCTGTCAGTTTTTTGGTCCTTAAATGAAATTGGTATATGTTTTTATTTATCACACTTTTCTTTAACTATTTATGTTCTTTAATACAGGGCCGACATACAAGTTCCTTACTTTTTTAAAACTCAAGTCTTTGGCGTTCTCATGCTGAACCACATTTGAAAGGAAACATGTCTGATCCACAGATCCACATACAGCATTCAGCTGTAGAATCTTTACTAGTAGTGTTCTCCACTTGAGAATTCTTTCCATGGTTTCTATCACATGCAGTCCTGCCTGTACCATGAGGTTGTTGAACTATTTCACAACATATTGACTGACACGTAGCTGTCTATTTGACACTCCAGTGAGTGTGACAGTCTGTGTGTTTAGGAGAGAGCGAGAGTGCATTCAAATCAAGGCAACCTTTATTTGTCACATATGCCGAATACAACAAGTGTAGACCTTACCGTGAAATACTTACTTATAAGCCCTTAACCAACAGTGCATTTCAAGAAGAGTTTAAGAAAGTATCTACCAAATAAACTAAAGTAAAAAAATAATTACAAAAATAATGACAAGTAACACCGGTACCGAGCCAGTGTACAGGTTAGTTGAGGTCATTTGTGCATGTAGTTAGGGGTGAAGTGACTATGCATAGATAATAAACAGCGAGTAGCATCAGTGTACAAAACCAATGGAGGGGGGGGGGTTAATGTAATAGTCCAGTGGCCATTTGATTAGTTGTTCAGCAGTCTTATAGCTTGGGGGTAGAAGCTGTTACGGAGCCTTTTGGTCCAAGACTTGGCTCTCCAGTACCGCTTGCCGTGCGGTAGCAGAAAAAGCGGTCTATGACTTGGGTGACAGGAGTCTCTGACAATTTTATGGGCTTCCCTCTGACACCGCCTATTATATAGGTCCTGGATGGCAGGAAGCTTGGCCCCAGTGATGTACTGGGGGTACGCACTACCCTCTGCAGCGCCTTACGGTCAGATGCCGAGCGGTTGCCTTACCAGGCGGCAATGCAACCAGTGGCAGTGAATCTCTCAATGGTGCAGCTGTAGAACTTTTTGAGGATCTGGGGACCCATGCCGAATCTTTTCAGTCTCCTGAGGGGGAAAGGTTTTGTAGTGCCCTCTTCACGACTGTATTTGTGTGTTTGGACCAAGATAGTTTGTTGGTGATCGACCCGCTCCACTACAGCCCTGTTGATGTTGATGGGGGCCGGTTCGGCCCACCTTTTCCTATAGTCCACGATCAGCTCCTTTGTCTTGCTCACATTGAGGGAGAGGTTGTTGTCCTGGCACCACACGGCCAGTTCTCTGACCTCCTCCCTATAGGCTGTCTCATCGTTGTCGGTGATCAGGCCTATCACTGTTGTGTCGTCAGCAAACTTACAGTGGCTTGTAAAAGTATTCACCCACCTTAGCATTTTTCCTATTTTGTTGCCTTACAACCTATAATTAAAATATATATTTTTTTTTTGGGGGGGGGGGTTGTGTCATTTGATTTACACAACATGCCTACCACTTTGAAGATGCAAAATATTTTTTCTTGCATTTTAAATTTTTTTATTTCACCTTTATTTAACCAGGTAGGCTAGTTGAGAACAAGTTCTCATTTGCAACTGCGACCTGGCCAAGATAAAGCATAGCAGTGTGAACAGACAACACAGAGTTACACATGGAGTAAACAATTAACAACTCAATAACACAGTAGAAAAAGGGGAGTCTATATACATTGTGTGCAAAAAGGCATGAGGAGGTAGCCGAATAATTACAATTTTGCAGATTAACACTGGGGTGATAAATGATCAGATGGTCATGTACAGGTAGAGATATTGGTGTGCAAAAGAGCAGAAAAGTAAATAAATAAAAACAGTATGGGGATGAGGTAGGTGAAAATGGGTGGGCTATTTACCAATAGACTATGTACAGCTGCAGTGATCGGTTAGCTGCTCAGATAGCAGATGTTTGAAGTTGGTGAGGGAGATAAAAGTCTCCAACTTCAGCGATATTTGCAATTCTTTCCAGTCACAGGCAGCAGATAACTGGAATGAAAGGCGGCCAAATGAGGTGTTGGCTTTAGGGATGATCAGTGAGATACACCTGCTGGAGCGCGTGCTACGGATGGGTGTTGCCATCGTGACCAGTGAACTGAGATAAGGCGGAGCTTTACCTAGCATGGACTTGTAGATGACCTGGAGCCAGTGGGTCTGGGACGAATATGTAGCGAGGGCCAGCCGACTAGAGCATACAAGTCACAGTGGTGGGTGGTATAAGGTGCTTTAGTGACAAAGCGGATGGAACTGTGATAAACTGCATCCAGTTTGCTGAGTAGAGTGTTGGAAGCAATTTTGTAGATGACGTCGCCAAAGTCGAGGATCGGTAGGATAGTCAGTTTTACTAGGGTAAGTTTGGCGGCGTGAGTGAAGGAGGCTTTGTTGCGGAATAGAAAGCCGACTCTTGATTTGATTTTCGATTGGAGATGTTTGATATGAGTCTGGAAGGAGAGTTTACAGTCTAGCCAGACACCTAGGTACTTATAGATGTCCACATATTCTAGGTCGGAACCATCCAGGGTGGTGATGCTAGTCGGGCATGCGGGTGCAGGCAGCGATCGGTTGAAAAGCATGCATTTGGTTTTACTAGCGTTTAAGAGCAGTTGGAGGCCACGGAAGGAGTGCTGTATGGCATTGAAGCTCGTTTGGAGGTTAGATAGCACAATGTCCAAGGACGGGCCGGAAGTATACAGAATGGTGTCGTCTGCGTAGAGGTGGATCAGGGAATCGCCCGCAGCAAGAGCAACATCATTGATAAATACAGAGAAAAGAGTCGGCCCGAGAATTGAACCCTGTGGCACCCCCATAGAGACTGCCAGAGGACCGGACAGCATGCCCTCCGATTTGACACACTGAACTCTGTCTGCAAAGTAATTGGTGAACCAGGCAAGGCAGTCATCCGAAAAACCGAGGCTACTGAGTCTGCCGATAAGAATATGGTGATTGACAGAGTCGAAAGCCTTGGCAAGGTCGATGAAGACGGCTGCACAGTACTGTCTTTTATCGATGGCGGTTATGATATCGTTTAGTACCTTGAGTGTGGCTGAGGTGCACCCGTGACCGGCTCGGAAACCGGATTGCACAGCGGAGAAGGTACGGTGGGATTCGAGATGGTGAGTGACCTGTTTGTTGACTTGGCTTTCGAAGACCTTAGATAGGCAGGGCAGGATGGATATAGGTCTGTAACAGTTTGGGTCCAGGGTGTCTCCCCCTTTGAAGAGGGGGATGACTGCGGCAGCTTTCCAATCCTTGGGGATCTCAGACGATATGAAAGAGAGGTTGAACAGGCTGGTAATAGGGGTTGCAACAATGGCGGCGGATAGTTTCAGGAATAGAGTGTCCAGATTGTCAAGCCCAGCTGATTTGTACGGGTCCAGGTTTTGCAGCTCTTTCAGAACATCTGCTATCTGGATTTGGGTAAAGGAGAACCTGGAGAGGCTTGGGCGAGTAGCTGCGGGGGGGGGGGGGGGGGGGGGGGCGGAGCTGTTGGCCGAGGTTGGAGTAGCCAGGCGGAAGGCATGGCCAGCCGTTGAGAAATGCTTGTTGAAGTTTTCGATAATCATGGATTTATCGGTGGTGACCGTGTTACCTAGCCTCAGTGCAGTGGGCAGCTGGGAGGAGGTGCTCTTGTTCTCCATGGATTTCACAGTGTCCCAGAACTTTTTGGAGTTGGAGCTACAGGATGCAAACTTCTGCCTGAAGAAGCTGGCCTTAGCTTTCCTGACTGACTGCGTGTATTGGTTCCTGACTTCCCTGAACAGTTGCATATCGCGGGGACTATTCGATGCTATTGCAGTCCACCACAGGATGTTTTTGTGCTGGTCGAGGGCAGTCAGGTCTGGAGTGAACCAAGGGCTGTATCTGTTCTTAGTTCTGCATTTTTTGAACGGAGCATGCTTATCTAAAATGGTGAGGAAGATACTTTTAAAGAATGACCAGGCATCCTCAACTGACGGGATGAGGTCAATGTCCTTCAAGGATACCCGGGCCATGTCGATTAGAAAGGCCTGCACACAGAAGTGTTTTAGGGAGCGTTTGACAGTGATGAGGGGTGGTCGTTTGACTGCGGCTCCATAGCGGATACAGGCAATGAGGCAGTGATCGCTGAGATCCTGGTTGAAGACAGCGGAGGTGTATTTGGAGGGCCAGTTGGTCAGGATGACGTCTATGAGGGTGCCCTTGTTTACAGAGTTAGGGTTGTACCTGGTGGGTTCCTTGATGATTTGTGTGAGATTGAGGGCATCTAGCTTAGATTGTAGGACTGCCGGGGTGTTAAGGATATCCCAGTTTAGGTCACCTAACAGAACAAACTCTGAAGCTAGATGGGGGGCGATCAATTCACAAATGGTGTCCAGGGCACAGCTGGGAGCTGAGGGGGGTCGGTAGCAGGCGGCAACAGTGAGAGACTTATTTCTGGAGAGAGTAATTTTCAAAATGAGTAGTTCGAACTGTTTGGGTATGGACCTGGAAAGTATGACATTACTTTGCAGGCTCTCTCTGCAGTAGACTGCAACTCCTCCCCCTTTGGCAGTTCTATCTTGACGGAAGATGTTATAGTTGGGTATGGAAATCTCAGAATTTTTGTTGGCCTTCCTGAGCCAGGATTCAGACACGGCAAGGACATCAGGGTTAGCAGAGTGTGCTAAAGCAGTGAGTAAAACAAACTTAGGGAGGAGGCTTCTGATGTTGACATGCATGAAACCAAGGCTTTTTCGATCACAGAAGTCAACAAATGAGGGTGCCTGGGGACATGCAGGGCCTGGGTTTACCTCCACATCACCCGCGGAACAGAGAAGGAGTAGAATGAGGGTGCGGCTAAAGGCTATCAAAACTGGTCGCCTAGAGCGTTGGGGACAGAGAATAAGAGGAGCAGGTTTCTGGGCATGGTAGAATATATTCAGGGCATAATGCGCAGACAGGGGTATGGTGGGGTGCAGGTACAGCGGAGGTAAGCCCAGGCACTGGGTGATGATGAGAGAGGTTGTATCTCTGGACATGCTGGTTGTAATGGGTGAGGTCACCGCATGTGTGGGAGGTGGGACAAAGGAGGTATCAGGGGTATGAAGAGTGGAACTAGGGGCTCCATTGTGAACTAAAACAATGATAACTAACCTGAACAACAGTATACAAGGCATATTGACATTTGAGAGAGACATACAGCGAGGCATACAGTAATCACAGGTGTTGAATTGGGAGAGCTAGCTAAAACAACAGCTAATCAGCTAGCACAACAACAGCAGGTAAAATGGCATAACTATTCACCCACCCCAAAGTCAATACTTTGTAGAGCCACCTTTTGCAGCAATTACAACTGCAAGTCTCTTGGGGTATGTCTCTGTAAGCTTGGCACATCTAGCCACTAGGATATTTGCCCATTCTTCAAGGCAAAACTGCTCCATCTCCTTCAAGTTAGTGTACAGCAATCTTTAAGTCATACCACAGATTCTCAATTGGATTGAGGTCTAGGCTTTGACGAGACCATTCTAAGACATTTAAATGTTTTCCCTTAAACCACTCGAGTGTTTCTTTAGCAGTATGCTTAGCGTCATTGTCCTGCTGGAAGGTGAACCTCCGTCCCAGTCTCAAATCTCTGGAAGACTGAAACAGGTTTACCTCAAGAATTTCCCTGTATCTAGCGCCATCCATCATTCCTTCAATTCTGACCAGTTTCCCAGTCCCTGCTGATGAAAAACATCCCACAGCATGATGCTGCCACCACCATACTTCCCTGTGGGGATGTTGTTCTTGGGGTGATGTGAGGTGTTGGGTTTGCACCAGACATAGCGTTTTTCTTGATGGCCAAAAAGCTCAATTTTAGTCTCATCTGACCAGAGTACCTTCTTCAATATGTTTGGGGTGTCTCCCACATGCTTGGTGTTGCCTCTTGCTTAGTGGTGTTGCAGACTCTGGGGCCTTTCAGAACAGGTGTATATACTGAGATCATGTGACAGATCTTGAGACACTTAGATTGCACACAGGTCAACTTTAAATCACTAATTATGTGTCTTCTGAAGGTAATTGGTTGCCCAGATCTTATTTAGGCGCTTCATAGCAAAGAGGGTGAATACATATGCACGCATCACTTTTCCATTTTTATTTAGTATAATTTTTTTAAACAAGTCATTTTTTTCATTTAATTTCACAAATTTGGACTATTTTGTGTATGTCCATTACATGAAATCCAAATAAAAATCTATTTATATTACAGATTGTAATGCAACAAAATAGGAAAAATGCCAAGGGGATGAATACTTTTGCAAGGCACTGTAATGATAGTGTTGGAGTCGTGTGTGGCCACACAGTCGCGGGTGAACATGGAGTACAGGAGGGGACTAAGTACACACCCCTGAGTGGCCCCAGTTTTGAGGATCAGCGTGGCAGACGTGTTGTTGCCTACCATTTCCACCTGGAGGCGGCCCATCAGGAAGTCTAGGATCCAGTTGCAGAGGGAGGTGTTTAGTCTCAGGGTCCTTAGCTTAGTGATGAGCTTCGTGGGCACTATGGTGTTGAACAGTGAGCTGTAGTCAATGAACAGCATTCTCACATAGGTGTTCCTATTGTCCAGGTTAGAAAGGGCAGTGTGGAGTGAGATTGCGTCATCTGTGGATCTGTTGGGGCAGTATGCGAATTGGAGTGTGACTAGGATATCCAGGAGGATGCTGTTGATGTGAGCCATGACCAGCCTTTCAAAGCACTTCATTGCTACTGACGTGAGTGCTATGGGGCGTTAATCATTTAGGCAGGTTATCTTCACTTCCTTGGGCACAGGTACTTTGGTGTTCTGCTTGGAGCATGTGGGTATTACAGACTCAGGAAGAGGTTGAAAATGTCAGTGAAGACACTTGCCAGTTGGTCCGCGCATGCTTTGAGTACATGTCCTGGTAATCTGGCTTTGCGGCTTTGTGAATGTTGACCTGTTTAAAGGTCTTGCTCACATCGGCTACCGGGAGCATTATCACACAGGCATCCAGAACAACTGGTGCTCTCGTGCATGCTTCAGTGTTGCTTGCCTCGAAGTGAGCATGAAAGGCATTTAGCTCATCTGGTAGGGTCGCATCACTGGGCAGCTCGCATCTGGGTTTCCTTTTGTTGTCCGTAATAGTTTTCAATCCATGACACATCCGACGAGCGTCAGAGCCGGTGTAGTAGGATTCAGTCTTAATCCTGTATTGACGCTTTGCTTGTTTGATGGTTTGTCTGAGGGCATAGCGGGATTTCTTGTAAGCGTCCAGATTAGTGTCCCGCTCCTTGAAAGCGGCAGCTCTAGCCTTTAGCTCGATGCGGATGTTGCCTGTAATCCATGGCTTCTGGTTGGGATATGAACATACGGTCACTGTGAGGGACGACGTCGTCGTTGCACTTATTGATGAAGCCGATGACTGAGGTGGTATACTCCACAATGCCATTGGATGAATCCCAGAACATATTCCAGTCTGTGCTAGCAAAACAGTCCTGTAGCGTAGCATCCATGTCATCTGACCACTTCCGTATTGAGCGAGTCATTAGTGCTTCTTGCTTTAGTTCTTGCTTGTAAGCAGGAATCAGGAGGATAGAATTATGTTCAGATTTTCCAAATGGAGTGCAGGGAAACTTTGAATGCATCTCTGTGTGTGAAATAAAGGTAGTCCAGAGTGTTTTTTCCTCTGGTTGCACATGTGACATACTGGTACAAATTTGGTAAAACTGATTTAAGTTTGCCTGAATTGCGTCTTCTGGATGAGCATTTTCTTGTTTGGTTATGGCCTTATAAAGTTGGTTGAGTGCAGTCTTAGTGCCAGCATCGGTCTGTGGTGGTAAATAGACGGCTTCGAATAATATAGATCAGAACTCTCTTGGTAGATAGTGTGGTCTACAGCTTATCATAAGGTACTCTACCTCAGGCGAGCAATACCTAGAGACTTATTTAATATTAGACATCACGCACCAGCTGTTATTGACAAAAAGACAAACACCACCCCTCGTCTTACCAGACGTAGCATCTCTGTTCTGCCGGTGCATTGAAAATCCTTCCAGCTCTATATTATCTGTGAAACATAAGATATTACAGTTCTTAATGTCCCGTTGGTAGGATAATCTTAATCATAGGTCATCAATTTAATTTAATTTAATTTATTTTATTGTATGTTAGCAAGTAGAATGGAAGGCAGTGGGAGTTTACTCGCTCGCCTATGGATTCTCAGAAGGCAGCCCGATCTGCGTCCTCTTTTCCACCATCTTTTCTTCACGCAAATAACGGGGATCTAGGCCTGTTCCCAGGAGAGCAGTATATCCTTCTCGTCGGACTTGTTAAAGGAAAAAGCTTCTTCCAGTTCGTGGTGAGTAATCCCAGTTCGGATGTCCAGAAGTTATTTTCGGTCATAAGAGACGGTAGCAGCAACATTATGTACAAAATAAGTTTCCAACAACATGTAAAACATTAGCCATACTCTTCAGCGCCATCTTAATTCATATAGATGAGTTTTGTTTCATAGTATTTACATAGTGTAGAGTAAACACGCTTGTGAAAAGAATGTGCCAACATTGGCAAGCTTGTGTTTTATGTGTTTTTTTCCATGTGATTGTGCATTTCAGATAGCAGCCCATGTAGGGCTGAGTGCAGACTGCACAGCCTCTGTTATTTGGCTGAGGCCCGTTCACAGGCTCCATTGCCTCATTGCAGTTTGCAGCTGTATAAAATGAGGAACAGATTGTGTATGATGTAAAATGGCAAGCATCCCCGTCTCCATGGAAAAGGTTGAGTAAACGTTGTGCTGCAGATTAGTACAGTTTAGAAGGAACAACACTACTAACAACACGTGCCCATGGAAACAATGAAAAGAGCTCTGTTTCCAATCTGTGGCTCCCACTGGACTCCATCATCATGGCTGGAGAAGGTGTGGTGGAGAAGAAGTGCTGGAGAAGAAGAGGTAGAGAAAAAGAGCTGGAGAAGAAGAGCTGGAGAAGAAGAGGTGGAGAAGGTGTGGTGTAGAAGTAGAGCTGGAGATGGTGTGGTGGGCAAGAGGAGCTGGAGAAGAAGAACTGGAGAAGAAGAGCTGGAGAAGAAGTGGTGGGGAAGAAGAGCTGGAGAAGAAGTGGTGGAGAAGAAGAGCTGGAGAAGAAGAGGTGGAGAAGGTGTGGTGGAGAAGAAGAGGTGGAGACGGTGTGGTGGAAAAGAAGATTTGGAGAATAAGAGGTAGGGAAGGTGTGGTGGGGAAGAAAAGCTGGAAAAGAAGAGGTGGAGAAGAAGGCTGGAGAAGAAGAGCTGGAGAAGAAGAGCTGGAGAAGAAGAGATGTTGTTGGCAGTCGGGGGAGGGGCAGTGCAGTCTTGCCAGGGTGTGTGTTTCTGTGTGTGTGCGTGCATGTGTGTGGCAGTATGTGTGGCAGGGATGGGGTTACATTTAGAGGGATGGGGGAGGTGCTAGCAGGGCGATAAGGGGAGAGAAGCGGCGGCAGGATTAGAGCAGTCTATAAAGTCGTGAAAACGGAGGTAAAGTTGAGCAACCGTCCCAATAAACCCTGCAGCTCAGCAGAGGAGCCACACGACCGGGTGGAGGATAGAAGAAGGAGGAAGGAGGGTGGCATGGGAGGGTGAGTAACTGTGGGGAGGGAGGGAGGCAGCTGACATACAGGGGCAGGAGACAGTCAGAGGGACAACGGGTACAGAGATGGATTTGGGGGGTATTTTAGGGTTTAGAGATTGGGCGGGGGCAGGGTGGGGCGGTTGATGCCAGCTGACACAGTCTGGCCATCCTCCAGACCAGACCAGACCAGGGGGATGTTTAGACAACTTTGACGGATGCAGGGTGAGCGGAGACAGGTGTGCGGTAACCAGGCCTCCGCCTGGCAGTTGGGCGATACCCAATACCGTCAAAGGGGAGATGTTCTTAACGGGTGCTCAAAAGAGTTGAGGACAGGGAGCATTTGGGGTGGGAGGGTTAGAGGATTAGGTCCCTTATCCACCGCCTTCAGCTGCCCCCACCCCATCCCCAGAGTGAAGGCTTCACCAGGCCCCCGTCTTGTTCCACTGACAGGAGCCACCATGGGCTGGTTGACCCTGGAGCCCAGGCCCACTGCAGGGAAGGTCACAGTCAACCTTAATGCTACCTAAAACCCCGGGCCACTGCTGCCAGTCTAAACACAGACCTCCATTCCTGCCCTCCTCAAACACACACAGACACAGACACACACCCCCACACACACCCACACACACACACACACACACACACACACACACACACACACACACACACACACACACACACACACACACACACACACACACACACACACACACACACACACACACACACACCCTAGCAGGGTATTAGAGGGATAGTTAGGGTGGGAAGTCAAATAGTCAATTCAACATAATAGAATCCAAGTAGAAAAGCAGGACAGACACTTTGTCATCTATCCTCCTGTTGTGGTTGTAAAGATTCTGAGGTAATCAGCACAGTGGTTTAGCTGACTCAGATGACATGGCAGTACAGCAGGGTCCCCGTACACCTCTCAAGTGTGATCTGTGGTAGAGGAGATTTGAGGGACACCTCTGTAACCTAGCTGTGGTGAGGGGTTGAGGAGAGGGAGGGCTGGGGTGATGTTCAGTGAGGGAGGGCAGCATGCTGCCTGCTCCTTCAGTCAAGAGCCTCTCTTCTCCTCTCTCCCCACTAACCTCATTCTTCCAAACCTCGCTTCCTCCCTCCCTCCTCCTCTCACTCCTCTCCATCACCCACGAGCCAAGAGTAGCTGCTTCATTATTCATAGTGGGGGTTGTGTGTGTGTGTGAGACGGGGAATGTGGGTGTATCATAATTAGGGCCGTCTGTGCAGTACAGCCCGGCCCAGGGGTTGATGAGACAGGGTTTCAGAGTGCTCCAGCGCCCCCTCCTCCTCTCATCTCATCTCCTCCTCCCTCCATTTGAGCCCAATGCGGATGGCAATCAGTCACCGTTATACTCATCTGGGCTGACCAGGAATTTACACGAGGTCCAGTTACCACACAAGCCCTGAGACGACAAATGAGCTGCTGAAATGTGTATTTGTAACTGTGTTTCTGTGTGTTTCCAATGTGCACAGTTTAGCTGGAAGAGAGCATCTTTTCTAGCTATGTGTGTGTCAGTGTGTGTGTGTGGTGTGTGTGATTCCTTTCTTGCTCTGTGTGTCTGCAGGCTGGTATGTGTGTGTTAAGCAGAGTGAATGTCTGGTGATTATGGCTGTATATATAGTCCTCTGTGGGTATGCTTTTGGACGTGTGAGTTTTCTCCGCATGGATAGGCGAGCAGCTTGTGTGTGCATGTGTGTGTGTGCGCTTGTCCTTGTGTCTTTGTGTATTGTGGGTCATATGTTTTAGGATGTTAGTAGTATCAGTCACTTGAAATCATCTCCATAGTAAACACGTTGCTCCTCGCTAACGCAGCCTGGTACACAGCTAAACAAGGCTGGTTCGACACATCTCCCTACTCTGGCTCTGTGGCCATGTTAACATGCAGTTAGACCCGTTTGAAATTGAAAAGGAAGAAAGTGTGACAACTGTCCATAGAAACATCAACTTCCAAGAGTCCTTACAGCAACCTGGCAAAATAGATTTTTCTCTGGGTAACACCCCTAATTTCCCGCCCCCTCCCATCCCCGCCCCCCCTCTCTCCCGCCCTATCTTCTCTCTCCCCCCTCTCTTCTGTGTACTCTCTACTAGCTGGAAGGTCTCAGAGGGGTGTGATAGAGGGCCTTGGGAGGGTGAAGGAGAGAGTGTGAGAGGAGATGAAGGGCAGACCAGCGGAGGGAGCAAACACGGCATCCTTCAGCTGTTTGCACGGCATGGGCCCCGTAACCATGACAACGCCATTCTTGCTGGCTGAAGTCGAACTGAGGAAAAGGGGGAAGGGGGGGGGGAGAAAGCCCTGGACCCACTCAAAAGAGTGACATCACTATAGAGGAAGTTACTGTTTCTTCCAAGTCCTTTAGTTATTCTTTTGAGACTTTCTTATACTTCCTCTGGTGCACTCAATCGTTGCAAGGCTGAGGAGAAGGAGGCTGTGAATCGTTTGCTGATTTGCTGTTACATGTACGTAATTCCTCTAGTAAGCTGCAGGCCCGTTGTCCACACCAACAATCAGTTTTCATATGGTTTCCTAAATGACCTAAATGCGTTCCTTGGCTGTACACCGGCCCAACCTGGCCCTCAGACTCAGTGGTTGCAGACTGCTGCAGATCGTTGTGTTTTTTTTCGATCGTTGTGGGTGTTTTTTTTTCGATCGTTGTGGGTGTTTTTTTTCTCTCTCTCCCTCTCTCTCTCTCTCTCTCTCTCTCTCTCTAACATGGCTGACATGAGCACATTCAAAAGACCATTTGCCAAATTCCTTGACCCCCACCCCCTCCTCCCTTACTGTTCATGATTGCATAAGCACATGCAACGACCACATCCAGTGCAGTCTCCTCACATCCAACGTCCACATCCAGTGCAGTCTCCTCACATGCAACGTCCACATCCTGTGCAGGCTCCTCACATGCAACCTCTCCTTTTTAAATAATAACACATTACGTCACCCAACAGGCATTAGCTGCCCTGCAATATTTTCGGGGGACCTGCTGGTTGCCTGGGTGACTATGAGGAATAATCATGGGTCTGGACTGAACCAAACCCCCTTCTCTATAACAAAACACACATAAACACACTGCATAGGGTCCCTGGAGTCCCCTGTCCCTGGTGAGTAGGGCTCCGGCTCCAAGCCTATAGACAATGAGCCCCCGACTCTCAGGGGCCCCATCTGTTTCAAAAGTGCAATCAAGTGAGCCGCGATGGGCGGACAGGAAAATACGAGTCACGGAGGAAGGCTGAAGCCTGTTTTTATATTCTCCCCCCTCTCTCAGTCATCCTCGTTGACTCTCTCTCTCACACAATCTCTTTCTTTCTCTGTCTCTCTCTCTGATGGTCATAAAGCCAGGAAACATCTGTAACCCCTTCCACGGGTTAGAGTTCATGTTCCAAAACCTAGTCAGAACAGGAAGGCAGGCAGGCTATTCTGCTACAGTGTCCCCCTGTCTGCTGAGACAGATAGCCCTGCGTCCTTTGTCCCCGGTCGTTAACCCATTAAAACCAATTTAATTGGTTATTGAGGCGGCCATGGTCATTTCTATGGGTTCAGTGCCCTGTCAATCAATAAATCTCTCTCTGCTAGGCTGGTATTAGCTTGTGGTCAGCACTTTTCTAAATGACAGTGAGTTCTTCCCTTGGAGACTGTTGTGGTGTGACTCAGAGTTAACCTGTAATCTGTAAATAGTTTACCACCATAGTATGACCATAAGGATACTTGAGAGTATGCATTCTGTTTACCTATGAGAACAACACACTTTCAGTGTCTGAGAGAACTTTAAAAAAAAATTACACTGGCAGGGGAATTCTGGTCTTTTGCTGATTATTGGAAAAGGAGCTGATCTGATTAGTGGAAAATATCAGAATTGGGCTACCTGTGTCAACACAGCATATGTGACATTGCTGAGTGATTCTACCTCATCACATTTCCTATTTGGTGATTTTTAACCCATTGCAACCAAATGGATGAAAGTCTCACCTATCATAGGCAGATAATCCTGCTATTAGATCAAAGGTACACAGTTTACCGGGTTTACCCAGGGCCTAAGGAGCTCCCTTTAATGAGCTTACATTAAACCTACCCACCATATCTCACTGTTTAAGATTGGTATTTATCAGGCTTTTCCTCTCTAAGGTTATCCCAGTGTGAATCCAACCATAATAGAATCCTGGATTGTTTTCAAGAAGTCTCCGAATTGGAATAAGGGATTAAACTGGGATGATTTCAGTGAAAGTGGTAGAATTAAATACATCATCAAGTACTTCCTGGTGATCCAGAGATGGGCTCTGCCATTGGACTTCCACCAGAACTATCTGGGAGAAGTGTGTATGTAAGAGCTGTGGAGGAGGACATGAGGCGGAGGGTTGCCCCCTTCTGCTGCTACTGCATGTAAGGCTTGTCATGCTCTCAGGAACAGGGGAGCAGGGGAGGCCAGGGCACACATCATCTCTCAGCAGCTCCCCATCTCTGCCCATTCGTGCAGGGAATGAATGAGTCACACAATGAATGATTCCATAAAAACAACTGCTCTTGAAATGGCCCATCGCTCTCAGCATGGCAGTTGTTGCTGAGCTGAATTCTCCTAGCCAGGCCATCCCATCTACTACATGAAGGGCTTCTCAATGACTTGTGTCAGGCCAAAGGCTCCAACACGTGGTTCATCGGGCCACATTTGAAGAAGATATTTTACCCGTTCCCTATAATGCCTATGAACAGTTCAGTTGTATTCCTATTTTCATTCATTTCAGGTTCAGATTATTGTAGAAGGAAATCCTGGCCACACAGTAAATAAGAAAATACAACTTACTTTTAACCTCTTTGGGATAGGCGGGATGCAAATGTCTCAACTGGCCAATTGCCAGGGAAAATGCAGAGCGCCAGATTCAAATAAAATACTATTAAAATTCAAACTTTCATTAAATCACACATGTAAGATACTCAATTAAAGCTACACTCAGTGTGAATCCAGCCAACATGTTCGATTTTTAAAATGCTTTTCGGCGAAAGCATAAGAAGCTATTATCTGATGATAGCACAACAGTAAACAAAGAGGGTAGCATATTTCAACCCTGCAGGCGCTACACAAAACTCTGAAATAAAATATAAAACATGCATTACCTTTGACGAGCTTCTTTTGTTGGCGCTCCAACATGTCCCATAAACATCACAATTGGTCCTTTTGTTCAATTAATTCTGTCCATATATATCCAAAATGTCAATTTATAAAGCGCGTTTGATCCAGAAAAAACAGCTTACAAAAAAAACGCAACATCACTACAAAATATTTCAAAAGTTGCCTATAAACTTTGCCAAAATATTTCAAACTACTTTTGTAATAACCTTTAAGGTATTTTTAAACGTTAATAATCGATCAAATTGTAGACGGGTCTTTCTGTGTTCAATACAGGAATGAAAACAAACCGGCGATACCTTTTACGTCTTGCGCAACTCTCAACAGTGTACCCAGTTCCTAGGTGGCCTACTTCTTCATTGCACAAAGGAATAACCTCAACCAAATTCCAAAGACTGGTGCAATCCAGTGGAAGCGGTAGGAACTGAAAACAGGTTCATAAGAAATATCCCTGGGCAATGACAACCTAGGGAACAGAGAGAGGGGGAAAAAAATCTGAACAGTTAGTCCTCTGGGTTTTGCCTGCTACATAAGTTCTGTTATACACACAGACATGATTCAAACAGTTTTAGAAACTTCAGAGGGTTTTCTATCCAAATATATGAACAATATGCATATCTTATAATCTTGGCATGAGTAGCAGGAGGTTGAAATTGGGCACGCTATTTATCCAAAAATGAAAATTCTGCCCCCTAGCCCCCCCCCCCCCCACCACACACACTCACACACATACAAGAAGACTCAAGGCTGTAATTGCTGCCACAGGTGCTTCAACAGACACACACACACACACAAACACTTTTCCCCTTTAACTACATTACAATAGTCTTCGCTTTCCTAGGCCTTCATCTAACTAGTAATGTTCAACTGTGCTGCTGAATATCAAACCTCAGATAGACAGTCTATCTATAGAAATGACCTCCTGTGTACAATTGAAAAACAGAAAAAGGGTTGCAAAAAAGGGTACAATTTGATAGGATGGCCTTTGCTGCTGCTTAACCAGTCTGCCCTCCCCACCCCCCTTACCCACATCCCCATGCCAAGACAATGGCCATATCTGCCCTAATAATACACTGGCTGATTTTTTCGGGCCCAGATTACCCCTGGGATACCAGTTGTCAGAAACTCACAGAGGCTCTTCACCCCAACCCATAGTCTGAAATTCCTAAATGTCCCTGTATTAATAGCTCGCTACAACTGGTACTGCGTAGGGCCAAACTCAACCCCATTGGCCCAAGAAAACAATGGTGGGAAAGCGTGAAGCAGGAAGCTGCGACTGGTCGGAGGCGATAAGGACAGATTTCAGTCCGGCCCTAACAGAAGAGAGAGGGAGGGAGAAAAAGAGGTAGGAAGGGAGGGAGAGAGAGGGAGACGGCTCGGTTTGGGACTGGCCTAGTTTCTGCCACGTTATGAGGGCTTTTAGGCGGGTTGTTTTCCTTTCATGGTCTAAACACACTCATGTTCAGAGAGAATCGTGATGATATATTTACACAGAGAGAAGTTGTGTTTGTCTTGGATGCGTGGCGCCAATGCACCTGATAACGGCAGTAGAGGAAGATAATTAACCAAGGTCTGTAGCCAGACTGATAGAATCTGGACCTAAAAATTAAGTGCTTACTGTATAGTGCTGGTAATGCAGAGGTCGACATTGTAAATAAACCCTTTTATTGTCCAATTCCCCTCCGGAGGGAGACTCCAATGTCAGACCAGTCAATGACTCGTGTTACTATCGAATTAGTTCCAATACGGAGTCTTTCAGTAGACTCTCTGTCCCACACTAGCCATCATGTACTGTAGCCCACGCTCCGGATAACAAGACACTCCATAGCCGTGTGGCTGTTTTTTCAGCTGCGCTCACAACTTCATCCTGTCATGGGATCACAGTACAGTGTAACACTGAACAGATGTGGCCATGTGGACGTTTTAAACATTTTTTTCTCCCTGCTAATCATGGTTGTAGACATGCAATAGTGATACCAAATGGTTGAGGATGAATGTAGCAGACAGACTCCTAGTATATATATGAGTTGGGTATACATCACTAACAGATATGGGACTAATTAACATCACCCCCTATATATATATATATAGAGGACCAGTGCATATAGCTTCCTTAATCTGCTGTATTTCTGTAAGCATAGTTTGACCTGGGGTGATGTTAATTACTCAGTAGTAATCATGCTGCCTAACAGGCTTCATTAGGTATATCACCACTGTGTACATTTCAAATGACCTGACATTCCTAGCCTAGTCCCATGTCTGTTTGTGATGTATACCCAACTCCTATATGGTCAATGTGACATGACAATGACAATAGGAGTTGGCAAAACAGTACAAAACAGATCTGGGACCAGGCTGTATTCATCCTGCTGACTCTGTATGACGTTACTGATGGAATTTGACCAGGCGTTACTGATATTACTTTCACAGATGGGAGATGTGAAAGTCAGGAAACGGCAAACAATCTGCACAATAGTTTAAATAGCTACATTCAATGCTCATAGAAACAAACTACATTGAGTCATTGCATAGATACTGTAGGGAGCGTCTGCTAAGGGGAACCAACTAGAAGAGTCTGTAGTTAGAACGTACACGGTTGTATTTTATGAGATGGCAAATATTATTAACCAATTCCTATGTTGACCGCCATCTTGGGAAAGACCAGAAGTGAAACTTTTGAAATCTGGGAAAAGAGGGAGTCACTGGACATTAAAGAAATACACATACTGATTTGTATTTATTTATTTTATTTCACCTTTATTTAACCAGGTAGGCAAGTTGAGAACAAGTTCTCATTTACAATTGCGACCTGGCCAAGATAAAGCAAAGCATTTCGACACATACAACGACACAGAGTTACACATGGAGTAAAACAAACATACAGTCAATTATACAGTATTGTGTGTTGTGTGTTTTTTTATGTTTGATTAGGCCTACACATACCCATAAAATGACATTCTCTCGAGATGCTTGATTGGTAATGAGAGTACATTACCATTAATTAAAGTTGCATATGTTCTGTATGTATTGGTCAACAACCTATAAACAACTTTATAGGAACCAATGAGACATTGAAGTGTTTCCGTCTGTTCTCCAGGCACGACAGAGCGGGTGTGTCTGATCCAGGGGACAGTGGAGGCTCTGAATGGAGTCCATAACTTCATCGCTGAGAAGGTGCGGGAGATGCCACAAAGCACCCAGAAATCCGAACCGGTCAGCGTAATGCAGCCACAGACCACCGTCAACCCTGACCGCATCAAACAGGTGAAGCCCATTACCATGATCCCAACCCCTGCTTCTTTTCTCTCAAGACCCTCTAGTGTTGAGACCGAGACTACATTCTCTCCCTGGACTAAATGAGAGTTCAACCTGAGAGTGTATAGTGAATGTAAAAGGGATTTTTCCATGTGTTTTTGTACCTATTTTATCCCAACTGAGGCAATGAAAGTGTCTGTGTGCGTGTGCACGTGAGTGTGTGGTTGTAGATGTGTGTTGGGGTAGGTAGGTTTGAATATGATTTAGCAAACTGACAATCCTGGACCGAACCGTTATGGAGGAGCGTCATTGCGGTAGTTGAGCCAAAATGTTGACCCCTGAGCTAGTCATACCAAAATGGATGATTCTAATCCCAGTCATTAGTTTGTATATAGCCTCACCCCATTGTCTATGTGTTGGCAGCTACCATCTCACAACAAGGGGTGGAAGTCATGATTATTTGTCTTTCGAAGAAGGCCCAATCTAATAAATGTTTTCAGTGTAAGTTTGTGGCCAAGCTCTGATTTTGTGTCTGCACGAGGCTCGAGGGAGTGTTCCCAGCTTCCATGTAAACAGACAGAAAGAGACATCCTCCGGCTGTGATATAATCCACCCAGACAGGATATGGCGTCTAGGGTGTGGGGTTTCTTGCTCTTCCAGATAGGCCCCCTTAAACCCACACATGTGACATTAACAATGGATAGCTAGCCTCACTACCCTCAACCTGTCACCAGCTATCACACAGACCAGGGTCTGGAAGGAAGCTCCCCCAGCACCGCAAAGGAAGTGTGGCTCATAAGTGTTGTCCAGCTAAAACACATAGATGAGGTGTTAGAAGTGAAAAAGGCCATCCGCCAAAATCCACATTGTCCCACATCAGGGCTGAGACTTTCAGCTCATTTGTGCTGCAGCATTCTATCCAGATGATTTGCTCCTTCCATCACCCTCTCTCCCCTTCCACTTCCTTTAAAATCAACCATGGCAGCACTATCGAATGAAAATGACAAGACAAATTGTCACTGTATTTTATCATGTATAACTCTATTGTTTGGCCTTTCAGAGTCCACCAGTTCATACCAATACAGAACAGGCTCAGTTAGCCACGCCATTGATTCCCCCTCCCAATCTCTTTAAGTGATTATCACTTATGGTCACTTGATGATTACACCCCATTGATTGTTCGGGGAGGACCTGCATTGTTTTCATCTGCAACATTGACCCCAACATTCTATTTATCGTCCCGTTAATTCAATTACCTCTTAGGACAAAGAGCACATGTTGGGTATTCATAATTCAGAACTTTAGTTATTTTCTGGTATCTGTGCTGTGCTAATCCCTCACGGCATTGTCCCTTTCGTGCTTACTGAGCAGACTCAGTGATGGCAGGCCATAACCTAAATTCGTGGAACACAATACGAGGGCCTGCCGATGGCGGCTCCTGCTCCTTCTGCCGCGAGGCCAGCCTGATTATTAATGTGTATAATTATAGGAGTTATCAGACAAGTTACACACGTCTGCTAGGCAAAGAATACTCCACTGGGAAAAAGTTACTGCAGAGTGAACACTTTGCGGTTCTGATATAGTCAGGAATTTATGCATAATATACACTTACACGCACATTATACAGGCACGCACACGCACTCACACACGTATCCTAGGAACACACACATATAGTATACAGTTGAAGTCGGAAGTTTACAAACACTTATGTTGGAGTCATTAAATCTTGTTTTTCAACCACTCCACATATTTTTTTTGACAAACTATAGTTTTGGCAAGTCAGTTAGGACATCTACTTTGTGCATGACACAAGTAATTTTTCCAACAATTGTTTACAGACAGATCATTTCACTTATAATTCACAAATTCAGTGGGTCAGAAGTTTACATACACTAATTTGACTGTGCCTTTAAACAGCTTGGAAAATTCCAGAAAATGATGTCATGGCTTTAGAAGCTTCTGATAGGCTAATTGACATAATTTGAGTCAATTGGAGGTGTACATGTGGATGTATTTCAAGGCCTACCTTCAAACTCAGTGCCTTTTTGCTTGACATCATGGGAAAATCAAAAGAAATCAGCCAAGAACTCAGAAAAAAATTGTAGATCTCCACAAGTCTGGTTCATCCTTGGGAGCAATTTCCAAATGCCTGAAGGTACGACGTTCATCTGTATAAACAATAGTACACAAGTATAAACACCATGGGACCACGGAGCTGTCATACCGCTCAGGAAGGAGACGTGTTCTGTCTCGTAGCGATGAACGTACTTTGGTGCGAAAAGTGCAAATCAATCCCAGAACAACAGCAAAGGACCTTGTGAAGATTCTGGAGGAAACAGGTACAAAAGTATCTATATCCACAGTAAAACAAGTCCTATATCGACATAACCTGAAAGGCCGCTCAGCAAGGAAGAAGCCACTGCTCCAAAACCGCCATAAAAAAGCCAGACTACTGTTTGCAACTGCACATGGAGACAAAGATCGCACTTTTTGGAGAAATGTCCTCTGGTCTGATGAAACAAAAATAGAACTGTTTGGCCATAATGACCATGGTTATGTTTGGAGGAAAAAGGGGGAGGCTTGCAAGCCCGAAGAACACCATCCCAACCGTGAAGCACGGGGGTGGCATCATCATGTTGTGTGGGTGCTTTGCTGCAGGAGGGACTGGTGCACTTCACAAACTAGATGGCATCACGAGGGAGGAAAATTATGTGGATATATTGAAGCAACATCTCCAGACATCAGTCAGGAAGTTAAAGCTTGGTCGCAAATGGGTCTTCCAAATGGGCAATGACTCCTAGCATACTTCCAACGTTGCTGCAAAATGGCTTAAGGACAACAAAGTCAAGGTATTGGAGTGGTCATCACAAAGACTTGACCTCAATCCAATTGAACATTTGTGGGCAGAACTGAAAAAGCGGGTGCGAGCCCGGACTACAAACCTGACTCAGCTGCACCAGCTCTGTCTGGAGGAATGTGCCAAAATTCAACCAATTTATTGTGGGAAGCTTGTGGAAGGCTACCTGAAACATTTGACCCAAGTTAAACAATTTAAATGCAATGCTGCCAAATACTAATTGAGTGTATGTAAACTTCTGACCCACTGGGAATGTGATGTTTTTGTATTTCTTTGTTTTGGCCGGGTATGGTTCTCAATCAGGGACAACTGTCTATCGTTGTCTCTGATTGGGAACCATACTTGGGTAGCTTTTTCCCACAGGGTTTTTGTGGGTAGTTAATCTCTGTTTAATGTTTTCCACCTTTTTAGGACTGTTTCGGTTATTCCCTTTGTTATTTTGTCATAGTGTTCAGTTTTAATAAAGGAAGCATGAACACTTACCACGCTGCGCTTTGGTCCGATGATTCCTCATCTTCAGACGACGAATACCGTTACAATTATTCTGACATTTCACATTCTTAAAATAAAAGTGGTGATCCTAACTGACCTAAAAGAGGGAATATTTAGTAGGATTAAATGTCAGGAAAACTGAGTTGAAATGTATTTGGCTAAGGTGTATGTAAACTTCTGACTTCAACTGTATATTGACACTAATGCACTCTTATACACAAACCAGTATTTAAAGGAAAGATTCACTCATTTTGAATGGTATGTGGTTTTTGTGCATCTCGATTCAAAAGTTGACATACAGGCTGTATTTCTGCCTGCTTGAAATGGCAATAAGCTCAGATGCACATGAAAACATGAAATTACCCCGGGAATTGATAGAACATTCAAAATGGGAGATTCTTTGCTTTAAGCTTTTGAGTGAATGATGGATTGATGGAGGAGCCAGAAAAAGGAACAGCTCCTATGGCATCAGATAAAGAAAGGGCAGTTATTTTAGACAGAAATGATTCCTGTGTCTCTCTTTAACTGTTAATAATAATGAGTTTGAGAGTGTTGTTTGGAATTATTCTGTGTTTGAGATAAACAGAGACAGACAGTGTAGCCTGTTGGTTGCTGGGCTATTAGTAACGTAAGCTATTCTCCAAACTCCAATGGTCCATACCCTACTCTCTGCAGAGCATGGTCGACATTGCTCAGACAACGGTTGTAACCAAAACAACAAGTGAGAAGGGAGGTCTTCTGATGAATGGACTTCCATACTCCATACTCAACTCAAAGACAAAATGCATGCGCTTTCAGAGCCTATTTTGGTTGTGTGTGTGTGTGGTTATTTTTTTGTCCTGGTTGTTGTCACGAGCACGGCTGTCGTGGCATGTGTCTCATTATTGGTTTCCCCAGGGAGCAGAGTGAGTGAGAGATGTAAGATAAGATGTGAAGTCATGTTAAGCAACAGCTGCCAGCCTGGCTCTCTATAAGCTACAGCCGCTAATCTCCACCAGCCAAATGGAGATGGGACAAGTAGGAGCACAAGCAGCAAACACCTAACTCAATCAAATCCAAATCTTTCACTCAGGACAGACAGACAGGCAGGCACAAAAAGCATCCACACCCACTGACACTGAATCTCACTTAACATGGAGCAACGTTCAGTACTCAAACTAATACCTAGGCTAATACATTACTAATTTAGCTGAAATGCTAAATAGCATTGTTGTGCTAGCTAACGTTGATCTGATCTGGCATTGCAAGGCAACAACTGCCCACTATGGCAAGACTGTGACGTCTACAATAACACAATGACAGTGAGTTGTGTCAACTTTGAGCTGTGCCCCACTGCCTTTGGTCTCAAATGTTTTCAGAATCACCCTCCAGATTTCCTCTGGCCAACCGCAGTTTCCTGTGACCTTTCACCCCATGCAGGAACACCTGCTTCCTACTTCCTGTTATTGCCCTGGCCACACAGAAAGTAGCTCAAAAATGTATAGGAATTCGGGAGTCAGGTTAACTTCGAGTTAGATGTGAGTGAGTGGAAATGTGGAATATGGAATTTCTCTCAAATGTGTGTTGTTCCGCCCTACGACACCAAAATGCATTGCAGTTGTGGCTAGCTCACCATGTGTAATTAGAGGGCTATTTGTTGTGGTACAGAAATTGTTTCATAGTTGAGTGAATCTGCACAGTATAAACTATCACTTCCCATACAACATGAACCCTCCCTCACTGCATGACCCAAACAATTCCTGAATAATGTAAAATATTCTCTGGTTTCTGTGATGATCACACCTATTTGGACACACCTACTCATTCAAGGGTTTTCCTTTATTTTTTACTATTTTCTACATTGTAGAATAATAGTGAAGACATCAATACATATGGAATCATGTAGTAACCAAAAAAGTGTTAAACAAATCAAAATATATTTTATATTTAATATTCTGCAAAGCAGCCACCCTTTACCTTCATGAGGAATGCTTTTCCAAAAATCTTGAAGGAGTTCCCACATATGCTGAGCACTTGTTGGCTGCTTTTCCTTTGCTCTGCAGTTGATGTTAAGATGTGATTGTTACTTGAAATCTGTGAAGCATTTATTTGGGCTGCAATCTGAGGTGCAGTTAACTCTAATGAACCTGTCCTCTGCAGCAGGGTCTTCCGTTCCTGTGGCAATCCTCATGAGAGCCAGTTTCATCGTTGTTCTTGATGGTTTTTGCAACTGCACTTGAAGAAGCTTTATAAGTTCTTGACATTTTCCACATTGACTGACCTTCATGTCAGTAATGATGGACTGTCGTTTCTCATTGCTTATTTGAGCTGTTCTTGCCATAATATGGACTTGGTATTTTACCAAATAGGGCTAACCTCTGTATATCACCCCTACCTTGTCCCAACTCAACTGATTGGCTCACCTGTTAATTGAAATGCATTCCAGGTGACTACCTCATGAAGCTGGTTGAGAGAATGCCAATAGTGTGCAAAGCTGTCATCAAGGCAAAGGGTGGCTACTTTGAAGAATCTCAAATTTCAATTTGTTTAACACTTCTTTGGTTACTACATGATTCCATATGTATTATTTCATAGTTTTGATGTCTTCACTATTATTCTATAATGTATAAAATAGTAAAAATCAACAAAAACCCTTAAATTAGTAAGTTTTGACTGGTATTGTAACTGAGAGCTCCTGTGCTACCCCCGAAGCATACTCCTGGGCTACAATATCCGGACCCACGACCGGTCTATCGATGTCACCGCATGAAGAGGCATAAACAGACTTAACCCCATCGCAACGTCCCCCAAAGGCTAACTTTCTAGCCCTTGCTATCTGCTTGCTTGCTAACTGCTAGCTTGTTTAGCCCCAGTCTGCTAACTGCTAGCTTGTTTAGCCCCGGCCTACTAACTGTTAGCTTGTTAGCACAGGCCTGCTAACTGTCTGAATCGCCGCGTCCCCAGCCAGCCCAACCACTCACTGGACCCATATTTACTTCCAATCTCTTTTCGACTTTTAATTCAATTATACCTTCCGGTAACCTGCCTCACCCAATGTGATACGGATAACTAGCTACAAGCTATTTAGTCATTGTTAGCCACTGCTAGCAGCTTTTACCTCCTGCACAGCCAGCCAGTTTTTTTTTGCCTGGATAATACTCACCAGTCTAGCTTCCCTGTCCCATCCACCGCTGCCCCCTGGACACTGTGATCACTTGGCTACATAGCTGATGCCTGCTGGGCTGTCCATTAATCACGGTACTCCATTCTGTTTGTTTATGTTTTATCTGTCGGCCGCACTCAGGCTCTGTGTGTAGTTAATCCGACCGTCTCTGCCTAGTCAACGGCATTTTACCTGCTGTTGTTGTGCTAGCTGATTAGCTGTTGTTGTCTCACCTACTGTTTTAGCTAGCTCTCCCATTCAACACCTGTGATTACTGTATGCCTCGCTGTATGTCTCTCTCAAATGTCAATATGCCTTGTATACTGTTGTTCAGGTTAGTTATCATTGTTTTAGTTTACAATGGAGCCCCTAGTTCCACTCTTCATACCCCTGATACCTCCTTTGTCCCACCTCCCACACATGCGGTGACCTCACCCATTACAACCAGCATGTCCAGAGATGCAACCTCTCTTATCATCACCCAGTGCCTGGGCTTACCTCCGCTGTACCCGCACCCCACCATACCCCTGTCTGCGCATTATGCCCTGAATATATTCTACCATGCCCAGAAACCTGCTCCTTTTATTCTTTGTCCCCAACACTCTGGGCGACCAGTTAGCCTTTAGCCGTACCCTCATTGTACTCCTTCTCTGTTCCGCGTGTGATGTGGAGGTAAACCCAGGCACTGCATGTCCCCAGGCACCCTCATTTGTTGACTTCTGTGATCGAAAAAGCCCTGGTTTCATGCATGTCAACATCAGAAGCCTCCTCCCTAAGTTTGTTTTACTCACTGCTTTAGCACACTCTGCTAACTCTGATGTCCTTGCCGTGTCTGAATCCTGGCTCAGGAAGGCCACCAAAAATTCTGAGATTTCCATATCAAATCAAATCAAATTTATTTATATAGCCCTTCGTACATCAGCTGATATCTCAAAGTGCTGTACAGAAACCCAGCCTAAAACCCCAAACAGCAAGCAATGCAGGTGGAGAAGCACAGTGGCTAGGAAAAACTCCCTAGAAAGGCCAATACCTAGGAAGAAACCTAGAGAGGAACCAGGCTATGTGGGGTGGCCAGTCCTCTTCTGGCTGTGCCGGGTGGAGATTATAACAGAACATGGTCAAGATGTTCAATGTTCATAAATGACCAGCATGGTCGAATAATAATAAGGCAGAACAGTTGAAACTAGAGCAGCAGCACAGTCAGGTGGAAGTTGAAACTGGAGCAGCAGCATGGCCAGGTAGACTGGGGACAGCAAGGAGTCATCATGTCAGGTAGTCCTGGGGCATGGTCCTAGGGCTCAGGTCAGTTGAAACTGGAACAGCAGCATGGCCAGGTGGACTGGGGACAGCAAGGAGTCATCATGTCAGGTAGTCCTGGGGCATGGTCCTAGGGCTCAGGTCCTCCGAGAGAGAGAAAGAAAGAGAGAAGGAGAGAATTAGAGAACGCACACTTAGATTCACACAGGACACCGAATAGGACAGGAGAAGTACTCCAGATATAACAAACTGACCCCAGCCCCCCGACACATAAACTACTGCAGCATAAATACTGGAGGCTGAGACAGGAGGGGTCAGGAGACACTGTGGCCCCATCCGAGGACACCCCCGGACAGGGCCAAACAGGAAGGATATAACCCCACCCACTTTGCCAAAGCACAGCCCCCACACCACTAGAGGGATATCTTCAACCACCAACTTACCATCCTGAGACAAGGCTGATTAGCTGATTAGCATATTGACATACCCAACTATAACATTTTCCGTCAAGATAGAACTACCAAAGAGGGAGGAGTTGCAGTCTACTGCAGAGATAGCCTGCAAAGTAATGTCATACTTTCCAGGTCCATACCCAAACAGTTCGAACTACTCATTTTAAAAATTACTCTCTCCAGAAATAAGTCTCTCACTGTTGCCGCCTGCTACCGACCCCCCTCAGCTCCCAGCTGTGCCCTGGACACCATTTGTGAATTGATCATCCCCCATCTAGCTTCAGAGTTTGTTCTGTTAGGTGACCTAAACTGGGATATGCTTAACACCCCGGCAGTCCTACAATCTAAGCTAGATGCCCTCAATCTCACACAAATCATCAAGGAACCCACCAGGTACAACCCTAAATCTGTAAACAAGGGCACCCTTATAGACGTCATCCTGACCAACTGGCCCTCCAAATACACCTCCGCTGTCTTCAACCAGGATCTCAGCGATCACTGCCTCATTGCCTGTATCCGCTATGGATCTGCAGTCAAACAACCACCCCTCATCACTGTCAAACGCTCCCTAAAACACTTCTGTGAGCAGGCCTTTCTAATCGACCTGGCCCGGGTATCCTGGAAGGATATTGACCTCATCCCGTCAGTTGAGGGTGCCTGGTCATTCTTTAAAAGTAACTTCCTCACCATTTTAGATAAGCATGCTCCGTTCAAAAAATGCAGAACTAAGAACAGATATAGCCCTTGGTTCACTCCAGACCTGACTGCCCTCGACCAGCACAAAAACATCCTGTGGCCGACTGCAATAGCATCGAATAGTCTACGCGATATGCAACTGTTCAGGGAAGTCAGGAACCAATACACGCAGTCAGTCAGGAAAGCAAAGGCCAGCTTCTTCAGGCAGAAATTCGCATCCTGTAGCTCTAACTCCAAAAAGTTCTGGGACACTGTGAAGTCCATGGAGAACAAGAGCACCACCTCCCAGCTGCCCACTGCACTGAGGCTAGGTAACACGGTCACCACCGATAAATCCATGATTATCGAAAACTTCATGGCCATGCCTTCCTCCTGGCTACTCCAACCTCGGCCAACAGCTCCGCCCCCCCCCCCCCCGCAGCTACTCACCCAAGCCTCTCCAGGTTCTCCTTTACCCAAATCCAGATAGCAGATGTTCTGAAAGAGCTGCAAAACCTGGACCCGTACAAATCAGCTGGGCTTGACAATCTGGACCCTCTATTTCTGAAACTATCCTCCGCCATTGTCGCAACCCCTATTACCAGCCTGTTCAACCTCTCTTTCATATCGTCTGATATCCCCAAGGATTGGAAAGCTGCCGCAGTCATCCCCCTCTTCAAAGGGGGAGACACCCTGGACCCAAACTGTTACAGACCTATATCCATCCTGCCCTGCCTATCTAAGGTCTTCGAAAGCCAAGTCAACAAACAGGTCACTGACCATCTCGAATCCCACCGTACCTTCTCCGCTGTGCAATCTGGTTTCCGAGCCGGTCACGGGTGCACCTCAGCCACGCTCAAGGTACTAAACGATATCATAACCGCCATCGATAAAAGACAGTACTGTGCAGCCATCTTCATCGACCTTGCCAAGGCTTTCGACTCTGTCAATCACCATATTCTTATCGGCAGACTCAGTAGCCTCGGTTTTTCTGATGACTGCCTTGCCTGGTTCACCAACTACTTTGCAGACAGAGTTCAGTGTGTCAAATCGGAGGGCATGCTGTCCGGTCCTCTGGCCGTCTCTATGGGGGTGCCACAGGGTTCAATTCTCGGGCCGACTCTTTTCTCTGTATATATCAATGATGTTGCTCTTGCTGCGGGCAATTCCCTGATCCACCTCTACGCAGACGACACCATTCTGTATACTTCCGGCCCGTCCTTGGACACTGTGCTATCTAACCTCCAAACGAGCTTCAATGCCATACAACACTCCTTCCGTGGCCTCCAACTGCTCTTAAACGCTAGTAAAACCAAATGCATGCTTTTCAACCGTTCGCTGCCTGCACCCACACGCCCGACTAGCATCACCACCCTGGATGGTTCCGACCTAGAATATGTGGACATCTATAAGTACCTAGGTGTCTGGCTAGACTGTAAACTCTCCTTCCAGACTCATATCAAACATCGCCAATCTAAAATCAAATCTAGAATCGGCTTTCTAATCCACAACAAAGCCTCCTTCATTCACGCCGCCAAACTTACCCTAGTAAAACTGACTATCCTACCGATCCTCGACTTCGGCGATGTCATCTACAAAATAGCTTCCAATACTCTACTCAGCAAACTGGATGCAGTTTATCACAGTGCCATCTGTTTTGTCACTAAAGCACCTTATACCACCCACCACTGCGACCTGTATGCTCTAGTCGGCTGGCCCTCGCTACATATTCGTCCCAGACCCACTGGCTCCAGGTCATCTACAAGTCCATGCTAGGTAAAGCGCCGCCTTATCTCAGTTCACTGGTCACGATGGCAACACCCACCCGTAGCACGCGCTCCAGCAGGTGTATCTCACTGATCATCCCTAAAGCCAACACCTCATTTGGCCGCCTTTCGTTCCAGTTCTCTGCTGCCTGTGACTGGAAAGAATTGCAAAAATCGCTGAAGTTGGAGACTTTTATCTCCCTCACCAACTTCAAACATCTGCTATCTGAGCAGCTAACCGATCGCTGCAGCTGTACATAGTCTATCGGTAAATAGCCCACCCAATTTTACCTACCTCATCCCCATACTGTTTATATTTATTTACTTTTCTGCTCTTTTGCACACCAATATCTCTACCTGTACATGACCATCTGATCATTTATCACTCCAGTGTGAATCTGCAAAATTGTAATTATTCGCCTACCTCCTCATGCCTTTTGCACACAATGTATATAGACTCTTTTTTTCTACTGTGTTATTGACTAATTGTTTACTCCATGTGTAACTCTGTGTTGTCTGTTCACACTGCTATGCTTTATCTTGGCCAGGTCGCAGTTGCAAATGAGAACTTGTTCTCAACTAGCCTACCTGGTTAAATAACGGTGAAATAAAAATAAATAAAAAATAAAGGTTGGGTGGTCAATTACAAGGAATTGTGTTTTAGGGATTTAGTTCTTTAGAGATTGAAAGTTAGATCTTACTCTTGTGGGTCAGAAACAGTAACATTTCTATTCTTAACGGTTCAGAAAATTAACATTTAAGCGACCATGAAGATGCTACGCAGTAAACTATCTTTCTTTGGCCTAATCTCTCAAAAGCTTTAGTGATCCATAAACCTCAACTCTTAAAATGCTCCCTCGCTCTGTGGTGACGCAGAGGTTCTCTTTCATTGTAATGACATCACTGTATGTGATTGCTTTAAGTGGCTGCGCCGTTTCAGCCCAACCTTCCCTCCACAACACCACCAAGACCAGTCTATTTCATTAACCAGCATCCTGTATCTAATAACTGTTCTCATTGGAACAGCACACAGCGCCGGCTAATCCATACAATCGGGCCTAGCGCAAGCAGAGTGGACCGTTCGTCTCCTAAATTAAAAGCTACATCAGGGAAAATCGCTGTAACGTATGGAAAAAAGAAAACAGAGCAGTGCAACCTGTCCAACAACCCTCCACCCCACCCCCCCACCCCCCTTCCCTCTCCAGCCTTGTCTCAGGAGGACCGATGGCCAGCAGAAAATAGTTTAATGCCGTTTTTAACCTTCAGATGCATCAGCTGGCTCAGGAAAAGGTCACTTCCTCCGCCAAGTATCGATCCCATTCGTAGGAAAGCCGGCGGAGAGAGGCACTACAATATATTTGTTGTTTGACAAGGATGTGCACCCGTTAATGTTGGGTTAAATCTCTTAGGAAGGAAGGACGCATTTGCCACTGTGTATGGATGTGTGTGTGAAGCATGCTTCCATGCGTGTGTGTAGTTGGGAGGGAGAGGTCCTTTGAAGGAGAGTGTTTTATGTTTATGAATTACACGTTTATCCATCTGCTGCTTTACAGTATGTGTGGAGAGGAATATTAGATCAGGTTTAGATCAGGCTTTTGTGGAAGCGACACTAACGTCTGGTGTTAATTTTGTATTTGTATGTGTGTGTATGTGATATGTCCAGCATTTTAAATGTATTGCCTAAACGTATACTTAAAAACAGGAAATTAACCAATCCTCAATCGTTAACACAATGGAAAGGTCAAATGCTTTATTTATTATCTAAATGTTGAAAGTACGTGGGCGTGGAGAGAAACAAAATGGTGCAGTTTGAGGCCATGTGGTGGAGAGTGATGCCGGTGCTGGGGATGGGGGTGTGAGCAGGTGGGTCTGGGCAGGTGTGATGTCATTGATGTTTGTGTGCGTCTGTATGCTGTTTGTATGTGTATATTTTGTATTGTCATTTTTTTTAATTAATAAATGTGTAGCCACAATTTAATGTCTGTCTGCAAGGCTTGGACTGGGAATGGGACCAAGATGGAGGATGGAGGTCAGCAGTTGCCATGGATACTAGAACAATTCATTACTAATCCCCTTTTATTAAATATGCGTGAGAAAAGAGCAACTTTCCTTCCCAGTGGCACACCAGGGTTCTGAGTTATTGTAATCCACTGTGAGAAGAGATGTCTGTACAAACAATCCGATAAGATTGTGGTCGCCAACATTTCTGAACGTGTCATCCATCGCCTCCTCTGGTTGGCTAGTGTTTGACATGGGCTTCCCAGCCCAGCCTCAAAACACGCTGCCATTCCCTAGTGATTTAAAATTCTCTATCAGCTGTGCCGCAGCTCAGGATTCTTCTGTTAATGAAAGCCTTGAGGGGGCTAAGTGGACAGTGGTGTTGTATTACTTAAGGCTGAATGGTACTTCCAAGGCTAAAAGCCTGAACACAGCATCAGCCCTGTTTCCGTTGGAACTGGAAGGAGAAGGTCTTCCTCTCAGTCCTCTCTCTCTCTCTTAACCGCTCCATGTTGTCACAGTGTGTTAGGGTCTGTGAGTGAACATGTCCTGGTGGAGCAGCCCATCGGCCCGGCTCAGCAGCACACTGAGGCTCCTCTCGGTTGGACGGACGTGGCCCCACCTCAGCCCCACAAGGACAGGCTATTTTTGCCCTCATCAGCACTTGTTAGATGGCAGGGCCTCATGAGGTCACTTAATGCATGATCGAGGGCCCAGGTTTGGGGTCAGAGCCAGCCACGAATCTGAGCAAAGTTGGTGTGCAACACACATGCATATGTGCATGTACTGTACATTAGAGTATATGTGAATATACTGATACAAATAATGTAATTAAGATCATATTTTAGATCACAATCCATATCAAATTCACTGCTTTCTTAATACAGTTAAAGTGGAACTTTTAGCAACATGAAATCTTATTAAAATCTGTTCATATACACCCCCATGAAGAATATATATATATATTTTTTTTACATTTTCTGACACGCGCGCACTTAGATATGGTCATTTCAGCGGTTTCATAAATGCATAGAATGTCTGGGAATGACGTCTAGTATGGCATTTGTGAAATTTCTATAGCAATATAGAGTGGGAGAGTGGTCGTGCGTTTGGACAATTAATAGACACTGCAGTAAATAACCCCCCCCCCCAAAAAAAAATAACTCTGTCTTGATCTGGACCGAAGTCTACGCAGACCAGTGCGCCACAGCCATTCATAGCTACAGTAGGCCTATATGCAAATAAGCCATTTGCCACACGGCCTGCCATTTTGAACTGAATTGTGTGTTTACAGGCAGTAGCAACAGCGTGACATTAGATCACATTAACACATTCACCAAAAGCCACAAAATACACCTGAATGGATTTCTGCAAATATGTTTGGGAATACATTTGGGATCTTCAAAGCCACATTTATCAGATAACCATGAAAAGGTAGGCTATCTATCCCTCAGTCTCTTATGCACATCAACAACAACACGATCAACAACTAATGCTAGCCAGAGCAAGATGAGCAAACAATCTAACAAGGGATCTTTAGATAAACCTTCTCAGACTTTTTCAGCTAGTTAGTTGTCAAAATTGCACTGATAAACGACCGCGAACAGCAGACTGCTCGTCCTTCTGCAACTTGGCTGCCAATGCATGCTTGTCCTAACCCACGTTTTGACAACTGAATGGGAACTTGCCTGCCTGCCCGTCTATTTGATCAATGCCAAATCTTCTTCTTCTATGATGGGGGTTTAACTGCGGTTGGCATCCAATGTTAATGGTGCACTACCGCCACCGGCTGGACGGGGTATTGAATAAGAAACAACAATATAACATTTTGGGAAATGGGGAAAACGACGTTGTACAAAATAAAACACATCAACTAACAAAACCCATCACACTTCTTCAATCACATTCCACTCCAAAATACATCCCGACATATCCACTCCAAAATATATCCCGACATATCCACTCCAAAATATATCCTGACATATCCACTCCAAAATATATCCTGACATATCCACTCCAAAATACATCCCGACATATCCACTCCAAAATATATCCTGACATATCCACTCCAAAATACATCCCGACATATCCACTCCAAAATATATCCCGACATATCCACTCCAAAATATATCCCGACATATCCACTCCAAAATATATCCCGACATATCCACTCCAAAATAAATCCCGACATATCCACTCCAAAATATATCCCGACATATCCACTTCAAAATACATCCCGACATATCCACTCCAAAATATATCCCGACATATCCACTCCAAAATACATCCCGACATATCCACTCCAAAATACATCCCGACATATCCACTCCAAAATATATCCCGACATATCCACTCCAAAATACATCCCGACATATCCACTCCAAAATATATCCCGACAGATCCACTCCAAAATACATCCCGACATATCCACTCCAAAATATATCCCGACACATCCACTCCAAAATATATCCCGACATATCCACTCCACAATATATCCCGACATATCCACTCCAAAATACATCCCGACATATCCACTCCAAAATACATCCCGACATATCCACTCCAAAATATATCCCGACATATCCACTCCAAAATACATCCCGACATATCCACTCCAAAATACATCCCGACATATCCACTCCAAAATATATCCCGACAGATCCACTCCAAAATACATCCCGACATATCCACTCCAAAATATATCCCGACACATCCACTCCAAAATATATCCCGACATATCCACTCCACAATATATCCCGACATATCCACTCCAAAATACATCCCGACATATCCACTCCAAAATACATCCCGACATATCCACTCCAAAATATATCCCGACATATCCACTCCAAAATACATCCCGACATATCCACTCCAAAATATATCCCGACATATCCACTCCAAAATATATCCCGACATATCCACTCCAAAATATATCCCGACATATCCACTCCAAAATACATCCCGACATATCCACTCCAAAATACATCCCGACATATCCACTCCAAATACATCCCGACATATCCACTCCAAAATATATCCCGACATATCCACTCCAAAATATATCCCGACATATCCACTCCAAAATATATCCCGACATATCCACTCCAAAATATATCCCGACATATCCACTCCAAAATACATCCCGACATATCCACTCCAAAATATATCCCGACATATCCACTCCACAATATATCCCGACATATCCACTCCAAAATATATCCCGACATATCCACTCCAAAATACATCCCGACATATCCACTCCAAAATATATCCCGACATATCCACTCCAAAATATATCCCGACATATCCACTCCAAAATATATCCCGACATATCCACTTCAAAATACATCCCGACATATCCACTCCAAAATACATCCCGACATATCCACTCCAAAATACATCCCGACATATCCACTCCAAAATATATCCCGACATATCCACTCCAAAATACATCCCGACATATCCACTCCAAAATATATCCCGACATATCCACTCCAAAATATATCCCGACATATCCACTCCAAAATATATCCCGACATATCCACTCCAAAATACATCCCGACATATCCACTCCAAAATACATCCCGACATATCCACTCCAAAATACATCCCGACATATCCACTCCAAAATATATCCCTACACAGGCTCAGGGACCTGTGATGGGGCTACATTCACCGACAGGATTTCTTGCACGTCCTCGGCTGTGAAATCATGAAGACCCAAAGAAATGTTCAGCGGCATTCACAATGATTCCAATCTTCTTAGACGTCTTCTCTTCTCAGTTTATGACCATTGCAATAAATAATACAAAGTCGACCATTTTAACATGTAGCATTTCACTATCCCTCATTTGATAAGAGACCTTCACTGGTTGTGGTGGCTTTACTACCATTGCTTCTTCCCCACCACTCGTTCCTTCCAATTTTCTCACTGCCTTCAGATAGGAGGCACGCTGGACACTCCTTACCCTTGCCACCTCATTCTCCTTCACCCTAACAGGGCACTCCTTACCCTTGCCACCTCATTCTCCTTCACCCTAACAGGGCACCCTAAGAATTCAGGCACATGTTCACCTCCAGAGTTGCAACCTTTCCTTTCATCATTCATTCATATGATATTCTTCCCTTCTGCACACAATTGACACATGACCAAATATTTTACATTCATGACACTGAAGAGGCTTGTGCACAAAAGCTCTTACAGGGTATCGCATGAATCCTAACTTTATATGAGAAGGGAGAAACTCTTCACTCTTCATCAAAGAACAGTAGCATGTATGAAGTGATTTTTTTTTTCCTCCGTCCACCATACAGGTCAGTCGATGTGCATCAACCACTCCATCGATGTCTTCAGTTATATCCTCTGCCTTTATTTCTTGTGCCACCTCAGAAATAACCCCCTTGATAGGCACCATGCTACGACATTCCCACTCCGATATCTTTTTGAGTCTTAAACAACGCTTCTTCTGCACCGCAGACACACAAAAAAAGTAAACAAGACCGCTTCTTGTGACTCTCACCGACTCCACACATTACAGATTTTTTTCCTGGAGACATTAAACATATTTCCCAAGTAGCATTGATCCAAAACCCTGACTTTGACCAAAAACGAGTCTAGTGGTTTCCTATTTTCCAACACAGCTTTACTTGTCTTGTCTCCCTTTCTCTTCGCCGCTGTCACCCACTCATTCTCCCTTTCTGTGCTATTAGCTTCACTCGACTCACTTGGTTTCCGCCATCTTAAGACAAACTTGGCAAACCTGTTGGCAAACTTGGCAAACCTGTGTTCGGGGAGTTTCTCCGATTCTTCTCTGCAGATCTTCTGAAGCTCTCTCTGGTTGGATGGGGAACATTGCTGCACAGCTATTTTGTTGGTCTCTCCAAATATGTTTGATCAGGTTCAAGTCCGGGGCCACTCAAGGACATTCAGAGACTTGTCCAGGAGCCACTCCTGCGTTGTCTTGACTGTGTGCTTAGGGTTGTTGTCCTATTCAAAGGTGAACCTTCACCCTAGTCTGACATCCTGAGTGTTCTGGAGCAGGTTTTCAACAAGGATCTCTGTACTTTGCTCCATTCATATTTGCCTCGATCCTGACTAGTCTCCCAGTCCCTGCTGCTGAAAACATCCCCACAGCATGATGAGACACCATACTTTACCGTAGTGATGGTACCAGGTTTCCTCCAGACGTGAAGCTGAGCATTCAGGCCAAATTCTCTGGTTTCATCAGACCAGCGAATCTTGTTTTTCATGGCCTGAGGGTCTTTAGGTGCCTTTTGGCAAAATCCACGAGGGCTGTCTTTTGCCTTTTACGAAGGAGTGGCTTCCGTCTGGCCACTCTACCATAAAGGCCTGATTGGTGGAGTGCTGCAGAGATGTTTGTGCTTCTGGAAGGTTCTCCCATCTCCACAGAGGAACTACAGAGCGCTGGATTCTTGGTTACCTCTCTGACCAAGGCCCTTCTTCCCCGATTGCTCAGTTTGGCTGAGCGGCCAGCTCTAGGAAGAGTCTTCGTGGTTCCAAACTTCTTCCATTTAAGAATGATGGAGGCCAGTGTATTCTTGGGGACCTTCAATGATGCAAACATTTTTTGGTGTCCTACCCCAGATCTACGCCTCGACACAATCCTGTCTCAGAGCTCTACGGACAATTCCTTCGACCTCATGGCTTGGTTTTTGCTCTGACATGCGCTGTCAACTGTGGGACCTTATATAGACAGGTGTTTGCCTTTCCAAATAATGTCCAATCAATTGAATTTACCACAGGTGGACTCCATCTCAAGGATGATCAATGGAAACAGGATGCATCTGAGCTCAATTTCGAGTCTCATTGCAAAGGGTCTGAATACTTATGTAAATAATGTATTTCTGTTTTTTATTCTTAATATATTTTCTAAAAACATTTTCTAAAAACCTGGTTACGCTTTGTCATTGTGGCATATTCTGTGTAGATTGCTGAGATAGCTTTTTTTAAATATATTTAATCCATTTTAGAATAACGCTGTAAGGTAACAAAATGTGGAAAATGTCAAGGGATCTGAATACTGTCTGAAGGCACTAAATCATGCATTGATCTGCATCCATCTATTCTCTTAACCTCTTATGAAGTTGGTTTTGTAGCATAAACTGGGAATTTGATCTTTTTGACTAATATTATGATTGTCTGTTTGTTTCATATCTGCAAAGTAGCTTAAACGCTGTCTGTTCCACTTTAAGTCCTCCCCTCAAATACTGTATCTCTCTGTTTAGATATCAGTTCCACCCTATTGTGTTTGTCTATGTCATCAGAAAGAAAGAAAAGTCACACACTCCCTTCATATCACCAGCGTGTCTAAATTCAGCTTTCTTAGTGTGATAGGCAGTGAAATGGAGGGAGAATGAGCGGATTAACATTACTGGCACAGGGATGGGTTGAGATGACCACCAGGGATAATCCTTACGGCCACAAAAACAACAAAAAAGACAATTTTTACATCAGGCTAGCGGCCCAGAGTTTATGCCACAGCGCTCGTTCCAGGCACGCATTCTTTTTAAAATTTCATCATTTGATTTAGATTGTGCGTGAGCGGCAGGCGGAAGAAGGTCCATCACCCGGGACCGTTCTTGTCAACCTTTGGAGCGGAGCGGCCGGTCGGCTGCAGTGTGATGCTTCTGTGTTATTTTTAACCAGGTTTTTTTCCCCCAGCCTCGGAGAGAGAGCCACACACTGAAAGGCAGACGAGGCAGAGAGGAGCGGCTAAGCCCGGGATCAGGAGACAGGCGATTAACCTAAAGTCTGGTGCTTAGAACTTCAAAGTACAAATAGCCCTCTGCTCACGGATCAGGTCCCGTCTAAAGGATGGACAGAGGGAGCAGGGGGAAACAGTTGCTCCGTGTCCCCACACGTACGTAACTGGGGGGCTGGGGAGGGCAGAGGAGGGTGGGGTGTGGTTCTGGCATGCACAGACAATAACACCCTTTGGGCTCCTTGCTGAAACAGTACTATGGGGGGTTTAGGTTTAGCCGTAGCCGTAGCCCTTGACATAGAGATGACATGAGCTGAGACTCTCAGTATCCCTGAGCATGGCGAGAGAAACCAGGAGAGGGGGGTGATGAACAGTGGGTGTGTAGTACTGCTACAGCAATACATTCTGTCAAGCTATGGACGTGATGGAAACCTGGAACCGAAAAAGAAGTGGTTTCTATATTCGTGACGGCGGCAGCCTAGCAAATGACGCGGTTTTATCTCTTTGATGGCTACGGGCCTTGTTAACTTCTGTGGTTTGTTTGTTTGTTTGTTTTCATGTTTGTTATCTCCGAAAGCTGGTTCAAACATATTTCCATGGCTCAGCACCCTCCATGGCTATTATGGTCCCCATCCCTGGTCCCCATGAGCACAGCCCCAACCTCCTTCCTCACCCCTATTCCCGTCCCACACCCCAACCCACAGTACCTAATGAACGACTAGCCACGGCTGATGAAACAGCAGCAGGTCTCTCTCATCTTCGCTTTCTCTCTCGCCTCTCCCCATACCCTCTCCCAATCGTCCTTCACAACCGCCCCCCCCTCTCTCTCTCTCTCTCTTGCTCTCTGTCTTTGAAGGAAGAGGTAGGAGGCTTCATTCTCAGTCTGCCTGCATTAAGACACATCCAGCAAAATTAGCCTGGAGTATCCGCCGACGTTGCTCTATTCTTACCACACTCTAAAGAGCCTACATTTTAATCAGCTTGCTCCGACGCACAGGCCAAATGTTCTCCCCTTCATTAAAAAAAACACACACAAAAAATCTGATTGTCAGCTATAACTCTTGGGGATGAGGACGATTACTTTAGATTAAAATGGCCAAACGTGACATAGCGAGGGAAACTCAACGGCGACCAGGAACAAAAAAATGAATGCTTTCGAAACAGTGCATGTGGGGTAAAGGACTTATGAGAGAAAGACAATTACAATTTTGAACATCTATTAAATATTAAAGAGCTGAATGTGGTCCTAGAGACTCATCATTAGCTGTAATGGGTTTTATACATCGCACTATTCAGCTATTTATTCCGCTGCTTCTAATCTTTAGGAGGCAAGTCCCAACTGAATCATTACACATCCAATCCAACATCATGCAAAAGCTGTGTGTGTGTGTGTGTGTGTGTGTGTGTGTGTGTGTGTGTGTGTGTGTGTGTGTGTGTGTGTGTGTGTGTGTGTGTGTGTGTGTGTGTGTGTGTGTGTGTGTGTGTGTGTGTGTGTGTGTGTGTGTGTGTGTGTGTGTGTGTGTGTGCGTGCGTGCGTGCATGTGTGTGTGCGTGCTTATGTGCAATGCAGAAGATGAAAATAATTCTTAGGAGAATCTTCACCTCTTTCTCCCCCACTCAGGTGTTTTGCTCCTCAAACCCATCTCTAATGCGTGCTTGAGTGAAAAAGAGGGAAATATTTTTGCCTCAACATTGAACCACACACATTTGTATGAAAATTAGGGGGAATGTGGTGAAAATTGGTTGTGAGAAACTGGATGAGAAATTGCACTGAGCCAAGACCAATTTAGATGGCACTTATCCATATGGGGACTAAACCAAAAACAATTCCTCAATTCCAATGCATGATTATTCTCCGTCACTGTCACAAATAAATATGTGAATAAAATATTTTACTACAAATACTCAAAAATAATATTTTATATTTAATAGTTTGAAGTCAAGTCTTGATCTCTCTCTGTCCCTGCCTTCTGTTAATTTCCCATTTCTATGTAAATTCACTGCAGTGTACCACGGCCAGCAAGGCTACAGAATCAAGGTCACAGCAGCGCCTCTGTAAAGAAATGTTGATGTCTTTAGAAGGACTGCAGCAAACATTGAGAAAGTGTAAAGATCAAATCCAGCCACCCAGTGCGAAAAACATGGAGGCCATGCTAATTACACTCTCTCTCTCTCTTGCCTTGTCCTCCGACCAACACTCACTTGCTTTTCTTCTTTCACCATTCAAGATGGATTTTCAAATATTCAAATCAAAAGAAGAGTTTTGTAACTGTTTCCACATCGCACGACATGGACAGATTGTAGGTAACCATTAGCGTCCCTGTGAGACTCCTCTCATTGATCATCCTCGCGTAGTAGGTTCATTTGTAACATTGTGTGACTGGCTTTGGTGCAAAACTACCCTTGTTCAAAATACCACTACAGCACATTGAATGCGTCATAAATTCTTTGTGGCCCTTATCAAGTACATACTTATTAAGAAATAAAAAGAATCCGCCTCCTCACTCTCCCCAGCTGGCACCTTTTTTCTAATGTTGAATGACAAAGGACAGTGAAGGCGTGCATATGTTTTAATATCGGTGTTTATGTGAGTGTGTATACTGTGTATACAGTACGTGTATATACATAGTTGTATCGAGAATTATTTAAGGTGTATATGTGTGTGTGGGCACGCTTGTGTGAATTCGGGTGGGGGGTGGGGTCTAGTTGCTACGCGTCGCTTCGACATTCAGTACCCATTCAGTACCCCTTGAATGCTGGAGCTGTTTCCATGGTAACACTGACCCCTGGGAGTAGATGCTTTTCACCAGGAGCCTCTTTATAATGGATTCACAGCTCGGAAACAAAGGGGAAAAAATACACTCTTTCTCTCTCCCTATTTTTTTGGTCCAGAAACTACTCTCTCTCTGTCAATGTTACAATGTTTGTCGAAGGAGTAAAAACAGCTCACTCTTATTTCTCCCCTATGCTACAGCATTGAAAAAAGATCTGGAGAATATAACCATTTTTATACTTCTATTCCCTTTTTCTAGCCCCCTTTATTTCAAGCTCGATTCACTCTCTTTTTCTCTGTCTGCCAGTTATTTCTAACATACTCCCTATTCGCACTCTTTGTTTGTTATCTTACGCCCTTCTCTATTGTTCTGGGTTGTTTCAAGTTATTATCTTGGTTATCTCTTTCATTCCGTTCCCTCGCCCAGTCCCTTCCTCTATTCAATTGATATCACACTTCTGTCATGTAGAGATACAATGTTAAGGCAGTGTGAAATCAGTGCAGTAACCATCTCTATGTCCTCTCTCTCTGCTCCTCTCCCCAGGCCAAGCTGATAGTACCAAACAGCACAGCAGGTCTGATCATTGGTAAAGGTGGAGCCACAGTCAAGGCCGTCATGGAGCAGTCAGGCGCCTGGGTGCAGCTCTCCCAAAAACCAGAGGGCATCAACCTGCAGGAGCGCGTGGTCACCATTAGCGGAGAGCCCGAGCAGAACCGTAAAGCCGTGGAGATCATTGTTCAGAAGATCCAGGAGGACCCCCAGAGCAGCAGCTGCCTCAACATCAGCTACTCCAACATCTCTGGCCCTGTGGCCAACTCCAACCCCACCGGCTCCCCCTACGCCAACTCAGCCGAGGTGAACCCCGCTGCTGCTGCTGCCGCCGCTGCCACAGCCTCCAGCCTCCTGGGTCAGGCCACCATGCAGAGTATGGGCGGCTTCCCCACCACCATGGGTCCCAGCTTCTCAGGCAACGACCTCCTGACCATCACCTCGGCCCTCAACACGTTAGCCAGCTACGGCTACAACACCAACTCCCTGGGCCTGGGGCTCAACCCCGCGGCAGCCTCAGGAGTCCTGGCCGCCGTAGCGGCTAGCGCTAACCCCGCCGCGGCTGCCGCTGCAAACCTCCTGGCATCCTACGCCAGCGATGCCTCCACCAGCGCAGGCCACCAGGCCGCCTCCCTGGGAGGCTTCACCCTGGGCTCGCTGGCCGCGGCCACTGGGGCCACCAACGGCTACCTGAGCGCCTCATCCCCGCTGATGGCACAATCCCTGATGGCCACTGAGAAGCAGATGCAGGAGGGGGCCAAGGAAGTGGTGGAGATCGCTGTTCCCGAAAACCTGGTAGGAGCCATCTTGGGGAAAGGAGGGAAAACGCTAGTGGAGTACCAGGAGCTGACTGGAGCCCGGATCCAGATCTCCAAAAAGGGAGAGTTCATTCCCGGCACCCGGAACCGTAAAGTTACCATAACCGGCTCTCCGGCGTCAACGCAGGCAGCTCAGTATCTGATCAGCCAACGGATCACGTATGAGCAGGGTGTGCGCGCCACCAACCCACAGAAGGTGGGCTAGAAAAAGGGAATGGAATGGAGGAAAACGAGTGGGGGCTTGGGGAGTAATGCAAAGTGAGAGAGAAAGGGAGAGGAGAGCAAGAATGTTGGAAGGAATCGTTCACACGTTTTTTCGTGTTTCAGTATTGTAAAAATGATGTGACGCAAAAAATTTGCTCGGAGAGAGGAGAAAGTGTAATGCGGAATACAAATGAAAATAAGGTGTAAAATGTAAATACGGTTTTATTACTTAAGTCTTGATCTTTCGGGATTTTTTATTGTTTAGTTTTTTTGTTCTTTTGTTTGTTTGGGTATTCTCCGGACAGTGGTGAATGCGATTTTAAACTGGCATGCTGCCGCGCTGCAGTTTGGAAAAGGGGGGCGGTGGGGGTACTGGGGGCCGACCCCCATGGAATCAGCCCCTTCCCCACCCCCACCCCCATTCCTGTGTAGCTCACTGATTTTTTTCTTTCAGATTTGCCTTCAGTTTCAATTTGCCCCTTACCCTGCCCCCACCCCATACTCTTCACCCTCCCCCTACAAGGGTCTGAGAAGACTGCAAACAAGTGCTTGGTTTGAGATCTAAGGAAAATCCCTGTAGTTGATGACATCCCCCCTCCTTTCCCCCATCCCTCGCCCCTCTCACAGCCCCCACCCCCCCCTGTTTCGGGCAAAGGAGGTTGAGAGATGTGCCCTCCTATCCCTATTGCCTCGCGCCTTAGGTTCTGATTTAGCCAGATGCATGCTATGCCACCCTCCGTATTTATATATGGGATGCTCGTGTTTCGTATGTAGGACGAAGGCAGAGACGCGTGGTGCATCTCATTGGGTCAGAATTCTAGCGTAGCGCAAGAGCACATATAGAGGTTGGGGCATTTTTCTCAACAAGGTTTGCAGTCTGATATTATGATTATTATTAAGATTATTATAGATATCATCATCATTATTTATTCATATGATTTCACCCATAAAGTTCGGTATTTTCCTTGTTTTTTTTAAATCTGTGAATTCAGGTTGACATGAATGTAAAGACTATTTTTGATTTGATTTGTTTAATTTAAGTGGATTTAATAGTATGTCACGTAGTGTAATATACAGTATGTCTTATTTAAGTCCAGTAAAAACTGCACCGTAAGGACCACTACAGTGATGACGAAGAGGAAGGGTTAGCTTTGATATCCAGCAAAGAGCAGGACAGTAAATATTCACATTAAAACACACACACACACACACTCTGATGCCATTTCAGTGCTAAAAAGGATTATAACATATCTACATGGCAGATTACGGTGAAATCAAGCAGACTAGTCTCTATATACAGACATAGCTGCACAATGAAAAATGCCACTTGCACAACAGGCCCAAGAGCAGCGTTCACATTCTTGCAGGAACGAAGTTCTCTAATAACGTCAACCCCCGAAGTTGTTTCAATGTTGTGTGAGCTCAGATTTATCTCCTCTCTCTCCAGCTTAGCCTGTGTCCCTCAACATTGTGAAAAGCCAAAGTGTTGTTGGGACTGGAGGGCCATAGCCGTCTCCGCTGAGATATCCAGCGAGCGCTGCTCTTCTGCCTGTGGCACTCGAACTCTAACTGTCTAGACAGGCCAGGCGAGACACTAGGAACAAGAGCACTTAGAACCTAGAGGTGGTGGCCCCGCCAGGATACGTACATACTACTGAAAAATACAAACACTGAAGATGAGAAAGTTGATAGTTGAAACGATCTCACTAGGGTCCAACCAGATTGCCAGGCCCCGTCTCATTGCAAACAGATCTATTTCAAGGTAGTTCATATTTAGAAGTAGTTTTCCCTAATACTTGCTCTTATCAAGCAGTGTTCTTCTGTCCACGATGAACGGGGGGGAATGTAAGGTGGTACGATCTGTTGGGCGTTAACTACAAGTCTAATGGTTGTGGGTTATTCTGATTTTGGAAAACTGTAGGGACCTCCCACTACACACTCCCTGCAATGGATACTACCCACTAACCTATAAGCTGCTAAAGATGTTTTGGTTTGTTTTATCTTGTTTTGTTTTTTTTTGCAATCGGAGTACACTGAAGTCCATCTTAATGCACTGTGAAGTGTGGGTATCTTTTTCTCTGCCCATGAGGTCAGGGCTGTGTGCTGTAGGAGCTTGGTCACAGGCATATGCGTTGTTATTATTATGTCAGGGAAATGTACACATGAAAATACCAGGCAACTAATCATATCTCATGAACAAAACTCTATTTGCATACAATATCAGTTCTCAGTTAGATATGCAAGACGAGGAAAGAGTATTCGTGTTTCTAAACACTACGTTGAAACCGTGATCCTGGATTGAGGCTTTGGATGCGCTTTGACTCAGTTTGGCATTGAAAGTAATGTGGTTGTAGAAACGGTCTCTATTTGGAGGATGGGATTGGGGGGGGGGGAGTGGCAGGTGTGCATGTTCAGCTTTTGCTATTCAAAGACAACAGTTGGAGGTATGTGGAGTTTTATCCCAATTTTGACCGGGTTGCTCTTTTTTTTAAGATACTCTAATCGTCCGACTTCCCTTTTCATATTTGCTGTTTTCATAAACAGTTGAAATTGATGTATTCTGTTAGCTAACTGAAAATGGCGGGCTAACCTAAATGTGATTACTTCTAAAATGCCAAAGGAGGGGGGGGGGGGTCACATTTTGCTTGACATTAAACAATCTAACTTGGTCTGGTAAGGGAACACTAGTATTCGCCATTGGAATGTTTTCTCTATTGTCTATTGGAGCGACAGTGAAGCGCGTATCTCGACAGATTGGTAAGGAGGCTTCTTTATTTCCATCTAATACCATCCACTTTCCTCACCCCCCCAACCCTTGTACCTCCGTGCACCCCATTCTTACACATCAACCCAGAGCCCCCCTCTCACATCTCTCCATGGGTGATAGTGTCTGGTGTTGCGATGCATGTCTGCTTGCCCTTCCAGACCACAACTACTCCAAAACAATGACTGTCTGAGTCTCTTAATGCTATGAGAGTAGAGAGGACAGAGTTCCCTTGGTTGTAGAGCTGAGCATTAGAGTCTAGTTAGTGACCATTTTACCAGCAGCAGTGAGAACAAATTAGTAGGTGGCAGAGGAAGTATGAAAGAGAACCTGCAACCAGGCAACTAAGAGAGAGAGCTACTATCTGACTTCATTCTGTCAATCCCCTGGCCAGTGGTTTGAAACCATATTTTATTCTGTATGTTAGTGATAGGAGTGAAAACATTATGCTACATTTGGTACACATGCCCAGATACATACAGTACATTCATAAACACATTTACATAGATTGCGAGTAGAATAAGGGAAATACTGCTTGTTGAAATCATTAAGAAATGACAGAAATTACTGGATATAAGCGATACTACAACTGTGACAAATCAATGTGAATGATATCAAATAGAACAATATCAAATACCTGTAGTTGGAGATCACGGGAAGGTGCCAACAAAGTTTGTCAAAGCACGGCTTTGTTATCTTTTTATCTAATTCAGCAAAATTACCCCATGTTGATGGGGTTTTAGGGTGTCCATTTTTGGCTGGTTTGTAATTTAGGGGATCTAGATAAAATGTGATGAGTACTGGAAGCAATATACGTAGTAGCATGTTGTCCTTGTATTGTCTTTTCGTTCGGTCCGTTGTAAAAGCTTAGGATTTACCTAGATGTTGAATAGATTTACATAATTACGATTTTTTTTTAATTTGTGAAATTGCTGCTATTTAATAAGTGATGTACTAAAAATAAAGTTAAAACATATCTGATTGGTCGTTTAGCAGGATGTTGTAGTTCCCAGAGGTGTACTAAATGCTATACATGCTGATAAGATAATAATTACTGTAAAAACAAACTCAACAAATAAATCTGTGCCAAAATAGATCTTTAAAGACTGAAACTGAAAATACGCGTGATTTAAAAAACATGACATGAAAGGAATCATACTTTTATAAGAAGAAAATGTGATAAGTGCCAAACGAACCATATTTATAATTGTAAATAGAAGGAAATGGTACAAGTGACTTTTTTGTTGTTGAGTAAAAATCGATGAAAAAAAAAAAAGGTTTTAGTTCAACTTTTAATTCCCCCTTTTACTTACCATATGACATGAAATAAGGGATTGTGGAGGAAGGGAGCCATCTTGTTAGCTAGTAATCCAGAAATCCTTGAATATTGCAGTACTTAGACTCCGGGGCCAGAAGAATCAACGTAGAGATAGATTAGCATGGTTAATGATACACATGATATTGACATTCTTAATACAGCCTTTTATAGTTCTAAAAATGTATTTTGTGGAGATAGATGTTATCTTTTTTGCACGTCTATTATTGCATGATATCAAAGTGAAGCGTGGACAACACAAACATGTTAGAAAAAAATATCGTACAACATTTTTGGCCCGGTGTGTATTCTTCATTTTGAAGACAAATCGTTGCATGCCAACAATGGAAAAGCCTTTTCATTTTCAGTGACACAATTTCAAACCTGTGTTGTTTTCACTAAGAACATGCAGGGACATCGTCCAGTAGAGCAAGGCCACAGTATAATTAGATTGTATGACTGGATGAGTATTTTGTGAGAACTTTGTCTAGGCATTAAAACATTCTTAGAGAGATAGGAACAAACTTTTAATCAAACATGAAGCAATTTTTTTGGGGGGGGGGCTGGTTGTGCTTCTTTTACTAAAACTCTAAAACAGAGTTATTTAATCCTGAATGAATTTGAATGCTTTTTTACATAGATATGGAGATATTGTCCAGGAGTGTACTCACCTCTGCATAAGTTTGCATATCACTCTTCGATCATGACTTCAGGGCTTGAGTGTCCATGTGTTTTGTGTGAATAACTAACATCAGGTAAGGCCAGATCTGGCCCTAGTGTCATTCTAACCATCTGTTTACCCTTCCGGCTCCCTCTGAGCTTGAGCTCTTGTCTTGATGTAAATATGCACTTTATATTTCTCATTTAGACAGCTTTCTCATTTAAACCCCCATCTCCTGAAAGGAAACTAGGAAGTGTTTTGATGTGCATAGGCACCATGATTTTTCACACTCTGTTCTGTTCAGCTTGTGTGTTTCTCAAAATCCTGGGTCTCTCTCCAGAATTTGGGACAAAAGTGTGTTTGACTCTATAATCACTGAATTTGGTCTCATTGCATAATTGCACTTTCTACGACAAAAAGTGTATATATTGCCAATATTCCCCATGTTGTCCATTGCCCAACTGTCATTCAGTTTCACCATTAGACAACTGAATGGTGTTGGCATGCTCAAAAGGGGATTGTAAATGGCAAAAGCTGGTCAGCCACAAGAAAACATAGCTTTTCCTCACTTAACACAGAATTTGGACTTATGTATATTTCTGAAGCTTTTAATAACAGTGTCAAAAAGGGACACTCAGTCTAAACTTTAACCAAATTGACATCCCTGTTCCTAGCAATGCCTCAGTTGCAATACAATGTCAGCATGAGGTATACTGTACAGCCCTGTAGAGTAAGCTGAGATGGGGGTTTGTGCATTAGTGTAGTACCTTACTGTACAGCTGTGCATGTGCTATTGTCTGGCTCTCTCGTGTCTGTGTGTCTGCAGTAGGTCAGCATCGTGGTGTCGTCTCCACGTTGCTGGGTGAACAGATCTGTTTTGTGATGTGCAGAGGAATGCAAACTTATGGTTCACCTGCTGTAGGTGACATCATTGCTTTTCAGTAGGTGTGTGGCTACTAGTGCTCAACTCCAAAACCTCACAATGCCCCAACCCCCGCCCTCCTCGCTCACACCCACTCCCACCACCCTTAGCCAGACATTCACGGAACCCAGGGTCCCACTCTTGAGCTTGTACCCCATCGAAGCACCAGCAATTTTAGACTGCATTTGTCATATCACTGTTCAGTTCCTCTTTATTGTTTTCCTGTTTTTTTATTTGTACTACGCTCTCTAACCTAGACCAATTATAACAAAATGCCATTCATATGTATCCTGTTTACTCCCCCTTTTCTCCTTTTTGCACTTTCACTGCCCCCCTTTTCCAACCACTCCCCCACACTTCTGCTCCGATCCCGCCACACCACCAAACCCCCCCTCCTCCTCCTCCTCCTCCTCCTCCTCGAGTTTCTCCCGAGTGCCAAACAAAAACAGTACCATTCCAAACTTTTTGAGTTTTCTTGTATGTTGGACATCCATTGGACGCACCCATGAAGCCAGCATGTTCCTCCATAACATGATGTCAGTCATGACGCCTCAACATTACCCAAAAGAAACAGATCAAAAAAACCCTGAGCTAAAAGCAGACCTGGATTAACCCGGTAAAGGCTGGCTACCTCTCATAAACTGCTTTTCCTAATTCTCTACCATCTCTTCAACCTCCAGGACATCATTGATTGTGTGCCATAGTGTTGGGGGCACTTGTCACTCTCCTCACTCCCCAAGTCTCTCCATTTGATTTTCGATGGGAAAAAATAAAAAAATCCATTTCTAATGACGATTCTTTTTCTTTAACATTAAACCACACTCAGAATGGTGTGAGGAGTGTAATCGTCAGCTGCGCAGCCATCCTCTGTCTTCTGAACTTTGAACTTTTCACCCCTCATGAACTTTATTGACCTTCTTCCTCCCCTTCTATGTTCATCAAACTGTTTGGACTTAAATCTCCATTCCATCACCAAAACTATTTGAGACTGTGCAATTCTAGTTGAAATGATTGGATTTTTTTTGCTTGTTTCTCATCACTGGGGCAATTCTCAGAGATAAAGAATGAAAAATCATCCACACAAAAAATACAGACAAACAACAACAAAAAAACTAAACAACTGTTTCTCCACAATTTCATTTTTCTCTCATTGTAAATATTTTTGTCAGATTTTGTTGAGCTGTAAAGAGAGGCGTGTTCAACAGAATGGGGCCGGCAGCATAAAACCCACCTAGTGGAAAGAGGAAAAGAAAGACGCACCCCATACATCTACTCATTTGTTCTGCTACAGTAGCTTGTTGTATTGACATTGGTGTGACCTGCTGTATTTGTTGTTGTTTATTTCCATGCTAGCTCCACTTAGATAAAAGGATGTAAAAACGCAAAAGAGAATTCAGTTCTGGAGCTGAAAATCATCCTCATGATAGAATTGTTTACATTTGCTACCGTAGCTGTATTCGTTGGTGGTTTCGTTTTGCTTAGTGTGAGTCGTAGTTATTGTAAATGCTTGGTAGTTGGAAGAACATATCAATGTGGAGAACTTGCTAGACTCGGCACCTTACACTAGATGTGGGACACACAAGACTAGGGAAAATCTGTGTCGCTCCCAAACCACAAAAAGGAAGTTGAGCCCTCTTTAGTGCAATAGAGTAAAAGTGATATTGTTTATAACTACGATTATGTTAATTGGGCATATTGTAGGTGGGCGTTGTTGAATGTAAATGCCAACATGACAAAGGTGCCCGTAGTGCCAACTGAGACATATCTCGGTCAGTGGGTTTAGTAGATCGAAGAAGACTGAAAGTGTTCATTTGACACAGCTAGACTGGACTCACCATATCATTGCTTAGCTTTGGGCTCCACTCACAATGCTTTATGCTGCCAGCCTCATTTTCTGATAACACTTCATGAGCTATTTATTTTCAACCTATTATATACTATTAATAAATGACAACACAACAAGAAAAAGGGAATGACTGGAAAGGTGAATTATTGTTTTGTTTTTTAGTATTTTAGTGGTTGCTTTTAACACCATTCATTAACTGACTTAAAGAGTATTGAATATTTAATGTAATTGTAGCATTGTGTTTGTAAAAAAAAAAGTACAAAAAAGTAGTGAGTTGTGTTTATTGACTTGTGGATTACCAGTGAAGTCAGCAATCTAGTGCTAATATATATTTCATCTTTTTTTAAGGATTATTCTTTTCCGACAGCAACAACAGTCATTATAAATGTTCATTTTAGCATCACCTGTCTTCTGTTGTCTTATTCTTCACCTCCCACTACACTCAGTCTCATCCAAATAACACATTGCAAGTTTGTGCCTGAAACCATGTGCTTGGTCTGGGGGCGGGGCCATATGGTATGAGTGGCGTGTGAGTGTGTGAGTGTGTGTGTGTGTGTGTGTATGAGGGAGAGAGTGTGTGAATGGAAAGGCTGCTGTCTGAGCCTTGGTGGGTGGGTGTTCTGTCCAATGTCCACCAAAGCTAAAACCTGGAGGGCTTCCATTCACCAATGGAATCCCCTGACGTTATAGCTGGAACTTCATCATGTGACCTGAGCCGACTCTATCGTTCATAACCCTCCCACCCAACCACTCTCCACCACTACCCTATCCCTGAGTCATCCCTTACCACACGCCAGCACCATGTGATGTTCTCCATCGATAACATACTACTCGACCAGATCCACATTAACATGTCTCCTCCATGTTTCCAAAAGGAGCGCGTTGCCAGTCAACCTGCTTCCCACATGATACTCAACCATCCTCTCTAGCTGCCGGGGCCAGGCCCATTCGTCTAAAAACAAGAGGATAGACAGACAGAGAAATAGTGATTCTCAGGGTGTCTTCTTGATCTCCTTTTATATCCTGCCTTCTGCAGTTGTCCCACTTGATTCTGCCCTAATGATTTCTATGGAGCCCAAAGACGACGATGATTTCCAATGCTCATGTAATGGTTGCTTAGCAATTATTCTGAGGGATGATGTGCACCCACTTAAAGGAGCAAGAAAATGCTGTATTGTTTACAACCTAAATGAGACCAACGCTGTTGAAAAGGAATGTGTAGGACAAAAAAAAATTATACGTATTGCAAAATGATGACATTTCAACAACAATTTGTGTGACATGAGTTAATGTAATTATGAGTCATTGCATGTTACTATTTTTTGCAATGAAAACATCTTTTTTTGAACTGTTAGAATGGATGGTACATTGTCAAATTAGTGCAACATTTAGACGCTAATAATAAAACAAACGTTGGTGTCCGTGTTAATGTCACCATCAGGAGAGGTTTTGGACCAATGAATGCAAAATGTTGTAACGGTTTTGTTCATTTGTACATGGTAATAATGGGTTAAATAAACCATTGAAGCTAATTGTCAGGTAGACATCATTAGTCTTACTAATTAATTCATCAAGGCCCACACATTGGTTTACCATGTTAATACTCAAAGAGGTGCTTGAAAAACAGTTGATATTGGACAGAATACAGTTCTTACTATAACCAAACCCCAAAAGAGGTAAGTTAAACACCCCAACGTTGCACATGATATTGTGGTGTTTCACAAACACACATGTTTACCAGAGGCAGAAAGAATATTTCAAGCGGGTTTAGGTATTTAAGGAGGACATGAATGACAATGTTGGACATTACCATGCTTTTGCTGAACAAGCAGCATAGCAATCAGAGGTTATGAGACGATCGGAAAGGTTGGGACTCGTCTCACCTCATCCAGTACACCCAATACAATAGAAATGACACAAATCAAGATGGAGGCTATGTTGCTCTTTGACATTTTCATCCTCCCACTATCACTGTGCACAAACCAGTTCATCCAACCAGCAAACACCACCCCCCCCCCGCATTCACCATGTCTCCACAGCCAACCTATCAGGATCTGTGGATGTAGGCAGATCCAAGCAACTTCTGGCCAATGGGCTTAGACCTCTCCATGCATTGGCTATTGGTTTATTGACCTGCAGCACACAGCAGAGTCCCCAGGTTTATCAACATTCACAGCCATGGTCTGAAAACCAAACCTGTCTCACAAACCTTCCATACATTAAAGAAGTACCTCCAAGGTTCAGAATGAAGCAGAGTTTCTGGTTTACTGCACACACCTCCCAAGTCATTAAATCAAGGCAATTTGTAAGGCAGCTAAAATAACGTTATGGTACAATATGAAGCCAAAAGTTGTAATGAGCCCCTGAGCTTTCGTAATAGAGCAATGTCAGAACATTGATGCGCCTTTTGTTCGGCACTACAGTAGATGTGTTTGTTTTGTGTCCTTGATAGCTTTGTAGTCATTCCAGAACGTCAATGAACTGAAAGGAGGTAAGTTATGAGATTAATGGAGAATAACTGAACCTAAAAGGGATAGTTCACCCAAATTACAACATTACACATTGGTTTCCTTACCCTGTATGCAGTCTATGGACAAAGTAGGACAGCAATCCATGCTTTACGTTTTAGCATTTGTGACACAAATCCCATTCCAGTCATGGGACCAGTATTAGCATTTTTCACTCATCATGTCCAAATCATCCAAGGTCTTTAAAATTGATTGTGAAGCTCAACAAAGTCACATATACACCACCGTTCAAAAGCTTGGGGTCACTTAGAAATGTCCTTGTTTTTGAAAGATTTTTTATGGAATATCTACATAGGCATCCAGGGACCTGTTATCAGCAACCATCACTCCTGTGTTCCAATGGCACGTTGTGTTAGCTAATCCAAGTGTATCATTTTCAAAGGCTAATTGATCATTAGAAAACACTTACAATTATGTTAGCACAGCTGAAAACTTGTTCTGATCAAAGAAGCAATAAAACTAGCCTTTTATAGACTAGTTGAGTATCTGGAGAATCAGCATTTGTGGGTTCGATTACAGGCTCAAAATGGCCAGAAAGGTAGTTTCGAAAAGGATGCGCAAAAAATGACTTGAATGGGATTTGTGCTACAAATTCAAAAATGTTAGCGTGTTGAAACAGTGCTAGGGAAGCCAAACCAAAGCATTGATTGCTGTCATACCTTGTCCATAGACTGCTTACAGGGTAAGGAAACCAACGGTTCATTTTTGGAATTTGGGTGAACTATCCCTTTAAAGGGTGCGTTTGCACTGTATTATTCACTCTACGGAATACTACTCAATCCCTGTAAGCCCCGTTTGTGGCTTGTGTTTTCCGTGAAACCTCTGGGCATCTGGTGAAGCCGCTACAATGACAGATTAGGCCCATCCATATACCTCCCATCTATCTCTCCTGCCAGTTGGACTGGATTGGTGGTAGGACAGCTTGTGTTTCATCTTCGCCAATGCTGCCAATCCTGCTAATTGTGCATCTCTCCTGCCTGAGGCGACATTGATTTTCCTTCTCCTCCTAGCTGCTCTTTTTCCATTCCCTTGTTCATCCCAAGAATCCCTGTGAATCCCAGACCGGCTGTTCCATGGAATTCCCTAGTCCCATTCGGAAAGTTAGATAGGAGAGGTAGGATAGACGTAATGCCTTGTTGCTGAGATCTCTGTGCTTCTCCTCACTGCTTCTCAGCTGATGCTAGTGTTGGCTAACATCCTAGTTCTAGAGGACAGAGAGTGAGAGACAAAGAGTTTGCCCTAATACAGTATGCTTGAGGCTGGAGCGACTAGATTGTGCACCTACTTCTTCTACTTGCTCCCTCACCTAAGAACAAGGACATCAAAGACAACTCCCATTAATAATGTCATAATAACAGCCCAGTCAGGACTTGACCCTATGGAGTTCACAGGATAGATTACACATATAGTAATTGATGTGTACAAAAATGTGTTGCTAATAATTCTTTTTTATCTGCGTTTTGCACAATCAGACTGTAAACCGGACCTGCTTTGACTGTGGCTACAGTACAGTAGCATTAGTCCCATCACCAGACCTACTCTATGTAGCTGTTCAGATTCCTGTCCGCAACAGCACACCCGTGTCCACCCACACCCTACTGCTCTGTTACCTAGGTCGCTGGTAAGGGGGCTATGCATTTGCCAGAATAAACAGCAGATGTTTTGAATTTGAAAAATACACAAGCACCTAATCCTTGGCAAATCACAGTGCTATACTGCCTAATTGAATTCCATGGAAGCTCATTTCTATTCTCTTGTGCTTGGCTATTCCAGGCACAGGTTGATACAGAGGATAAGAATAATAATGCAAACAGCCAATGTTTGAGATTTGTTCCCTTATGAGATATTTTGACCAAGAGTTAAGAGAAAGTTCTGACCAAGAATTAAAGATACAATTTCGACAAAAAAATGAACATGGCTACAGAGACATTGAATGACAATTTCACCCTACCTCTGCTTGAATCAATAGAGAAATGTATTTTTTATGCAATATTTTGTATAAAAATTAGGGAAGACAAATGGTTAATTATAGACTACATCAGATTTTAAAGTATTGGCTGATAAAGGAGATTATTTGTAATTTAATTACATTTGAAATTGGAATGTATATTTTTGACAAACAGAATGCAATTTGTATTTCGACTGCCAGCGTAAGACCAAGTTTGTGTTCTAACAGTTATACCTGAAATTTTCGCATTTTTACAAGGACTCAGGTCAATGTTTGGGTTATTTCTTGAATGTTTTCATCTACTTATTGCATGTTTGTCTAGGAAACGAATACTTTGTCTTTGACTGAGGAAGATACAAATTGTAGACTGTCATAAGACTGAAATCTTGTAACTAAATCCACACTTGTTTTTCAGCATTCAATTGTTGCTGTCTACCATTTGCATGTACCTTCTATGCATTTAACAAGTACCCATCATTAAGAAAGTGATATCAAATTCCTGGACCTGGAAATGAGCTTAAAACCACTGAGCTACAACAAACCCCAAGGTTGAAGAAAACCTCAACGGACCTCTCCCACTTAAACTTGCCATCTGCACTGGTACAAGAGCTGTCCATATTTGACTAGCAACAATGCAAAAATTATTCCAACATCCTAAGCAACTAAAGTGGAAACTGCCTATTGTCCTTTGGCAACACTTTACATTACATAGGCATTGAACTTACTAGCCTGTTAGTGTAATAGGCTGTTCCACAGGTAGTTCAATTTGTATGAGGGCGGGGCCTATGCAATGACAGGTGTAGCCAATGATCTTATAATTATGGTACTTTGCTTCACGGCCAGTTTATAGATTATATTTCAGAACATTTATTATACAGACCAAAATCTGTATTTATTCCATCTGGTTTATCATTCTCTTTAAATCAAATTGATTTAATAATTTATGCCAGTCAGATAAGCAAAATACTGAACAATGATTGTACGTTTTTTATGTTTATTTTTGTTGTTGTTGCTGTTGTGATATTTCTAACCAACATTACAGACTATGTTTAAAATAAGAAACACATTACATTCTTAACTATTCCAAAAAGTACTTTAAATGTAATTAATGTTTGATTATTATGTGTATACATACAAGTTAGAATAATGACGTTTAAATTGCAATGCAAAAGCTGTGATTTTAAAACACTGTAGCGTGTACAGTGATTCCTTTATCAATTTTATGGTACATGATATGTTCTGCAATCTTGCAGTTGTTGTTTTCAGTTCTCGAGCATATGCTTTAATAAATACATTTTCTACGGTATACAAGGGAAGCCTAAGCAGTGCCTGCTGTATTATTCCAATATCCTATATGTGAACTGTCTCTGTGTGGTTAGTATCAACATGATCCTACAGGGAAATGAAGTGGGTGACAGTACAGCATACCAATAGAATTCTGAGCATGGGTGGGTTGTGGGTGGGTTTGCATAATGGAAATGTTTTTTGGGTGCATATAATTTGCCAACTGATGATGGTGTGTGTGTGTGTGGGGGGGGGGGGGCAACTAAACCATTTAAATTTGTTAGAGGGATGCGACAATGCCATCATTCATTTCCGTCTTTACAATAGCTTTTCAATAGTTAATGTTTGTATGGTCCTGAACTGTCTTTGTAAATGATACTTCACTTCATTACATTATCCCAAGGGAACTGCATACTGTACTTACTAAATGCTCACATAATTGATTATCAACCATAGCTGTGCCATGTATAGTCATAGTCCCAACAATTTGTGTTATACAGCTCATTTGAACAATTACAAAACAAGGCAGACAGGTATATTAAACGTACACTGACTCACCCATTTGCTTATGGTTGATGAGTTCCAGCCAGGGCTTGCTAATCGATCACAGAGGTGCAACACTGTGATTTCCTTACAGAGACAGCAGGGTACTCGTAGGTACTCTACACTGGTCGATACAGACTGCATGGTGAAATTCAAAGTCCTTTGACACCAACCGACCACTCATCACCTGACGCCTGACTTCCTGTCTTGCTACAGACTTATACTGTACACCCGCCACCCAGAGACATTCCAATGATGGCTTTAACCCTAAAGGCACACATTAGTCTTTTTCAGGCCGCGGGAAACACAAACATATTTGACCTTTCTAAGGAGCCCTGGCCTGACACTTAGGCGGCCGGAGATGGAAGATTCTGCAACATGCCAACGAACCATAAGGGAGAAGCCAGGGGAGATCCAAATAACTTGGCCCAGTTTGAGACAGACGGAGGCAGTTGTGGATTTTACCCCTTGGGCTGATGGGTAAGGAGCTGCTACTTTAGCCTTGAGCAGGCACACAGGGGAAGAACAGGGGTTAGGAGTCCGAGAATGGTTATACAGAGGAACACAGGGGACAAGAAGGTAAAGGTTGAAGAAAGTACAAAAGGTAAGACATTATTCAACTGGGAAAGGTCGTAGACTAGACACATTAAGTAGTACACAATGAATAGTGGATTAATGACCTTGATACTATCCCTTTTGGACTGAACCCCTCCGAGTTATTATAGGCTTCATGGCCATTCAGTAAGTCAGACTAATCTAATCAGATAAAATGGGCAGGAAAACTAAACGTCTGCTATTTATTCCTCCCAAAGACCAAGACAACACATAACGGTTAGACAATTGACATCTGGCAGAAAAATTACTTATCAAAATAGATAAATTGTCAACTAAACTGACTTTTAAGGCTGAGGATTGAAGGGTCACCTTTGTATTACAAAATAATGGATGAACACCACACAGAGAATTTAGAATGACAGGGGTATTTATGCAATACTTGCAGTAGACATAATCCTGTTTTACATAACTCAGATTATTGAGCCTGCTTTCTGAGAACTCATAATGGGAGGAAGTCCAGTTTCAGCCTAGATACATTTTTTCTACTATCATACTAACATGCATGGAGTACTCTCTGATTGTAGGACCACTAATGTGTTAATATCCAGGACTAATCAGTGATTATTTAAGGAAGGAAATTAGCCTACTGCAATCTTGACCCACTTAACTCTAATTTGATACTATTCTGAACCAAAAACTCTGGCTCAAGCTGCATGCATACTGTAATACTGAAAATGGCAGGGGGGGAAAAGCCTCTGCCATATTTGTAATTGGATCACACGTCAGGATTTCCACTTTGAGTCATATAAAATGCCTGCCCACGGTTCCAGCGACAGCAGCAAGTACTTGAAGGTTAAACCATACACATGGAGGGGGGGGGGGGGGGTACTGGACAGATGGAGCCGTGTGGGCATATTGCTGCCCAGCGGCAGATGGGTGCACAGCAGGGTTGGCAGGGCCAGCGGTGGCCCTCTTCGACAGGTTACGTGCTCCTCATCCAGCGCCCTGGCCCCTGAAACCTGGCCTCTGACAAAACGACGGTCCCCCAGGCCACACAGAGAGACAAAACTGTCCACAGCACACACACACAAACAAATCTCATCCACTACTAAAACACATTGTGTTGGTATGACAATTTATACAAGGTTGAATTAGCTACACTGCTAAAAAATAAGGATGTTGTGATTCAAAATAGACAATCCTTTTGTAGGGCTATATACAGTTGAAGTCGGAAGTTTACATACACTTAGGTTGGAGTCAGACTCGTTTTTCAACCACTCCACAAATTTCTTCTTAACAAACTATAGTTTTGGCAAGTCGGTTAGGACATCTACTTTGTGCATGACACAAGTCATTTTTTCAACAATTGTTTACAGACAGGTTATTTCATTTATAATTCACTGTATCACAATTCCAATAGGTCAGAAGTTTACATACACTAAGTTTACATACACTAAGTTGAGCTTGGAAAATTCCTGAAAATTATTTCATGGTTTTAGAAGCTTCTGGCCAATTGACATCATTTGAGTCAATTGGAGGTGTACCTGTGGATGTATTTCAAGGCCTACCTTCAAGCTCAGTGCCTCTTTGCTTGGCATCATGGGAAAATCAAAAGAAATCATCCAAGACCTCAGAAACAAATTGTAGACCTCCCCAAGTCTGGTTCATCAATGGGAGCAATTTACAAATGCCTGAAGATACCACGTTCATCTGTACAAACAATAGTACGAAAGTATAAACACCATGGGACCACGCAGGCGTCATACCGCTCAGGAAGGAGATGCGTTCTGTCTCCTAGAGATGAATGTACTTTGGTGCGAAAAGTGCAAATCAATCCCAGAACAACAGCAAAGGACCTCGTGAAGCTGTTTGGCCATAGTGACCATCTTTATGTTCTGAGGAAAAAGGGGGAGACTTGCAAGCCGAAGAACACCATCCCAACCGTGAAGCACGGGGGTGGCAGCATCATGTTGTGGGGGTGCTTTGCTGCAGGAGGGACTGGTGCACTTCACAAAATAGATTGCATCATGAGAAAGGAAAATTATATGGATATATTGAAGCAACATCTCAAGACATCAGTAAAGCTTGGTCGCAAATGGGTCTGCCAAATGGACAATTACCCCAAGCATACTTCCAAAGTTATGGCAAAATGGTTTAAGGACAGCGAAATCAAGGTATTAGAGTGGCCATCACAAAGCCCTGACCTCAACCATATAGAATATTTGTTTGCAGAACTGAAAAAGCGTGTGCGAGCAAGGAGGCCTACAAACCTGACCAGTTCTGTCAGGAGGAATTGGCCAAAATTCACCCAAATTATTGTGGGAAGCTTGTGGAAGGCTACCCGAAACGTTTGACCCAAGATAAACAATTTAAAAGCAATGCTACCAAATACTAATTGAGTGTACGTAAACTACTGAACCACTGGGAATGTAATGAAAGTACTAACAGCTGAAATAAATAATTCTCTCTACTATTATTCTGACATTTCACATTCTTAAAATAAAGTGGTGATCCTAACTGGCCTAAAACAGGGAATATTTACTAGGATTAAATGCCAGGAATTGTGAAAAACTGAGTTTACATGTATTTGGCTAAGGTGTATGTAAACTTTCGACTTCAACTGTATGAAGTGGTACATTAAATAGTATTGCACACATTTCTGCTAACAATGTTTGTTTGATTCCTTCTGTTAAATGAGATACTATGAAGTCTTGAAAGATCGCAAATGATGCCAGTCAGACTGCATTAGAGACAGTGAGTTGATACATTATTAAGGACTCACTAAGGTATGGTGTCATCTGGTCCTTGTGAAGTCCCAGGAGGAGATAGTGCTGCTCTGCCCTTGAGCAAAGCACTTAACCTGCACAGCTTGTCCAGCTGTACAGACAGATCAGCTGTGCAGTCCACTCTGAATTAATGGAGGAATTACGGTTACAATTGACTGTAGTTATGTGATCTATTTCACTGCATTGAAGTCAATGACGTCATTCTCGAATAAAAGTAACCCGCATTACTGTCCATATTCAATATGTACTGAATGTTTTAACATCCCACCAATATTAGGTATATTCTATGCCATAATGTGTCTTAGGGTGTACAGTACATATACACATTCCATTCCATACCATACGTGTGAATACAATTAAATGACAAATGTTTAAACGCCACTGACATGGAACTAGTTGAAGTTCATATGTTGGAGTGAAGGAGGGAATGATCTTCAGTATTATATAGCTAATGCCACAGTGTTTAGTGGCAGGGCCCAGCATGCAGACAATGTAGTATCACCAAGGTTGATTTTTAGGAGTCTTAGTCTCCAGTGTATGGGCTACGGGGATGTTTGAACTGCTCACTGCTCCTTCTTCCCTGCTACTGTGAAGGTCAAAGCAAGGACTTGTCTCTCCCCGAGGGGACTGCTGTCTCTCTCTGCTGTCTTGTTCCTCCAAAAGTCTACACTGCCACCTGGGAATAACGACTAAGAATACATGCAAGCCCAAAGAAGGACATCCAGGCTTTTACGAATTAGGGTCCAAGAAACGCTTTCAGGATGTCTAACGCTGGTCCAAGACAACAATGAGGGAAATAGCATTGAGGTTGTCATGGAGACTGGCTGCAAAGACAGCTCGGGCTGCTTTCATAGCATATGTCTGACTTGACTTAGTGCATAGCAACAGATTTTCCTCAGTGCAGACCATTCCCCATTGAAGTTTTGTTCCTTTGAATGGCTAATATCAAAAGTAAATACATTGCTTTTCAATCACTTTATCTACAATCATCAATTATCTACACGCTTATCTACATTAGATAGCCATTTGTGCTGAATGCTTTTCCCTCAAGCACCAATAGGCACAGCACGTTCATGGTGTTCAGTTCTTCAAGTAACATTCAACAGAAAAGAAGTAGACAAGAGGAGCCCATTCAAATCAACATGAAGCCCAGGAGAAGAAAAGACCCCAAACATCATCAGCGACAGCTTCCCAAACCCTCGTCCACCTGATCAACGGTACAAGGTTAGTCTCCATTGACAGTACGTCTTATCATTCTGAGCACAATATGTATTCAACACTTTTAAAGATGACGTACTTCTGTATTGTGTTTCTTCTAGATTGCAGAGGCGGCCTCAGCCTGTTCGGTTCAATGACATATTTCAGCTCTTTGAATGGGAGGGCTGAGTGTGCGTCATGTTAAGGCATTAGTATGCAATGAAGTTGCTGGTGTGGTAGGACTTGTTTTGGAGGCGCTCTCCTGCAGCCAAAGCAATGTCAGGGAGGCACTTATTCATCCAAGGGCAAACAACGCCAGAACGCAATGCCAATTCTCATTACATTTAGCGACACAGACCAATTTCACTGTCATCCTTAAACCAATGGACCATTTCTCTCTGCATCGATCCATGCACTTTAATCCCAGTCAAATGCTGAGTGTTATGGGCTTGGAAAGAAAAGGACAGAGAGCAAAGCAGAGGGGGACTGCAGCTTTCCGAGACACCAATCTTAGCATGCCCAAAGTGGTGGAGCTCACGTATAATACATTGATGAGCCGAACCCCTCTCGCGCTTTCTCTCTCTCTCTCCATTGCCACAGAGCAGAGCACCATGGTCCTTGGCAGGTCTGCGTTGCCATGGAAACCCTCACATTGCAGCAGGCTGGCTAGAGAGCGCTGGTTGAAAAGGAGAGCACTACAGAGGGAGACGGAGAGGGGGAGAGGGAGAGGGAGAGGGAATCGCTGCAGTGATGGGGAGGGACGAGGGAAGAGGGGGGAAGAGAAGGAGGGGGTGGGTACAGCCGGCGAGATTGGTTCTCCAATGCATTACCCCCACTAGTCGCTCCCCTCTCCCTCCCCTCAAATCTTATCATTTACATCGGTTGGGGCGCGCAAGGCCCAATCCTGCTCTGCAGTCTGGACACGTTGTATCTTAACTTCAGACTGCATTCAATTATTAATCTGCTTCACCAGACAGCAATTACTGTTCAAGCTACCTGCAGCGCATATAGCAAAACCATCCCCATGAAACAATACATCAACGCATAGAGATAGAGGGGAACATACTAAGAATTCTACTAGAATTCTGTTTCACGTCCAGGTGCTTCACTTGAGGGCCTCATTGTCCCAGCTGTGACTTGACCTGGTGACCCTATGGCTAATCCACTGAACACTAATGACCGTGTGCACAATGTGGAGGAAGACACAAGCACCAGAATGGTTTGTTGCTGGAGGACAACGACTGCTCTCCTCAAGTGGATCAAATAGAAACGGACAAATAACCAGTCATGGTTAAATCTGTTAGCCCGTGAGACAGCAAAGGTGGGCAGTGGTGGTGTAAGAGACACCCACAGAACAGGAGTCAATGTTCTGCTGTTGACCTGTTGTGTAACCCACTAGCTAGGAGCCAAGTTATCTGCAGCACCATACCTGAGGCAGATCCCTAACACACACACACACAGACACACATTGCACGTGTCTGTGAGACGTGCAATGTGTGAATACATAGAAATATCGCATAAGATCCAACATCAAAGTTCTATTCTCTCCATACCAGAGCTACAAAATTGCAGCTGTTGTCTTTGAGATACTCTCTGAGCAGCAAGAACGAAAAAATAATTCTGATTAGAATTTCCATGCAAGTTTTTTAGTTATTCAGGAACAAAATTGTTTAAATTGGTTTTTTTTAAACATAAACATAATTTAATTTTTTAATGTTTTATGGATATTCAACAATATTTTGTTCACAACGCGTAATTTACTCACAACATCAAACCAACCAAATGCAACCTTCAAAAATACAATAATGTGTCTGAAAAGAGAGGGAAAAGCGGCTCTACCACAGCCTTGCAGTGAGTAAGTGATGCATACATGTAGTGTAGTGGGAGGAAAGTACAGACATTGAGTCGGATAGCACAAGAGGTGTCTCTGAACTCATTAGAAAACAGGACCACACTCCAGTGCAGAGTGAGAGCAGGCAGAGAGGCAACCCACTGAATCTGTGTCCGGTAACCAGGGAAGAACCACTGTACCACAGCGCTATCTGCCTGTGGAGCCAGAGTACTGCAGGACTGCAGCAGAATCAATAGTTAATGGTAGCATTGAGGATAAATGAACTACACTGAACAAAGATATAAACGCAACATTCAACAATTTCAAAGATTTGACTGAGTTACAGTTCATATAAGGAAATCAGTTAATTTAAATAAATTCCTTAGGCCCTAATCTATGTATTTCATATGACTGGGAATACAGATATGCATCTGTTGGTAACAGATAACTTAAAACAAAAGGTAGGGGCGTGGATCAGAAAACCAGTCAGTATCTGGTGTGACCAACATTTGCCTCATGCAGAGCGACACATCTTCTTCGCATAGAGTTGATCAGGCGGTTAATTGTGGCCTGTGGAATGTTGTCCCACTCAATGGCTGTGCGAAGTAGCTGGATATTGGCGTGAACTGGAGCATGCTGTTGTACATGTTGATCCAGAGCATCCCAAACATGCTTAATGGGTGACATGCCTGGTGAGTATATAGGCCAAGGAAGAACTGGGACATTTTCAGCTTCCAGGAATTGTGTACATACCCTTGCAACATGGGGCCATGCAATATCATGCTGAAACATGAGATGATGGCAGCGGATGAATGCCACGACAATGGGCCTCAGGATCTAGTCACGGTATCTCTGTGCATCAAATTGCCATTGATAAAAGGCAACTGTGTTCATCTTCCTTAATTTACACCTTCCCATACCATAACCCCACCGCCACTATGGGGCACTCTGTTCACAATGTTGACATCAGCAAACCGCTTGCCCACATAACGCCATACAAGCCATCTGCCCGGTACAGTCGAAACAGTGAATCATCCGTGAAGGGCACACTTCTCCAGCGGCCATTGAAAGTGAGCATTTGCCCATTGAAGTCGGTTATAACTCCTAACTACAGTTATGTCAAGACCCTAGTGAGGACGACAAGCAAGCAGATGAGCTTCCCTGAGACGGTTTATAACAGTTTGTGCAGAAATTCTTCGGTTGTGCAAACCCAGTTTCATCAGCTGTCCGGGTGGCTTGTCTTAGATGATCCCGCATGTGAAGAAGCCAGATGTGGAGGTCCTGGGCTGGCGTGGTAACACATGGTGAGGCCGGTTGGACGTACTGCCAAATTCTCTAAAACAATGTTGAAGGCAGGTTATGGTAGAGAAATTAACATTCAATTCCCGCAGTTATCATGTCAATTGCACACTCCCTCAATACTTGCATTGTGTTGTGTGACAAAACAGCACATTTTAGAGTGGCTTTTTATTGTCCCCAGCACAAGGTGCACCCATGTAATGATCATGCTGTTTAATCAGCTTCTTGATATGCCATACCTGTCAGGTGGATGGATTATCTGGACAAAGGTGAAATGCTCACTAACAGGGATGTAAACAAAGTTGTGAACAGAATGAGAGAAATACGCTTTTTGTGAGTATGGAAAATTTCAGGGATATTTTATTTCAGCTCATGAAACCAACACTTTACATGTTGCGTTTATATTTTTGTTTCGTGTGAATAGAGGCACAAGTCTGTACACTCCAGTATGTGTTATCGTCTCGGCTTTATTAGATGATCAAATTTCCCCCCCAAAATCCAAATGACAGTACAGTAGCATAATAATTATTTGTTGAACTGCTTAATTGAATGATACTATTATTATTATTATTATAACTTCACAAAGCCAGATTACCACAAAAAAACAACAGACTAGTCATCATCATGCCTGTTTTTCTTCACCTTTTTCTTCCTTTTTCCAGAATCTTCAACTTCACCATAGGAACTGTCCATTGGTTCAACTTTAACTTCCACCTCTTTTTTAATTATATTAAAAGATGAATATACAGTGTCCTCCACCTCTCCCCTGTCCTTATCCTTCTTTTTCTTCTTCTTCTTCCTCTTCTCTTCTGAGAGCTCAGCTTCCTGCCCAGGAAGTTTATATGGCTCCTCTGGGCTGTGAGTCATCTCTAGCAGCTCCTGCTTCACCCTGACCCCCTCCTCCATCTTTATAAGTTTGTCTTTCTTCTTTTTCTTCTTGCTCTTCCTCTCCTCCCCCGGGTCCAGTGTGACCCTGAGAGGCGTCTCTGGTGTAGACGGCAGCGGAGTATCCGGTGTATCCTCCATCAGTCTGGAGAGGGTGGGGGTCCTGCTTCCGAAAGGCTGGAAGCGCTGGCGGAGCCCTGGGGGCACAGTGGGGGCTGGGGTGGCTGGGATGGCAATGGGGGTCTGGTTGGTGCTGCAGTCACCGTAGCTCTCACAGATGTTGAGGAGCCCGCTGAAGGCCGGGGCACAGACCATCAAGTCGAGCGTCTGGGGTTGACTGGTGAGGAGATGGAGGTCCGCAGCACCAGAGGGCCCACCCAGCACGCTGTAGATCTGCCTGATGTTCCCACCACTACACGACTGCTGGGCAGGGGCCTGCATGGTTTGCAGCCCAGACAGAGGCATCTTCAGACTGCTGAAACTGTGGGGGAGAGAGAGATTACAGTATGTTAAGAGGTTACGCACACCAGATATAGACCATGTGGGTGTAAAGCAATGGAAGTGGATGGTGTCTCACTTCTAATAACTGAGAAATTGAGGACTTTGTTAGATATCTCTGTCTGTTATTAGAAGTGAATCATGACACTTCTATGATAATTCATATAAATGGAAAGAAGGATAGCCTACCTGTCCGGGTTGAAACTGCTGGGAGCTTTGATGAGCCATAATTCTATGTTGTCCTCACAAACCCTTTCGATGAGGGTACTGGCACAGGGTTTATGGGCAAATGCCACAAAATCAGCTGGACACTGATACCTTGAAGCTGAAGGGATAAACATATTGTTATTAGCTAGATAGATAGCTAGCGAAGTGAACGTAATCTGTGTGTTTGTTTTGGAATTCGCCATATAATACACAATGCTGTCTGCCCATTGCAGCATCCCTCATTTTGATTCCTAACAGGATTTACTAGATACCTAGCAGACAGCTTTGATGGACTTGATTGTAGTGGCTAACATTAGCTAGATAGCTAGCTAACGTTATTTAAGCTAGAAAAAAACTTACCCTGCTTTCTCCGTTTTTGCGGAACCTCCTCGGTGTCACTTGCCTCATCACTTGACGAAGATACATCGTTTGACATGACCTCTGTGTACTGCTAAAATGTGAAATGTAACTTAGTCCAACTAAATGCGCATGGGTGCAAGAACATGTGTTGTTAAAAAAAAGTAACCTTTGACCTGGATACACTAGCTAGCTCGGTTCGCGAGGATCTGGGCTGCGTGAGTTGCGCATGTCGGTTCCTTTGTAAATATATATTATTTTACATACAGTGTTTATTAATATCCATATGATAACTTTTCGTAAACATTGGTCTGTGTGCAGTCTATATTCGCATTTTAGACGCAACTGATGCTATTCACAAGGCACGTACTCACGAAGGCCCTCGCAGAACGAAAACAATACATCCCAGAATGCATCATTATCACGGAGTTGTGTAAGTTCCAGCAAAGACAGTCTTCTAGTAGAAACACTTCATGGGCGCAGGCGACCGAAAGGGGGTAAACACAATTTGTTTGTGTGTTTATTACAAAAAAAGTGTATCCTATATATTTTGGGGGGTATTTGAGGAGTAACAGAAGCGGCGATTGTTCCTGAACTATTGAAAGCTAAATCTGTATAACCTGGACCTCAGAAAGCCAGAAAGATAAGAGGGCCTATCAAATATGTCCTCCTCCCAGTCGTCTTCAAGGCGGCAGTGGTGCTGTTACCTTTGCGATTTGCCTAAGATGCCATGGGCTATGATCTGGGACTTTAGCGAGACTGTCTGCCGAGGCTGTGTGAATTATGAAGGGGCAGACCGTATTGAATTCCTCATAGAGACGGCCAGGCATTTGAAAATAACTCATGGTATGCAGGGTGACAGGTCCCCGGGTCCACAGCCCACCAAACATGGCCCAGGTGGAAGAGATGGACCTATGGAGGGTGGTAGGCCACCTCCTGAACGCTTTGAAAGGGGTAGAGGGGACTACGGAGCCCCAGCACGGCTCCCCAACGGTCTGCACAGAATCGATGATGGGGGCCCACAACAAGATGTCAGTGGACAGAGCCCTAACAACGCCAGACGACCCATGGTGTGTACCGTTCCACCCAATTTAATGACACAAGGCCTTGTGGGGGCTCCGCACGGGTTGCTAGCAGCTGTGCCCGGTTTAAATACCAGAGTCGGGGGAACCCCCCTCACCCTCTCTGCCCCCATGCTGAACGAGATCACCAAGAGGCAGCTGAGCATGGGCATGGGTGTGGCCTCCTTCCTGAGCCCTGAGTTTGAGAAGGAGCTGAGGGAGAAGCAGAGGAACGCAGAGGCTCTGGCCGAGCTGTCAGAGAGTGTACGGAACCGAGCAGATGACTGGGCCGGCCGACCCAAGGCTGTACGAGGGGCCCTGCTCACCCTCTCCGGCTGCACCCCCTTCAACGTGCGCTTCAAGAAGGACCACAGCCTGGTGGGGCGGATCTTTGCCTTCGATGCCAAGCTGACGCTGGACTTTGAGCTGAAAATCTTTGCAGAGTACCCTTGCGGCTCGGGGTATATGTTCTCCAGCTTGGCGGCGCTGGTCAAGCAGATGTTCCACGACAGCCAGAAAGACTCTGGGAACAAGGTGATCAACTTGGGCCTGAAGTATGTGGAGTACGAGAAAAGGCATGGCGCGGGGGACTGGCGACTGCTCTCTGAGCTACTGAGTGATTCGGTACGAGCCTTTAAGGACACCCCCGGCCCTGACGTTCTCCCCCAGCCCTACCTGGACACCAGCTGCTCCATGCTGCCCACAGCGCTGTGTCACATGGCCCGCTCGGCACCACCAGCCCGCCTGCGCCGGAGGAAGGCTTCCCCAGAGCTCCAGGGTGGAGAGGTAGTGACCACAGAAGAGCAGCTCCGGCAGCACTGGCCAATGGGGATGTACCCGGGCATGGCTATCCACCTAGCTGCCTCCTCCCTACCCAGCACTAGCCAGCCACCTCCTCACCAGGAGGGCTCGGCCTCCCACTCCCACAGCAGCGACCCCTCCCCCATCACAGCACTGATGAACGTGGCTGACAACGCGGGTGCAGCCGCTGGTCAGTCACCCAGAGAAGCCCCTAGCAGCAGCAGCAGCAGTAGTGGTGGTGGAGGCCTGGGCCACTCCTCCTTGGCAGTGAGACAAAGCAGCAGCAGCCCCATGGCAGCCTGCCCTGCAGGGCAGCAGCGCCACCTGGCCTCCAGGAACGGGGAACCCCAGGGAGCTAGCAACTCTACAGGGGGCACCACGGCAGCTCTCCCCCTGGCTGGGGCCTCGGACCAGGGAGCAGGGGACCCCTCCGGCTCCTCTGGTCCCCCTCTCTGCTGCACCATCTGCCATGAGCGCTTGGAGGATACTCACTTTGTCCAGTGCCCGTCTGTTGCGGCCCATAAATTCTGCTTCCCTTGCACCAGAGACTTTATCCGGAGCCAGGGGGCCGGCAGCGAGATGTTTTGCCCCAGTGGAGAGAGGTGTCCCCTGGTAGGCTCCAACGTGCCCTGGGCCTTCATGCAGGGAGAGGTCACTACCATCCTGGCTGGAGACGTCAAGGTGAAGAAGGAGCGCGACCCCTAAATCCTCTGGGACACCTGACTGTAAGATGCAATTTCACTACATCTTGATTTCCTTTGAATTTGTTGTCTTTAGGCCAAAGTATTCTCTATGTAGCTAGGCCATAGGCTAATTTAGTGTTTGTGACGTGCTTTATGATAGAGTATAATATATGATATGTAGTATAATTGTCACCGAATATGATTAGCCACCGAATATGGTTAATCTGTTTGTTTATGTGATGTTTGTCTGGACAGAAGGCTGTTGATGCCTGAGTGGAGCAGCAGCCTGGTGCCTGCAGATAACGACAATCTCAACAGGTTCTCGCCACTTCACAGCCAATCACCACGACAATCCACCAGGTTTCCCCACCCCACAGCCAATCACCACGGCAATCCACCAGGTTTTCCCCACCTCACAGCTAACCAACATGACAATCCACCAGATTCTCCCCACCTCGCAGCCAATCATCATACACCTCTACCTCCATGGGGCAGGCCTTACACTACCACACCACTGTCTGGTTGGATAGAGGGTGACCATACCCCCAGCCCTTGCTCACCTCTAATACCTAATTCACCCCTTTGTCCCTCAAACATCAACTTATTAGTATTAGTCACTGACTTTATAAACCAGTGGACCATGGTTGGGAAGTATGCACTTCATCTAGGGCTTCCGAGTGGCGCAGCGGTCTAAGGCACTGCATCTCAGTGCTAGAGGCGTCACTACAAACCCTGGTTCGATTCCAGGCTGTATCACAACCGGCCGATTGGGAGTCCCATAGGGCGGCGCACAATTGGCCCAGCGTCGTCCGGGTTTGGCCAGGGTAGGCCGTCATTGTAAAATAAGAATTTGTTCTTAACTGACTTGCCTAGTTAAATAAAGGTTAAATCAAATAAATCTGTCCTGTTTATAGTTGATTTTAGGTCTGTTTTCTGTTTCGTGGAACATCTTTCTAATAGATCTCTGAGTGGCATTGAGAAAGACTGATGACTTCCCTAAACCTTCCAGCAACGTATAGACTTGGACTGTTCCTCTTGTGACCGTTTTTTGGGAGTTTGTTTTGCGTCACATTTGCCCTTTATGTAAAACTGACTTTTTACTGTTACGGAGCTATTTGTTTGCTCTTTGCTGAAACCTCAAACCAGCAGTTAATGTATGTCGCCATCGATTTCTAAGACAGAAACGGGGACTTTCAGTGCTACGCGATACAATAAGATGGCTTTCACAGTGCCCAACAAAGATGCTTTATCCAGCATGTAAGAAGTGGGATGGATACCTCTCTATTTTATACTGAATGTAAGACGATCTCTCTCGATGGTAATAGATGTGCAATCTATAGTTTTGATACAATACTGCTTGTGTAGCCTATACACGTGCGTAGAAACCAAAGATAGATTCATGTTAAAGTAGATTTACAGTGCCTATAGAAATTCTACACCCCCTTGAACTTTCTTCACATTTTGTTGTGTTACAAAGTAGGATTGAAATAGATTTCATTGTAAAAATGGATCAACACAAAATAGTCCGTAATGTCAAAGTGAAAAGAACATTTTGAAAATGTTTTACAAATGAAATAACAAAAATAATTATTCACTGTTATTCAATGTTGCATAATTATTCAGCTCCTTTATTTAGGCGAGTCTAAATTAGTTCGGAAGCTTGACATAGGCAAAGACTGGGGAGGTTTTCAGGATGAAAAGAAACGGGATGGAGCTAAACCTGCTTGAGGAAAACCTGCTTCAGTCTGCTTGTACACCAGACACTGGGAGAGAAATTCACCTTTCAGAAGGACAATAACCTACAACACAAAGTCAAATCTAAACTGGAGTTGTTAACCAAGAAGACAGTGAATGTTCCTGAGTGGCCAATTTGCAGTTTTGACTTAAATCTGCTTGAAAATCTATGGCAAGACTTGAAAATGGCTGTCTAGCCATGATCCCAAACACCTTGACAGAGCTTGAAGAATTTTGAAAAGAATAATGGGCAAATATTCCACAATACATGTGTGCAAAGCTCTTTTGAGACTTACTCAAGAGACTCATAATCGCTGCCAAAGGTGATTCTAACATGCATTGACTCAGGGGGGTGAATACTTAACCAATCGAGGTATATTAGTGTTTGATTTTGAATTTGTCTTAAAAATAATAATAATAATAATGTACTTTGACATTATATTACAGTATTTTGTGTAGATTGTTGAAAAAAAAAAAGTGAATCCAACTGTGTAATGTAACAAAATGTGAAAACAAAGTTCAAGGGGGTTGTAGACTTTCTGTAATCTTACTATTTTTGTGTTAAATTACTTTATTTCAATATGTGCCAGGGAAATAGTGGGTGAAATGGTTCTTGTTATGATAGTTATAGGTTATCTGTTAACTGAAGTTGTAGAGGGTGTAGAGATTAAACTAATATTGTGTACTTTATGATGTTTAATTTAAAGGAATTTACTCTATGTAAAGTCAAAGGTTTTTTTTCTATATTGACTGAGATTCAAGTTTTTCACGTGATCCTCTTGATTATTTTTTAAAAAGTTCTATAAAATCCCTGTTTTATGCTCTGTTTTACCAATGAATTTAACTCTTTGAATTGTTTGAAAGATAATATATACATGTATATCAAAATACCTCTCTGTCAGGTTTTCCTTAACCTTTTATGTTCGTCACCAAAATTAATATATTAATTGAATTATCAATTTGCAAAGCTGGTGCCAATCAATACCTTACCATGTGCATGTGTAAATATGAAATTGAATGAGGACAAGACATCAAGCCATTGCTGATCACATTGGCATGAATGTATACTGTACACTAGTAGCTGTATCTGAAAGTGTATGTAGTACTAAAATTAGGCCTCTTAGTTATCTAAAATATGGTAAGTCAAATGTAGCCCTCACAACAAAAAATGAATTTCCTACAAAAGCACTATGTTCATCCAACTTTCCTCAAGTGATTGGGAGTCCCATAGGGCAGCGCACAATTGGCCCAGTGTTGGCCCGAGGTAGGCCGTCATTGTAAATAAGAATTTGTTCATAACTGACTTGCCTAGCTAAATTAAAAAATACATTTTAAAAAGGTGCATTTAATGACATCCTCTGTCTGAAAGCACTTGTAAAAAATATTTTTACAAATCATACAAAATAGGAGTATTTTGTATTTGGCCCCTAAATTAGTAAAGATTGATTGTCTTGCCTTTCTATTATTATGGTCCTGTCTGCCATGGACTCCTGTTGAGTTGCTTATCTCAACACAGTTCAAGGTTAAAGCTTGTATATTCCAACTCTATTTCTACTTGACACTAGCCTATTTCTGCCCTTATTTTTTTTGTTATTTAAAAAAAAGAATCCCTTAACTGACAAGGTAAAAAATCTGTCGTTCTGCCCCTGAACGAGGCAGTTAACGCACTGTTCCTAGGCTGTCATTGTAAATGAGAATTTGTTCTTAACGGACTTGTCTAGTTAAATAAAACCCTGAATGTCGGCTATAGGACTGGGTGTCCCTTTTTAATTGTTCATGCAACTTTCAGTTTCATTTCATATACAGTACTAGTCAAACGTTTGGACAGACCTGCTCATTCATGGTTTTTCCTTTATTTGACTATTTTCTACATTGTAGACTAATAGTGAAGACATCAAAACTGAAATAACACATGGAATCATGTAGTAACCAAAAAAGTGTTAAACAAATCAAAATATATTTGAGATTCTTCAAAGTAGTCACCCTTTGCCTTGACAGCTTTGCACACTTGGCATTCTTTCATTCAGCTTCATGGGGTAATCTCTTGGAATGCATTTCAATTAACAGGTGTGCCTTGTTAAAAGTTAATTTGTGGAATTTCTTTACTTCTTAATATGTTTGAGCCTATCAGTTGTGTTGTGAGGATAAGTTCATTAGAGTTACCATCCTCTCAACATCAACTGTTCAGAGGAGACTGGGTGAATCAGGCCTTCATGGTCAAATTGCTGCTCAAGGACACCAATAAGAAGAGACTTGCTAGGGCCAAGAAACAAGAGCAATGGACATTTGACCAGTGTAAATCTGTCCTTTGGTCTAAATTAGCAATTTTTGGTTCCAACCGCCATGTCTTTGTGAGACGCAGAGTAGTTGAACAGATGATCTCTGCATGTGTGGTTCCCACTGTGAAGCATGGAGGAGGAGATGAGATGGTGTGGGGGTGCTTTGCTGGTGACACTGTCTGTGATTTATTTAGAATTCTAGGCACACTTAGCTAGCATGGCTACCAGAGCATTCTGCAGTGATACGCCATCCCATCTGGTTTGCGCTTAGTAGGACTATCATTTGTTTTTCAACAGGACAATGACCCAAAACACACCTCCAGGCTGTGTAAGGGCTATTTGACCAAGAAGGAGAGTGATGGAGGGCGGCATCAGATTACCTGGTTTCCACCCAACCTCAACCCAATTGAGATGGTTTGGTATGAGTTGGACTGCAGCGTGAAGGAAAAGCAGCTAACAAGTGCTCAGCATATGTGGAAACTCCAAGACTGTTGGAAAAGCATTCCAGGTGATTACCTCATACAGCTGGTTGAGAGAATGCCAAGAGTGTGCAAAGCTGTCAAGGCAAAGGGGAGCTACTTTGAAAAATCTCAATTTTTGTACATTTATTTGTTTAACACTTTTTTTGGTTACTACATGATTCCATGTGTTCATAGTTTTGATGTCTTCACTAGTATTCTACAATTTAGAAAGCATTTTTTTTTTATAAAGAGAAACCCTTGAATGAGTAGGTGTGTCAACTTTTGACTGGTACTGTATATATTGTTTTTCTTCATTGGGTGTAAATGTCACTTTTGATTTGTTATTTTTCATGAAGCTTCTACGTAATTGACGACAAATTTGAAGCATAAATAAAATTAAAATATAAATACTGCCACGGTTTTATACTGTGTAGCAAAGGTACGCTCGATGTTCATTGTCTTGCTATGTCCAGTAGATGGCGGACTTTAACCTGTGCAGATCTTGACTTTAAAAATGTGTTGTGAACTACTGCCCACTTTTATTGTAGTCTACCAGGAGGGCACTTCATTTTCCAATGTTTAGATTTCCCTATATTGGAGGGAAATGGCACAGTTACCGGTTTATCAATTAGATGGCGTCGTATTTGACATCAGCCATAATTTCAATTTAGATAATAGGTTCTGTTATGTAATGATGGGAACCTTTGTTTCTCTATGTATTTTACTGTCGGCCTACACTTCTTAAAACCCACCCACATAAAGGTTAGCCTAATTGAAAAACGCCGCCTACCAAGATATTGTAGAGGGCGAATCTCAAGTCATATCTTCCCCCCACTAGAAAGCATATAGAATTCTCTGTCTTCCTCTATTAATGTCAACTCAGCTATTGTTAGCTAATTATTGAGGTGTTAATGAACGATCTACTGTCACATTGGCATTAGAAGCGGCCGACCTGCAGGAGGATGTAGGGATGTGTGTTGGGGGAATAGACCGTGTAAAGTCAAAGGATTAATGAGAAAGTAGTTCTGTCTACTCATTACTCAAATGCAGTACAGCCCGCACAGCATCTTCCTCCAAAACTCTCCATAATGCAGTAGAATCATTGGACGGGTTATCTATATCTATCGAAATAGCTGGCCTTCGATTCAAAACAATATAGCCTAGCTATTTATTTGGCCTTGGGAAACAATTAAATAAAATGTTGGCCCATGCCTAAATATACTTGTTCAAAGCAGTGCTCAAACTTGTTTCTTATAGCCGACTTTAATCATATACTTGGTCAGGAAATAATTGTCCTGTATAGCTTAATTACTATCATTACAGACCGCCATGTGACATCGGCTGATGTAAAAAGGGCTTTATAAATACGTTTGATTGATCTCATTGAATGTGTTAATCGACCTGACAACATTTTGCAAACGGGCGCAAATCGTTGGAAGTGTTAAGACCAATAGGCCTAATAGAGATCATGCATTCCTTAGTCCTCATGATCTTAATGTTGAATCAAAAATATGTATTAATGAACGAATTCGCTTGTATTAAAACTATTGATTAATTATGTTGTTTTTCATACGTTCAATTATTTTTTTAAACCAAACTGTCCCGGAGTAAGCTATTTCTGCCTATTGCGCTAAACACGACGTGTCCTTCCTGCGTGTTTCCTTGGCACTTTTCTCAGCTAATCCTGTCGACCACCTATGCGCATCAATTACAGCTCCATTCATTGGCAATTAGGAAATGCATTGACATTCAGATTTGACTGTCTGCGCCTGACAACGAGATGTGTATTCTGAATCAGGCCAAGGATAGGCCTACACACATTGGATTAGGGCTACATTATTTATTGTTTTTCGTTATTTTGGTTTGCCAATATTTTCATCACTTAATTTTACCTTCAAATGTAACCCTCTTATTGCAGACAACAGCCTGTATTGCACATGAATAATTCAATGTTTCGTTCATTGTAATGTTCAATTGGACTTAAACTGCGCAGGCCTACAACGAGGAAGAGCATAGGCTACGGGAGTGCTTCTGAGAAGTCAATTTCCCCAGCAACTAATCATTCTCCATATATTAACAGCTCTCCCACTGGTCATTCACCTCGGGCTCCCCTAATCAGACCTCCCACTGATGAATTTAACCCGTGAGAAGGTTATACCCTCTGACTACATCAAGACCTCATCCAGGCCTGGAATAATCCTTTGAGTTGTCGTCTTCATTTCAGATCTTGACCTATTGAGCTGATCTTTTCAATGGTCAAGTGTATTAAAATGAGAGACAAATAAAATAATTTAATTTCCATTGAGCTACAGATTGACTTCAATTGGCGACTCAGAAGACGACTCAGCTTGAAGCAACACTTTATAAATTCATATTCTAATAATTGAAAGCCATACATTTAGTTTTGATTTTATAATTGTGGTGTAAAATAAATTATGAAAATAGCCTACAATCAGACACATCCAGTGAGGTTTAAGCAGCAGTTTGTCGTCAAGAAGTGGAGGATGCATGCTGCAATTGAGATGGATGTGTCTGTCCCGGGCCAATATACACCCTCACCAGGGGGCAAGAGAGGTCTTTTTACGATATTCAAATAGCCTTGGACGATATTCAAATGCCCTTATGGGGCGGGACCTTACCTGCGTTTTTAAGAAGGCACGTCCAACTTTTACTGTACTTGCCCATAGCACATTGACTCACACGGATCGGGGGTTGCACCGGAGCATTCTGCGGACTTCATACGGATCTAGCGTTCCCCAAAAAGAACGTCAGCTTAATATAAATAACCTGTTACTCTTGATTATGAAACGATGGATGATTGATAAATCAACGAATAAATATTGACATTTAACTGAAGACCTACTCATAGACCGAAGAAGCATTGTTTTTTTTGTTTTTTTATTCTAGCCTTCTATCTAGTCAGTGGAACTCTTTCGTTATCTTGGATTTAAATTGTACTATTTTTGCCGGTGTCTTGAATTTTTCGCTTGACTCAAAGCGATTATAAAGTCAAACAAGGTTTTTCAGTCTCATTCGCTCAAATATAGTTTCTTACTATAAAAAGTTGTATTTGGGATGTTGAGCTCGGTGAAGATGGAGTCTCATGAACTGCCAGAGTGGAATGCCTTCTACAGCGAAGCCAGTGAGGTAAAAAAAAAAAATCTATATAAGTTTACCATATGGGCTATGTGTGTGTGGATGCTGGATATATGTTTATTTAAAGTTTATTCTAGAGTTTCTTAAAAGTTATTGAATCGAAAGCTCAGTATTTTACGAACACAACTGGCTTTATTTTTATATTTTTCAATCCATTTTCACGTGTGGCTGCAATTTCTTATCTTTAATATAGTAATGTTAGAATTTTACAATTCAACATACAACACTGATGTGATATACTTTGGCTCAATTTGTCTATTGTGTGACCTGTTGAAATTGTAAATGTGACATTTAGAAGCCTGTTTACATAAAATCTATCATCTTTTTTTTTGCAATTCCCTAGTCTGTTTACTAACACGTATTGGCCAAACTATTTAAATATGCAAATTATGAATGTTAAAGCATCTCGGAAATTAAATTAGCAGTTAATTTTGTACCTCCGAAAGTTTAAATAAGCTATACATTTCCTCAAGAAATTCGCGATGAAATGAAAGGCAACTGAAATCCTGTCTTTAATCAACATTATATGCTCTCAAATAAATATTAGGTTACATAGATGATTGTGTATTTTACGGCACTGTGATCCTTTTTTTACGCGTATTATATCACCGATAGCCTATGGTCAGATATTTTGGAACGTTTCATTAAAAGTTTGTTTTATTTGATGTGGTTTTGTAGTACTTAGTAATAGGATAACTACGAAATGAAAGGGAACGAATCCAGGACGCGCATTTTCAGTTTATTATTTTGAGTCGTATTTTTTTCTCTCCCCATTTTCAGGTTTATCAATGCTTTGTGAAATCAATGCCCCTTTCTCAGCAGTTGTATCATTGTCCGTTTATGCTTTCCATTAGTACAGGCTTTTGGACACAAAAATACAATTACATTATTTGTTGTCTAAACCTATATATCTATATATTTTTGTTTCCAAATGACTAAATCAACTCTTTTCTGTTTTGTTTTCAGATGTATTCCTCTCCCAGTGTCATGAATTCAATGAGCTCAATGAGCACCATCAACAGCTACATCAACCTGAACCCAGCTTGTTCTCCAGCCACCATGAACATGGGCTATGGCAGCTCTGGGCTCAACAGTCAACTGGCCTCCATGGGCGGAGGGGCCAACCATATGAACATGTCCCCGGTGACTTCATCCCTCAACCCCAACTCTCTCTCCCAGCTGGGCTCCCCAGCCCCTTCCCTGGGCTCCCTCTCCCACTATCAGAACATGGGCCAGCCCATGAGCCAGTTGAGCTACCCCTCTCCCACCTCCCTCAACCGGGCCAAGGAGGTGCCCAAGCCATACCGCCGCTCACTGACCCACGCCAAGCCACCATACTCCTATATCTCCCTCATCACCATGGCCATCCAGCAATCCGGCAGCAAGATGCTCACCCTCAACGAGATCTACCAGTGGATCATGGACCTGTTCCCCTACTACCGCGAGAACCAACAGCGCTGGCAGAACTCCATCCGCCACTCGCTGTCCTTCAACGACTGCTTCGTCAAGGTGGCCCGCTCGCCCGACAAGCCCGGCAAGGGCTCCTACTGGGCCCTGCACCCCAACTCAGGCAACATGTTTGAGAACGGCTGCTACCTGCGCCGCCAGAAGCGCTTCAAGATCGATCAAGAGAAGGCTGCGAAGAAGTCTGGCAAGGCCCAGGAGGGAGGCTCGGGGAAGGGGAGCCATGGAGACAGCCTGATGGAGGAGCACAGCCCAGCGGGGGGCTCGGAGGGGGCTGACTCGGCCCACTCTGACAACTCCCACCCTGGTTCCTCCTCAGAGGAGCAGCAGCAGAGGAGCATGGTCCAGCTGGACTGCGCCCCACAGCCCCAGTCCCACGTCCAGAGCACCCCGGTGGAAATCCCCTCCTCCGTGCCCTCCTCCATCTCCCCCTCCGTCCCTCTCCTCCACTCCCAGATCATGGGAGGCAGCCCCCACCTCCTTCCCAGCACCATGCATAATCTGGACCTGCAGAATGACCCTCTCAAGGCCATGGATCCCCACTACAACTTCAATCACCCCTTCTCCATCACCAACCTCATGTCCAATGAGCAGAAGATGGATCTGAAGACGTACCAGGACCAGGTGATGGCCTACAATTGCTACGCCTCCTCCTCTCCGATAGCAGCCAAGCAGATCTACGACAGCGCGGGACCCTCGGCCATGGACTCTGGGGCCTACTACCAAACCCTCTACAGCCGGTCGGTCCTCAATGCCTCCTAACATGGAGGCCTTCTGGACCACAGCCAAGTGGTGCTGACAAGGACTTTTAGCAGCCTTGAAATCCCAAAATGTAAGATGGCTGCCATTGAAGGGCTACTCAATAGGGACCAAAGAACATTTAGCAGTGCTGATACACAGTTCAAAAGGGGAACCCTGCAGTTACATGAAGTCGAAGACAAAGGTAAAACCCAGTGCTGGATTGACACCTATTCATCAGAAGGTCTTTAAAACTGATACATTCATAAATTCACACAGAAGTCATGTCTCCCCTTTGCCATTGTTTTGCTTTTCTCTTTTTTTTTTGACTACTTCAAACTGGGTTTTGGTTTGTTCAACAGACAAGCAGGACTACTTGTGTACTTGGGTTGTACACATTGTAAATAGATGGAGTGGGGGAAAGGAGTTGTGCATTTATTTATGAAGGGAAGAAAATTAATATATCTTGTACAGTGCTGTATTGACAAGTTACAAAACAAATGTGACATGAAACAATTTGAGGGATTGTGGGAGTGAGAAAAGGTTCAGGTTACTGCTTCGAGGCAGTTGTTACTGCATTACAGGGAATTCTTGTTGTGTTTTACAACATATTGCTTCATTCCCATTTTTAATATGCTGTTTTAATCTCTTCAAATACCCATCCATAAACACAAATGTAGCTGCCACGGTTAATTTTTTACAAGAGGTGGAAGGCTGTTGTTTTTACTGATAAGAGAGCCATTTCTTGTATTCTTTTACCAGGTATCCTTTTAAAGAAAAAAGATGGCGTCTGTTTAAAAATGGACGAAACTGTGGTAAATCTAATTTCAGCTTTGTTTGTCTGTTTTTTAAAACATTTTCAGAGACTCCTTTTATTATCAATAATGAGAGCCTGCTGTTCCCCAGCTCTTCATGGCATAGGATATTTTGGAATTGCTTCACATTATATTACACAACATACCAAGGGTTAGGAGGGAGAGGAGCTATGGTATGTCCGTTACTAAGATAGGAGTTGAATGGAAATGCACTAATAGGACCATTTACATACAGTACTTTGCACGAGATTTCCCACCATTTTACACAGCTGGGGAGGCCCAGTGTGTGTTACAACAATGGTATATAATAACCCCCTTTTTTTTAACTGCAAATGGCAAACTAGAATTGGATCACTGTAACAATGTCAATGCAACATAGAGCTTTATGTCGCAACCCTCATCCTCAAAGTGCCTTTCAATGTGTTTTGATAATGGAGGACCGATAACTGAATTTTCACTGAAGGAACACTTTTCCAAAGATAAACCATGAGTTTCAGGTCAGAAATGCTGTTTTTTTTATTTCTTGTATTTTAGTTTCAAAAATACTATTTAAACAATTTTGCTTTTCAGACTTATATATTGTATATATTGTCAGGTTGTTGTTTATGGTTTGAATGTTGTGATTTGAACTATTCATGTTTTTCTTATTAAAAAGCTAAACTTTGGGGGAGAAACACGATTGTTGCCTGTTCCGTTGAAATAAATATATACATGAAATTATCTATAGACTTGATGAAATGGGTGTATATGTTATTTGACAAAATCCTTATATGTCATTTCCATGTTCATTTTGTTTATATTTACAATTGGATGGTAACACAGAGGCTCTGTGATGTAGGTCTTGCTGCAGGATGGACAGGTTCAGCTGAATTGTATAGGGTTGTTGAAACAGCTCCCTACCAAATGACTCTTGTATGTGACTTTTGGGTGGGTTAGACTAAACAGTGTTGAACTCACGCTGGCCCTCTGGCCCCAACACAAACTGGGCCAGGCTTCTAGACACTACTTTACTGTGATGGCCAGTGAATCATCTCACAGTGTTTTAATTGGGATCGGGTGCCTTCACATTTGAACAAAAAGTATAATTCTAGTCATTAAAAATACTCTAACTGCAGTTTGCTCTGTCCTGCTGTTTCAGGACATCCTAGTTTTACTGCAAATACTCCTAACTCATGAACTTCCCTCTATGTATTTGGACAGTGAAGCAATTTTTTTTTTTTAAATTAGTCTCTATATTTCAGCATTTTAGATTTGAGATAGAACGTTTCGTGTTAGGTGACAGTACAGTATGTCAGCTTTTAATTGAAGGTATTTTCATACTTATCTGTTTTACAAGATAGAAATGAAAGCGTTTTAGTGTACGTTTAGTATTTGGTCCCATATTCATTGCACACAATGACTGCATCAAGCTTGTGAGATGCGTTTGCAGTTTGTTTTGGTTGTGTATCGGATTATGTTTTGCCCAATTAATAACATGGGAGTCAATGAGATGTAGATGTTAAAAATGATACTAACCATTCAAGCTAGAAACACCAAAACAACTTCAGGAAGATAGAATCACTTCATGGATTCATATTATTATATTAGATTTGCAACTTCAAAACATCGAGTCTAGTGTAAATTATGTTGCTTCTGTTCAGATTTTTTAAATATTATTTATAATTTAGAAATGACAACCATTAAATATTTGCATAATTAACATGGGAGTCAAGGGTGACCATGAGAGCTAGATATTCAAAGTGCCACTGCTTTCTTAACCATTCATGCTAGAAACACCAAACCAACTTTGGGATGATTGAAACACCACGACATGACTTAATTACAGTAAACCTTAACATTTGCATACATGGAAAGTATTTTACAATGATTACACATCACACCATATTAAAGTGGCAAATAGCCTACGTATAATGATACTGAAGATAGGTCATGTACTGTAAGATAAGACACTCAACAGAACAGACTATTCCGACTTACAATAAACCTAGACTTTATTCGATTATATGAATTTGCTTGAGTTTGCATTGGTTGGACAAATTCCAGAAAGGTTGGAATTGAGAATAAGATGATACATACATAAATACATGTTTTTTCTTAGAAACGACATTCCTTCAAGTGACCAGTCTTTGTGATGTAGCTCTTTAGTTCTTTAAAAAGTATCATTCATGTTATGTATCAGTCAACTGAGCTCTTTGTCATTGTCTGTGTCGTTCATGGATAGGTTATAATGGCATGTTATTCACTTTTTACAAGAAGAAGTCATCCAGGCAGAGGAGAACTTTATGTTGAGTTTTAGTAGAGACCAGCATTCCATTGACAGTAGGACAGCCTTCCACAGCCTTCTTGCTCAACACTGCTCTGTGTTTCCGGAGTTGTCACGTAGGGGTGCAAAACCATTCTCCAGTGTCACGTCGCACTGAGGGAGTCTTTGAAGCTGACCGTAGATCCCACAAAAACACACACACACACACACACACACACACACACACACACACACACACACACACACACACACACACACACACACACACACACACACACACACACACACACACACACACACACACACACACACACACACACACACACACACACACACACACACACACACACACACACACACACACACACACACACACACACACACACACACACACACACACACACACACACACACACACTGGCCTGAATCTTTTAATAGGAATCTATGGCCGTTCGTCACCTTCCACACAACATGGTGCAGTTGGTTTGATAAGATAGGCCAGTATTTAGCTGATATGGTAGCCACAGCTACACAAATGTGCATTGGGAACAAGGGACAGAGTCCTGCCCAGTTATGACTAACCTGGGACAAAATGTCACCCCCATATATTAGCTGTGATTTGTCTTGTACTCTGTTGTGAACCATGATAACCCCATTCAAACACTTCTCAGATAGTTGTATGAACAGAGCACTATTGATGATCAGAATCAGTTCACTTTTGACAACAGCATAATGAGACAAAAATGTTAGCCACAATTTGAGACATTTTTGCCAATTCAACCAACTACAGTCATGTCGCTGAAGTAAGATGAAATAGCAAGTCCATTATTTTGACCCAATCCAGTTTAACCCAGAGGGTCTAGTTTTGCAAAGTATCTCAAAATGTCCTCCTCAAGAGCAACTCCACTGTCGTTTCTCTTGTTTAACGTTTCGCCTAAGGCACAGGAACAGGTGACAGCAATTTGTGCTCTTGTCAGGAGCGCACAGGGGGAAAACACAATGCAACACTTTTTGGATGTTCTGTGCGCTGACAGAAAGAACACATTAATAATGGCTTCCGGCGAGCAGGTTGATTGTTCGGGAACATGGGTGGATATACGACAAGGACACTGATAGAAAAGATGTATTGTTCATCCAGACCACGTATCTAATGAACTATTATTTTCCCCCTCAATTAAATTGTTGCTTAATGCACTTTGGATTTCCTGGCTTGTCAGCCATCATTCATCATTTGGGAAGTTAAAAGCTGTCATAGAAGACGGTTAATGTCGGATACGTATAGCCTGGCTGTGTTTTTCTCTAGTCGTATGTACAGGTAACTGCCAAAATAAAGGAAACACCAACATAGAGTCTCTAAATAGGTAGTTGGGCCAGAATAGCTTTAATGCAGCTCGGCATATATTCTACAAGTCTCTGGAACTCTTTTGGAGGGATGCAACAACATTCTTCCCAAAGAAATTACATACATTGGTGTTTTGTTGATGGTGGTGGAAAACGCTGTCGCAGTCGCCTCTCCAGAATCTCCCATAAGTGTTCAATTTGGTCGCGATCTGGTGACTGAGACGGCCACGGCATATGGTTTACATCGTTTTCAGACCATTCAGTGACCACTCGTGCCCTGAGGATGGGTGCATTATCATCCCATTGGGGCATAGCCATGGAGGCCAAAATAATGTCCGGCCCAGACTTATGATACATAACCCTAAGCATGAAGGGATGTTAATTGCTTATTTAACTCAGGAACCACACCTGTGTGGAAGTGCCTGCTTTTCAATATACTTTTGTATCCCTCGTTGACTGAAGTGTTTCCTTTATTTTTGGCATTCACCTGTAGATGTGACATAAAACGAGAGGGATGGGTGGCTCCTGGCTCATCCCTTGAAGATGTACTATGTAAATGAGAGCTGCATCCTGGATGCAACACTGCATCCTGTTGGATCGTATGTTGACATTTCCCAAGCAGTGAAAGAAAAGATAGAACATGCTGAGGCCTACAGTTCAACCCTCAGGCTATATACTCTCATGTTGGATTGTTGGAGGAAAAAATTGTGGAATAATGGAAGACTTGTTGCGCAGGTGGGATGACTGCACTTTTAAATGTAGCTGCCCTTTGAAGCATATACTGAAATATTACCAATTTGAGCCCTGTGAAATATAAAATTGTGATAATACATGTTTTTAAGTTATAATAGATAGTATACATTCATCATTTAATCTCTTGTATGATAATTACATTAGATACGAGACTACAAAAACATGCCTTGTTATATATTTAATGTAGATAGTGTACATAAGGTATTGTGTTTATATCGTTGTACACTCTTAGAAAAAATGGGTTCCAAAAGGGTTCTCTGGCTGTCCCCATAGGAGCACCCTTTTTGGTCCCAGGTAGAACTCTTTTGGGTTCAATGTAGAACCCTCCGTGGAACGGGTTCTACATGGAACCCAAAAGGGTTCTACCTGGAAAAAGGGTTAATCAAAGGGTTCACCTATGGGGACAGCCGAAGAACCCTTTTAGGTTCTAGATAGAACCTTTTTTTCTAAGAGTGTAGTAACGGGACACATATATAAACATTTTATTTTAGACTTCATATCCTGCTCTAGCTCTCTCCAGCCTGTTGTATGTTGTGCTGTGCGGAGGAGACCAGTCAGTGAGTGCACATGGAAGAGACAGAGGCAGAGGCAGAGGCAGAGATAATACGCTGGACTTTGCTCTTTGGGTTGTGGGTGTTGTTAAAGTGGCTCCTGATAAAGCAGGACTGGGAGACAACGAGACAGAGAAGGGGACTGATTACATTTCCCTGTGAGAAAGAAAGAACGAAAACTATTGGATTGATCAGGGTCTGAGTGTTGAGTCAACAATGCAGAGAGAAAAGCTCCATGGCCAGCCCAGTGCCGGAGTCACACCTCTGGCTTTAACTCGGCACGTAGGAGCTTATGTCTGCTCTTATGTCTTGGCTGATGTCCAACTAACACATACTGTTGTTATGGCCTGTAATAGTTGCCCTCTGTACGTCTGATACAGCTTTTGTCGCTCAAAACGTCCACTAACCCTCATTTGCCTCTTGGTACTAACACTGCGACAGACGAGCTGACACATTTTGAAGAGGACATTCAGACAGAGGGAGGAATGCTTGTTTCTTCCTTTCCAAAAACACTCCACTCTCCGAGTCCAAACAGAGCAGTGTCTCGCTGCAGGGAGAGAGAGACAGTGTGTGATAGTGTAGCCGGTGATTTACGAGGCAGTGGACAGTGGCTGTCAGACCTGGCTGTGTTGTCTTAAGGTCTAGCCGGGGCTGACACGCTCTTCCTCTACTCCCGCAGGGCCAGGTCCTGGGCCTGCCACCTCGTCCACATGGACCCCAGATGGCGGAGGACATTCCAGAGGCGTTCATCACCCACCCAGCAACTCCTGGGTGAAGCCACCACCACCACCACACTTAAGCTTCTGTTTCTGGTCCTGGAGAGTAAGAACCTGAGCAGCCACAACACATGGCCCCTACACATTGCACAATACATGGTCGTTTCAAACGTTTTTTTTAATCATCCTTACAAAAAAGGATGGACGGGTGGATTTGAATATAGGATAGACCACATCAGGGTATCTGCTCATGCACTGACACTGATGCATTCTGGGAAACGTAATGTGCTCAACTGTAGACAAGATAGGATCTATCTAGGATCTCACAGGCTTCAGGCCAAGTTTAATGATCTGATGAAATTTAGATGAGGAAACCTAGAGATCCTCTTCCTGTTCTTCAAACATGTTGCCAGAGATCACTGGTAGATAACGGATGTAGGTAACAACACTTCAGGAACCCAACAAGGACTTCTGGACTTTTGACACACCCAACCTACGCAATGCCTCCAAGCGGTTATGTGAGTGACATCCGTCCCAGGTGTGTGAGTGACATCCGCCCCACCCCTTAGCCGTTGCAGCATGTGACCTCGTTACTCAGTCCAATCAGATAAGCTTTTCTCTGTCTTGTCCTGTATCTGATACACACTAGTTTCCCCTGACCCAATGACAGATGTAGTAAAGGAGTAGTAAGGCTATTATGACAGACCTGGACTTTTGACCAGAGGGTTAGAGGTTGTCACACGGGTGTGAGAACTTGAGCCAGACACTTAAAGTGAATGACCTTAGTGTCTATTCAGCTGTACAAATGGATAATACCGGAGCTCTGTGAGTGGTGACTATATTACCCTGGAAATGGCAATCCTCCAGAATCGACTTATCATCAATAACACTGGCTGTATTTACTCATCGCGATCATGATCATTATGACCATCATTAGCATCATCCTCACTTACCTGGCAAAAGTCTAGCTAAAAGTACTGACACTTCATCTACCACCCACGGTTATTACACAATCTTAAAAATCTCACTTGAGGGGACAGTTATGGCTGTTTAATGATGTTAGACATGTCAAGAGCTAAAGGCAGAAGGATAACTCTAAATTGAGTCAGTCCACAAAAAGCCTCTCCTCGTGTCTTGACATCTATAAGAGCCTGTGGAGTATCTGGTTGGTCCATGGTTGGAGTCCCTGTGCGCTCCCCACCCTTGGGTCCTGGCTGAGTGAGAGGTCACAGTTTGGTGGAAGCAGCCCCTGTGGCCTGGTTCCCCGCCCTGTCACGAGCCTGTTACTGGGGGTTTTTGTTTTCATGGCCCCGCAATCCCAGGTCCCCCACGTTTGCACCAATTAGCAACGACAGGAACCCAGCTGGGCCAGATTACCGACGTCCCGCCTGCCTCTCGGGTGACCGGTGTGAGGGGCTAAAAACAACATGAAGGCGTGAGAGAAATGGGAGAGAGGGCTGCCAGCAACAATCACATCATTCACCGGAGGAGCACAGGACAAATCCGGCATGCCTATCACACTCTCTCAGACACACACTCCGAGTGTCGCAAATTCATGCACATACAGTGGCAAGAAAAAGTATGTGAACCCTTTGGAATTAGCTGGATTTCTGCATAAATTGGTCATCCAATTTGATCTGATCTTCATCGTCAAGTCACAACAATAGACCAACACAGTGTGCTTAACCTAATAACACACAAATGATTGTATTTTTCTTGTCTATATTGAATACATCATTGAACCATTCACAGTGTAGGTTGGAAAAAGTATGTGAACCCCTAGGCTAATGATTTCTCCAAAAGCTAATTGGAGTCAGGAGTCAGCTAACCTGGAGTCCAATCAATGAGACGAGATTGGAGATGTTGGTTAGAGCTGCCTTGCCCTATAAAAAACACTCACACAATGTGAGTTTGCTACTCACAAGAAGCATTGCCTGATATGAGCCATGCCTCAAACAAAAGAGATCTCAGAAGACCTAAGATTAAGAATTGTTGACTTGCATAAAGCTGGAAAGGGTTACAAAAGTATCTCTAAAAGCCTTGATGTTCATCAGTCCACAGTAAGACAAATTGTCTATAAATGGAGAAAGTTCAGCACTGTTGCTACTCTCCCTAAGAGTGGCCGTCCTGCAAAGACGACTGCAAGAGCACAGAGCAGAATGCTCAATGAGGTTAAGAAGAATCCTAGAGTGTCAGCTAAAGACTTACAGAAATCTCTGGAACATGCTAACATCTCTGTTGATGAGTCTGTAATATGTAAAACACTAAACAAGAATCGTGGGAGGACACCACGGAAGAAGCCACTGCTGTCCAAAAAAAACATTGCTACACGTCTGAAGTTTGCAAAAGTGCACCTGGATGTTCCACAGCGCTACTGGCAAAATATCCTGTGGACAGATGAAACTACAGTTGAGTTGTTTGGAAGGAACACACAACACTATGTGTGGAGAAAAAAAAGGCACAGCACACCAACATAAAAAGCTCATCCTAACTGTAAAGTATGGTGGAGGGAGGATCATGGTTTGGGGCTGCATTGCTGCCTTAGGGCCTGGACAGCTTGCTATCATAGACGAAAAAATGAATTTCCAAGTTTATCAAGACATTTTGCAGGAGAATGTTAGGCTATTTTTTATTTTACCTTTATTTAACTAGGCAAGTCAGTTAAGAACAAATTATTATTTTCAATGACGGCCTAGGAACAGTGGGTTAACTGCCTGTTCAGGGGCAGAACGACAGATTTGTCAGCTCGGGGGTTTGAATTTGCAACCTTCCGGTTACTAGTCCAACACTCTAACCACTAGGCTACCCTGCCGCCCCTTCCACCAATTGAAGCTCAACAGAAGTTAGGTGATGCAACAGGACAACGACCCAAAACACAGAAGTAAATCAACAACAGAATGGCTTCAACAGAAGAAAATACGCCTTCTGGAGTGGCCCAGTCAGAGTCCTGACCTCAACCCGACTGAGATGCTGTGGCATGACCTCAAGAGAGTAGTTCACACCAGACATCCCAAGAATATTGCTGAACTGAAACAGTCCAAAATTCCTCCTGACCGTTGTGCAGCTCTGATCCGCAACTACAGAAAACGTTTGGTCGAGGTTATTGCTGCCAAAGGAGAGTCAACCAGTTATAAATCCAAGGGTTCACATACTTTTCCCACCCTGCACTGTGAATGTTTACAAGGTGTGTTCAATAAAGACATGAAAACGTATAACTGTTTGTGTGTTATTAGTTTAAAAAGACTGTTTTGTCTATTGTTGTGACCTGGATGAAGATCAGATCAAACTTTATGACCAATTTATGCAGAAATCCAGGTATTTCCAAACGGTTCACATACTTTTTGTTGCCACTTTATGTACCGAGCCTACACCGTCATTCACACTCACTCTCATTGGACCTATGTAGACACACTCCTACTCCTTCTGAGTTTGTTTCTCTCTCTCTCTCTCTCTCTCTCTCTCTCTCTCTCTCTCTCTCTCTCGATCTCACATACATGTTGACTCACATTTACCTTACTATTGTGCACAACGACATCCCACCAACACATACGGTATCCCCTTCGACATGGCAGGATGCAGCTTTAACAGTGGAGCAGCAGTTTACGTTGGGTACCACTACTGGTTTGAACACCATGTGTTTGTCCCGGATGTGACCACCACGCATCCCCTGCCCTGTTCCGTCCCGCACACCTCTCCCTCCAGTCTGTTTTCGGGCTGTCGGGCACCATAAACGGCAGCGGTTGGGTGAGGGGGAGGAAGAGGAGGATGGGGGACAAAAAAAAGCAGGGGAGGGAGCTGGGCCTTAAAGGGATGAATGAGACCTACTGTATGTCCACGGGCTCCTGAGTCGACGGCTCTCTCACAAACAGGACTTCACGAAAGCCCAGAACGTCTCATGCACCATAGACAAACTCAAGGTTTTCTCCACAGCACCGGTAGAACGGGCCCATTCTCACATCAACAACATCAAGTGTCCGTGAGATTTGCTTAGAACACCTGTTCCACACCCCACAATTTCCTGAATCTGTAGCTGGGACACAACGTTCAGTACAATTCCTTTCTGGAACTGCCATGATTCTCTATACTGTGTTCTGTATGTTTTTTTTGTCTTCTTAAAATGGCATTTGTATCAAATAAGATTTACATTTCTATATGAAATATACTGAACATTGGCCAATTCTCCCTGAACTGGCTTGATCTCAAAGGGGCATGGGCTGGTACAGTGATATAAACCTCACAGGGCCTTCTGAGTTAGTGGAAGAGAAGGGTCCCAGGCTCTCATTATATTGAGACACCTTGGCTCCCAGTCCACCCTCCACGTTCCCTCAGGCTCTGATATTTGCATTCTAACATTTACGAAGTGCCTGAAAACATGTCTGCCATGTTGTCCATCTCAACAGACACTCAATGGAATGTTATTTTCAAAGAAGTGGAATGTCCTACCCCGAAATATCTATCTCTTCCCTCCTTCTTTTCTCTCCTTCTACCCCCCCCCCCCCCCCCCTCTCACTCCTCTCTGTCAAAACAAACAGATTGAGACCTCTTTTTTATTTATATGGTCTGAACACACGGTGCATGCTGCTCACTTTGCAGCAGGCATTTATAAACAGCTCAAAAGGTATTTTTCTTGAAAGGTATCTGACATAACTAGTGCTGGTTCTCTCTCTGCGTCCTCTCTCTCGCTCTGCGTTCCTGGCAGATAGGATCCTAACCGCTGCTGGGGGAACTTTCCTGGCTCCGTGGGACCCGGGACAATCAATCCTTTCATAGTGGGCAAAAAATTCGGCCCCTGGCTCCATCCTTAGCAGTTAGGCCGCAGGGAGAAGTTCTCTAACTCTCACTTTCACTCTCTCAAGCCACCTTGGTTTACAAAGCTACCTTTTTACAGGTTTATATTTAGAACAACTTATTTTTCACCGCTGACCATTTTTTTTTAGCTACTGGGGTTGTCGTGGAGGAGGATATTTTTTTGAAAGACATCTCTAAATGGCTTGCTTCGTGCAAACCAATTTGGAAAAGGTTTGGAAGCATGAGGGGTCTGGGTGTGATGGTGCCCTGTGTGTTTCCCGTAAATGAGCTGTGTGCCTTATTCAAAGAGTTGCGGTAAACGCCAAATGAAGATTAGATCAACAAAGACGCTCAGATTCAGGGGGATTTGAGATGAGTGTCGGTATTCAGTATATCTGAGGACGACCTCGCCGTGCCAAATTCAGACTGGAAACAGGAAACATCATTGGTCATCAAAACATACATCACTGCTTCACATCCTGAATGAAAGACATACTGTCGGTAATGAAAGTGATCATTGCTTCCCATGTCTTCGCATAGGTAGGACACAGACCTATCAAGTCAATGATAAGCAAGGCTGGATTCACTTAGGAATAAACCACAGCATAAAACCTTTTGGGTTGCTAGAAATTCACTTCATACAACCCACCCTCCTTTTGTTTTTGCTTTAAATAGCCTTCTGTCTTACACGACCACGCCAAACGTAACGTATCACACAAATTTGAGGGTTTTGGATTTACGTTTACTATCTTACGTCCAGTCGGACCTTTGCGCTACTATCTTTTGAGTGGCTCTCAATCTCAACATTACAAATGAAATATCAGACATCTGATCAAAACATTGAATCAAGGAGTTTGACATGGAGTTTGACATGGAAAACAAAAAAAACACAAAAAAAAGCAGTCCTAGCAGTCCAGTCTGTAGGCGAATGAGAATCCCTCTGTCGACCGTAGAGGAGGTAGAAGGCCTGGGGCAGCTAGCTGGATGCCTGGCTGCAGGCTGTGAGGAGGGGTGGGTGATCCTGTTCTCAGGAGCTGTCTTGCATCCTGGTGTCACGTAATACTTTTTTTTCTTCCAGGAACCTGCGAGGATTTTCACTGCGCTAACAATGTGTACTCATTCATGACTCACCGTCACTTATCCCTCACACAACCCACTGGCTTTCTCTCTCTCTCTTCTCTCTCTCTCTCTCTCTCTCTCTCTCTTTCTCTCTCTCTCTCTCTCTTTCTCTCTCTCTCTCTCTCTCTCTCTCTCTCTCTCTCTCTCTCTCTCTCTCTCTCTCTCTCTCTCTCTCTCTCTACCACAGTAATGTGTGCTGTTAAAAAGAACTCTCTGTGTGCAGGCCTTTTTTCACTCACCATTATATCTCCTTATGAAGGTGTGCCTATGGTGTAGCATACTCATACTCTCAAAATGAAACCCCAGATGATTCTTTGATGTTACATGCACGAATCAGGTGATGCTGTTGTTCTCCTCTGTCTCTTTGGCTTCACTCTATCAATATGGGGGCCATTTTCCTTGCTGTTTGTGGCTGGCTGATGTCAATTGTTTCCCCTGTGTAACAAATGTATTATGACCTGTGGTTCAATTTTGCACTTGTCCTTCTTGAATCTGACGTTGGCCAAATGGCGGTATCCACGTGTAAGACCAAAAATGTGTGGCCACATCAGATTCAGGCCACTCCATCAGAAGAGGGCAGTAGTCAGGGGCAAAAATGTTGGTTTTGCACATGGCTGCCGAAATCCTTCATGTCCGGCAGGGCAGGGCACACAGGCTGGTTCTGTTCAGAGTTTCTTTCAGGGGTCTTTTAATTCCACAGGCAGCCGGAGGAGACAGAATTAGTGATACAGTGGGTGATTTTTCACTGCTAAAGGTTCAGGGCTCCAAACCAAATAAATAACACAGATGAATTTACTGTTTTTTTTCCTCTGGTCCACGCTGAAAAAAAACCTTCCCCACATTCGACATAAATAGAAGAATAAATAGGAAAGCATAGAGTGGCATAGAGTGGCAATTTAAAGGTTATGGTTGAACTTCCACAGGTCAGACAAGTTCTCAGACTTTACCCAGCGCAAACACCTCAATCGGCCCAATGTAATATTTCTACCTTAAATAGTTTTTTTGTATTGTCAGGAAGGAAATCACCCTTTATTTGAATGTAATAAATGTAGGGTAGTGAATTTTACTTCTCTCGCAAATTACATATACCAGCTGAATGGCCTTTGGACACAGGCTTCACAAGTCTATCAATGGGTGAATTATGTGTCCAGTTTAAGGCCATGCTTTGTAGTCCATTTAAAGAGGAGAAATAACACGTCTCACCACAGTTATACTTAAGGAACCTGGGAAGGAGACGGGCACAGAAACAGCCACTGGAAGGTACAGTTGGTGCAGCGACGTCCTTAGACAGTTTCCTTCAAAACATCCGCTCCATGAATTAGACATCTTATTTGCAGAGCCCCTCCCCCCCCACACCGTCTTGACCACCTCCCTCTTCTCTCCAACTCTCTCTGGAATAAATACCCTGGTGTGTTTCCCTACTCGAAGCTGGGTAGAGAGACACCAACACTAAGCTCTTTGTACACTATACATATGAAATGAAAATAGAATTACATTCCTTGAATTGCATCGTATATTCCTTTGTATGGGCAGGGGGGGGCAGGTGAGATGTACCGTGGACATTGATACGGTAACTCATAGGGGTGTAGATATAGTTATAGGCCTTATTACAGAGCACCTCCACAGTCTGCCTTTACAGGGCTGTGATCTGAATATTGGGATGAAAGCAAATTAATATGCGAGTTCTTTGATATATCATCATGAATACAAGCATCAGATTCAAAGTCATTACTTGGTTTTGCCACAAAATAGTCCAATATCCATTTAGAATTGAATAAGCACTTGGTAACATTGTTGGTAAGCATGACTTACTGTTATGTAACTTGGCTTTGGAATAATAGTTTTGATTCAGTTTCTACTACTCCCCCAACAGGTGCAGGGTGATTAGTAATGTGATGTCATGAGAATCTTGTTTTTCCCTCTCTCTCTCACCTCATGTTGTCTCTCACTTCTTCTTCAACTACTTCCATTACACACTTTCCTCTTCACCTCTACCTCAATCTCTCCCTCACTCTTTCTTGCTCTCTCACTCTTTCTGTCTCTCTCCATTTCCTCCTCTCTCTCTCTCTCTCTCTCTCTCTCTCTCTCTCTCTCTCTCTCTCTCTCTCTCTCCTTCTCTCTCCATTGTTGTAGGTACATTCAGGTGTCCCTGCGATAGAGCACTCAGTCTGTGGTTAATGGATAACTCACCGGGCCAAGGCAGCCATGATGAAACGTTGACATTTCTCTCCGATTATTCATCCCCCTTTGTTCTGCAGGCTGGAGTGTTTGCTCACGTCCTGGGCGCTGGGCGGAGGCAGGGGGACCTATCTGAGGCACTCCCCGCTGTTTGTTCGTCCTGTTTGCTCAATATGGGCAGCAGGGCCATGGGGCTGGGGATGGGGCGACCACTGGTTGGGGAGAGAGAGGGGAGACAGCCTGAGACAGTGTCAGAACTGATCCCAATGTATAAAACTTAAAGAACCAGCAGTGCAGCAGGTTAACGGATCAGTTCCACAATAACAGAGATTTTTAGGCACAAGTTGATAGATTATTGAATGGATATCATTTGAGATATCAGCTGATGTACGAAGGGATATATAAATTGATTTGATTTGATTTGATATAGCTAGATACTTTGGGCTCCTGAGTGGCTTAGCGGTCCAAGACACTGCATCTCAGTTCAAGAGGCATCACTACAGTCCCTGGTTCATATCCAGGCTGTATCACATCCGGCTGTGATTGGGAGTCCCATAGGGAAGCGCACAATTGGCCCAGCATCGTCCAGGTTTGGCTGGGGTAGGCCGTCATTGTAAATTAGAATTTGTCCTTAACTGACTTGCCTGGTTAATAAAATATGGTAATATGGTAATAGAATAGTACACATTTATTCAGCATTATAATGTCAGCTGGAGGTTTGTATCTATGATATAATTTTGCCATTTTGGGATGTACAGTACCTCAACATTTTATGTAACTCTACAGTAAACAATGCACAAACTTACAATATATTCACTAAATGACAGTTCATACAATATTGGCATATGATTCACATTGACGCACTTTAATTCAACATTTCAATGAGCGCACATTTTCTATTGGGCCTAGATAAGGTCTTTATGACTCTTATTGAGGCGGTGCATGTAAAACAAGCCAACAGCTGACCCTCAAAATATCCATCTGCCATAAGGAGAAGCTTCCTCTCACTCCCTCAACACAGTACGTGAAGCCAGTTGTTCTCAGACACATTTTCTAGATGTCATAAAACGGCTCTATAATCGTTTATAGTCGGCCGGCTGCTAAGAGAGGAATTAGCCTCTGGTCTGTGTGAACCTAGCCCTCCCTTGTGTTATCGCCTCTGTGAGGGGGCGGGTCCATAGTTCCAGATAGCCAGTGGGAGACTCTGCAGATAATTGAACCACCTGGGTGAGGGATAAGGGGGCAGGGAGTGGGGGGCAGCAGGGGGACAAGCTCAGGTAGATCACTCACATCCAGAGCCGGGGCCAAAACAATGCCTGGCTGCTCAGAGTAAGAGGAGAGTGGATGATCGGGTTGACTGGTATTGTGTCCACTATTTGCTCATTTACTCACCTGGCAGATAGCTCTATCTGTGAATGGATGGCTGGGATGAGGATTTCAGCCCACTCACAATGCCTGGCTCAGGGATTAGGCAGCAGCAGGGCTAGGATGCATAGTGTTAGGAGATGAAAAGATTATCAAATGGTATGAATAATATGGAGTATATGGAATTTATTGAATATACTATTAATGGCACAGTCTTTAATGGCACAGTCTGTGTGGGCTGTTATTGTACAGTTCAGTGAGAAGATGTTCTCAAAATCGGTTGTAGATGCTTCCCTGAACCAGTTGTAGATGTATCCATTCACAATGGGTTTTCCGATTTAACAGCATCAGTTACACTTGACAACTTTGTGATTGAACCTAAAAGTTTCTACACTCTGAGAAAAAAAGGTGCTATCTAGAACCTAAAATATTTATTCGGCTGTCCCCATAGGATAACCCTTTGAAGAACCCTTTGGGGTTCCATGTAAAACCCTTTCCATAGAGGGTTCTACATGGAACCCAAAAGAGTTCTACTTAGAACCAAAAAGGGTTCTACCTGGAACCAAAAAGGGTTCCCCTATGGGGACAGCCGAAGAACCCTTTTGGAACCCTTTTTTTCTAAGAATGTAGGGTAAATTCAACAGTGCTGCTCATATTATCACCTGATGATGGAAGTTTCCCGCCTGCCGAGACAACCAGTGCATCCTAGAGTTTGAGAGAAGGCTGTTTGTGTACACCTGATTCTGAGAGAAGCTGGGGGAGAGACACTTGGGGAAGGGTCCACTGTGGCTTTTACAACTGAGTCAACACACTGCTAATTGCTTTTAATGGGATCAGCGAGAAGCCTCTGTGTGAACCTGCCCCGGTCCAGCCCTTGTTTGGTCGTGAGGGCATCGGGTGATTGTCTTCTAGTGCAGGAGTTCTCAAACAGAGGTACTGCAGGGGGTCCCCGACCAGATCTCTCCCCGCACTCAAATTAGTTTTTCTTAAAACAAATCTTTAAAAAATGCTAGCAACATCAGATTAAATTAATTTGGCCAAGGGGTCTGTTAAACAAGTTTAGAGGGTGCATTACAATACCATGTAATATTATTAATCTACATTATAAGCTACAACTTAGATGCACAACATTGCCTGGGAGGGTCACAGGGATCCACAGTACTCTATCAATGATCCAACTTTCAACTCAATACTGTTTTGCACTGTAATTTAAGTTTTAAAATGGCAAAAGTGGCTCTCTGCCCCATGGGAAAATGTGTATAATTGCAGGACATTTGCTTTAAAACAGCAAAATATTCTTTCTGTCCCATGGCAAATGTGTAAAATTGTAGGAAATTACCTTGGAAACTGCTAAATGTTATCTCCGATGCGAAGAGGGAGGGGGGGCATTAAAAATGTTATTATCCAGGGCCCGAGACTTGGTTAGTCCGACAATGCACTGCAGAAGTTATAGTAAAACTCCTACTTTAATGCACTCTAAAGTCAGAGTTGTGCTCTGATTTTAAGGGGGACGTTGATGAATTTGCTATCTTTGTTTAGTGTGTCAACCAGGACAGGGAAGGCACACACACACACATGCACTTGCACGCACATGAGCACATGAGCACACGAGCACACACACACACACACACACACACACACACACACACACACACACACACACACACACACACACACACACACACACACACACACACACACACACACACACACACACACACACACACACACACACACACACACACACACGCCTCTGTATGCCTCTCTGACATAATGTGTAGGCTGTCAAGATTGTGAAGGGTGCAGTGTAACGAGACAATGACTCAGCATGAAACAACGTGCATTGTGGGAAGGATGCACCTTAAGATTAAGTTCACCGTGACGTCAACCGCGTGATCCCGCAATCTCTATATCTGGGTTACCCCAGATATATAGGTTATGTATTTTAGAAGTTTTCGATATACAGCATAAGCGTGAACCAGTGGTGTAAAGTACTTAAGTAAAATCACTTGAAAGTACTACTTAAGTAGTTTTTGGGGTATCTGTATTTTACTTCACTATTTGTATTTTTGGCAACTTTTACTTTTACTTCACTACATTCCTAAAGGAAATTATGTACTTTTTTTCTCCATACATTTTCCCTGATACCCAAAATTACATTTAGAATGTTTAGCAGTAAAATAAAATGGTCTAATTCACACACTTATCAAAAGAACATCCCTGGTCATCCCTACAGCCTCTGATCTGGTGGACTCACTAAACACATGTTTCGTTTGTAAATTATGTCTGAATGTTGGAGCGAGACCCTGGCTATCCGTAAAAAAATAAAAAATAAAAAAATAATAATGCTGTCCTGTTTGCTTAATATAAGGACTTTGAAATTATTTATACTTTTACTTTTGATACTTAAGTATATTTGATCAATTACATTTACTTTTGATACTTAAGTATATTTGATCAATTACATTTACTTTTGATACTTAAGTACATTTAAAATCAAATAATTTTGGACTTCAACTCAAGTAGTATTTTACTGGGTGACTTTCACTTTTACTTGAGTCATTTTCTATTAAGGTATCTCTACTTTTACTCAAGTATGGTGTGAACCCAAAAAGGAGAAGACGTTATTCATTCAAACTTTTCCCCCTCTTCTGCATTGCATTGGAATAGTATTGTGAGGAGTACTCAGGAGGGCCTGAGTACCCAGTTTACCGTTGTGAGACTGTTTCGACAGGTGATGTGTGATATATAACCACTTCATCTATAAACAGTGGTGAGAGTTGGAGGTTATACTAGACCAAGATTTTTGCCAAGCAAATAATAGCACAAACAATAAAGACATTATGATTACCATCACCATTAATGATAGCGGGTTCAATCAGAGAGTACACACATGCACTGTTGAAAGTGTAATTGTTTGGGTTTATCAGTATGATTTCCACCCCTTGTCATGGTGTCTTAATTAGAATAAACAGGAAAGCAATCCAGTCAGTGTTTGGTCTCCAATAATGTCAACAATAATGTGAGATCTGAAACTGAAGAGGGTAGAAGCAGGTATTGTAACATAAATGAGACGCCCATTCACTGTTTACTGCAGTGGGCTAAATCAGGGTCACACAGAGTGTTTCTTGGTCGTCTTAAACAAAACTACATTGAAACAAAAGTAAACATACACTTCAAGCACACGGTTATGGGTAGAAGCAGGTTTGATTTGATTTGATATGATATGGGCTAAACAAAAAGTTGGACACCTCTACCAAGTCAGATACAGAGTTGAAATGTATTCAATTTTGAGTTTGCATTCCAATATTCCACTTTATATATATCCCAGAAGACTGAAATAATAACAAAACTGTTTGACACAGGAACACCGGATTTGCAGCCTTTTTAAAATGTTATTATTAATTGTGAAAAATATGAATGACAATCCACCCATGAGGCCACTAGGTCATTTGACTGCAGGAAAGGGCTACGATCCATGAACTCAGCTCTGTAGATTATGTAAACCTCCATATTCAGACATAATGATTAATTGCGCCGTAAACTACATTACAGCTCACTACTGATCCACGGACAGTTCATTTTCCTAGGCCGAATCAAAAACTCCAATGTAGTGGTTATGACCTGACACTGGGAAAAGGTCTGTAACAACAGTTCATGTAATAACAGTAATTTAATAACTGTAATATCTTCTCTCTAATAAAATTGGTTATAATAGCGGGCTCCTGACTGATTCTGCTAGTGTGTCCGTGTTTCTTTTCCTTCACTGATCTGAACTTTTTTCGTGCGTAATGTTTTCGCCATTGTTTCCTATGACCGAATAGAGCTTCTGGACATCAGAAAACTGATCACTAACCTCTTTTGGATGAAGATTTCTACTTCAACGAGTCGGCGGAGCTAGACATACCACTCACCCCAGACAAGGCCCTAATCCCGACGCTCGGAATAGAAAGAGATGGTGATATAGAGGCCACCCTGATGAAACTACGGTGGTGAGTAAATAAACCTCCTCTACCCTCTGTTCTAATGGCGAATATACAATCACCCGGAGAACAAACTTGACAACCTCAGTTTGAGACTATCCTGTCAACGGGACCTGAAGAGCTGTAATGTCTTACGCTTCTCTGAGTCGTGGCTGAACAAGGACATGGATTATATACATCTAGCTGGTTTTTTCCAGACTATAGGAAACGGAGAGCCGAGCACGGCCCCATTCACATTGACAAAGCTGTAGTGGACCCAGTCGAGAGCTTCAAGTTCCTCGGTGTCCACACTACTAAGGCTCTATCATGGTTCAAACACACCAACACAGTCGTGAAGAGTGCACGACAACACCTCTTCCCCATCAGGAGGCTGAAAAGATTTGTCATGGGCCATCAGATCCTAAAAAAGTTATATAGCTGCACCATTGAGAGCATCTTGACTGCCTGCATCACCGCTTGGTATAGCAACTGTTGGTATCTGACCGCAAGGCACTACAGAATTTAATGCATATGGTCCAGTACATTGTCAAAGACTCAAACCACCCAATTCATAGACTGTTCTCTATGCTACCGCACGGCAAGCAGCACGGCAAGCAGCACCGATGCACCAAATCTGAAACCAACAGGACCCTAAACAGCTTCTACCCACAAGCCATAAGACTGCTAAACAGTGAGTCCTTGTGTATCTATTATTACTTGTATTATTATGTGTTTTACTTTTATAATACTTCTCTATTTTCTCTCTCTCTGCGTTGTTGGGAAGGGCCTGTAAGTAATCATTTCACTGCTAGTCCACCCCTGTTGTTTATGAAGCATTTGACGAATAAAATGTGATTTGATTTGATAATGTAATAACTTGCCGGTTAAAGGGTCAATCAGCAGTTGAAACAATCACAAAGCTCACTGCACACCCCTTTTTGGTTAAAAAAAACACCTCAGGGATGGGGCTAAAGAAATGTAACCTCGCTCAAAGGCATAGACAGAGCTATAGATGCAAGGACTGATCATCCATAATATTCAAATGATAGTTTTAACCATGTTTTGAGGCTATACAGTGTTTGTTTACATTTATTTTGTTTACAAAAATTGGGTTATTACATTAACCGGTATGTAATCATTTTTGGGATGAATAATGTAATAACTTTAACCAATCATACAGTATAATAGCTTAACAAAATCAATGTTTTTATGTAATAACTCCCTCAATTTGATGCACATGCCACCACCCACAGCCAATTATAACACAAACAAACTCATGCACATCATACAGGAATACTCATACATAGAGACACTCACAAGCACACTTTGAAATGCACACACATGCATAGTCATAGACACACACACACACACACACACACCAAAGTAACACATTGAAATGTATACACACACACATACACACCCGGGAAACATTGGCAATCGTAATAATAACACCTTTGTGAAACCATTCATGAATACGGAATGTGATTTCCAAAATAAAAGTCGCAATAGAACACAACTTTACTTAGGCCGGGATTCAATCTGATAACGTGATAAAATGTTACATTTTTATTTTATACCTTTATTTAACTAGGCAAGTCAGTTACGAACAAATTCTTATTTTCAATGACAGCCTAGGAACAATGGGTTAACTGCCTGTTCAGAACGACAGATTTGTACCTTGTCAGCTCAGGGATTTGAACTTGCAACCTTTCGGTTGCTAGTCCAACACTCTAACCACTAGGCTACCCTGCCGCCCCAAATGATTATAGTAATAACTTTTTCTGACTATAATTACGGTATCCGGTGGTTATTTCATGTTGGGCAATTGGTGTCATTTTAAAATGTGTTAAATTCCTCCAGATATTTCTACTATAAAATGACTTGTAATACTTTAATGAAAACAGGACTTTTATTTCAAAGATTACATATGATTGATGTTGTATTCTTTTGATACTACCCATCTCGGGTCCGGAGGCGTAATCATCAACTGACACTAATTAGCATAACGCAACGGACATAAATATTACTCAAAAATATTCCTATTCATGACATCACAAGTGAAATATATTGAAACACAGCTTCGCCTTTTGTTAACCACCCTGTCATCTCAGATTTTGAAAATATGCTTTACAGCCAAAGCAAGACAAGCATTTGTGTAAGTTTATCGATAGCCTAGCATAGCAGCAGGCAACCTGGTCACGAAAATCAGAAAAACAATCCAATTAAATCGGTTACCTTTGATGAGCTTTGGATGTTTTCACTCATGAGACTCCCAGTTAGATAGCAAATGTTCCTTTTTTTCAAAAATATTATTTTTGTAGGCGAAATAGCTCCGTTTGTTCTTCACATTTGGCTGAGAAATCGACCGGAAATTGTGGTCACTACAACGCAGAAAAATATTCCAAATTAGCTCCATAATATCGACAGAAACATGGCAAACGTTGTTTATAATCAATCCTGAAGGTGTTTTTCAAATATCTATTCGATAATATATCAACCGGGACTGGTGGCTTCTTAGTAGGATAGAGAGAAACAATGGCCGCATTTGTCCTTTATGCACAAAACACTCTGAGAGACTTCAGCTGACCACTGATGCAATGTTGATGTTCAGGCTCATTTTTCAAAATAAAAGCCTGAAACTATGTATTGTGACACTAGACACATTAGGGAAGCCATAGAAAAAGGAATCTGGTTGATATCTCATTCACTGCTCAATAGGGACGCATAGGAACGCAGAGCTTTCTAAATAAGAGTCCCTTCCTGATTTTTCTCAGGCTTTCGCCTGCAATATCAGTTCTGTTATACTCACAGACAATATTTTTTACAGTTTTGGAATCTTTAGAGTGCTTTCTATCCTAAGCTGTCAATTATATGCATATTCTAGCATCCTGTCCTGACAAAATAGCCATTTACTTTGGGGACGTTAATTTTCCAAAAATGAAAATACTGCCCCCTAGATTCAAGAGGTTTTAACGTGGTATGAAGGTTATTATGAATGATACTGCAACATTCATGAATAACTTCAGAAAGGTGTTATGCATTATGTTTACCCCTTTTGGTATTGCAAAAACACATATACTGAGTAGTGAACTACAGTTGAAGTCGGAAGTTTACATACACTTAGGTTTCTAGTCATTAAAACTCTTTTTCAACCACTCCACAAATTTCTTGTTAACAAACTATAGTTTTGGCAAGTCGGTTAGGATGTCTACTTTATGTATGACACAAGTCATTTTTACAACAATTGTTGACAGACAATTTATAATTCACTGTATCACAATTCCAGTGGGTCAGAAGTTTACATACACTAAGTTGACTGTGCCTTTAAACAGCTTGCAAAATTCCAGAAAATTATGTCATGGCTTTAGAAGCTTCTGGTAGGCTAAATGACATAATTTGAGTCAATTGGAGGTGTACCTGTGGATGTATTTCAAGGCATACCTTCAAATGCAGTGCCTCTTTGCTTGACATCATGGGAAAATCAAAAGAAATCAGCCAAGACCCCAGAAAACAAATTGTAGACCTCTGGTTCATCCTTGGGAGCAATTTCCAAAAGCCTGAAGGTACCACGTTCATCTGTACAAACAATAGTACACAAGTATAAACACCATGGAACCACACAGCCATCATACCGCTCGAGAGGAGACGCGTTCTGTCTCCTAGAGATGAACATACTTTGGTGCGAAAAGTGCAAATCAATCCCAGAACAAAAGCAAAGGACCTTGTGAAGATGCTTGAGGAAACAGGCACAAAGTATCTATATCCACTGTAAAACGAGTCCTATATTGACATAACATGAAATGCCGCTCAGCAAGGAAGAAGCCACTGCTCCACAACCGCCATAAAAAAGCCAGACTACGGTTTGCAACTGCACATGGGAACTAAGATCGTACTTTTTGTGAAAATGGCCTCTGGTCTGATGAAACAAAAATAGAACTGTTTGGCCATAATGACCATCGTTATGTTCGGAGGAAAAAGGGGGACGCTTGCAAGCCGAAGAACACCATCCCAACCGTGAAGCACAGGGGTGGCAGCATTATGTTGTGGGTGTGCTTTTCTGCAGGAGGGACTGGTGCACTTCACAAAATAGATGGCATCATGAGGTAGGAAGATTATGTGGATATCTTGAAGCAACATCTCAAGACATCAGTCAGAAAGTTAAAGCTTGGTTGCAAATGGGTCTTCCAAATGGACAATGACCCCATGTATACTTCCAAAGTTATGGCAAAATGACTTAAGGACAACAAAGTCAAGGTATTGGACTGGCCATCACAAAGCCCTGTCTTCAATCCTATAGAAAATTTGTGGGCAGAACTGAAAAAGTGTGTCTGAGCAAGGAGGCCTACAAACCTGATTCAGTTACACCCGCTATGTCAGGAGGAATTGGCCAAATTTCACCCAACTTATTGTGGGGAGCTTGTGGAAGGCTACCCAAAACATTTGACCGAAGTTAAACAATTTAAAGGCAATGCTACCAAATACTAATTGAGAGTATGTAAACTTCTGACCCACTGGGAATGTGATGAAAGAAATAACAGCTGAAATAAATAATTTGACATTTCACATTCTTAAAATAAAGTGTTGATCCTAACTGACCTAAAACAGGGAATTTTTACTTGGATAATATGTCAGGAATTGTAAAAAAAACTGAGTTTAAATGTATTTATCTGTATGTAAACTTCTGACTTCAACTGTACATGTAGTTTAACTAGTAATTTAACTACATTTTGCAATAGCTTGGTGGTAGTTGAACTTTATTCTGGTCTTGGTAGTGTTTTCAGTAGTTAATAACTTTTTTGCCATTTGGCAGTTTAGCTAATTACTGGAACTACACTACTTTTTTAGCAAAGTACATTTTAAATGGATGAAGTAGGCAAGAATGTCTTTTCTTTTTCGGGTGTCAGACATGCTTAATTCTCACTTGAATTTGTGTTTGTATTTAATAGGATACATTACACATTCTGTTAAGATCTGAGTACAGTGACACATTCTGTTAAGATCTGAGTACAGTGACACATTCTGTTAAGATCTGAGTACAGTGTGACACATTCTGTTAAGATCTGAGTACAGTGACACATTCTGTTAAGATCTGAGTACAGAGTGACACATTCTGTTAAGATCTGAGTACAGTGACACATTCTGTTAAGATCTGAGTACAGAGTGACACATTCTGTTAAGATCTGAGTACAGAGTGACACATTCTGTTAAGATCTAGGTACAGAGTGACATATTCTGTTAAGATCTGAGTACAGAGTGACACATTCTGTTAAGATCTGAGTACAGAGTGACACATTCTGTTAAGATCTGAGTATAGTGACACATTCTGTTAAGATCTGAGTACAATGCCACATTCTGTTAAGATCTGAGTATAGTGACACATTCTGTTAAGATCTGAGTACAGTGACACATTCTGTTAAGATCTGAGTACAGTGACACATTCTGTTAAGATCTGAGTACAGAGTGACATTCTGTTAAGATCTGAGTACAATGACACATTCTGTTAAGATCTGAGTACTATGACACATTCTGTTAAGATCTGAGTACAATGACACATTCTGTTGAGATCTGAGTACAGTGACACATTCTGTTGAGATCTGAGTATAGTGACACATTCTGTTAAGATCTGAGTACAGCGTGACCTACTCTTGCAATTTCAGATTTAGATATGACAATTTTTCACAAAGTAGTTTGTATGTAGTGAACTGCTTTTTCAAAGTAACCTTAGTTAAATAAACTATATTTTTCTTAACAGTAGCTTTAGTGTAACATAACTTCCAGTGTGAAGTAATTGGTAGCTTGGTAAACTATCTTTTCAGCACTGCCTCCACAAACAGACTCAACATGTATTACAAACACACACATTCATACACACTAACCGGAACACATAGGCATGTTACAAAATAACACACATACATACAGTTTATTTCAAAATAAAAGTATATTGTATAATGGAGACATGTCCTTTTGTTATCAACGTACCCAACCCTATGACACACCAAACACAGAACAGGCTTGGAGCAGAACGGGGTCAGCATTGCCCTTATAGCAGTTTAGGGTCAAAGTGTCTTTACTCATGGTCACAAAGGCAGTAGGAAATAGCCCCTGAAATGTGATGTGGGTGTGGTTAAACTTGTCTGAGACCTAAAGATTTGTGTAAGCTCCCTGTCTACGCTTAAGCTTAGCATGGCCTGCAGGAACAGCCAAAATAAAGGGAACATTAGGGATCTGGTGGCTCTGTTATGGTATTGGGTGAATTTTCTTGGCATGGTTTAGGTCCACTCAATCCCATAGAGGCAATGTAAACACCAATAAATATACAGGCATTCTGAGTGATCACCTTCTACCTATGGTGAAGCATTTCTATCCTGATGGGAGTGGTCTCTTCCAAGATGACAATGCCCCCATCCACAGGGCAAGAGTGGTCACTGAATGGTTTGATGAGCTTGCAAACGATGTAAACCATATTGCCATCTCAGTCACCAGATCTCAATCCAAATGAATACTTATGGGAGATTCTGAAGCTGCGCCTGAGACAGCGTTTTCCACCACCATCAACCAAACACCAAATTATGGAATTTCTGGTGGAAGAATGGTATCGCATCCCTCCAATAGAGTTCCAGACACTTGTATAATTTATGTGGAGGTGCATTGAAGCTGTTCTGGCTGCACCCTAATAAGACACTTTATGTTGTGGTTTCCTTTATTTTGGCAGTTACCTGTAGGTTAAAAACCAGTTTGTCCCATTGGTGCGGTGACCTGGATAGGTATCTGTGGAGGTGAAATGGGTGGTGGAGTGTCACATAGGTGGTTCTGTAAGCCACGCTTGTGTGTTCAGAAACCTTTTTTGATACCTAAAGAGGTTAAAGTGGCAGGACAGTAACTGGATGGTTGCCGGTTTTAATCCCATTGTTGTCAGGGAAATATCTGGCTGGTGTGAGCCAGACAGTTGCTGGTGTTATCGACTTAGTTCTAACCTGGGTGACCTATAACCTTGCTGAACTATGGGGCACATGTAGCCTAGATGGTAGAGGGGCAGGCCAACAACCGGAGAGTTGCTGGTATCTAATCCTAGATGCCATATCCTGTTGTTGTGCCCTCGAGCAAGGCACAACCAGAAAACGGTTCCAAGGTGTAATGTTCTTCTTTATTTCAGGGGAGCTAACACAAGTCTTCAGGTCTCACACAAGGTTACTTAACATGCAAGTTTGGTTCCCCAAACTACCAAAACCACCTCTGTTACACTTCTAGACCCATCTGGGCAAAGACTAGATTCTAACCAAGGTCTCTATAACCCAGTCTACCACAAGGTCTCAAGCAAGGTTACTCATCATGTAATCTACCGTAGCATGTGTAGAAAGGAGCCTGAGCGGAGTTCCCATCATTTTCCAGGCGAAACGGAAGTTAGGTTGAAAATACTGTATCCCTGAAAACGAGATGTTACAACACTTCCTGTTGTGTGTATGGTGTGTCAGGGGTTAGGTACTGCAAAAAGGGGTTAGGTACTGCAAAAATTACAAGATCCAGTTGAACAGAAATTGTGACCGTGACATCTGCAGTGTTTTGCTTTGAATGCGATCTTCACGACAACAGTGCCTTTAAACGCTACATAACCGAAAAGAAGGAGATCGGTTTGAATCCGGGCCTGAGTAAAGATGTTTTATGTCTTTATGTATGAGTATTCCTGTATGATGTGCATGAGTTTGTTTGTGTTGTAATTGTCAGTCAGTGGTGGCGTGTGCATCAAATTGAGGGGAGTTGAACATAAACACTTAGATTTTGGTATGTTATTACATGATTGGTTGAAGTTATTCAATTATTAATACAAAAAGTTGTTACTTACCGGTTCATTTTATTTAATACAATTTTAAAAAACACGATTACATTTAGAAAAGTTCTTACATCGACCGGTGTTATTACACTGACCAGTGTTATTACATGAACCATTGTTACAAGGTCCTAGACCAGCACTCTGAAACACCTTTCTCTTTTCCACACGCACATTTCTCTTCCTGCAAAGCTTTTGTGCTACTGTATATGACTCTCTTTCACAGTGTGTGAGAGAAGAAATGTTTCAGCAGACCCATTCCCTTCTGTAAATTCTCTATTTTCTTTATAGCCCTTTCCAACTACCTCTTCGGGCTGCTGGAAAGCCTTCTCCTCTCCACCGCTATTGACGGTGCCTGTAAAGCAGTGATGGTCTGGAATGTTTGCCGTTGATTGTTGAGCACTAGGTCAGTCACCTGTCTGATGGATGTGTTTTTTTGACAGCTGAAAACTCCCAAAAGAACACAAGGTGAATACTCCCTCAAAACCTGGCCCGAGAGAGCTAAGAGGGAGAGTTTGGACGAGGATACGCTGGGAGGTGACATGGTGGAGGGTGAAGGATGGGGATTCCACGGTTCTCCGTAGACAATGGCAGCAAGCTTTTCTCCCAATTTGTCATGCACATTATTGACAGGCCAACGTTTGGAAATGTGGGTTACTCCCGCTCTCCATTTGACGGTTGGGACCAAGGCGCCTTGCCATTTTCTTATGGACTTTAATCACATGACCAAAACAATGAAAGAGTTCAAAGCCTAACATTTAACAGTACTGGCAATATTTTCACTTCTAAATAGAAGCTTGAAATCACAAAGGAAGCACGTCCTTAACTAAAGTAGCCTATCGAAGTAACTGCAATCTGCTAACAGGGTTTAACAAAATACTAATCAACACGGTTTGTTGTGTATCAAAAAAGGATGAGTCAAACATTTCAATCCGTTTTTTAAAATGTTTCCTATGTCAGGGGTTGGCTGCTAGCAGACTTGCAATGTTGTTGTCCAAAATGAACTGATAAGGGCCTTTACATTTTTTTCAGTCCCCACACTGGCTGCTGCGCCAACTGATAAGACTGTCGCATACCACCTGTATTAATGATTGGTCAAGACCGCCTTTTACTGCAGCAGTTACCAGAGAACACGTCGGATTAGAAAAACAGTTGAACCCCTCTGTAAAATCGTAATATTTGAACAACTACAAACAAAACAACTTAAATAGAACTCAACAATCACAAACAGCAACACCTGTCTTTCCTTCTGTTCTTTCAGACGATCCAACCAAACCCAACATCAAAAGGAGTTCAACCCAAACCCCTCAGAGTAGCTGCACTGGAGCCATAGCCTTATGTCTAAAAGGGACCTTTTAACAGGACAGCGCACTCCAGCTCACAGTTACTCAGTCAGTATTAGTTTGAAATGTAAAATTCCCACCTAATTATTAGGCCTCCCTCTCGTGTTTCACTTGCTAACCTATGTATCATCCATCCTCCCTCTTCAGATTACCCTATTTGTCGTATTTCATTGGAAAGGGGTTCCAGGCAGGACCGGCTCACTTCTGCACCATGTTCCCTGTGTCTCAGTTTCGCCCCCGGTCCTGGCATTTGCACCAGGCGCTGACCCAGGGGCCGTCAGTCTGTGGTGGATAAAATAAAGTCCTAGTTAATGAGTAGCCCGTGGCGCTGTGGCCTGCTGCTACAGGTGTAGGGGCCAAGGACAGCGACAGATAAGGCCAGCCCAGCAGAAATGGCCAGGGAGAAGAGGGAGGGGACCAACTGCAAAGGAGCTTGTGTTGGTGACATTGGAAGCCACCTATTGGAAGGTATAGCTTTTATCCTAATCATCCAACCATGTGATTCCTTATTCCATCTAGAGCTAATAGTTATTATCCCTGACTGTTGAGATATACTGTATTATAAGGGCCAGCGTGTGTGAGGTATCCATTACTACTGAGGTCTGTGACCTCTGAACTCTCACCCAGTTGGTCCAATTCAGTCTACTTCCTGTTATTTAAAGTATACAGTATATAATATAATCACTGTGAATTTACACAACAACAAAAAGTGAACAACTGTCAATTCTCGGGTGGGAAAACACAGAATCCCAAAAACTCTCAAAAAGCTTTGCTGGCGTAGGTGTTATTATAAAGCTTTATGCAACAGAAACAGGCACTTCACACTAACCCCTTGTAAGTCAAAAGGGTATCCTTTGTCATTTTCTATAAAGATGCTTACGCAAACACCTTTTGTCCAGAAAAATAACTGCCGGAAAACTTGGAGCAACATCTATTGGGGCTTTGCATTAATTTTGATCGATATTTCAGATAGTCCTCTTTCCCCACCTCTTCCCGCTCACCGTCCTTGTTCGACCAGATTGGCTAATGCGTTACCTTGGATTTCTGCCCCATCCCACTCACCCCTTTCTCCTCCCCTACCTCTCTCACCCCACCAGCTCCCAGTCACTCTACTCATCCCGTCCATCCCTCCCATCCCCCTCTCTGACCCCCACACCCCCATACCGTAGTCCATTATCTGCCAGCCTTCACCCGGGTGAACAAACTGTTCTATGATTCGCTCTCGTTACCCTCTCCCTTATACACGTCTCCAGGTCACCAGGTCCAAAAAAGAGAGGGCCAACAGAAAGTTAACCCTTTCCAGTGCAGGCTGCCAACCAGGTTATCTCTAGGGCCAAAGACTACTGTCCTCTTAGAGATAGATTGCTCTACCCTATTCTCAAGCATAGGAATATAACTTTGTTCTGGACTTTTGGATGTCACTTTGACTATAACTGGCAATTGACACTTATAAAACATTAGTGTTGGGTTGCTGAAAAGCTGGTACCTATATATCCAAAATAAAGGATGAAAATAATATTGAATATAATTTACGCTGCAGTTGTGCAAGTTTTCATCCAAGAGCATCATTGTTATGGCCAAAGCATAAGACTAGGTGGGCCCAGAGCTTGTGTTTGAATAGGCGTGCCACCCAGTTTCACACTCTACCAAGCTACAGGATTAGATCTGCACCGTTTCTGCTCCAAATCCTTACAGCTTACAGCGTGAAAAGGGCTTTCTCAAGATCCGGGTAGCAGTAAATGTGTGTGTGTGTGTGTGTGTGTGTGTGTGTGTGTGTGTGTGTGTTAGAGAGAGAGAGAGAGAGAGAGAGAGAGAGAGAGTCAGGGTGAGTTGTTTCTAAAGTCTCCCTTACATTGCCCTGTAGAACATATGTGTGCACACCTTCAGAAAGAAATATTAACGTACACGGAGAGCTAACATGAATAATATGCACATCAATCTCTCCTGGCTCAAAGTAGAGGAGAGATTGGCTTTATCACTACTTACAGTATTTGTGAGAAGTATTGTGAGAAGTATTGACATATTGAATTTACCGAGCTGTCTGTTTAAACTACTAGCACATAGCTCAAACACATAGCTTAGACACACCCACCCACTGGGACAGGCACAGACACACACGCATAATAACATGTGCACTATACACACACGTACACATGTATTTTGTCTTGTAGATATGTGGTAGTGTAGTGGCCTGTGGGCACAAACTTAATGTATTGTGAAATCTGTTGTGAAATGTAATGAAATCATTTTAATTGTATATAACTTGTTTTGTACATTAATTTTGCTTTGGCAGCAGCTAATGGGGATCCATAATACACAGAAATACAAATGTTGAATTTGAAAGGAGGCCAAAACAGAGAGGTCTTTTTAACATCACACGTCACCATAGTGTGTGTGTGTGTGTGTGTGTGTGTGTGTGTGTGTGTGTGTGTGTGTGTGTGTGTGTGTGTGTGTGTGTGTGTGTGTGTGTGTGTGTGTGTGTTTGTATGAGAGAGAGAGAGAGAGAGAGAGAGAGAGAGAGAGAGAGAGAGAGAGATCCTAATGATGATAAGAAAATATACCAGGTTGATGAAAAATAACAAATGAGTCAGTTGGGGTGAGTGGTTTCTGAAGTCTCCCCTACATTGTCCTGTAGAAAATATTGTATGTGTTATCAAAAATGTATTGAGACAAACGATTACAGCTATGTTTGACTTGAATACATCCAGCAAAGTGTCCTAAATTACATCAACTACAACTTCAGGCACTGTCTGTACTCATTAACCAAAACAGGAACACTCACCAAAGGTATGAGTACCACAGCGAGTCTCTGGTCAGGTGGTCACTGTGAGTCTGACATGATCTGCTGCATCGCAGGCTGGCTAGGCAGTTCAAAACAGAGCCAGGTATTTGGCACAGATAAAAACATAATAAGTTAAACAGGTAGTATATGACTTATTTATAATGATGTTTCATTATTATATTATATGACATATATATAATGATGTTTCATTATTATAGCATGGGAAGAGAGAGAGAGAGAGCGAGAGCGAAAAAGAGAGAGAGATGGGGGCAGAAAGAGGGAGAGAGATAGGGCCCCGGGTGAGAGAGAGGTTGCATCAATAGCAACCTTGGGGAAATCCTCTGCATTATCATTAACAGCAGACTCGTACATTTCCTAAGTGAAATCAATATACTGAGCAAATGTCAAATTGGCATTTTACCAAATTACCGTACGACAGACCACATATTCACCCTGTACACCCTAATTGACAAAGAAACAAACCAGAACTAAGGCAAAGTCTTCTCATGCTTTGTTGATTTCAAAAATGCTTTTGACTCAATTTGGCATGAGGGTCTGCTATGCAAATTGATGGAAAGTGGTGTTGGGGAAAAACATACAACATTATAAAATGCATGTACACAAACAACAAGTGTGCGGTTAAAATTGGCAAAAAACACACACATTTCTTTCCACAGGGCCGTGGGGTGAGAAAGGGAAGCAGCTTAAGCCCCACCCTCTTCAACATATATATCAACGAATTGGCAAGGGCACTAGAACAGACTGCAGCACCCGGCCTCACCCTACTAGAATCTGAAGTCAAATGTCTACTGTTTGCTGATGATCTGGTGCTTCTGTCCCCAACCAAGTAGGGCGTACAGCAGCACCTAGATCTTCTGCACAGATTCTGTCAGACCTTGGACCTGACAGTAAATCTCAGTAAGACATAAATAATGGTGTTCCAAAAAAAGTACCAATACCAATTAAGATCTGGCTAAAAATACTTTAATCAGTTATAGAACCCATTGCCCGTTATGGTTGTGAGGTCTGGGGTCCGCTCACCAACCAAGAATTCACAAAATGGGACAAACACCAAATTGAGACTGCATGCAGAATTCTGCAAAAATATACTCTGTGTGCCTCCCGAGTGGTGCAGTGGTCTAAGGCACTGCATCGCAGTGCTAGCTGTGCCACTAGAGATCCTGGTTCGTGTCCAGGATCTGTTGCAGCCGGCCGCGACCGGGAGACCCACCAGGCGGTATACAATTGGCCAGGTGTTGTCCGGGATAGAGGAGGGTTTGGCCGGCAGGGATGTTCTCGCTCTAGCAACTCCTGTGGCGGGCCGGGCGCAATGCACGCTGACACGGTCACCAGATGTACGGTGTTTCCTCCAACACATTGGTGCGGCTAGCTTCCGGGTTAAGCGGGCAATGTGTCAAGAAGCCGTGCAGCTTGGCTGGGTTATATTTCGGAGGACGCACAGCTCTCGACATTCGCCTCTCCCGAGTCCGTATGGGAGTTGCAGTGATGGGACAAGACTGTAACTACCAATTGGATACAACAAAATTGGGGAGAAAAAGGTGGTATAAAGTCTAAATAAATAAAATAAATAAAAATTATATAAAATATCCTCCGTGTACATCGTAAAACCTCAAATAATGCATTCAGAGCAGAATTAGGCCGATTATCAAAATCCAGAAAAGAGACGTTAAATTCTACAACCACCTGAAAGGAAGCGATTCCCAAACCTTCCATATCAAAGCCATCACCTACAGACAGATGAACCTGGAGAAGTGTCCCCTAAGCAAGCTGGTCCTGGGGATCAGTTCACAAACACAAACAGACCCCACAGAGCCCAGGACAGCAACACAATTAGACTCAACCAAATCATGAGAAAACTAATAGATAATTACTTGACACATTGGAAAGAATCAACAAAAAATCTGAGCAAACTAGACTATTTGGTCCTAGTCAAAGAGTACACAGTGGCAGAATACCTGACTTTGATTTTGACTGACCCAAACTTAAGGAAAGCTTTGACTATGTACATACCCAGTACATACCCATAGCCTTGCTATTGAGAATGGCCCCCGTAGGCAGACCTGGCTCTCAAGAGAAGACAGGCCATGTGCACACTGCCCACAAAACGAGGTGAAAACTGAGCTGCACTTCCTAACCTCCTGCCAAATGTTGCCCTTTACCTCAGATTATACAGACAGACAAAGAAATCGAAAACAAACCAAATTTGGATTAACTCCCATATCTATTGGGTGAAATACCATAGCGTGCCATCACAGCAGCACAATTTGTGACCTGTTGCCACAAGAAAAGGGCAACCAATGAAGAACAAACACCATTGTAAATACAACCCATATTTATGTTTCCCTTTTGTACTTTAACTATTTGTGCATAATATGACATTTGACATGTCTTCATTCTTTTGGAACTTTTGTGATTGTAATGTTTACAGTTACTTTTTTTATTGTTTATTTCACTTTGGTTAATTATCTACTTCATTTGCTTTCGCAATGTAAACATGTGTTTCCCATGGCAATAAAGCCCTTAAATTGAATAGAAATTGAATTGAGAGAAAGAGGTAGGGAGGGAGAGTGAGAAGTAAAGGGAGAGAGGTGATGAAGGTGAGGGAGGGGCGAGAGAGAGGGACGAAAAGGTATAGGTTCCCTCGGTCAGGTCACATACCGGGAAAGGACTTGAGTACAGCTCCACTGAGGGGAAATGCGTCAGTGGGTTCTGACTCACACTGTCATAAAAAAAATGTCTGCGATAAGGGAAGTCTCCATGGTAACGCCGCCCCCACCCCCCCTGCCCCCTGCCCCCTCACCAACCCGCCACACTCACCTGTGCCTCTCACATGAATTTATTATCACTCTGTCTGGTGATATCACCTCTGATATTCTTGGTATTTGATGTCTGGTTTCGCCTGCCCTCTAATTTTCAAACTACATTTGACCCAACGGTTTGGAAAAAACATGAATGAGACCTTGAATCTACACCTCAAGGGCCACAGATTGACAGTCATTCTCCTCCTACGATTATTTTTTGTTGTTTCTCTTTTGCACCCCAGTATCTCTACTTGCACATCGTCATCTGCACATCTATCACGCCAGTGTTAATGCTAAATTGTAATTATTATGCCACTATGGCCAGTTTTATTGCCATACCTCCATAACCTTACTACATTTGCACACACTGTACATAGATATTTCTATTGTGTTTTTGACTGTACGTTTGTTTATCCCATGTGTAACTCTGTGTTGTTGTTTTTGTCGCACTGCTTTGCTTTATCTTGTCCAGGTTGCAGTTGTAAATGAGAACTTGTTCTCAACTGGCCTACCTGGTTAAATAAAGGTGAAATAAAAAATGAAATAAAAAAAATACTCTGGATAGAGAGAAAAAGTCAAGCCAAAAAGGCAAAGGTGAGGACTTTTCCACTGCTGATAGGTGCAACAATAGCTGCCCGGCCACCAATCCTAGACTTTTAATCACACTATGTCAACATTGACTCAAGAGTGTACTCGGTATGCTTTTCATTTGGCCTGAACAGTTATACTGGTCCCACGAACCAGCAAGCTAATTGAGCTAGCATGTGCAAAGAGCCTATTGTGAAGGTGTACACTTTGCAGAGGCCACCTACATAAACCAGGTTACATTTATCACTATGGAACCACCAAAAGGCAAACATTTGACAGGTTTTTTTCTCTCCTGTGGTCGGTCAGAGATTTGTTTGAAGCAGCTTTCCAAAGAAGGGTTTATTTGCCTGCAAAGATAGTTTAATAAAGTGTCCTTTCCTCTGTCAGGATATTGCATCAGTTATGGGGGGAGTTTTACAGTGGAGATATCTCTTTTTAACTACACTGTTCTTGAGGAAGGTAGACTGTATAAGCCTAATGATTGAGTTTTAGTCTTCAGCCTCAAGTAGATTACAGACATTTCACATTGTGAAAGGGCATCCATCAAGTGAACCTAACCTTATCAACTGGATAACCATCCCTTGCAGAGAGGAACTAGTAAGCTTCAGCAAATTCACCATCTCCATCCCTCCTCTTTCAGACTTTCTGGCACCATGTGGTTACAGTAGGTAGGCCTACTGTGGAAAGCACAAACATATTTAGGGTCAAATTAAGGAGTCCCACAGGGCTCTGTTCTGGGGCCACTCCTGTTCTCTACATACGGTACATGCTGCCACTTTATATATTAATCAGAGGATTTGGACTACACTTTCATTTTTATGCTGACGACGCACACATACACTACGCTGGTTGAGAGAATGCCAAGAGTTTGCCAAAAGTGTGCCAAGAGTGTGCAAAGCTGTCATCAAGGCAAAAGGTGGCTATTTGAAGAATCTCAAATGTCAAATATATTTTGATTTGTTTAACACTTTTTATGGTTACTACATGATTGCATATTAGTTATTTCATAGTTTTGATGTATTCACTATTATTCTACAATGTAGAAAATAGTAAAAATAAAGAAAAAACCTTGAATAAGTGGGTGTTCTAAAACTTTTGACAAGTAGTGTATATGTCAGGACAAAAGGGGACACTGAAACGGTAACAACCAAACTGACAGACTGTCTAGATGCAATCAAGAGATGGATGCAGTTGAACTTCCTAAAACTGAATTGCAACAAAACAGAGCTTGTGCTTATTGGCTCTAAGGGTGCACGGAGAAAGATGAGCACATTCTAACTACCTCTGGATGACATCAAACCACAAGTAAGCTAAACTCAAGCCCCTCATTTGAAGCACACATCAGCAGCATCAAGAAAGTTTCACTTTTCCACCTGCATAACATCGCTCAAATCAGGTCATTCTTGCCCACTGCGGATGCTGAGAAACTTGTATGTGCCCTAGTAACATCTATGCTTGACTACTGTAATGCACTGCTGACAGGAATCACAGTCAGGCTCCTGTCTCAACTTCAGATGATCCAGAACACAGCTGCCAGGATCCTCTCACAAACTACACACAAAAAAACACATCACCCGTTTTATTCAACCTTCATTGGCTTCCTGTTCAATACAGGGTTAAATGTAAGATTCTGCTGCTCACCTTTAAGGCCCTCAAGGGTGATGCACCTAAATACATATGCCAACTTCTAGCAAACTATTCCCCAGTACGCACACAATGATTATCAGACTCAAACACCCTGGTCACACCAGCAACAAACCAGTGCAGCATGGGTGACAGGGCCTTCTCGCATAGGGGCCGCTCAGCTCTGGAATGCACTACCTACACATGTCAAGGCGGCCTCTTCAATTTCCTTGTTTAAAACACAACTAAAGACCTACCTATTCAAGCTAGCTTTTAATGTTTGACCGCTTAATCTGCAATGTACATTTTTGGGGTGACCCAACCAAATTCACATAGAAATCTGTTATAGATCTGCCATTCTACCATTCTAATTGAAGGCAAGTCTCATAAGCGGGTGATCTGGTCTATAGGCGCTTTTTCTATGCTTTTAATTCTTAAGTTTAGTTTTTTTCTTACTTTCCGTTTTGTACACCAGCTTCAAACAGCTGAAAATATATTTCCCAACGGTTTAGATGGTACAATGATTCTCTACGCTATTCATTGCTTGTTTTGTCAGATAAACTGAAATTAGGGAAACTATTCGAATTTTTGCAACCAGGAAATGGCAGAGTGATTTCGCAATATTAGTCATTAAAGTCTGTATTTTGTTTTAGAAGGTAATGGTATGATGGTGCTTGCTTTTCAATGTATGGTTGACAAATTTTGTCTGCGTTTTGTTTTCTACCTTATGCGCGTTGAGCGTCGGAAATGCAGCTTACAAATTTAAAAGTATTATTAATATTATTAAATTGATTGGAAACAATACACCTCATGATTAATTTTGATACGTCATTGTTCTGATTTGTAAACTAAAATGTGATCTCTGAAAATAAACATCCCTCTGATCATAATAGACCTTCACTTGCGCAAATTGTGTTATTCTGTCATGGTCCTGAATAACTGTACTAACAGCCTACGAAATACATTCCTGCATCAAGAAGGAATCAGATGGGTAGGCTAAGCAAGTGAAACTCCCTTTACAATAGCAGGTGTTCGATCTGGGTTAGGCTATGCCCTAGTCAGTCTTCTAACCTGGAGTGTGTCTGGTTTGCCGTTGGCTAAACAAATGGCAGGTCAACCCTCGAGGGCATGAACGGGAAGTTATATCAGAATAGGTATGTATCGTCTTTGACTCTAAGGTGGGATAATTGGGGTCACCGGGTTCACATGAAAGGACCCGCAGACACCGTCCAAACAGTAGGCAAACATTTTGGTCTTGCCTGGTCTCTGGGCTCTCATAAAGAAAAACACCCTAAATATTTGGAAGTATGACTTTTAACATAATTTGGCCTTATAAAAATGTTAGATCTATTCTAAACTAATTATTTAAAACATTTCCATTAATACGTGTGCCTTGCAATCGGCATACGAGAAGCAAAACAAGAAACAATAGTCTACATTATCCAACGTCACTTCCCTCACATGCTTATTTATAAATATATATACATATATTATAAAAGTACATATATATATGTACTTTTTCATCGCACCATTTAGAACTGGTCAGAGCACCATCGAGTATATGGACAATGTCCATACCTACAGAATAATTCATAGAGAAAGTGTCGTTACTTGGTATGACGCGAGGAGTTATACACCTTATCGTATCCTGGATGAGCGGCAGTTTCAGAGTTATTCACCGGATCGTATCCTGGATGAGCAACAGTTCCCGAGGGCCTCGCCCTTCCACCGCTGTCCCCTCCCCGGGGACGTTGTTACCGCTTCTTTTTTCCGCACCTTGCCTCAATGCACTGAAAGACGCAGCCAATTACGCAACACTTTATGATCAAATAAACCGTGTGTGTATGTGTGTGTGTGTGTGCGTGTGTGATGATGTATAGATGATTGTTCTTTTTTGCTATTATAAACATATATTTGCCTATTGTTTATGATCAACATTAATCTGAACAGAATTGGGGTCTTTAGCGGCGCCACTGTTGAGTTTGTGACATAACACCTTTGATGGAGAGTACACACTACAAAAGGGACGTCTCCATTTGGCCTACGCTTTACCTGCTTTTGGTATCAGTCACAGTAGTTGTGGATTGTTGCCATAATCAGTATAATCCGATAAAATGGGCCATCATAATAGGTACTGTATATACCTACTGCCTCCCTTAGAGAGGGTTAGACATAAAGCCCCTTTAGGCCTAGGCTACATTGCAGTAGAACATATGTTGAAAATGTGTAAATACATTTAGCAAAAGTTATAGGTGTATCATAAGCATAGGCTACATGGCCATGATAAATAAGTAGGCCTATATTTAGACTATTAGACCTGATAGAATTCACTATTCCACAGTCAAGGGTTAGCCTAATCTTATTGCTGCTCTTCTTTTGACAGATAATCCAATAATGTCTGTCTGTAAACAACAGGTTTCTATGGCACTGCCAATAATAAACCCAATAGGATTTGCTCTGATCTTACAGCGCCCTCATTCGGTTTTCAAAGTACACCGCGAGTGCAGTGAGGAGCTTTTGGTGTGATGTAGCCATAGAGTAGGATAGAGGCCCCCAGTGGTCAAAAAGCTATGTTAGCATGGGGGCAGCGCCATTGAGGTCTTCCACCATTTTAAAGTAGTCAACTAGGTGGGACTTCCAACTTCATTGGCTGATCCCTCCTGGTGACCCTGTTGGTATCATGTCCAACTGGGTCATCAGAAGGGATCAGCTAATCGTGAAGGATAAAATGTACTACTTCCAAATGGAGATTGCCTCAATGGCGCTGGCCATCCTGTCACAGACACTATAATGCCACAGATGAGTCATCTATGTGTCTCTATGGATGTAGCCTCTGCCTAGCCTGCAGAGTCCCCGACGACGGGATCTTCTGGTTTTCGGGGGAAGTGGAAAAAGAGCCTGTGACGCGACATCCGCTTTTGGCGTTAACAAGAAGACAGATTATTTTAACCACTCCGCCACATTTACCGGATTGGCTGAACCGGGCCGAAGATAACCTCCACGGTAGTTTTGTTCTTGTCAAGATCAGTATGTAGGGGAACTAGTTTCAGACTGCGATGCCTCACATATGACGTTGGGTTGGATTTTCATTGGTTGTTTAGACTTGTTCACATGACCACAAGCTCGAGACGATGTAGCCTATTTGCTCTGGTCGTTTCTCATTCTGGCATTGCATTTTGTTTATCCACATGTAACCGGTAAATAACATTAACGATACTTTACTCCATGAACGATTTCCCACGGACTGGCCACATGATTTCAGGTATGGATATGAGGGCCCTTTGTTGTTGTTTTACTCGCTTATATAGCCTTTGATAATCTAGGCACGTTTCCAAACATCGAAACAATGTTATCGCTGTAAGTTTTTTATGAAGGTATATTCATTATCAACGGGTACAATACTCATGCAATATGATATCTACTTGAATGGCCAGTTCAGCAAATAAAAACAGACAAATGGCACAGGTCTACACTGGGTATTCCACCCAGATCACTTTTCAATGTGCATAGGCAATTTATTCGTGGTACGGCACTCCAATTTACTGGCAAGGGAGAAAGAGGAACATAAACATAACATCTGAAACGATATGTTTTATCAGTTTTTATTTCACTATACCATGGATGTGGGAACAACGCATAACTGTGTTTGTCCATGACTTATTGCCAATTACAATGGGTCAAAATCCAAAAGTAATCTTATCTTTCCTAATGACATGGTAGTTGAAGATGATGACATGGTGTAGTTGAAGAACCATTTCAAGGGTGAAGCTTGAAAGAAACAGTATTTTCTCTAACGCTGACTCACCCCATAAGCATTCTTCCTCGTATTTCCCTGCAAATTTAGATTCGTACGAAGAGAGAAACAGACAAGGCCAACCACAACAGACATTTTTGTGCGAGGCTCCCTGTTGCATTTAGCACCAACACTATGTCATTTGTTAGACTACAAGCACTTGTTATTGTTCTGTGTTAACCAAAATGGTCAACGTGATTCTGTTCATGTTCTGCCTTTTTAAGTTTATGTAGCTTGACAGCGTATTCATAGTCGCTAGAGCCCTGCCCTCAGTTGAGACGTGACTTGCAGCCCGGAGACAGCTAATTTAACTTCTCCTCAGAAACGGATGTTTCAGCATATCTAAAATGCTTCTGCTTTTCTGGAACATTTTGTCCAGAAAATGCATATTTTCCTATTGGAGTCATGAGTATGTGAAATACCTTCTACAAATTAAACGTTGAGCCATAAAATGTGCTCTGAAGGATCTCTCCTACTGTTTGTCAAATTATATCTATGGTGTGCACCATATAGGCCTGTGCATTATCGTGAACACCTGCCTGCAAATACTCCTGGCCTGTAGCTTTGACATCAGTCATTCTTCTTCTATATTGTTAATGACAACCAGAACTTTCCTATTGTGAATAGGTCTTGACACTCTCCCATAGAATTGGAGGGGCAAAGGCAGTGTGGAGACAATGGTGTGTCGTGGCTGGAATAACATTACTGACAGAGTACTGTACTCCACCATTCATTGTGATTACAGGGGCACAGTGAGTAAGGTCACTCATCAGGCACCATAGAGATACAGCTCAACATGGTTCCTGTCACTTCAACGTCAAACAGAAAGGCACTTATCCCTAATTCCTGCTGTAAGTTGCTCTGGATAAGAGAGTCTGCTAAATGACTCAAATGTAAAAATATAGCTTGGTCTTATATGATTTGATGTCATTTTCTTCTGTTTCGTTTAGAGCCTTTTCTGAGCTGCATTTTCTGATCAGAATCCTGAAGATCTTTGTCCAAAGAGAATACTCTGTAACAATGATTTCTGATATTCCATACGAGAAGGTGAGGTTTTTGTCAGTACTGTTGTCGTACGTTTTGGTAGAATTTTGTCTACGTTTTCTAACTGGTTATTATCTTCTTCTGGTGCAGATGTGTGATGTGGAGTCCAGGAGAGAAGAGTCCTGCAGGAAAGGACAGATGGTATCAAACGTTAATGATATTTACCAAGTAACCTAATGAAAATGGTGTCAAAATATGATTCAAACCTACAGTCAGACACACACTTTAGTCAATGGCCAAGGATGTGAGTCAAAGGGCAAAACCCTAAATCAATTTTCACGTGTATTTCTAGTCAATCCACCATGCATGCAGTCTGGAAATATCATCATTTAGCATATGGTTGCATCATAGCTATCAAAAAGTTGCATGCGAGACTTTGCACTTCCGCCCTGCTCTTCTGTGCCAGTGATTGTCAGAAAGCAGCACGCGCTGGTGTAACAGTATAGCTTCCGTCCCTCTCCTCGCCCCGAACCAGGGACCCTCTGCACACATCAACAACTGACACCCACAAAGTATCGTTACCCATCGCGCCACAAAAGCTGCGGCCCTTGCAGAGCAACGGGAACAACTACTTCAAGGTCTCAGAGCCAGTGACGTCACCGATTGAAACGCTATTAGCGCCCACCACCGCTAACTAGCTAGCCGTTTCACATCGGTTACACTGGCTAACTTCACCTCTTGCACTGTTCAACTGACATTGGGCGCGTAATTCAAGTGATCTTCTGGGACCAATGTTTTCTAGAGCCCTGCCTGAGCCCTACCCATGCCAGTGACATTCAGGCCCTACCCAGACCAGATTGCTTTTGCCCAAAATCCCAAATAGCTTCCTCCATTAGCTATTCCTCTCTGTGTGTCACCTGCACCCTGCTCGCTCTGCATGCGCTCTGCTTATCTTGGCTCTGCGTGTGTCTGTGAGTAGCCATAGTAATGGCTCTGCTTGGGCTGCTTAATGACGAGACTTGAGAGGGCACAGAGCATGGCTGTTAGCTACTTTTCTTCACTCTAAACTCCGACAACTCGAGGAACATTATTTTTTTTTGTGATATAATCTCTCCTGTCTTTATATTTGAGGTTGAAGCACTTTTAACACCTACGTGTTGGACCAAGTTCAAACCACACACCAGCCAGTTAGAGAGAGGGGAATCTTGGGAGTTGTAGGAATTGACTCAAACTGGCAATTGGGAACATCAGGACTGATCAAGACATTCAACGCTAAATATCTACTCGGGCATTGTTTTGAAATGCAATTTGTTGTGTGAATGTGTCTCCTATGGACTACTGAAAACAACAACCACTGAATTACAGAGGCAAAATAGTCCTTTACCCAAACAGATTCTCACAGGACTCATGGGGATTATATACAACCTCTGTTCCATAACCGTTATCTCATTCCTCTTTGGTCAGGGTCACCTCTACATGACTGTGCTCCTGATCCAGCCACCTCTGTGTGTAGTATTATAGGTGTCTGCTGGGTCTCACTGGAGTGGCCACTCTGCTATTGGCTGCCCTGTTCCTCCAGACCCTGCTGCTTCCCGTGGTTAACTCCTCCCCAAACAAGCCTGGCTTCAAGCTCCCACTTCCTCTCGCTGCCACCTGCACCGACCCCTGCAAGTGAGTGGGACACTGTAAACATCTTATTCTGCTTGTTCATACTCTATTATTCTGCAGCTTTAACTCATTTGTGGTTGCGTGTTTAACCACCATGGTCATGTTTTGCAGAACAGGTCCTATCATTAACTGTTCAAGGTTGTAGTAAAACGCTGACGCTTCCTTTTTCTATTCCAGAATCGTTCTGTTGGAGAGCATCCCAGAGGGGTTAGAGTTCAACTCTAGTGTCACCAACCCATCCATCTACCAGGCTTGGCTCAACCTGATTAGTGAGGCTCGCAGTAGCGTGGACATTGCGTCTTTTTATTGGACGCTCACCAACAAAGATACAGGCACTCACGAGCCAACAGCGAATCAGGTTAGTGCGTTCTGTGATTGGCAGCCAATGCGATGTCAGATCTAACCTGTGGGTAGATGTGGGTTATTTTAGTCTAAACAGTTATGTTTTATCAATAGGGTGAGGATGTCCTGAATAGGCTAGTTCAGGTGTCTCGGAAGCTCTCTGTCCGCATCGCTGTAAATACACCAACAGAGTCCCAACCTCAGGAAGACATCAATCTCTTAAAAAGTTCTGGTAAGGTTTCTCTGACTGCATTTATGTTTTCAATTCCATTGAATTTGCAAAAGTTAAATTGACACCAATCAAGCTGCTCCCTACAGTAAGGAAGTATTATTCTGTTTGCTTTTTTTGTTGTGATAATGGTAGCTCATTTTTATCAGGTGCTGATGTAAGAGCCGTGAACATGCGGGATTTGACCACTGGAGTACTTCACACAAAGTTCTGGGTGGTAGACAACAAGCACATTTATATTGGCAGTGCCAACATGGACTGGAGGTCCCTTACCCAGGTGAGTCTTCTCTGTGCCCTCACAACCACGCCTCACCCCCATAATTTCTGTTTTGTTTTTATTTGTAAACAAAAACATCCATTGTTCAAAATGAGTTCCTTAAACCGTTTGAAGAGTTATGCTTGTGGTTTTTGGAGGAAGTAATTACATGTCCTTGTTCTTTTCTAGTGTAAACATATCACAAGTTTGTAGTGTCGGGGTATTGTCTAAAATTAGCACATCAAGTGGAGGGAAGGTAGCTTTGGTTTAATCTGTGAAACTTGTCCTCTGTTGCTGTCCTGTTTAGGTGAAGGAGCTGGGGGCTGTGGTGTACAACTGCAGCTGCTTGGCTGCAGACCTGGAGAAGATCTTCGAGGCCTACTGGTACCTTGGGCAAAAAGACACACCCATCCCGTCTCCTTGGCCCAGCAGTTTCAACACTCCTTACAATAAGGACACGCCCCTGCAGCTGCCACTCAACGGCACAGCCTCCAGCGTGTATCTGTCGGTAAGAATTGACTGAAGGTGCACATTTTCAGAGAAAGTAATCCAATAATTGGATCATATAATACAAATTGGACCGGTTTGTGAAGTCTGGTTATGAAATTCTCCATATTAATTTTCTCTGGTCCTATGTTCAGCATACTACTATACTTAATTTGACTGTGCTGTACCCTCAGAGCTCTCCACCATCTTTCTGTGCTGCCGGGAGAACCAGAGACCTGCAGTCTATTCTCAGTGTGATGGAGGACGCACGGGAGTTTGTCTACATCGCTGTCATGAACTACTTGCCCACCATGGAGTTTTCACAACCCAAACGGTAAGCCTTCTATTTTAATGTATTAACCTCACCAAAGTTTGCGATTTTTATGTATTCTGTGTATAATTAATAAAGCACACAAGGCCTAACCTTCTGTGTGTTGCCCACTGCAGTTACTGGGCAGAAATTGACACTCAGATCAGACGTGTGGCATACGAGAAGCGGGTGAAGGTGCGCCTGCTCATCAGCTGTTGGGCGAGCACTTCGCCTGTCATGATTCCCTTCCTGAAAGCCTTGGATTCAATGCAGGAACCCAAGGCCAAGCTGGATGTCCAGGTGGTGAGTAGGACCTCTCGCTACTCATGCACTTTACTTATCATCCTTAGTATGTCAAGCTCCTCCAGAAGAGCAATTGTTGGATAATAAAGTCTTCACTGTTTTACAGAAACTCTTTATTGTGCCAGCCAATCCAAAGCAGAAAGAAATCCCCTTTGCCAGAGTCAACCACAACAAGTACATGGTGACAGACAAGGTTGCCTACATAGGTAATTCTCTCTCCTAGATAGCATATGCACCAGTCATGCTTCTGTATCATTCCAATCAACAATTTCTCATGTTAAAACCAGAGGTAACTTCTCAGAATTTCTGCACATACCAGATCCCATGCACTACAAAATGCAACTCTATTGTGATTCCCATTGATCACCAGGTACCTCTAACTGGTCTGGAGACTATTTTGTGAACACTGCTGGATCGGCTTTGGTGGTGAACCAAACGGCTGCCCAGTCAGTGGAGCCTACGGTCCAGGCACAACTACAGGCCGTGTTCGAAAGGGACTGGGACTCCGCCTACAGCACCCCAATCCACCAGCACGCCGACCTCAAAATGGTGTGTTAGATACAATACTACACTCTAGACCAGTGGTTCCCAACTCCTCGAGTACCCCCAATAGCACACGTTTTTGTTGTATCCCCGTCAAAAAAAAACGACTGATTCAACTCATTGAGGGCCTGATATATAGTTGACAAGTTGAATCAGGTGTGCTTGTCTGGGGCTACAATAAAAATGTGTACTGTTGGAGGTACTTGAGGACTGGAGTTGGGAACTGCCGCTCTAGACTGTTGCAGGGCCTGTGTCCTCCAAGCCAGCATGGGGAGGAATTGGATGTAGCAGGCCACTATAGCATGTTGAAACTGGATTGAAGCCCAATTAGTTTTTTCGTTGCCAAGTATGCACATTTCTTCTCTCTGTCCCTGTACACTAGTTCTAATCAGCAGCAGTGTCTGGGACGATTTCTTAAATTGCAGCACAATTTTTTTTTTAAATATAATTGCAGGAGTAGCAGTAGATATGTACTGTACCAGAAGATGGGTAAAACTATGCTGCCCTCTGCAGCGTCAGTGTGTCTTATCACCTCAACGATCAAAACACAAGCCTGTGTGTTTTTAATGAACTTTGGGTAACTCTTTGGGAATACATCCCAGTGAATCTCAGGGAAATTGAATGTTTGGACTGATGTTTCTAGGCATGCTGGTTTGATCCTTTTTTATTATATTTCATGTATGATTGGTGTGTTGTGCCTTGTTTTTCTATGTAGCCTAGACTAGTTAAAAAAATATATATACAGTGCCTTGCGAAAGTATTCGGCCCCCTTGAACTTTGCGACCTTTTGCCACATTTCAGGCTTCAAACATAAAGATATAAAACTGTATTTTTTTGTGAAGAATCAACAACAAGTGGGACACAATCATGAAGTGGAACGACATTTATTGGATAAAACAAAAAAAACAAAAAAAATATGAAAAATTGGGCGTGCTAAATTATTCAGCCCCCTTAAGTTAATACTTTGTAGCACCACCTTTTGCTGCGATTACAGCTGTAAGTCGCTTGGGGTATGTCTCTATCAGTTTTGCACATCGAGAGACTGACATTTTTTCCCATTCCTCCTTGCAAAATAGCTCGAGCTCAGTGAGGTTGGATGGAGAGCATTTGTGAACAGCAGTTTTCAGTTCTTTCCACAGATTCTCGATTGGATTCAGGTCTGGACTTTGACTTGGCCATTCTAACACCTGGATATGTTTATTTTTGAACCATTCCATTGTAGATTTTGCTTTATGTTTTGGATCATCGTCTTGTTAGACGACAAATCTCTGTCCCAGTCTCAGGTCTTTTGCAGACTCCATCAGGTTTTCTTCCAGAATGGTCCTGTATTTGGCTCCATCCATCTTCCCATCAATTGTAACCATCTTCCCTGTCCCTGCTGAAGAAAAGCAGGCCCAAATCATGATGCTGCCACCACCATGTTTGACAGTGGGGATGGTGTGTTCAGGGTGATGAGCTGTGTTGCTTTTACGCCAAACATAACGTTTTGCATTGTTGCCAAAAAGTTACATTTTGGTTTCATCTGACCAGAGCACCTTCTTCCACATGTTTGGTGTGTCTCCCAGGTCGCTTGTGGCAAACTTTAAACTACACTTTTTATGGATATCTTTAAGAAATGGCTTTCTTCTTTCCACTCTTCCATAAAGGCCAGATTTGTGCAATATACGACTGATTGTTGTCCTATGGACAGAGTCTCCCACCTCAGCTGTAGATCTCTGTAGTTCATCCAGAGTGATCATGGGCCTCTTGGCTGCATCTCTGATCAGTCTTCTCCTTGTATGAGCTGAAAGTTTAGAGGGACGGCCAGGTCTTGGTAGATTTGCAGTGGTCTGATACTCCTTCCATTTCAATATTATCGCTTGCACAGTGCTCCTTGGGATGTTTAAAGCTTGGGAAATCTTTTTGTATCCAAATCCGGCTTTAAACTTCTTCACAACAGTATCTCGGACCTGCCTGGTGTGTTCCTTGTTCTTCATGATGCTCTCTGCACTTTTAACGGACCTCTGAGACTATCACAGTGCAGGTGCATTTATACGGAGACTTGATTACACACAGGTGGATTGTATTTATCATCATTAGTCATTTAGGTCAACATTGGATCATTCAGAGATCCTCACTGAACTTCTGGAGAGAGTTTGCTGCACTGAAAGTAAAGGGGCTGAATAATTTTGCACGCCCAATTTTTCAGTTTTTGATTTGTTAAAAAAGTTTGAAATATCCAATATGTCGTTCCACTTCATGATTGTGTCCCACTTGTTGTTGATTCTTCACAAAAAAATACCGTTTTATATCTTTATGTTTGAAGCCTGAAATGTGGCAAAAGGTCGCAAAGTTCAGGGGGCCGAATACTTTCGCAAGGCACTGTATATTCAATCATTCTGAATCCTTCTTCCTTTCAAACTAGTAGGTTTGCCATAGAATTGTGCAGTAACTGATTTCATATGTGTGCATTAAAGTCCAGAAAACTTTGTATTTTTCTGGAATTTGCACTGCGTGGAGCGTGTCTTGTGTGAGCAGTGCAGTGGAGAATGTTGTCAATGCAACTCAAAATAAGTGTTTAAAAGCACTGCGCTGCGTATTATTTGGCAAGCACTAATATTGTACGATATTGATTGCATTTTGTACACACTACTTCCTTTTATGCGGCAATGTCCTAATAAATTGAATTGAATATCATTTCATTTTTAGCAGTTGTATGGACAAGTGTTTAGAATAACCAAGTCTATCCTCCCTCTTTTATTTCATTAGCATGAGTAATGCAAATGATACATTTATTTATCCATTGTGCAGTCAATCAATATGAAACTCATTATGACAACATTCTCAGAGGACTGTTTTAAAAAGTGTGTTTACTTGTATATTCAGGCCTGCTTTGCATTGGCAGAGTGTCTGATTTGTGTATTTAGGAGATCACATTGGATAAGAGGAGCTGTTGGAAGCCCTCAGCTTTGGAGGCCACCTCTGGATCCGAGGTCCATGCCAGCCACCATTGGCCACAATGACAGGAGTAGCCTTCAGGTTCAAAATGGAGAAACTGAATCTCCTGTGTGAGAGGGATACCAAAATGACAAACTGTTCCAGAATTGTAATCCCCACAGCATTTTATATTTATATTATGGTCCTAATCTCTATTGAACATGATTTTGTATCTCCAAAATGACATACTCTAACCTCCAGGCCATAATCACAGGCTGCCTCCTTTGCCACTGCCTGCTCCCTGGGCCCTGCAAGGTCCTGTTTGGTGGTAGAGTCCCTAAAAAAGAGACTGGAGCCTTTGGGCTCACCTGTTTTGTCCACCTGGGGCCCAGAGGTGTAGCTCAACCGGTGGGTAAGATCGGACTGTGACGACCTGGCCGCTGACTGCCTCAGGCGCTGGCTCTCACACAGCCTGTTGAAATAGGACAGCATGGGTCCACTCTGCTGGTGGAGCCTCAGAGAGTACAGTCTAGCTCAGTCTCCTGGAAGGCACCGGATCGGAGGATGTACTTCCTCCGATCCGTCGACCCCTGCTGCTTCCCCAGGGTACGGCCTTCTGTGCCTGAGGGGGGGACGCTTCTTGATGGGCTTGTGCTGCCATTTATTCTCTCCTCGACTGTTGGCAGTGAGCTTGAAGAAATTGTGAACCTTGCTGGCCATGTTGAGCAGATGGGCTTGCGTCTCGCAGATGTACGTCACTTGATCAAACTATGAATAGCCGGGATACAGAGGCCATCCAAGGAACAACTCTGACATTACACAACCCAGAGACCACATGTCCACTTTCTCACAGAATGGAAGGCCGAGGAGGATTTCAGGAGACCTATAGAACCTGTGAGTTATTTCAAAACCAGGGTAAGACCAAATTTAAGTTGTTTTGTTTATTTCCCAAAATGATTGTTTGTGGAAGTAGTCCGTTTGGGTTCACACAGACACCCTGAATTTGTTTTAATGATCACATTCATAAATACATGATATCACAAAGCTTGTGGTGCAACAGGTTCTACCTGGATTGGATGTATGGCTCCTTAACAAAATGCACCTCAATGAAAATACTTGCAGAACCAAAATCAATCAACTTTATGCTGATTGATGGCGACCATTATATTTTCAGGTTTCAAATCAGCATAAATGATGGTGAGTTCCTTCAGCTTTGCTAGTACTTTTATCATCTGACACGTGATGGTACAGATGTTGCTTACCGCCTTTGACTTCAAACCATTCTCTTTCTGAAACTGATACAGGTTCTTCTCCAATAGTTAAAAAAACATGTAATAATTAGTTTGGTCTCGACATGCCTCGTGAAATTTAACTATGTGGCTTGTCTTCAAATTATTCGGGGAAAGAGCACCTATACGTTTTAATTCATTTTCTATTTCGGTGTATATCAATTTTCATAATTTTTACCGCCACTACTTCTCCATCACCCCAACATTTTGACACTTTTCCGAAGATGCCCTTTCCCACTATATCCAAAGTGTGGTAGACTTCAGTTTCAGAATAGATAACTCTCATTCTCAGCTTGCTTCCTTCTCTTTGTGGGGATTTTATTTATTTAAATTCTTAATTCAAAATTCGTATTGTTTATTATTATGATTTTTTACGAAGAAAACGGGCAAAAAAGATATGATGCTGAAAAAAATGTCGTGATTTTAATTTAAATTATAAACATTTTGTCAATAGCTCTAAATCCATGGAACGTTACCTGGGCGATCTAACAATTCAAAGAATTATATTTTGAAAGTTTCATCAGCATTAAACTATTTGCATAAATTACAATACCTTCACTTGACTGATTTTTTGTGAAAATCATCATCATCCTCAATCATCATCAATTATATTAGTTGGTTAATACCGATAAGACAACAAATTAGGCGTTTATGATGATGATGATACATGATTAAAAATGTATGAATACAGTATTATTACATTTTTGTATTATTGTTGTTATTATTACAATAGTACATAGGCTAAATAAATAAATACATTTGTTCACTGTTTTTATTGCAGAAAAAATGACAAGGCCTAGCGAATGCCTACATACAGTAAGTAGCCTATGTTTGTCTATATGCATAATCTTTGAGACTACAATATAATTCCGATATCCATGGCCTCCATCTATCCAACCCTTTCCACATCATCAGACGAAGGAGGGGCATATGTTATGTCACCAATTAGTTTGTGACCGGGTAAAAATGACGGTATATAGGCCTATATCAAACACAATACATTTTGCCCTACAGTTTGTAGTTAATTATGGCAGTCGTTTATTGTTTTTGTTTTTTTAAGAGTGGGTGGTAGGCTATAGAATTGTGCAGCTCATGCTCTATCCACGACAATTGTCCCGTTATCTAATGATGCTGGGTTAGGCTTCCAAAGTTTTTACAGATTGAATTTCGAGCGTCTAAATCATCCACCATAAAGATGAGGTAAGAATACAAGTATTTCTGTTACAATTCATATTTTATTGGTGATTTGGTAGCCTACGTTTGTCACTATCCTTTTTGATCTCACACACAGTTCTCAATGCAAACCACTGGTAATTAAAGTTTCATAACGCGATAATAGGCTTTCATATAGATTGATGAAAATGTTGAATTTATACATACATTTGAGTCTAACACAGGCAAATTATAGGATGTGTGTGGTTTGCCTTGACTTCATTGTAGACTCCTTATAAAGGTATCAGTAATGACCCTCTAAGGTGACTTTGGGGTAGCCTAACATTGGTGGACAAAACATGCGCAGAACCAGTGTTGGGGAATAGTGAACTACATGTAGTTCAACTAGTAATTTAACTACATTTTGCAATAGGTAGTAGTTGAACTAAATTCAAATCTAGAGTGTTTGCTTTTTTGCCATGTAGCAGTTTATCTAACTACTGGAACTACACACTACTTTCTTGTAGAAACAAAATATAATATAGGTGAAGTAGGCAATCATTTCCTTTCTTGCCTAATTCTCTCTTTTTTTGCGTAGGCAGTTTGTGTTGACAGTTTTGTTTTTGTGTTTTTTGTGTAGGCTAAAGTTCACATTCTGTTAACATATGACCCCAAATTGATCTGACTTGTAATATGTAGTCTATGACATTTCACAAAGTAGTTTGGATGTAGTGAACAACTTTTTCAAAGCAACTTTTGTTAACTAAACAATATTTTTCTTAAGGGTAGGGTAACTTTAGTGTATCTTAACCAGTGGTGTAAAGTACTGAAGTAAAAATACTTTAATAAAGTACTACTTAAGTAGTGTTTTGGGGTATCTGTACTTTACTTTACTATTTATTTACTACTTTACTATTTACTTTACAACTTTTACTTTTACTTCAGTACATTCCTGAAGAAATGTATGTACTTTTTACTCCATACATTTTCCCTAAGACCCAAAAGTACTCGTTACATTTTGAATGCTTAGCAGGATATGAAAATGGTCCAAATTCACACACTTATCAAGAGAGCATCCCTGGTCATCCCTACTACCTCTGATCTGGCAGACTCACTAAACACAAATGCTTCGTTTGTAAATTATCTCTGAGTGTTGGAGTGTGCCCTGGAATGTGCTTAATATAAGGACCTAAAAATGATTTACACTTTTATTATATTTTAGCAATTACATTCACTTTTGCTACTTTAGTATAATTAAAACGAAATACTTTTTGACTTTTACACAAGTAGTATTTTACTGGGTCACTTTCACTTTTTCTTGAGTCATTTTCTATTAAGGTATCTTTACTTTTACTCAAGGATGATATTGGATACTTTTTCCAACACTGATCTTAACTTCTTCCAGTGTGAAATAATTGGTAGCTTGGTAAACTATATTTTCAGAGTAGCTCCCCCAACACTGCCCAGAATAATAAAATTGATAAGATTATTTGTGATCATTAATATTTGAAGATTATTGAACAATACCGAGAACACCAGAGTATAATATTTTGAAGATTATTGAACAATACCCAGAACACCAGAGTATAATATTTGTCACACTTTGAACCATTTAGGACCCCAAACAAAAGGATAATAGACAAGGGCTACATTCAATCTTATCATAGAAGTATCATTATTGCTAGCTCGATTGACATTTAATGGCAATGTTTGCTGAGACTGCATTCATGGTAAATTTGAACCAGGAGCTTCAGCCAGGGGCGCAATTTTCATTCGGGACGGGGGGATATGTCCCCAGTTTTATAATTGGAATGTGATACTAGGTGTGCTTTAGGACCATGAGGACAAGTGGGCTGTTTGGAGCGTTTAAACGACTGGATAAAATAAATATAAACTCAGCAAAAAAAGAAACGCCCCTTTTTCAGGACCCTGTCTCTCAAAGATAATTCGTAAAAAATTTAAATAACTTCACAGATCTTCATTGTAAAGGGTTTAAACACTGTTTCCCATGCTTGTTCAATGAAACATAAACAATTAATGAACATGCACCTGTGGAACGATCATTAAGACACTAATAGCTTACAGACAGTTGATAATTAAGGTCACAGTTCTGAAAACTTAGGACACTAAAGAGGCCTTTCTACTGACTCTGAAAAACACCAAAAGAAAGATGCCCAGGGTCCCTGCTCATCTGTGTGAATGTGCCTTAGGCATGCTGCAAGGAGGCATGAGGACTGCAGATGTGGCCAGGGCAATGAATTGCACTGTCGTACTGTGAGACGCCTAAGACAGCGCTACAGGGTGACAGAACAGACAGCTGATCGTCCTCGCAGTGGCAGACCACGTTTAACAACACCTGCACAGGATCGGTACATCCAAACATCACACCTGCAGGACAGGTACAGGATGGCAACAACAACTGCCCGAGTTACACAAGGAACGCACAATCCCTCCATCAGTGCTCAGACTGTCCGCAATAGGCTTCGAGATGCTGGACTGAGGGCTTGTAGGCCTGTTGTCAGGCAGGTCCTCACCAGACATCACCGGCAACAACGTTGCCTATGGGCACAAACCCACCGTCGCTGGACCAGACAGGACTGGCAAAAAGTTATCTTCACTGACGAGTCGTGGTTTTGTCTAACTAGGGGTGATGGTCGAATTCCCTCAAAGGAATGAGCGTTACACCGAGGCCTGTACTCTGGAGCGGGATCGATTTGGAGGTTGAAGGTCCGTCATGGTCTGGGGCGGTGTGTCACAGCATCATCGGACTGATCATGTTGTCATTGCAGGCAATCTCAATGCTGTGAGTTACAGGGAAGACATCCTCCTCCCTCATGTGGTACCCTTCCTGCAGGCTCATCCTGACATGACCCTCCAGCATGCCACCAGCCATACTGCTCGTTCTGTGCATGATTTCCTGCAAGACAGGAATGTCAGTGTTCTGCCATGGCCAGCGAAGAGCCCGGATCTCAATCCCATTGAGCACTTCTGGGACCTGTTGGATCGGAGGGTGAGAGCTAGGGCCATTCCCTCCAGAAATGTCCGGGAACTTGCAGGTGCCTTGGTAGAAGAGTGGGGTAACATCTCACAGCAAGAACTGGCAAATCTGGAGCAGTCCATGAGGAAGAGATGCACTGCAGTACTTAATGCAGCTGGTGGCTACACCAGATACTGAAAGTTACTTTTGATATTGACCCCCCCTTTGTTCAGAATCACATTATTCCATTTCTGTTAGTCCCATGTCTGTGGAACTTGTTCAGTTTATGTCTCAGTTGTGGCATCTTGTTATGTTCATACAAATATTTACACATGTTAAAGTTTGCTGAAAATAAACGCAGTTGACAGTGAGAGGACATTTCTTTTTTTGCTGAGTTTATATATATATTGCTGATGTCCCCCCCCACTTCTAAAACTAAAGTTGCTGTCTTCAGCAATACGAATTGAATCCAGCCCTTACCAGCCTTTACACTATAAAGGTGGCACTCTCCTAGCGACGCTAACCTCGCCCTCATGTGGGTGCGAATAAGCTATCAAGCAGCCAGGCAGTGCTACACAGCCATTCCAGTAGGGGTCGGAAGCTATGGTGAGCTTCGATTGGTCACTCACATTGCGTTATCGCGGAGGATTTGAATAAAATTCAGCTTTCCCCAACTTTAGTTCCGCCCTGTTCAGCTCCCTCGCCCACTCTGTTTCTCTTGCTTTCCTTCCATTTGTGAATGGCTTCGATGTTTCACCGCGCAATGCCGCTTCCTGTTGTAAACTCACCGTTAGTGTCACTTCTTATTTTTCATTCCCTTTTAATCTCTGGAAAGGCTTTCCTTGCTGGTCCAGTTTAAACACCAAGATACGTCTTCATATTTCAGTGAATATATATATATATATATATATATATATATATATATATTTTATTTACTTTACCCCTTTTTCTCCCCAATTTCGTGGTATCCAATTGTTTAGTAGCTACTATCTTGTCTCATCGCTACAACTCCCGTACGGGCTCGGGAGAGACGAAGTTTGAAAGTCATGCGTCCTCCGATACACAACCCAACCAAGCCGCACTGCTTCTTAACACTGCGCGCATCCAACCCGGAAGCCAGCCGCACCAATGTGTCGGCTGGCACCTGGCAACCTTGGTTAGCGTGCACTGCGCCAGGCCCGCCACAGGAGTCGCTGGTGCGCGTTGAGACAAGGATTTCCCTAACCCGGACGACGCTAGGCCAATTGTGCGTCGCCCCACGGACCTCCCGGTAGCGGCCGGTTACGAGCCTGGGTGCAAACCCAGAGTCTCTGGTGGCACAGCTGGCGCTGCAGTACAGCGCCCTTATCCACTGCGCCACCGGGGAGGCCCAATGAGGATCTTAATAGATACTAAATACTCCCAGAATTAAAGCTATGAGGTTGTCTTTTTTCTCCCTGCATTTATCACTTTCATTATGTTAAACCTTCTCAAGGTCAAAAGAAGTCATACTTTATTTACAAGTTTAGTTAGGTTAACATGAACCATTTCATCATTCAGGTTCCTGCCTTGGATGACTGCTCCCAGTACCAACAGTCGATCATTGCCAATTATGGGCAGCTATTGTGTGCCGGGCATTTCAGACGCCCAGAAAGAACATATGCATGTTTTTTTCTTTGCTAGTTTGATCAGTTACCTGATTGGCCGTTCACTATTGGCCGTTCAGTCTGATTAGTAGAGTATATTGCCACATTGTAGTAGCAGCGTTTGAGCACTGGTAGGCAGCATTGATGCAGTTTCCATAGCTGTGGTGAGGTCAGATGGCGTGCAGTGCTGCTTTGCATTCTCATCATTAGCTCCAAGATAACATTTTGACAAGACCTTTTCTTGCATGTGTTAATAACCACGTCATGGCTGAATTAACAGCCACTATCAATGCTTTGTGGATTGTCAGGGAAGGCTCTCTGTAAATGTAGCAATTTGAGGGTCTGTGGAACTGTTCTACAATCCACCCAACCTAATCTCAGAGGCCTATCAGTCAGAATAAGGTATGCACTGGACCATGATAAGGTACAGTCTGCACTGGACCATGATAAGGTACAGTCTGCACTGGACCATGATAAGGTACAGTCTGCACTGGACCATGATAAGGTACAGTCTGCACTGGACCATGATAAGGTACAATCTGCACTGGACCATGATAAGGTACAGTCTGCACTGGACCATGATTAGGTACAATCTGCACTGGACCATGATAAGGTACCGTCTGCACTGGACCATGATAAGGTACAGTCTGCACTGGACCATGATAAGGTACAGTCTGCACTGGACCATGATAAGGTACAGTCTGCACTGGACCATGATAAGGTACAGTCTGCACTGGACCATGATAAGGTACAGTCTGCACTGGACCATGATAAGGTACAGTCGGCACTGGACCATGATAAGGTACAGTCTGCACTGGACCATGATAAGGTACAGTCTACACTGGACCATGATAAGGTACAGTCTGCACTGGACCATGATAAGGTACAGTCTGCACTGGACCATGATAAGGTACAATCTGCACTGGACCATGATAAGTTACAGTCTGCACTGGACCATGATAAGGTACAGTCTGCACTGGACCATGATAAGGTACAGTCTGCACTGGACCATGATAAGGTACAGTCTGCACTGGACCATGATAAGGTACAGTCTGCACTGGACCATGATAAGGTACAGTCTGCACTGGACTTCATAGTGAACATAGATGTGCACCAGATCTCAGAACCATTTCTGTAATGCCATGTTGTCAGGTAGAGAAGTATGCAAAGCAGAGACCAGAGTTTATTTTCATTTCCCTGTGCCAGTGCCTTCACCCAGTGGGGAAGAGGAGGGAGTGGTACGTGCCTACTGCCTACAGCCATGGTGGTCGATTGGCCGTGCAGTCCTCTATCAGGAGACGATGCCTCTCTCTGAATGTCCTGTGTTTACAGTGGAGCCGCCGCTCTGAGCACCACCCTGGAACAGCCGCCCGCCAGCCCACCCTCCTCACCCCTAATCACTCAGACTACCCCCTACTTGCCTGCTTCCTGCCCCTTAGAGGGAGTCAACGCTGCACTGTCCAACTTTCCCACCGAATTTGATATTGATTCTGTAGGGCTAACAATTTGGTCTGAATGATGAACATGTCATATGGCCTTTCCCACACAGATGCTGGTGTTACTGGACTCCTTAATGGAACAGAAAGACCCCGAAGATGACCTTACATACCAGTAAGGAGGAAGGATCTTGGTTTGTGTGTAGGTACAGTAGCCAAAGGGTGTTTTCCTTTGATAGAAATGTTCCTACTGAAAGAACAAATGCACTTTAATTACCATCCTGTCGTGCCAGTGGGCAGGTGTGGTGACGAGGGTGCATACAGTAGTCATCACTCTCCTCCCTGCCTGGCGCTCCCCATGCCGGGCCCAGGGCCTTTTGGAATTCCACTACAACCCAATGAGTGGCCCACCCATCTGGGTGGTTCTATTCACCCAGGGGAGTATGGGCAAGGGGTGGGTTTGGGATGTACTCTTTCCAAATGGCCTGGAATGAGATCTCTATCTTAATTGATATCTAGCCATGTAATCTAACATGCCATCTAACATAGCATTCAGAACCCAAGCCTGATCTCGCCTTTTGTCTCTCTCTATGGAAGTGTAGTTACTGGGCTGTAGTTTTTCACCCCCTCTGTCTCTATTATTTTAGCTCTCATTTTCTACCCCTTTGATCCTCTCCAGTCCTCTCCCTTTCCAGATTCTTTAGGCTGGACCAGATGCAGATGAGGGGCATGCCTTTGCCGTGCTGGTGCCGCAGGGGACTGTCTGTAATGTCTCCATCAGTGGTGTCTGGCTCCACCGTGGGCAGCAGATGACTTTGAGATGGGTTCCTCTTCCACTGCGAGTTGGCTTCCCTCTATCCCAGCCTATAGCCCAGGAACCACATTTCTCTTCCAGTTACATCAATTAGTTCCATTTACACAGTTTCCAATCCACACACTTAGACATGGTGGGCTGCATTTGGTCCCGGAGGATTTGGTTTGTAGCCACAATGGTTTCTTTCATTACGGATGATGATTTTATTCATTCAAATATTGTCATGGTTTGCTGCTCGCTGATGTTCCCTACCCCTTTTCATGTTTTCCTTAGTTGTGTATTCTGCTTTGTGACTCTAATGTCTGTTATCGCGTAACTGTAGGACCAGTTGCTGGAGGATCTGCAAGCAAGTGATGGCAGCTGGAAGGACCATCAAAGCAAAGGATTGAAAAGGCATTGTGGAGGACCAGAGGATCAAAGCACTGGTCTATTGACCAATCCTTTTTTCTTTTTTAAATTTTACCCCTTTTCGCCCCAATTTCGTGGTATTCAATTGCTAGTAGTTAATATCTTGTCTCATTGCTACAACTCCCGTACGGGCTGGGGAGAGACGAAGGTCGAAAGCCATGCGTCCTCCAAAACACAACCCAACCAAGCCGCACTGCTTCTTAACATCCAACCCGGAAGCCAGCCGCACCAATGTGTCGGAGGAAACACCGTGCACCTGGCGACCTGGTTAGCGTGCAATGCGCCCGGCCCGCCACAGGAGTCGCTAGTGTGTGATGAGACAAGGATATCCCTACCGGCCAACCCCTCCCTAACCCGGACAACTCTAGGCCAATTAAGCATCACCCCATGGACCTCCCGGTCGTGGCCGGCTGCGACAGAGCCTGGGCTCGAACCCAGAGTCTCTGGTGGCACAGCTAGCACTGCGATGCAGTGCCCTAGACCAATCCTTTCTAACACAATGTCCAGCACAAATCTATTATTGAGATGAGTAGCTCAGCCCAAAAAAGTAAAATCACTATTAACAATTTGTCCTGTTCATAGCAGTGAAAATGTTTACATTACTTGTTATAACCAGATTGTTTTTGATGCAATTCTGTCACGTACACTATTAGTCATGTTTATGGAAATGCCAAAAGGTTAGTGCCATCAGGACTATGTGTGACCTTTGGATTTGCTGCCAAGTTTATACTACATTTATGTGGGAAATAAAGTACTGTTTTGACCCTGAACTTCTGTTCCTTGTCTCCTTGTGCTTTTGAATGACATCATGCAATTAGGATACCTCCTTTTAACCACTTCAAGTGTTATTGGATCAGCTGTTGGCAGTTATGAATGGTCAGCAACAACCCTTAGATTTCATCACATTCAGGGGATATTCTCATGCATCCCAAGTGACAGCAAATCAGGTAAGCGGCGGAGTAGATTCAAACTCTGAATTCTGATACCACCAGGTGAAAGTTGCGTTGGTCTATAGCTAATCAAGTGTGGATTAAAAAATATATATATCTTCAATAGCCTTGTATTACTTAAAATGTGTTCATTTTAGGGTGTAACATTTTTATTGCAGAATATTGGTAGGATTATTAGAAATGTTAATATACTGTAGTTGCCAACAATATCTCCAATTGTATGTCAGGATGTTATGTTTGGGTGATTAGCATCCTGAGTATATTGTGTAATTTATAAGTTCCTGTGGGAAATGGCTCACATGATTTAACTATTCACAGTTCATTAGAAATAAAAGTACTGAGGGGTTTCCATCTGGTTGCTTTGGTTGTGTCACGTCCTGACCATAGAGAGTCGTTATTTTCTATGGTAGAGTAGGTCAGGGCATGACTGGTGGGGTTAGTCTAGTTTATTATTTCTATGTGGGGTTCTAGGTTTGTTTTTCTATGTTGGTGATTGTGTATGATTCCCAATTAGAGGCAGCTGGTAATAGTTGTCTCTAAATGGGGATCATATTTAGGTAGCTTTTTTCTGCCTGTGTGTTATGGGATATTGTTTTGAGTTAGTGCACGTAGCACCTCTGTAGTCACGGTTCGTTGTTAGTTTATTGTTTATTTGTTTTTGTCTTTGCTAAGTTTCACTTTATCAATTAAATTATCTGGAACTCAACATACGCTGTGCCTTGGTCCGATAATTATTCCAGCCAACGTGACAGGTTGCCTTCCTGGATCTCTGCTAGAGCTCTTTCTCTCTGTCAGGGAATCTTCAGTCCTCTCAGCAAGGATGGATGAATCAAGTTTCCACCAACTTATAGTTATTGAATCATTGGAATCATGTGTGATGAATGTGCTTTTGTGCTTGTGTTTAAATGTAAAGGTCAGACTCAAAGTCTAAACCAAAGTTGCCCAACTGGTGGCCCGGTGATTTTATTGTATGTAAAATAAATAAATAATATGTTTTAGAACACCTACTCATTCAAGGGTTTTTCTTTATTTTGTAGTATTTTCTACATTTTAGAATAAAAGTGATGGCATCAAAACTATGAAATAACATATGAAATCATGTAGTAACCAAAAAGGTTTTCAACAAATATATATTTTTATATTTGAGATTCAAAGTAGCTTCCTTTGCCTTGACACTCTTGACATTCTCTCAACCAGCTTCATGAGGTAGTCACCTGGAATGCATTTCAATTACGTGTGCCTTGTTAAAAGTGATTTTGTGGAAATTATTTCCTTAATGCGTTTGAGCCAATCAGTTGTGTTGTGACAAGGTACAGTAGGGGTGGTATACAGAAAATAGCCATATTTGGTAAAAGACCAAGTCCATATTATGTCAAGAACAGCTCAAATAAGCAAAGTGAAACAACAGTACTTCATTACTTTAAGACATGATTAGTCAATACGGAAAATTTCAAGAAGTTTGAAAGTTTCTTTCAGTGCAGTCGCAAAAACCATCAAGCGTTATGATGAAACTGGCTTTCAGGATGACCGCCACAGGACCGCCACATGTGAAATGTCAGAATAATAGTAGAGAGAATTATTTATTTCAGCTGTTATTTCTTTCATCACATTCCCAGTGGGTCAGAAGTTTACATACACTCAATTAGTATTTGGTAGCATTGCCTTTAAATAGTTTAACTTGGGTCAAACATTTTGGGTAGCCTTCCACAAGCTTCCCACAATAAGTTGAGTGAATTTTAGCCCATTCCTCCTGACAGAGCTGGTGTAACTGAGTCAGGTTCGTAGGCCTCCTTGCTCACACATTCTTTTTCTGTTCTTCCCATAAATTTTCCATAGGATTGAGGACAGGGCTTTGTGATGGCCACTCCAATAACTTGGCTTTGTTGTCCTTAAGTCATTTTGCCACAACTTTGGAAGTATGCTTGGGGTCATTGTCCATTTGGAAGACCCATTTGCAACCAAGCTTTAACTTTCTGACTGATGTCTTGAGATGTTACTTCAAGATATCCACATAATCTTCCTACCTCATGATGCCATCTATTTTGTGAAGTGCACCAGTCCCTCCTGCAGAAAAGCACACCCACAACATAATGCTGCCACCCCTGTGCTTCACGGTTGGGATGGTGTTCTTCGGCTTGCAAGCGTCCCCCTTTTTCCTCCGAACATAACGATGGTCATTATGGCCAAACAGTTCTATTTTTGTTTCATCAGACCAGAGGACATTTCCCAAAAAGTACGATCTTAGTTCCCATGTGCAGTTGCAAACCGTAGTCTGGCTTTTTTTATGGCGGTTGTGGAGCAGTGGCTTCTTCCTTGCTGAGCGGCATTTCATGTTATGTCAATATAGGACTCGTTTTACAGTGGATATAGATACTTTGTGCCTGTTTCCTCAAGCATCTTCACAAGGTCCTTTGCTTTTGTTCTGGGATTGATTTGCACTTTTCGCACCAAAGTATGTTCATCTCTAGGAGACAGAACGCGTCTCCTCTCGAGCGGTATGATGGCTGTGTGGTTCCATGGAGTTTATACTTGTGTACTATTGTTTGTACAGATGAACGTGGTACCTTCAGGCTTTTGGAAATTGCTCCCAAGGATGAACCAGACTTGTGGAGGTCTACAATTTCTTTCTGAGGTCTTTCTGAGGCGGATTTCTTTAGATTTTCCCATGATGTCAAGCAAAGAGGCACTGCGTTTGAAGGTAGGCTCAAATGATGTCAATTAGCCTACCAGAAGCTTCTAAAGCCATGACCAAATTTTCTGGAATTTTACAAGCTGTTTAAAGGCACAGTCAACTTAGTGTATGTAAACTTCTGACTCACTGGAATTGTGATACAGTGAATTATAAGTGAAATAATCTGTCTGTAAACAATTGTTGGAAAAATGACTTGTGCATGACGCACAAAGTAGATATCCTAACCGACTTGCCAAATCTATAATTTGTTAACAAGAAATGAGTGGAGTGGTTGAAAAAAAGTTTTAATGACTACAACCTAATTATATGTAAACTTCTGACTTCAACTGTATATATCATTAAGTTAAAGTCGCATACAAACATGGTATATTTTTTGTTTATATTTAAAACGTCGGCTATTGGACATAAACATTCCACAAAAAGTTGGAAATGGCAAATTCTACAATGAGTGGTTTGGGAGGAATCAGTGTGGATAATTGCAAGCACTGCAATGCAATCCTTAGCCTGCTATTCAGTGGAGTAGCTGTGTGGTCCCAAGTCTAAGATTAAGGGTCTCTTTTCCTAGTTTAAAAGGATTAACATTCAACATGAAGCATTATTTGTGCTGCGGTCAAAACAGCTGTTAACTTGGAACTACAATATCTTTCTTTAGTGAGTTCAAGACAACTGGGAACTCAGGAAAAACTTTCATCCAACTCAGAATTGTAAATTCAGAACTCGGGCTTCTTTCTAGAGCTACGACCTGAAGATCACTGACATCATCATGATTCAATTTTCTTTTATTTTGAGTTCCCAGTTGTCTTGAAAACACCATAAATCCAGAGAATGTCAGACTTTGATGACAAGGTTTGATGACCAAATTTGTCTGAGAAGGACTGCCGCGCCACCTTCCTGGTCAAGTGAGCACAGCACAAGAAGGTGAGTCCAAAAATGTATTATATGCTGCTGCATAAATTATGTAATATGCCAGGGAGATATGTATACTGTAGCTAAGAAAGTAATACTAAGTGTATGTTGTGTAGTAAGCTGTTAGTAGCCCTTGTGCCTCACTCTAATAATTTGGTCTATTTTCACCTCTTAATTTTGCTTACTGTTCTGACTTGGTGGTGCACACGTAGCCTATAACCTGTTTTTGAGAAATATCATAATCTAATATTGTAAGAACTTTCATTGTCTGCTTATGTGCCCCCTTTACTTATCCTACGGTTCTGACTTGGTGTACAGGGAGAACACTGTAAGAACGGCCCATGTTCTGAATTCTGTTGCTGTACATTTCAAAAGTGCTGAACAAATAGTTATATTAACTACATCCTTCCTAGCCCGCTCATTAATGTCTTAATCAAAATTACGGATGGCCTCTTATGCGCTTGTCTTCCGCCTTGGGCCATAGTTTGTACATCTCAGTTGTCAGTAGAAACCACATTTGTTTAAGCAAGTCAGCCATATCCGCTATGTTTTTTTAAAGGCAGTAAATGTTGCTGAATGAACTGTTTCACTGCCAGACAAGGCTTCGCTGATAGCAAGGTGTAGCAGTGGTAAGGTGTTGGGACTGCTGTTGGGACTCTGCTGTTGGGACAGCTTTAAGGAGGCCCTAACAGTTTGTGGGCATCGTTTGTCACTGTTATAGTCCAATTAATGTATTATTCAGTGTTGTGTTGTGTCGTAGCTTTGCTGGCATGCATCCCACTTGTTTTTTTGCCCCACCAAGACTTACATTCTAAAATCGCCACGGGGCATGCTTCTGATGCCTTACATGATCAACAATATGCTCTGGTAGTACTTCACTGCATTGACTCAGCTCTCAGTCCCTCTGAAGTGATTACACTATTTGGAATCAAGCTTGAAAAACGATTGTTGAACCCTTTCCCCAAGTTCTCACATTGTCCCTCCAGCCTCATGGCTCATAGCTAGTAGTGGTACTAGTGTGTGACTGACTGTACAGTATGATCATCTTACTAGGCTGCCTGTTGGCCTGTTTACCACAGGATAGGCAGGGGGAATGTGTTTTTCTTTTGATTATATTGTGGCTTATTTTGAGCTCTGTCTGACATGGTGTCCATTGGCCAGTTAACACTAAGCCTGCTTGGGCTGGGGCTAAAGCCGCCCCGCCACCGAACAAAAGAGCAGGGCTTTACCAGGGGGACACCCAAACTGCTGACTCTCAACTTGAGCTAATGCGGCCCCATTCTGTCCCGTCTCGCTCCTGTCGGCCTCTCTCTCTCTCCATCCATCCATCCATCCATCCATCTATCCCTCCCTCTCCATCTATCCCTCTTGCTCTATTTTTCCCCAGCCTGGGACACTCTTTTTACACGCTAGCCCAGCAACGGCCAGGTCTTCCACCAGCCTACTGACAGACAGAGTGCTAACCTTCAGATAATTATCTGTCCATCCAATTGCACCCATCTCTCTTTTTGTTGTTGTTAGTTTCTCAGTGTGTCAAGTGTGTTTGTGTGTGTGTGCTCTGTGGGTTTGCGTCTCTCCGTACCATGTGTGAGTGTCTACGTGGGATATTCAGAGTCACCTGGACACCCTCTTCCAATGCAGGTCAGTAGGGATGGGGGACGAGTGATGGGGGATCTGCTATTCATTAGCCCCGTTGTGATAGACATTGCTTTGTTGAGTTGCATTCAATAGATGAGTCTCTGCTGACACAATATTGATGAGTAACAACATTGACTTATTCTGTCTTGAATCAAATCTATTGGTTAATCCAATGTATTTTTATTGGAAGAAATGTGTGTTCCAAAGTGGCTTTTATTTCACATGAACAGTTTTTTTTATGAAGAGATGCAACTCAAATCAATACTTAGTTTTAACCATCCACTTGCTTCAATGTCGTGCTGTGTGGTAGCACTAGCAACTCCTACCACTCCAGTTGACCTCCCTTCTGAAACATATCACAGACAAATTCCATCTCTTGCTCTTGTTATTTATGTTAAAGGGTGGTTCCCCACCAAGTCTCTTGACTATAAATACACCTAGACGGAGGGCCTTGTCATGGTGAAATGAGAAGAGGATATGAGCATTGTTTAGCTGACAGTTGTGTTAAGATAGTATAACCTTATCTGGCAGACATTCCTGGTGTTATATGACGTCTGTGCTGGCTTATCTACTGAGATCTGTTTCCTCCTTGTGTCTTTTTAAATGCTTGGATTTTGTCCTGGTCTGAGACAGGGATCCTTAGCTGGAGGGGATGCTTAGTAGATATATGTTTTCTGGTTGCCATGTTTGTACATTTCATATTAGCTTTACCATATCAAATGTCTGGGTTTCTGTCCTCACATAGTGCAGTCATATTAGCTAGCTTGAAGAAATGCTTTTCTTCCCATCATCTATAGATGTTGGGCTTGTGTCTGCTTGGTCTGTGATTTTTTCAGTACACACATGTACACGTACACATACACGCTCACGCACACATACACACACACACACACACACACACACACACACACACACACACACACACACACACACACACACACACACACACACACACACACACACACACACACACACACACACACACACACACGGTTAAAGACCAGGCAGATCATGTGACCATATGTGACCAACCTCTGGAGTCAGTCAACACTATGGGCTGCAGCTGTCCCCAGAGCAGAGCCCATCCCAGATCCCAGTGGGGTTGTTTTCCCCTGTAGCCCCCCACAGCCAGCCAGCTCCGGTTTCCCTGGCCCTGGCACACTGAACTGCTGACACGAAGGGATTGCTGTGCCGCTGGGACAATCTGTCCCGTGCCAAGCCAGCTGCCCGCCTCACCTCACCCCCCAATGTTCCTCACCCCCCTGTCTAAATCCTGGTTTTGTGTTAGCGGCGTAATGCAACAATGACATCGTTAGGACAATGCAAGCGGCCCGATCCCCCTGGCAGCCTTCAGCAGTGGGCTTTGGGTCCCTGGCCAGGGTCTGGTCTCACTGGGACCACCTGTGTGGCTCACCTGGGGGTCCAGCTGGCAGAATGGAGGCTATTACTCCATGTCTATGCAGGCATGGTGGTTACTAACCTTAGCTCTGCAAGCAGGGCAGTTTAGAACAGGCCATGAAACGCACAGCACACTCAGTGTTAAGCTCACAACAACAGCTGCTCTCCCCCAGAGGAGTCACACTTTCTCTAAATGAAGACCCCAGGCCTGTTCTTATTTGGAGCTCTAGGGATAAAATAAAATAGCCCAACAACATCATCACCAGTACCCCAGATCTGAAGACAATTCCTTTTGTTATTCCACCACTTTGTTTGCTGACTCCTCAGGGAATTTAAACCGTGTCACCAGCAGCCAGCCAGTCAGGCAATTTACATGTCGCTGAAGAAGAGTAGTTCCCTGCCTCTTTCTCAAATCTGCAGCAGGAGAAAGCTCATGCAACTCTGACTGAGTCCTGTCAAAGTTTTTGGCCCCTTCCTCCTCCTCCTCCTATCTTGATAGTCCTGCCCCTCACCTTCCTAATATGGGGGCATCCCTTTGCCCTCGTCCAATCAGTGCTCTCGATGCGTCCCACCTAGAGATTTCCCCACTGAGGTTTCAGTGAAGGGACAGGCTGACTGGTAACAGGGTGATCAGGAGTTAGTGAGTGAGTGTTTGACAGAGAACAGTGTGTGATTTCAGCTCATCAGCCTGGTGAATCTCTCCCCTCTACCCAGGGAGGAAGCACACTGAGACAGTGGTATCAACCAGGTAGGATGAGTCTCAATCTCACTACAATGGAATTGTCTGACATCTGACTCCTTATGGCTTCTTAGATCTGAGAGTTTGTGGACAGTTCATGTGGAAGAGGTGGATTGTTGCAGTGGGTAGGTGCCTGTGGTGCATGTATCTCAGGTTAGGAGAGTGGCAGGGCTTTTTTAACCTCTGTGTTATGGCTGTTCAAATGTTTGTACATAGTGCAGAATGGAATCAAGATCACTGGTGGTAATATACCGAAGTATTGTTCATGTCATATCTTTTCATCTAGTTATCTGCATCGTTGTTTGAGAATGTTCTTTCCCCCCTTATTTTATAGAAACGTTTGTCCAACTGTGCAAAGGGTTGTGCAGGATAGACCACAGTCTGGAGACTGCACACCCTTAGGTATTGTTTGTTGGATAAGTGCACAGGCCATTTAGAAGGACAAATGCCACTTGTATTGTTGATAACATAGGGCTATGTCACCACACAATATGCTCAGCATGGTTGCTGCTGCCTGCTGCTGTTCCCGCGTGCATACTGATAGGTAGCAGCAGCGTGTGGTTGTTTCAAACACTTTGTCTTACTTTTACACACGGGCAACAGCTGCAACCTGCCAGTCACAGGATCTGAGTGTTGCTCCCCAGCCCAACGGCTTGGGATGCCATGGCAAGGTGGGTAGAATGGCAAACCCGCTATTGAGGGCAAGACCCACCCAGGGTTATGGCTAGGTTGGAATGACGATAACAGACATATAAGTATTGTGTAAAAGTACAAGCTGGCATCCCAAGTGGCGCAGAGGTCTAAGGCACTGCATCGCAGTGCTAAAGACGTCATTACAGACCCGGGTTTGATCCTGGGCTGTGTCGCAGCCGGCCGCGACCGGGAGACCCATGAGGTGGCGCACAATTGGCTCAGCGTCGTCTGGGTTAGGGGAGGGTTTGGCCGGCCGGGATGTTCTTGTCCCATTGCGCTCTAGCGATTCCTTGTGGCGGGCCGGGCACAGTGCATGCTGACTCCGGCCACCAGCTGTACGGCATTTCCTCCGACACATTGGTGCAGCTGGTTTACGGATTAAGCGAGCACTGTGTCAAGAAGCAGTGCGGCTTGGTGGGGTCGTGTTCCCAAAGCCCTCTCCTCCCTTTGATGGCATGTGCTGAATGTCTGTGTGTGTGATCCCCCTGCCATTCCTCTGAGGGGGGGGTCAAATGTAGTGGCAGGGCTTTTGGGACTGTATGGGACCCTCTACAATGCTGTGGATTCAGCCAAGCCAGAGGGTTATAGATAAATCATAAGATTTTAATGGAAATATGAACGTTTATGGGAGTTCTTATTTACTGGGAAAGTGTAGGTATAAGTGAAGGTATAAGTGTAGGTATAATATCACAGGAATCCTATCCTGTTTGCTCTGTAGGAGAGTGTGACAGAGTTAGTATGAACTAATGTGTATAGGACAGTTTCCTAGCGACAGGTTTCTTGAGCAGTGGGCAGGTCGGTAGTAGATGAGGAAGTAGTAGGGTCAAAAGGCGGTTGGGCGATTTGGAGGAAGCTGGGGAAACTCACAAGGAAACACAGTTTGACACAGGGAAACTGCTATCAAAATACACAGATAAAAGCTAGATTTAAGATGTATGCCAGTGCTTTGAATACATTATTCATCACCCAACAGTGCTATATTTGACATTATAAACTGGGTGGTTCGAGCCCTAAATGCTGATTGGCTGACAGCCGTGGTAAATCAAAGCGTATACATTTATTTTTACTGTAAACTCTAATTACGTTGGTAACCAGTTTAAAATAGCAAAAATGCACCTCAGAGGTTTGCGTTGTGCCTAAAAAACAGCCCTTAGCCGTGTTATATTGGCCATATGCCACACCCCCTTGGCCCTTATTGCTTAATTATCATGGGAGAAGGAAGGTTGTTTGTGTCTTGCCCTCCTTGTTGAGTATTTATCTCACAAAATATCCCAGTTTCCTGTTTACAAAGAGATATTTCCTGTCCGCTCCAGGGTGTGGCTGATTTTTCCATCTGAGCTTTCAAAGGACAATAAGATCCTCTCTATGTCTGAACTTCAGTTCCCATAGTTCTCTTCAAAGACATCTCTGGCTAAGACAATCACATTTTCAGTTCCCTGTTACATGTTAGTTTCGTGTATTCAGGTTGTGCTTTACCTGACTACAGACTCTCCTAATACTCTAATGTCTGACTTATGTTCAGGGAACACATGATGCTTTAGGAATCCACGTTGGGTACTACTATGCCATACCTCTAACCAGAGTCATAGGACTGATTACCTCCATGTTTAGACCAGACATGTATGTTTGTATGCATGTATTCATAAGTCACACTGACACTGAAACCGTATTTTGTCCTCATACTGATGTATTAACAGTCCAAGGCAACTGCTAGTGAAGAATAGAATATACCACGATAAATTATAGATGTCTCCTGTTTCATAAAGTTCCGTTTTTAAATAGGATATTGTATCTGAGATATATGTACAGCGGTGAGAGAAAGTATGTGAACCCTTTGGAATGATCTGGTCTTCTGCATAAATTCACAACAATAGACAAACACAGTCTGCTTAAACTAATAACACACAAATGATTGTATTTTTCTTGTCTGTATTGAATACATTGTTTAAACATTCACAGTGTAGGTTGGAAAAAGAACCCCTAGGCTAATGACTGCCCAATAAAAAACACTTACAAAATTTGACCTTGCTATTCACAAGAAGCATTGCCTGATGTGAACCATGCCTCGAACGAAAGAGATCTCAGAAGACCCAAGATTAAGAATTGTTGCCTTGCGTAAAGCTGGAAAGGGTTACAAATTACAAAAGTATCTCTAAAAGCCTTGATGTTCATCAGTCCACGGTAAGATAAATTATTCAGCACTGTTGCTACTCTCCCTAGGAGTGGCCATCCTGCAAAGATGACTTTAAGCACAGCGCAAAATGCTCAATGAACTTAAGAAGAATCCTAGTGTCAGTTAAAGACTTACGGAAATCTCTGGAACATGCTAACATCTCTGTTGATGAGTCTACGATATGTAAAACACTAAACAAGAATGGTGTTCATGGGAGGACACCACGGAAGAAGCCACTGCTGTTCAAAAAAAACATTGCTGCACGTCTGAAGTTGGCAAAAGTGCATCTGGATGTTCCACAGCACTACTGGCAAAATATTGTGTGGACAGATGAAACTACAGTTGGGTTGTTTGGAAGGAACACACAACACTATGTGTGGAGAAAAAAAGGCACAGCACACCAACATCAAAACCTCATCCTAACTGTAAAGTATGGTGGAGGGAGCATCATGGTTTGGAGCTGTTTTGCTCCCTCAGGGCCTGGACAGCTTGCTATCATTGACGTAAAAAATTATTTCCATGTGTATCAAGACATTTAGCAGGAGAATGTAAAGGCTATCTGTCCACCAATTGAAGCTCAACCGAAGTTGGGTGATGCAACTGGACAACGACTCAAAACAGAAGTAAATCAACAACAGAATGGCTTCAACAGAAGAAAATACGCCTTCAGTAATTCCTCCTGACCGTTGTGCAGCTCTGATCCGCAACTACAGGAAAACGCATAGTTTCCTTATAATTTCTACATATTTTCTGTTTAGTTTCAGACAACAAAAGTGTCCTGGAGTGTTTTTTTTTTTTTACCAAAAATAATCTGTATGGTCTAAAGTCTCAAACATTTCTGGGAATGCCAGCTATGCAGAGTAGGGCTTCCCCTTCATTGGCCTGATAAACAGGGAATTGACAACATCCAGTAGTCAACATCGTGGAGTTTAACGTGGGTTTGTTTTGGACACAGTTGGGGGAATACATTTTTTTGTGTATTTTTTTTCATCACCACAACTCAAGTTAGCATAGGTCCCCTCTAGTGGAAGTAGTCCATCTTCATGGGAAAGTAGAGATCAATAACTGACGAAAACAGATGGGTGCATTTGGGAACACTTACATCTGTGTAGCAATTTTAGGAGGTCTCTTCATGAATCATACAGTGCCCCGGCATTGAACTGTTTGAATAAACTGTTCCTCCAAATCCAATAGCTTTAGACTAACTTTATCCCTGGTTGTACACACACTAACCACTTTTTCTCTGTAAATCGTGATGCTATTTGGTTGATACATTTGCACGTCAACTTATTACAGGAATAGTATTGATTAATAGTGTACACAAAGGGTCCTTCCTCTTCATCCTGGGTCTCATGACATTCATTGAAATAGCACCAATCAGGTTAGCTTTCTCCACACAGAAGGTCTGTAGCTGCTCTGTGTGTGTCTTAATATTACATACTATGGCTGTACATATGGGGTAACTGGTGGTAGACTGTCAATGTGATGGTTACTGTAGATGACTCTCCAATGTTTTCAGTCCAAGTGAAATTGATTTTCTTCACACTTTAGAGGACTCTCTTTTAGTTGCCTAGTTGCTAACCCAATTACTGTAACTTTCAAAATGATGGAGAAAAACAAACACAATTGATCCTCTGCAGAATTCTATTAGTATTTGGACATGGTGTCTAGATGACTAGCCAAATCAGTGTCCAAAGTAACTGACCTGGAAGCCCCTAGGACTCAACTACTGCAAAATATACACAGAGCAAACGAGACACACAAGCGCTTCCTATCAGAGCTATGTTTACTATATGTGGGGATATTTAAATATTCATTAGGTGAATATATTAGACCCATTTCCTACTACATAGTACACGCACACTGTGTATTTGTTGGAACTCTGTGAGTGAAACAGTCTGGTCTCCACTGCTGAAAGCATCTCCCTGAGACCTCTAAAGATCTGCGTGTTCCATTTGCTTGTAGTCCTTGAGCAATATTCTTCTTCAGAGAGACAATTCCAGTATCAAACACTATGATGGAAAAGGGTAGGTCTATGCTAAGAACTCAGTTGTGCAGGTATATTTAAAAGGGTATATTTATGAAAGCAATGCAGAGTACCATACTAAGGGCACAATACCAATGGCAGAAACCTGACTTCATAACCACTCCACAGTAGAAACATATTTAAATTATAATTTGATTAGATGTTGCTCAATTGGAGATTAGATAGCTCATATCGCTTTCATTCCTCTGGCGTTGTTGTTGTTGCACAATCCGCCGAAAACGTTTAGCCATCTTGTACAAGAGCACTCTGAATGTCTCATTTGTTCTCGTGACCGGCTGAGACACCCGACACTCTGACACCACACATAGAGGCATGAGAAATATGCCGACACTGAATACTGGATCCCCCTTGACAAACACGCACACACGCATAAACACACACGCCAAAGCTGATCAAAAAGCCATCACATGAAACCAAAAGGGTGGGACATGCCTGACATTGCTGGGGACCAAACCGTATAGTGCGAAAAATGGCAAGTGCCTCCTACCTATAAGTAGAAGGGTATTGAGGGGCTAGGGTGGTGCAGGGATATGCAAAACCGTGGAAATAATTCCAAGAGTGCCATAGCAATGCACCGCAGTCTGAGAGGCCGGTCACTAAACCAAATGGTTGGAAATCATCGAGCATGCCGCAAACTAAAACATATCTAATAGAGAACGTATCATCTTGAATCCATGTGGGGTATCCATGTATCCATGACACTATGTTATGCCAATGTAGAAGTGGGTTCAAAGCAGACAAAGTAAAGCCACTGATGTCTATGGAGTGATGTAGTCTGGTTGAGATCTCTGATCTGTCCCCTGTCAGTGCCTCACACGCCAACATTGACCCAATCTCCTTCTGTCTGCAGACTCTGACAGAGAATTGGAAGAAAGTCATGTATTTACGCAGGCCAGAGACCCAGCCGTGAGTAGCCACTATCTGGCTTTCCCTTGTTCCGGAGATGCTATGTACCATATATGAAGTGGTGTACTGCAGTGCTGCTTACTGACCTGTTGAACTTGGTATCTCCTCTACTGAGCCAGGTGAAGGACAAAAGGTGGTCTCCCCCTTCGGACAGGCCTCCCACCGCCCCCCACGCCAACCCTCACCACAGTGCCTCCCCAGAGGACCAGGAGAGCCCAGAGAGAGTGGTGAGTGGAGACTGTTTGGATACCCTAACACACTCAAGCCAGGGAAGGATAGGAAATGGTGAACTTTAATGTCCCCTTAGGGGAAATCTGTCTCAGAGACATAGTACTGATGTACACACAAAATAGTCACTGTACATTACACACTCAACATAATAGATGCATTGGATGTTACCCCTGTCATGCACATTGTACACTTCACATATTGCCACATACATAATACATATTGCACATTTCCCTTACATTCTGTCAGTGGCGTACTAATCCGGCTCACTTTATGATAGACATGGGAATGAAGGAGAGCTTAGACCTGTTCAGCTTACATGTAGGACCCCATAGCGTCTGAGGGGAGGAGCTGACACTCAGAATTAAGTACATGGGAGGGGTCTAAATATAAATTAGGAAAGCAAACAATACACTGTGTGTTTATGGACATGCACTCGCTGGCGTATAATATGTTCACGTCACTCGTATATCCTTTTTTATTTTATTTTAAAGGTTGAAGCATTTCAGAATTGACAACGGTATTATGCATTATAATAATGTTTATGACATATCCTCTAGTCCCCAACACCTGGTGTGCTAACACAAGATGTCAATTGTTGTTGCCACTGTGCCCTGCCACCTACTGTATGAAAACAGTGGGATCTCTGCAGAGCTTGGCCTAATGAATGGTTGTTTAGGTTGAGAGAAGCGACCGGGAGAGAGAATGACTTCAGCAGGTTTTGACTGTGTCATTTTACTTCAGTCAGTGAGGTTGGGGTCAGCGCTGCAGCTAACACAAAGCTTATAGAGTATGTCCAAGCCCATGTGATCAGAGAAATAATGTCTCTAATCTCAGAATGAGTGTGGCTATAATGAAGGTATTCTGTCAATCCCCAATAGGTATTTTCTCTCCATATCCCATAGTATTCATAGGCTAATTTAATTGGCACACACACACACACACACACACACACACCATCAAGCTCATTGGGGCTCAATCCCCTATGCTTACCTGCCAAATACTTTTATCCAAAGGACTTACAGTTAACACACAATAACCTATATTGTGTGTGGCCCATGCTGGATTTGAACCCATGACGGAACTATTATCATTACTATCACGGTCCAATCAACTGAGCCATCAACACAGATACAATGCTTCCTTCCTTTTAGGTTCAGAAAGAGAAACTGCATGCAGAGCTGAAGCAGGTGCTGAGTCTGAAGAGAAGCCACCTGAAAGAGACGTCTCATTTGGCCCAAGCAGAGATGGATTCTTCAACAGACGCCCAAGCAGTGGTAAAGAGCCAAGAAACAACGAGTACACATGAAACAGTAACCACGTTGTTTGGTGATATCGCTGTCGATTTTTACACATGCCTAGAAAACACTCAGAATCGCGTGCCATTCTACGGTTTACGTTTGAAGACAAGAGACTTGTGAGGAAACTCTCTCCTCTGGTGTGTCTTTACAGGAGGAGGCTGCATCTGAGGTGGTGGAGGTTGTGCTGGAGACAGAGGCTGAGGCTGGAGCCAGTGGCTACAGTGTCACAGGTGGAGGGGAGCGAGGCCTCTTCATTAAGGACGTCCTTAAAGACTCCACTGCAGCAAAGCATCTTAGCCTCCAGCAAGGTAACTAGACGGGGAGATTAGAGTTGCATGAATATAAAGCTATGAGACACAGCTGAGGTAAATTAGTTGTGGACTAGTTTAATAGAAAGAAATAGAAATGAGAAGGTCAAACAGTAAGCTATTAAAACATATCATTAATTCCATACTAGAAATAACTGAACATTATGAAACCATCTTGTTTCTCCCCATCAGCATCCCTTTCGTGTGTCACTTCCATTAAGTGTATTGTGTAATTTATTGTAAGTAATGTCATTGATCAATCACCTTGTTTTGACATGCAAACTGTACATTATCTTGTGCAAATTAAATGGAAACATACAAAAATGCCATGCCCTTTCATATCCTCCCTTTGATTGTCAAAAGCAAACCACAACTATGAGACTTCAATATTTCCCCCAGTTCCCTTTATCTCATATTCACTTTTGTCTGGTTGATTGGTGTCCTTGCAGGAGATCAGTTGCTCAGTGCAAGAGTCTACTTTGACAATGTGAAGTATGAGGATGCCCTGAAGATCTTGCAGTGTGCAGAGCCTTATAGAGTCTCCTTTTTCCTGAAGAGGACCATCACCGGCGCTGATGTCACCATGCACCCTGGCACCACCAGCTTGGAACTGAAAGGACCCAAAACCAAGATGCAGAAAATGGTATGGCTATGATCGTATTTGTAATTGCCATTTTGATAATGAGATATACAACTGGGTATTCCAGATTCATCAGCTTCATGTCCACCTAACTGATACTTGCATCTCTGTTGCAGAGTGTCAAGAGCATCAAACCTTTCAAAGCGAAGAAAAAGAAGGGAGGACGTTTTGGATTGAAAAGGCTGAAGGAAAACAAGAAAGGGAGCACTGGAGCAGAGTTAGAGATGGAGGGATCCCCTTCCAAGGTGGAGCTCAACCCCATTGACGTGGAGTTTGCCTTCCCCAAGTTCAAGCTGGGGAAGGATGGGAAGGCAGAGGGAGCTGAGCAGCATGGAGGAGTGGTCACCACTGGCAGGAAGAAGAGGACGATAAGGTGTTCCAGGATGAAAGCAAATGGTGCTGAGGCGGCTACAGGAGAAGCTGACATAACAGAACCAGCGGGACAGCCTGACGTCTCCCTGCCAGACGTGCCTGGAGCTAAGGTCAAAGTCAAAGGAAAGGGCCACAGGTTCGGAATTCATTTCCCTAAAACAAAAAAGACTAAATCGGACACTGCCTTGTCTGGAGGGTCCCTGGACCTGAAACCTCCTGGTGTCAAATTCACACCACCCTCAGTGGAATTCAGTTTGCCATCTGGAAACAAGGACGTTGACCTACAGAAACGAGAAGTGAAAGTCAAGGAGGGGTCAAAATTGATGCACAGAGAGGTAGAGCTTTCATTAGGACTCCCCTCAGCCTGTCACTCTGATGAAATTGATGGTGAGATAAAAGCAAAAGGTTTAGCTGAAGGAGTTGAAGGGTCAACAGCCCTATCTGGCATTAAAATGCCAGTTGTTGACATCTCTGCACCCAACATAGATCTGCAGCTGGACACCCGGCGTACAGTGCCAGACGAGATAGAGGGACCCTTTTTTAAAGGGCCAAATATATCCATGCCCAAAACTGACATCGCATTACCAAAGATTGGATCGTCTAACATGGATATTGAAGGTCCAGAAAAGGGTGGAAAAATGTGCCTGCCAATTGTTGACATTTCACTGCCAAAGATGATACCAGCAGAAGCAAACGTTGATGTGGAAGGACACATTGGAAAAGGAGGCAAGTTCAAAACGCCAACTTTCGATGTTTCTCTTCCAAAATTCAAGTCTCCAGAGGAGCATACGAATATAGAGGGGCCTGAAGTCAAAGGGGAGTTCAACATGCCAAAAGTTGACCTCTTACGCCCAAAAGGTAAAGTAGAGGGAGAGGTGGACATTGAAGGATACTTAGGAAAAGGAGGTCAATTTCAGATGCCCACATTTGACATTTCTCTACCAAAAATGAAGTCATCAGAGAGAGAAAGGAATGTAGAAGGACCTGAAGTGAAGGGTGGCAAAATTAAAATGCCCTCTATTGACATATCTCTCCCTGAAGGAAAAACAGAGGGGAATATTAACATTGAGGGACATTCTGGAAAAGGAGGCAAGTTCAAAATGCCCTCATGTGACATTTCTCCTCCTAAAATGAAGGGTGATTCCAGTTTAGAGGGACCTGAATTGAAAGGGGGACAGTTTGAAATGCCCCCACTTGATATTTCCCTTGCCAAAGGAAAAACAGAGGGTGGAGTCAACATTGATGCAAATGTAGGAAAAGAAGGAAAGTTCTCTCTTCCAAAAATAAGGTTACCAAAGGGTGACATGAAAATAGAAGGATCTGATGTGAAAGGCATCACATTTCATATGCCCACTATAGATTGTTCACTTCCAACAGGACAAACAGAAGGTCACATGAGCGTTGAAGGAGATGCATCTCACATGCCTTCATTTGATATTTCTGCTCCAAGAGCAAAGTTACCAGAGGGTAAAGCCAAAGTAGAAGGACCTGAAATTAAAGGTGGAAAGGTTGAGATGCCAAAAATGGATGTTTCCCTTCCAAAAGGCAGAACAGCGGGAGAAGTTAACATTGAAGGTCATGTCAGTAAAGGGGGCAAGTTTAAGATGCCCACATTCGGCATTTCTTTCCCGAAATTGAAGTCACCAGAGGGTAAGGGCAACACAGAGGGACCTGAAGTCAAAGGAGGGAAGTTTAAAATGCCTACAATTGGCATTTCACTACCAAAAGGAAAATCGGAAGGTGACATCAATGTTGAAGGAGGTTCTGAAGCAGGAGGCAAATTTCATATGCCCACATGTGACATTTCTCTTCCAAAAATGAAGTCACCAGATGCAGATATCAGTTTAGAAAGACCAGAAGTCAAAGGAGGGAAGTGTCACATGCCAACAATTGACCTTTCCCTTCCCAAGGAAAAGGGTGAGATTGACACTGAAGGACATTCTGGAAAAGGAGGCAAGTTCCAAATGCCAGCATTCGATATATCACTTCCAAAAATGAAGACACCAGATGGTGAAGTCAGCCTAGAAGTCCCTGAAGTCAAAGGGGGGAACATTAATATGCCAACGATGAACATTTCTCCTCCAAAAGGAAAAATGGAAGGTGAAGCTAAGGGACATGCAAGCAAAGGGGGAAAACTTCACATGCCCTCAGTTGACATTTCCCTTCCAAAAATGAAGTTGTCTGAAGGTGAAGTCAACATAGAAGGACCCAAAGCCAGAGGGGGAAAGATTGAAATGCCATCGAGTGATATTTCCCTTCCCAAAGGAAAGATGGAGGGGGAAATTGACATTGAAGGACATTCTGGAAAAGGAGGAAGATTTCATATGCCTACATTTGACGTTTCCCTTCCAAAAATGAAGTCAATAGAACCAGATGTCAGTTTAGCAGGACCGGACGCCAAAGGAGGGAAGTTTCATATGCCAACAATGGACTTTTCCCTTCCCAAGGAAAAGGGTGAGATTGACACTCAAGGACATTCTGGAAAAGGAGGCAAGTTCCAAATGCCAGCATTGGATATATCACATCCAAAAATGAAGACAGAAGGAGAAGTCAGCCTAGAAGGCCCTGATGTGAAAGGTAGAAAGTTTAAAATGCCAAAGATTGATATTTCACTTCCAAAAGGAAAAACAGAAGGGGGAATAAACATTGAAGAACATTTGGGGGAAAAAGGAAAGTTTCACATGCCCACATGCGACATGTCCTTGCCAAAAATGAAGTCAAATGATGGTGACTTGAAATTAGAGGGGCCAGAAGTGAAAGGCAGTAAAATACATATGCCTAAAATTGACAATTCTCTTCCAAAGGGGAAGGCAGAATGTGATATTCAGGTTGACGGGCATGGAGGTAAAGGCGGAAAGTTCCACATGCCCCCAATTGACATTTCTCTTCCAAAAATAAAGTTGCCTGAGGGTGAAGTCAAAGTAGAAGGCCCTGAAGCCAAAGATGGAAAGTTTGAAATTCCAACAATTGATATTTCACTTCAAAAAGGAAAAGCAGAGGGAGAAATTGACATGGAAGGACATTCTGGAAAAGGAGGAAAGTTTCATATGCCAAAATTTGAGGTATCGCTCCCAAATATTAAGCTCCCAGAGGGTGACATCAAACTAGAGGGACCAGAAGGGAAAGGCAACAAAATACAGTTACCTAACATTGACATTTCTCTTCCTGAAGGGAAAACTGAAGGAGATATTGAGGTTGAGGGGCATGGTGGCAAAGGAGGCAAGTTCCACATGCCCTCAATTGACATTTCCCTTCCAAAAATGAAGTTGCCTGAAGGTGAAGTCAAAGTAGAAGGCCCCGAAGCCAAAGGTGGAAACATTGAAATGCCATCGATTGATATTTCACTTCCCAAAGGAAAGATGGAGGGGGAAATTGATATTGAAGTTCATTCTGGAAAAGGAGGAAGATTTCATATGCCTACATTTGACGTTTCCCTTGCAAAAATGAAGTCACTAGAACCAGATGTCAGTTTAGAAGGACCGGACGTCAAAGGAGGGAAGTTTGAAATGCCAAAGATTGATATTTTACTTCCAAAAGGAAAAACAGAGGGAGAAACTGACATTGAAGAACATTCTGGAAACGGAGGAAAGTTTCATATGACCTCATTTGATGTGTCACTACCAAAGATGAAGCACCCAGTGGGTGATGTCAAAGAAGGCCTTGAAGTCAAAGGGGGGAAGTTTAAAATGCCCAAAATTGAAGCAGAGGTTAGGAGTGGAGTCAAGTTACCAACTGTTAAACTGCCAACAGTAGACGTATCTGCACCAAAGGTTGACTTCGACTCTGGGCTGTCAAAATCTGAAGGAGATGATAGGGAAGAGACGGAGCTACAAAAAGCAGAGGGTGAAAGGTCATCCTCTGGGTCAAGTTTTGACATGCCAGATATCTCTCTCAAAATGCCAAGATTTTCTCTCCCTAAATTTGGTGGAAAGTCTAGTGGAGATGTAAACCTAGAAGGATATGGCACAGAGGACGATATTGATATTAGCCCCCCGCGAGCGGATGGTGAGGGCAGACCAGCATCAGCAGAAATACGCGGAGAGGGAAAAATAGAAGGTAAACTAAAGAAGCCCAAAATGAAAATGCCAATGTTTGGAATATCTAAGAAAGATGTATCAATAGCCAGCCCTGATGTGGAAATCAAGACAGAAAAGGGGAAAGTTGACATTCCAAAGCCAGGAATCAGTGTAGAACATCCAGAGGACAAAGCAAATAGAAAATATAGGCTAAAATTTCCAAAGTTTAAGAAGTCATCTCCTAAAGGTAAACTACCAGAGGGAGAAATAGATGTCTCAATGGATAGTGGAATGGAAGGGAAAGGTGGCATTCATGCACCCGATGATACAATCAAAATGCCAAAGTTCTCCATGCCAGGGTTTGGCTCACAGGAGATAGACTTTGACAGTAGTGGACCCAGTGCTGAACTAGATGTCACAGGAAAGGTAAAAATACCATCAGTGGAGATATCCCTGCCAGCTGCCAAGAAATCTGAGCAAGAAGTGTTACTCCCAAAGGCTGAGGTGGATGTGTCTGAGGCTGACATCAGAGGTTATGAAGGAAACCTGAAAATCCCTAAAATGCCAACTATTGATGTATCAGCACCCAAAATTGACCTTCATGTAACTCTGCCTAAAATCAAGCATGAAACAAAAATTGAGGGGGAGGGAGGCAAATTTAAGATGCCAAACATCAAAATGCCTGATATAGATTTATCACTTCCTAAAGAAAAAACTGGGAACATTGATGCATCCAAGGTTGAAATTGAAGGAAGGGGTGGAAAATTCAAGATGCCTGTCATTAAAATGCCAAAGGTTGACATATCACTTCCAATAGGAAGACATAGAGCAATGGATGTATCCACAGTGGAAATTGAAGGAGAAGGTGTAAAATTCAAGATGCCACATATGGAAATGCCAAATGTTGATATATCACTTACCAAAGGAAAAAGTGGAGGGATTGAAGGGCCAGAGATGGAAATTGAAGGAGGGGGCGGAAATGTAAAAATACCACATATGAAAATGCCTGTGGTAGACTTATCACTTCCAAAGGGAAAGTATGGAGACATAAGTGCACCAGAAATGGAAATGGAAGGAGGAGGAAAATTCAAGATGCCACATATGAAAATGCCAAATATTGCCATATCACTTCCCAAAGGAAAAAGTGGAGAGATTGAAGGCCCAGACATGGAAATTCAGGGAGATGGAGGAAAATTGAAGATGTCACATATGAAAATACCAACGGTAGACTTATCACTTCCGAAGGGAAAGTCTGGAGACAAAAGTGCACCAGAAATTGAAATAGAAGGAGATGGAGGAACATTCAAGATGCCACATATAAAAATGCCAAATATTGATTTATCACTTCCCAAGGGAAAAAGTGGAGAGATTGAAGGACCAGAGGTGGAAATTGAAGGAGAGGGTGGAAATATGAAAATGCCAAATATTCATATATCCCTTCCTAAAGGAAAAAGTGGTGATGTTAATTCAACTGAATCGGAAATTGAGGGAGATGGAGGAAAATTCCAGATGCCACATATGAAAATGCCAAATGTTGATATATCACTTCCAAAAGGAAAAAGTGGAGACATCAGTACACCAGAAATGGAAATGGAAGGAGGGGGAAAATGGAAGATGCCACATATGAAAATGCCAAATGTTGATATATCACTTCCCAAAGGAAAAGGTGGAGAAACTGAAGAACCAGAAATGGAAATTGAAGGAGGGGGCAGAAAATTGAAGATGCCACATATGAAAATGCCAAATGTTGATATATCACTTCCAAGAGGAAAAACTGGAGAGATTGAAGCACCAGAGATGGAAATTCAGTCAGAGGGAGGAAAGTTCAAAATGCCAAAGGTAGATATATCACTTCCGAAAGGAAAGTATGGAGAAATTAGAGCACCAGAAATGGAAGTCAAAGGAGGAAATTTCAAGATGCCACATATGAAAATGCCAAATATTGCCATATCACTTCCAAAAGGAAAAAGTGGAGATGTTAATGCACCTGAATTGGAAATGGATGGTGAGGGTGGAAGATATAAGATGCCAGAAATCAAACTGTCAAATATAGATATTACAATGCCAAAGGGAAATTCTGGTGACATTGATGCTGAAATCAAACAGCCCAACGCTGAGGCAGAAGGAAAGATAAAAATGCCTTTGATTGGTTTACCAAAGTTTACAACTCCCGACCTTGATTTGGACATGAATGTTGGAAACCCCAACCATGAAGCTGAGGTTCATGGGAAAAGTTCAGACAAAACTGGTTCACATTCTGAGGGAGACCATAAGACGAAAATCAAAATGCCAACAATAGACATAGAGTGCCCAAAAGGAGATCTGGAGCTGGATATAGGCTTCCATAAAGCTGAGGGAAAGAAGGACAGAAAAATAATAGAGTTGCCTGACTTAGACCTTAAAACTTCTGGTACCAAAGGTAAGGGGCCAAAAGTCAAAAGCACCAAATTCAAAATTGGATTGCCAAAAATGAAGAACACTGGAGATCAAGCATTAGATGCAACCACAAAGAAGACTGGGAAAGAGAATGAAGGGGCCAGTGGTAGATTTATGATTAAGAAGACAAAGCTTGGCAAAGGTGCAGATGTGGCGGCAGATGCGAAGGCAGTTGGTTCTGTGTTGCCAAACATCTCCCTCCCAGATGTGGGCTTCTCAGTATCCAAAGGAGCCAGCCAAGAGGATGAAGGTCATGGTCCAGAGATGAGTGCTAAATTGCCAAAATTCAAACTCCCTAATGTGGAGATCTCAGGTCCTTCAATGACTGGCCAAGGAGGAGCACAAATCAACAGTGGACAACAAGAAAACAAAGATGGTATCAAGTTTCAAATGCCAAAAGTTACTCTACCGTCTGTGGGGCTGAAGAGCACACAAGGCTCTGCCGAGCCCCCTGGCACAGATGCCGGCACAGAGAATGGATTCACATTACCTAATCTTGGAATCAAAGTCCTCAAAATACCAGATATAGACTTTGATATTGGAGCATCTCAAGCTGAGGACCAAGGGGCAGATACAAGTACAAGACAAAAAATCAAAATACCCAAGTTCGGGGTGGCTTTACCTGCTATGTCTTCACCTGAAGCTAGAATACATTTGAAGGACCCAGAGGTTGAGTATGAAGGACCTAAAATGCCCAAAGTTAAAAAGGCTGTATTTGTTTTGGTGAATCCCCAAACAGACCACTCCACTATGTCCACTATGTGTGAAGCAAGTGTCGAGTCTGGAGAGGCTAAAATCAGAATGCCAAAGATCAAAATGAAGCCATCGTTTGGAAAGTCAGGATCCAAGGAAAAGAGTGTTGCTTTGAGCATTGAAGGAGATGTGGATAGAGATGACAAGTCAAAGGGAGCAAAGCAAAAGATTCCCAAAGTCACCTTCTCTCCAGGCAAAACAGGTTCATTTGATGTAACCCTAAAAGGAGAGGGGTCTAGTTCCAGCCTCAATGGTGAGAAGGTTTCAACATTCCAGAACGGATCCAAGGAGGATAAAGCTAAGTTTGTGAAGCTCAAGCTTCCAAAGATAGAGTTCTCCTCGCCATACTCAAAAATAGGCAGTGGAGAAGAGGACCTTGAAATGAGTGCTAAGCTTGTCAAGGAGTCCTCAGGAACTGACGGAGAAACCAAGAGGAAGAAAGTGAAATCAGGCAAAATGTCCTTCCCGGGATTTAAGAAGAAGACATCCAAAGGAGAGGAGGAAACTCAAGACAGTGTGGTGTCCTCATCAGCCAGGACAGAAATGCTAGATCAGGATAGTTCAGAATCAACAACGCCTATGGTCTCCATTGGCTTTGTTCCAGGGAAGTCTAGGGGGCAGGCAGAGGCTGAGAGCAGCAAGAAGGAGCTGGAAGGAAAGCAGTCAACCTGGTTCAAGGCCCCCAAATTCAACCTGAAACCCAACTCAACAGGAATTCTCCTCATTACACCAGAAGGTTCTCCCCAGGGCAGCAGATCCTCGCTCCAATGCCAGGGTGTAGATGAAACTGCAGGTACCTTCCGGCTCCAGATGCCAAGCACGGGGTTCTCCACGCAGGAGGTGTCTGGGGAGAATGTTACCACAACAAAGGAGAGAACCGTAACTGTGGTGACAAAGACGACAAAAAATACAGTAACAGAGTCCAGAACTGGTCAAACCCAGACATCGCTATCCCATTGTAATCACTGAAGTCCGAAGAGATGTGAGAGTAATATATTTTCCCTCTGTCCTGATGTGACGACTGTTTTTTGTAAATGTTCCTCCATGTTTTCTTTCTATTTCAGTCTTTATCGTCTTTGTTCATTTGAGTGGTTTAAATCTGAATGTCAATTCATTATGTATTGTTGTTGGTATCTTTTTTATGCAAAAAATACCACACATTTTAATTTCCCAAAGGAAATGTCTATTTTGCCTTCCCATTTGATATACCAACATTTACTTTGGCATGATTGTAGAATTAGACTGACAAAGAACACAAACCAATTTACCAAAAGCAATTTGTATGTAAATACATTGACATGTTGGGTGCTTACTTAATGAAATATGTAATTATTTTCATATTACTGATGATTGGAATAGTATTAAGGATAGTAGTGATTTGTGTTAATGTAACTGAGGCTTGAGGATGGTGTGAGATTTGTGGTTTAATCATTTACTTACTTCAGCTTGTTTTTTCTTTTTGATATATGAAGATTTTTTGTAATTATACCATACATTGAAATGTAAGATTTATAGGCTTCTACAATGCAATCCATTTCAACACTCTCTATGAGAATCAAGCTAAGTAGACAAAACTTAAAAGAATAGGAAACTATCATCTGATATTAAGCCATGGTTTAAAGAAGCAGATTGAAATATTTCAAAATGAATGCAAATCCTCTTGGACAAAACAATGTCTCAATGTCTCCAATTTCCTTTTCTTTTTTGGTGAGTTAGAAAGTAGGAATTCAATGTGTGTGCTCTACTGCATGGGAAGAGTCCCAGCAATCATCTGTCAAACAAGTTTACAAAGTTTTCCTTAACCAGATTTAACGCCTGTTGGAGCTGAAAATTTGAAATAACCATCTAGAATGGTGCATGACAAGGAGAGAACATGTACATGACCAGATAACACAGTTTAACAGTGTTTATACGTATAGAGAGATTTTTTTACAAATACCTTTATGCTTATGTTTTCAGTGCTTATGGTTTCACAATAAGCAGTTTTCAAAGCAAAGTGTTAACAAAGTGGCATTATCAATAATGTTGTTAAGAGATCATATTATTAATAAACCTAAGATTCCTAAAAAAAAAAATTGTATCGTCTTCCAAATGATTCTCTTTCTAGGTGAACAGCACCCTCCTCTCCTGTCAAATACAGCAGACATTTCAAACATACTTCCTCGCCTTATCACAACATAGTCGTCGGCCTTTTATCAATTCCAATTGTCCTGCATCCTCTCTCCTCTGTCCCCTTCTCGCCTCCTTTTGAAAAAGGTCAAAGTTATTTGAGGAGAGTCAGCGAGGAGAGTAAACATGGATGGAAATGTGCTTGCGTGAAATGAGATGGTCTTTCTCCACCAGCCTGGTTTCAGACTAGACGTAACATAGTAAACGTAAATCCGGGACACTTACATTAGTATGATATGTTACGTTTGATATGGTTACATAATACAGAAGGTGACTAAACAAGGGAGGGAGGGTGTATAACGCAAACTTCTAGCAAGGTATCATGAAGTATCATGGGCTCTTTGGTATTTGAGGGGCGTCGACCAAGACAGGTTTGGCATTTTACAACAATGTCCTCTATTTGTTTGCACATTCCAGGCTAAAACTAAATGTCCCGTGCTCTCTGTTTGCACTTTTAAACGCCCATGTGTCCAGCATGGATCTTCAACATCATCTGTGTGTCAGGAATTATGATTTTCCCTCCCTTGAAAACAATTCCATTGATCTGTGACAGTTCATCACAATGGTTCCAAAACTCTGAGATGCTATGAGGGCATTTTCTCCTCTCAGGCCATCCATCCTGTATGACTTTCCTCAGCTGTGTGAGTTGTGTGTCCTTTTCTGTTTCTGCTCGGATCTCCTACAGTTTTGTGTCACTAACAGGTGAGTTGCTGTACACAGTGTGTACCTACATCTCCATTTTTTCCCTATGAAGCATACCTGTAGTCCCCAGTCGCTTGGTGTTTGTTTACAAGCACAAAACAATGAGAGACTGGAGCCTTGTGAGTCACTCAGTGCTGTGCAGCACGTGCCAGGTGATCTAGGTACAGTATGGTATTCATTACTAAATGTTTAACAACTATTAAGTTAACTGTCTAAAATGTGCTAAATGCTCTGCAGTTGTGCATTTTGTTTGCTAATTTAGTAGCTAGTTAGCAATCTAGCTAAGTGGTTAGCTTCTTCCAAAATCAAGCTTTGCTTGGTAACAGCAGAGAATCCCCTCCTGGATCAAGAGCCTTGCTATCTAATATTTTTTGTATGCGTGCAGCAAACTGTGAGTAGCATTCTTTAGTTACTGGTAAAGCTTTCTGAGCTGGGTTGTCTGTCCTGCAAATACATTTAGTTAGCATTCTCTATGGGATTTTGCATGTACTTGTTAGCATTGCTAATCTTCAGATTACAGAGACTCAGTGGGGTTAGAAAATAGCTCCCCTTGTGTTCAGTGCCGGTATTACCGAATGTCCTGGTATGACACAATGATGTATGAAGGTATGACAATCTGGATACCGCCCAAGCCTACTTGCATCCGAACAGAATGGCGTACAGTTCTTTTCGATTTGCACGTAGTTGATTTCACTGTCTGTGAGAGATTTGGAAACATAGCCGTTGGGCTTTACTTCTTGCAGTAGCACTGCACCTAGTTCATACTTTGATGCGTCCACTTGGAGTCTGAGTTCTTTGTTGGTGTCGTAGCAGGTAAGGATTGGTCCTGGTTCTCTCGTGATCAAGTCTTTCACTTTCTGGAAAGAAATATCATGTTGCTTGTCCCAGAGGAAATCACTGGATTGCTTTAGCAGCTGACACAGGTGTGCGTTGGTATCAGAGAGGCTGGGGGCGAACTTGGCTAAGTAGTTGACCATGCCAAGTACTGTTTCCAGCTCGGCGCGGTTCTTTGTTAGCTCCATCTCCTTTACGGCTGAAATCTTCTATGGATCTGGTTTGATCCCAACCACTGTGAGACAATGTCTGAAGTAGCTGACCTCGGTGGCGCCGACTGTGCTTTTCACAGGGTTGAGCTATATTCCTTTCTCACAGGACCTTTGCAGCATCGTGCAGAGATTCATGTTGTGTCCCTTTTTGGTTCGACCATAGATGAGGATGTCCACAATCGTCCACAATCAATCTTTCGCTGAAACTCGTCTTGGGCTGAGATAATCCCGAAAGGCAGGTGACGACACCTCTTGCGTCCAAATGGTGTATTGAACGTTGTGAGCTTGGATGACACTCCACACTGCCCTTTCCCAACTGGACAAAAGGAGCACCGATGTGAGAATGATGTTCATTGACTACAGCTCAGTGTTCAACACCATAGTGCCCACAAAGCTCATCACTAAGCTAAGGACCCTGGGATGAAACCCCTCCCTCTGCAACTGGATCCTGGACTTCCTGACGTGCCGCCCCCAAGTAGTAAGGGTAGGCAACAACACATCTGCCACGCTGATCCTCAACACGGGGGCCCATCAGGGGTGTGTACTTATTCCCCTCCTGTACTTCCTGTTCACACACGACTGGGTGGCCAAGCATGACTCCAACACCATCATTAAGTTTACTGACGATACAACGGTGGTAGGCCTGAACACCGACAACGATGAGACAGCCTATAGGGAGGAGGTCAGAGAACTGGCAGTGCGGTGACAGGACAACAACCTCTCCCTCAACATGAGCAAGACAAAGGAGATGATCATGGACTACAGGAAAAAGGGTGCCAAACATGCCCCCATTCACATCGACGAGGCTGTAATGGACTGGGTCGAAGGTTTCAAGTTCCTTGGTGTCCACATCACCAACAAACTATCATGGTCCAAACACAACAAGAGAGTTGTGAAGAGGGCACTACAATGCCTTTTCCCCCTTAGGAGACTGAAAAGATTTGGCATGGGTCCCCAGATCCTCAAAAAGCCCTACAGCTGCACCATCGAGAACATCCTGACCGGTTTCATCATCACCTGGTATGGCAACTGCTCAGCATCCGACCGTAAGGAGCTACAGAGTGTAGTGCGTACAGCCCCGTACATCACTGGCGACAAGCTTCCTGCCATCCACGACCTATATACTGTAGGCAGTGTCAGAGGAAGGCCCCAAAAATTGTCAAAGACTCCAGTCACACAAGTCATAGACTGTTCTCTCTGCTACTGCATGACAAGTGCTACTGGAGCGCCAAGTCTAGGTCCAAAAGGCTCCTTAACAGCTTCTACCCCCAAGCCATTAGACTGTTGAACGATGAATCAAATGGCCAAAGGGACTATTTGTATTGACACCACCCCCCTCCCCCTTTGTTTTTACACTGCTGCTACTCACTGTTTATTTTCTATGCATATTCACTTTACCCCTACCTACATGTACAAATTACCTCGACTAACCTGTAACCCCTCACACTAACTCGGTACCGGTACTCCATGTATATAGCCTCATTATTGTTATTTTATTGTGTTACTTTTTTAAATATATATTTTTTTACTTTAATTTATTTTGTAAATATTTTCTTAACTCTATTTTCTTAAAACTGCATTGTTGGTTAAGGGCTTGTAAGTAAGAATTTCACAGTATGTTCTACACCTGTATTCGGTGCATGTGACAAAAACAATTTGATTCGATTTTTGATTGGATTTGACTATTCTGTGAGCTTTATAGCCCAGTAGCCTGATCTGGCATCCATGACACTGAAGTAGCGTGCTCCGGCTATCTTGTGTGTGATGTCATGCAGCAGCATCATGCTGTGGGGATGTTTTTCAGCGGCAGGGACTGGGAGACTAGTCAGGATCGAGTGAAAGATGAATCGAGCAAAGTACAGAGAGATCCTTGATGGAAACCTGCTCCAGAGCGCTCAGGACCTCAGACTGGGGCAAATGTTCACCTTCCAATAGGACAACGACCCTAAGCACACAGCCAATATAACGCGGGAGTGGTTTCGGGACAAGTCTCTGAATGTCCTTGAGTGGCCCAGCAAGAGCCTGGACTTGAACCCAATCTAAAATCTCTGAAGAGAACTGAAAATAGCTGTGTAGCAACACTCCCCATCCAACCTGACAGAGCTTGAGAGGATCTGCATAGAAGAATGGAAGAAACTTCCCAAATACAGGTGTGCCAAGCTTGTGGCGTCATACCCAAGAAGTCTCGAGGCTGTTATCGCTGCCAAAGGTGTTTCAACAAAGTACTGAGTAAAGGGTCTGAATACTTATTTAAACGTGATATTTCATTTAAAAATAAAATAAAATAAATGAACAAACATTTCTAAAAACACTTTTTGCTTTGTCATTGTGGGTTATTGTGTGTAGTTGATGAGGGGAAAAAACAATTTAATACATTTTAGAATAAGACTCTAACCTAACCTACTACCATATCCCACATTAAAGGCACTTAAATATTTTGTCTTGCCCATTCATCCTCTGAATGACACACTGTTAAGAAAATTATGTTCTCAATGTTCATAAACTGAACTTCAATTAAACTACTCGGTCTGTTACCAAGAATTTGTAAGGTTCTTGTTGAAATGAAACAGACAGAGGCCAGTCTACAATAGTCAGCAACGTTTATTTACGAGAGCTCTGACCATCCTTACATGTACATTGGTTTATATACCTCTCCTTTCGTCATAACTGTCCCTCCTCCTCTAAGACAATGACAATATAGTTTACAAGTCTTCATACATTGCTTATCACATCCTACAACATGTTACACAATCTACTGCAAGCCCAAGGTTTCTCCCCTCCCTAGGTGGGGAGACTTCCTTCCCTGTTATCAGTTTGACAGTGGTCACAAGTTGTCTGCCACAGTTCCTTGCCTGCTAACAGTCCCTCTTTCTTATGGACAAACATTATTTATCATTATACAGAGACAGGGTAGAATTCTGTTAGTTATAGTTCTATGTTAAATGTATACATCATTTAGTCATTATTCATAAAATTCATAACACACAAATACACAATCCATGTCTCAAAAATCCTTCTTTAACCTGTCTCCTGCCCTTCAGCTACTCTGATTTAAGTTGATTTAACAAGTGACATCAATAAGGGATCATAGCTTTCACCTGGATTCATCTGGTTAGTCTGTCATAATGTTTTTTACACTCAGTGGCCTACTTATCCCAAAACTTAATTTTCAAATCCCTGTTTTGTGTTGTATATTAGGCCTAAATTAATATCATCAGTGGTGGAAAAAGTACCCAATTGTCATACGTGAGTAAAAGTTAAGATACCTTAGTAGAAAATGACTCAAGCAAAAGCAAAGTCACCCAGTAAAATACTACTTGAGTAAAAGTCAAAGTATTTGGTTTTAAATTTACTTAAGTATCAAAAGTAAATGTAATTGCAAAAATATACATTAGTATCAAAAGTAAAAGTATAAATAATTTCAAAATTATTATATTAAGCAAACCAGACAGTACACTTTTCTTGTTTTTATTTTATTTACGGATAGCCAGGGGCACACACCAACACTCAGACATAATTTACAAATGAAGCATTTGAGTCTGTCAGATCAGAGGCAGTAGGGTAGACCAGGGATGGTCTCTTGATAAGTGTGTGAATTTGACAATTTTTCTGTCCTGCTAAGCATTCAAAATGTAGCAAGTACTTTTGTGTGTCAGGGAAAGTGTATGGAGTAAAAAGTACATTATTTTCTTTAGGAATGTTGTGAAGTAGAAGTAAAAGTTGTCAAAAAAATATAAATATTAAAGTACATACACCCCCCAAAAACTACTTAAGTAATAGTTGAAAGTATTTTTACTTTAGTACTTTACACCAATCACACTATTTCCAGGGCTTACATTAGTTATTAGTGCATAGGCATACATCCTAATGCAATATCACGTGCTTATGTACAATTATATTCAAGTCTAGTCTAGGCTGGAATCGTAACCATCATCACGTGTCGCTATTGTGTCTACTCGATTTTATGCCGCGTTCAAGTGCTAGTCGTAACAAGGAAACTCGGACATTTCGACTTGCTAACTGGTTGAACATTTCCGAGTTTGCGACTTGCTCGAACTGGTTGTAGTTATTCATGATACTGCATTAGTTCCGACTAGAACGAGACGCGGAATACCTCAAGAGTGGGCTACAGTGATGATGCGATGCTGCGTAGGCTACGTGTGAGTGGGATGCAAGTAGCTTGCCGCCGACATTCTCGTTGCTGGGTGCACGCACTGTAGGCTACTGCGGTAAGGATGCGTCTGCTGACTGGCTCGAATAAGATGAGCAAAGAGACTTACAGAAAAATATGATTTTATTTTTAAAGCAGCCTTTTGACTTCGATGCAGGTATAGGGGACCTTTTCCACCTTTAAATGTATGTATAGTAGCCTAAATAAACCCTCTTCGGTCGATGCTCATGGTGTCGTGTTCGTGGGAGACGCATAAAATGATCCTACAGACAGACGCGAGTCAAATACGACAATTATGAAATGAAGGTTAACGTCAAGCAGACAACATCCAACAGCAATTAGATGTCTGGCAACGTCTTGCTCGGAGAATCTGAGTATGAAATGGTAAGGGAAGCAAGCAAGGACGATGATGACAATATTGAACTGTGATTGCTATTTAACAGCGTCCTTTAAAATCGAAAAATATTGTGACCGTTTTGGGTACCCTGATGATCATTTTATTGTCTGAACAGGCACCTTCCTTATGAAATATTCATACTGGTAGGCTTTGAAACAATTGATGCATGTGGAATGACCGTTTGCGCAGCATAGTCTATTACAACTGTTTCTAGGCTAATCATACATGCATCACCCATATAGCAGCCTACTGTACCCTATTTACAATGGCCTATATGAATTACATTTTTTGTTTGGTCAAGAACCTCCACTTCATAATATATCATGATAATGTCCACTATAACTACACATTTTACATGAACATGAGCACATAAAATACGAACAAATTAACATTTGATTGAGCCCCAAAACACCAATCAAAGTGGGTAGTTAAGATTGTGTGAGAGGATCGATACATGGTTCTCACACAATGCCAGCCATTCAATCTCTCTCGTGGGCTCTAGCAGATATTGATTCGTAGCTTTATTTGATTATGAGAGTCTTTGTACAGTAACATCCTTTCCAAAATGAAATGAGGTGTTGTATCATGTTTTCAATGATATATCTGATCAATGTTTGTTTCTCCTCTAGGTTGTTCAGGTAGACTGAATTGGTTTACATGCCTGACATCCATTGATAGAAGCTGCGTATCTGGATGGAGAACACTGTTGACAGCACTGTCACTGAATATTACTCAGAAATACACAGCGCGTCATTACTTTGAGTGTCTATTCTTCATGCGTTGAAGCCTCCTTGTTAAGGTACATAGACGTTTGAAGATTGCACATTGGCTAGTATTTTTTTGATACTATCTTAAATAATCTGAAGGCTGCAACAATGATCCAGCAGAACAATAACAACAACTACCCATGCCTGGAGATGTCTGGCTCCCCCAGGGAGGTGCTGCAGAAGTGCCAAAAAAGCGATCTTTCCTTCACCAGACGCTTGGAGCTTGGGGACATGCCCTTAGTCAAGGGCCTTCGGGCCTGGGCTGCGTGCTCCAAGAACCGCAGGAGGGCAGCACCTCCCCCCAGGTCCCAGGGAACGTGCCCCAGGCCTGCAGATGTCTACCCAGTGGGACAGTGGGGCAGGCTGGGTTATGGTCTGGGGCTACCGCTGGACTCCAACTATGCCTCCAACCCCAGACAGACAGGCCTGGGGGCACTGGTGACTGTGGCCACGTTGAAGGCCTCTGAGGGAGGTGGTCAGACTCAGACAAGCTGTCTGTTCCTCAAGACGGAGGGTGGAAGGTGCCTCTACTCTACAGGCAGTCCAAGGCCCTGCACTCAAAGTCTGGTCCCTCAGTCCCCCTCCACGCTGGTGGGCAGCTGGCTGAGGGATAAAGTGGGAGGGGTCAGGGACTCCTCCATGGTGGGGAAAATGGGGGTGCAGGATATGGGAGGGGCCTTGGGGTCATACCAGGTCAAATCGAGGTCAGCCCAGAGGTGGAGAACATCCTGCAAGCCTGTGGTTTCCATCCAGGGGAGAACACTCCGGAACAGGGAGAATGCTGGCGAGCATACCCTGGAAGGGAGCCAGGAAAGCAGGGACAAAGGGGAGTTTCCCAAAGCTGGTCAGGACACTCTGAGTGGAAAACAAGACCGAGGGAGTACTAGAAGCCCCAAATGCAGTCACGCTCAGACCAAGACCTGCACCCAGTGTCACGGGCGGAGAGGAGGGCAGGGGAGCAGCGGGGGTCAGAGGGGAGCTGCCTCTGTATGTGAGCAGGATCAGTCGAGCTGCGGTGTGGAGGGGATTAAGGAGAAGGAGGAGGGGAAAGTGCAGGATGGCACTGGTCTCACCCGGTCAAAGCCCTGTGACTCCTCCCTGCCTCCAGACAACGCTGACCCAGAAAACTGCAGCAGTGACGTAGGGGACCGGGGAAAGCCAGACAGCCCACGCGCACAGGAGGGGCTGCATCCTGAAACTTCTCTCAACAAGGAGCACTTCCAGGACAAACTATGGGATAAAGACATACATACTGGAGGCAACGATGTGGCCAGTGGTATCATGAGTCATGTGGAAGACTTTGATGGCATGGTGGGTGCTGTGATTGGGTTTGTGGATCATATCAAGTCTGCAGAGTGTGATTCAGAGAGGCTAAGGGGAACCGGGGAGATAGCTGAGGGGAAGCTGCCCAACAGGTGGATCGATAGTCAAACTTCAGAGAGCCACTGCTGTTCTGAGAGAAGCTGCCTCAAAGACTGCTCCACTCAACCACCCAGACCAGTAGAGGGCAGCATTTCTACTGCTCCTGATGAGACTGGCTATGGTCAGATAAATCAGGAAACTAAATCAGATAGTCAATACAATAAGCTTTGTGAGAAATGTCAGCCAGAAGAAAAAGATCCTGTGGCAGTGGATAAAGAAGGTTTACAGGAATCTGTACATGGCCTCTGTGAGGAAGAGGAGATAGAGGGGGAGGAGGGGATCCAGTCAACAGCACCAGAAATTAGGGAGCTCTGTGGGGAGCATGGGGAGATACTGCCTGAGGTCAGGAGCACAGATGATGAGGCCAGGCTGGTAAAGGGAGACATCATATCCCAGAGAACTGAGCGAGGGCCTCACTGGGCAACGGAGGAACATGAGTGCGAGGAGACATGTAATATGGAAGCGAGGTGTTTTTCAGATTTACCAGCTAACCTAACTGAAGAGGCCGTGGTAAGGTGGAGGAAGGCAGGGACTAGGCAGTTTAATTCCCGTTTACAAGGCTCTGCTGTTGCTGGCCCTGCTACCTCTGTCACACACTCGCCACCTAATCTGGCCTCCTCAAGAGCCATGGCAACAGGCTTCCCTGCTCCGAATGGGGGGCAGACAGATGCTGGAGGTGGGGCTCTGGTGCCTCTGCTACGGAGCCCTGGGGAGCAGGAGTGGAAGATGGGCCCGGACGAGAGCAAGGTGGCCTCCAACAGGGGGTTCCTGGATGGGGGGCCAGAGGGGGAGGATGACTTTGGGCTTTTCATGCAGGCAGAGGAGCAGCTGCCCTGGGACGACAGCTTCACTGCATCACCCCTAGTGCCTTCTGGGAAAAGTGAGAGTGTTGGTAAGTCCCCAGCCTACGGCACCTCAGAAATGTGACAGGGGCTCTTTTTAAAGACATCCAGACACGACACACACATAACAGAAACTTCTTATGACTATCACATCCTCCAGTTAGATTATTCAAATGTGACAGAGGCAGCAGTAACAGCAGAACATGAAAAGGCTTTTGAAAACCACAAAGACAAGAGCTCGGATGTGAACAGTATCGGTAACTCTCTTTGTTGTGGTTTGCACCATGCAGCAGCCAGGGCATGTAGACACGTTGCTTCCAATGCCCGAGTGGCGCAGCGGTCTAAGGCACTGCGTCTCAGTGCTAGAGGCATCACTACAGACCCTGGTTTAATTCCAGGCTGTGTCACAACCGGCCGTGATTGAGAGTCACATAGGGCAGCGCATAATTGTCCCAGCGTCGTCCAGGTTTGGCTGGGGTAGGCCGCCATTGTAAATAAGAATTTGTTCTTAACTAACTTGCCTAGTTAAATAAAGTTGAAATAAAATAAATAATCAGTTATTCTGGTCTGACCTGGATTCTTGAGGGCCCTCTCCTCTCCCAAACTCATGTGAAGGTAGTGCTAGTGCTCTCTGCTTTGGGATGTAAGGCGTGTGAGCCTCAGGACATGGGGTTCCGTGTTTAAAGAGACAGAGACCCAGGCAGGCAGCTCTGCCGTGATTGGGAGAGACCATGCAGGGTGACATCCATCCCAACGTTCCATCCCCATGTAACCTCAAACATCATGCAAAGACAAAACTCCCCATCATTAGTGTCTAATGGTAATAACACAGGTCTAATCATTGATGTTGTCACGATTATGTCATATGTCAGTTAAAGCAATGGCACTTGCAATGGCAGTGACATTTAACCAAGTGTATAAATCAAAGTTACAAAAATAGTTGTCAGATTATAGAAGGAAAAAAAAAAAACAGGTCAACTACCAAAAAAACCAAACTTTTATTTGTTGCCCATTCAGGCCATTTGAATGAGGACAGCATGCAAAATAGCCGCCTATTTGGAGCATACACCAGGTCCCTGCACTTTGAGGTCGACTCAGTGCAAGGCATACAGATCATATAGAATCAATAGAATCTAGCTAGTGTCGTAATGATTCATGTCTGATGCCTTCCATGCTGCACTTGAAAACCATTCCATCACCAACGAGTCTACCCATTGGACCTCAGGTTGGACAGACAGCTCATTCCAACAATCAGAGGATGCCTGGACAGCCTTCCCAAAGGATATAGCGGGAGAAGGGCAAGACACAAGAGAACAGTGGTGGCCCACAAATGCTGTGGAGGAGACAAGGGGCAGATTCTCTGCGACGCAAAATGTGGTAGGCCTTTAAATCTCTCCATCTTTCCTCCGAAGTGACTACAAAAGACAATGAGTCAATTTATTGCATATTCCTGTAATCTCCAGGAGTACATGGTCCATGGGACTGACTGGAAATGATACATACACATTTGTTCTTCATTTTTCATTATTTCCATCTTTCAGAACAAAGTGTTTGTGGAGGCCTTCCCGTCACTGTCTACTCCCCTGTATGATCGTGATGCTGTTCCCACACTCAGCCAGCTCCTCAGAGGCGTCTTGGATCATGAAAGCTCTGCAGAAGATCATGGGTAAGTGGGTCAAGGAACCATAATGATATTTTATTCAAATCCAGCTCAGGGAATGATTTGGAAGTTTGATCCTAAAATCCTACTTATATTTCCTTTCAGCTCGGATTTTAAATCAGTTAGAAGCATAATCTAGACAGTTTTATAATTCATGACATTGGAACGATAAGGAACATTCTGGACATAGTTGTTATATATTGCCATCTAGTGGAAGAAATTATGACCTTCAAGATAGCGCCAGAGATAGCCTGAAATGTCACCACCACCGAACAATTACTTGACTGTTTGAACCCATGACCAGAGATAAGCTGCATATTAGACAATATTTCACGCACTGAATCAGTATTGGTTTAGTGAAAGATTCAGTTTCACAATTATTTAATAGGCTGCGGTGTTATTCATAACTGTCGTGCTTACTTCTGCCATTAATTTGCGTTTGTCTTGTAGCTTACTCGATGGGTTCCATGACTTGAACAAGATGTTTGGCTTGAAATATAAGAGGGCAAATGCTGTTTCCCGTGAACGTCTTCTACAGTCGCTACATTTGGGCCAGTGTAACACGGTGAGTATTTACATCTGTAATGCTAGTGTAATGGGCTGTTAAGAGCAATAACAGGCCTCTACTCTGTTTCATATTATGAGGCTGAAATGATACAGCCTTATCTTATGTTATTATAGATTTTTAACATAAGGCTCTATCACCATGACAAATGCTACAGCATGTTACACCAAACTGAAGTGCCTATAATCATAGAATGTATAATGGGTCATGCATCATAGTATGACATAGTCATTTGACTGTTCTTTGCACTGGCACTCAGATAACAACTGACTACAGTTCATGTACAATTGATGTAACGTTTATGTCAATTTAGAAGAGTTGTCATTTATTCACCTCTGCAGGAAAATATGACTGGGCACCGAGCAGCCAACTACAGTCCCTCTCTTGGCCTCCCCTCGTCCAGTCAGCATGCACAGGCCTGTGGGAAGAGACGTTTATCGTATGTCAACAAGAACATCATGGAATAACCAAAATGTCCACTTTCCCTGACCTTCAACAACACATTTAGCCTTTTTCATGCATGTCCATGCCAAACCACTAATGGGACACAGTCTTCATCTCCATGGGGAGAAATAACTAAACATTTCGCAAGATTCAGAACTCGGAGGATGCTCTCCTTGGGCCGACTGGACCACCTGACTATATGGTGATCCTTAACAATGCCCTGTTTTGCTTTGCCTTCGCTGGAGTTAGATCACCGATGCATACCTGTGACAAATTTGATCAAATTAAGCACTAATTGTAATTTTTGTCTCACAGATATTTTTAAAATACATGCAAATGTTTAACATTCTTATAAATCTTATTCTTATGGACTATAGGAAATGTTAAAGTAATTAGTGTTTGCCCGGAGAAGTGGATGTCTATACCCCCCCCCCTTTCACTCCCACCCTCTTTCTCACACACACACACTGACATGGACACAAACAACAAACACACACTATCCTCTCCCGTCACGTGATCTGGCCCAAACGTGCCGGTGACAACTCTGGAGCAGAATATACTGTAGGTTTAGCAAACATTGGAGCTCACATGGATCACAGTTCCTTTTCTTATTATCATAGTAAATAATTACCATGTTTTCTGAAATGATATCCTTTAAATTGGGGGTGTTTCTGGCTGTCAGAATACAGTTGTTTTGTGCTGGCAAAGAGAAAATGTGTTATTTTACCAGTACACGTTTGTTTTAGATCACAAAAAGCAGTCAAGTCCTATTTAGATTCTATTTGTTTCTCTCTTGATTGTTGTTTGTGGGTAACCCAGGGCAACTCAGTAGGCCTACAGAAAATGTAGTGAATGTTTGTCATTTGTACATAATATATATTCCTCAAGAAAAATGCAGATGAGTTGTTCAAATTGATAAAACTAGATAGTCAACTTGTTAATTGATGTAATAAAATGATACGTTGATTACTGTTTTCCATCCTCAAAAGCTTTTGCTAATGTTATGATATACTGTATAGTTTTTGAAGTACCTAAACAGTCATCGTATTTGGGTGTTTGATGCAATACTCACTATAAACCAAAACAGCAAACAACAAAAGAATGGGGAGAAAATAGTACTCTACGGGCTACACATGTCAGTCAATTAGAATGGTCTACGGCGCTACAAAAAAAGCTTCATGGGTCAAAAGGCAACCACACCGGCAAATCAACACTTACAAGTGTCATACTTTGAATTAGCACACAATCAGCTGTAACCACTGGCAAGACTGTGCAAAGCCTTCAAGTCATTACCTAAGACTGCTAATGAGGAAAACTGACAGAGCAATGCTATTCTCAGTTCATTACCCACTCTAACCTTGTGGCTAAGAATGCGCCCTACCAGAATGGCAAATTTGTGACGTCTCTCATGTATGATGATGACAGGTAAGGGGCCCAAAAAGAGGTCATGTACAAGATTTTGGTCTGTGGCCAGGGCCGGATCACCGATCAGTCATGCAGGACAGGTGACCTGGGGCCCATGACCTCCAGGAAATTTGCTTTAAAACTGCACAATTTTCCCTCAGCTTCATGGCAAAATGTGAAGAATAGCACGAGATGAGCTGTAAAACAGCACATTCTTCTCTTTCCCATGGCACAATATGTAGAAAAACAGGAAAATAGCTTTAATACTGCAAAAGTACCTCTCAGCCTCATGATGAAATGTAGAATAACATTATAAAACAGTTGTTTGTGTTGAAATGCAGGAAGTTCGCTGTTTTCCCCCCCCAAAAAAGCATAGGTGCCCCGGGGCACCAAATGCGGTAATCTGGGCCTGTTAGTCGTGCTTAATTGGTTAATAGGAAGTTGCTGAGTCAGAGGATCTATTTTCACCAGATATTGTGGCATTGATTGTGCAAAAGTGAAAATATGCAAGTGGCCTTAGATTACCTTTTGGCAAGCTATCAAATAAAGTCATCAGTTTGTTTGCCTAATGCGCCACTGTGCACATTGCCCTGGTATAGTTCAGTGCATGGTTGGCAAGAAGAAAAACATATCCTGGTGTTGCTATTTTCTTCAGCTGCAGCATGTGATACGATGGCTCCCCTAATCACGTGTATTAGTTTTACGTAAAAGTACAAGCTCAAGGCGAAGCAATCTCTGTCTGCAATAACAACTATATGAAGCCATTATGGACATATGAAACTAGGAGAGCGAGGCAGTACACTCTAGTTCCTTTTTGGCCCGCCCCATAGGTCTTCACAGATCTGAGACTGACTGGATCATTTAGTCTATAGTTTCACCTAGGGATTGTTTGAGCCTTTCCCCTATATTTTCCTTATCCAGTCTTGTAAACACCAAAGAGAAAAGGGCAATGAAAAGGAAATGTGTTGTAGCTCACCTAACTGTTTCTGGTTCAGCTCTTGGACTATTTTCTGGGGTTTATTCAGGTGATTGAAACATCCACATGATTGCAGATAGAAATAGAACGTAAAAGACTACGAACATGCTGTTATCATGAGGAACAGTAGGGAGCAGTGTATTCTCAACATGTTTATTTGCAGAGTTCTAGGCGTTTGAACACATCCTTGTTAAAATTGTAACAGTGGGTTGGAGGACTGCCGACACTTTAAACTTGAGCAGACGGAGTCAGGGAAGTAGGCTACAAAGTCACAGTTTGGCGGATGACATTGAAAGCAGAAATATAGAGAATGTCTTCGTGGTACAAATCTTGGATACTGCTTACAGGTTTTATACTGTTCTATGTTGCTTATCTGTTGTTTGGCGCGTTCGTTTTCTCCACCATCGAACGGCCGGTGGAGGACAAACTTAAAAGAGACATACAAGTCCTGAAAGAAGAGTTTCTCAACCAAAGTTGCGTCAATGCAACATCACTTGAAAACTTTTTGGAGAGAGTTTTACAAGCCAATAAGTATGGAATTTCTATCCTTCCGAATTCTTCTGCGAGTTCTAATTGGGACTTGGCTTCCTCTTTGTTCTTCGCCAACACTTTAGTAACGACAGTCGGTAAGTAAATAGCCTATAACGTTAACGTCACTTGTCTTTGTTAGGCTTACATCGTTTTCGTTTTGTTTCGGCTGGTTTGTGTAAGACGAATCCATATAGACATTTCTAAACAATTTAAGTGCTAATATTGCAAGATACTCAAGGAAACACTGATTGGTTACAGATTACAATTACAGTTGTAGCTGGGCATTTTTTTTGTACTCCGTGACCAAAACATGCCACGCATCAATGGGCCCATGTGATTTTTCAGGTAAATGCCCCAGTATCAGTGCTTTAAAGGCGTTAAAGCAGGGATGGGTAACTGGTGGTCCTCTTTTTGAAAGCCCTCAGATCCATTTCCACTGACTCAGTCAGGGTCTCAATTTACCGTTGCAATCTAGATTAGTAGACTGACTACACAAGGTGCAATTTCGAAATCAGGAGTTTTACTCTGTCAATCACTGATAGTCAGTCAATTAGCACATGTCAGCTAACATTTTTTTTAGATTCCTAACTTAGTTTAGCGACCAGCTATCTAATATTGTTATCATGGTTGAATTACCTAGCGAGGTCCCCCGTTGGTTTTCTAAGTTATTCTCACTCAGATATCATTAAAAACTGCAAACATTTAGCTTCATGCAATGACTAAATGTGTATAATTGCAGGAAATTAACTCTAAAATAAAGAATGTTGGTAAGCAGACCCATGAGCAACTGCAGCCTCTCATTATGAGTTCAGATTTAAGTGCCTTTGAACTGGGTATGGTAGTAGGTGCTAGGCGCACCGGTTTGTGTCAAGAACTGCAACGCTGCTGGGTTTTTCGCACTCAAGTTTCCTGTGTATCAAGAATGGAATGGTCCACCACCCAAAGGACATCCAGCCAATTTGACACAACTGTGGGAAGAATTGGAGTCAACATGGGCCAGCATCCCTGTGAAACACTTTTTACACCTTGTAGAGTCCATTTCTGACAGATTGAGGCTGTTCTGAGGGCAAGGGGTTGGGGTGCAACTCAATATTAGGAAGGTGTTCCTACTGCTTGATATACTCTCTGTGTGTGTGTGTAGTGAAAACAGTAGTGGTCATAGAATGGAACCTTGAGGAACACCAAAACTTACCATTGATTTGCCAGTGGACAAACCATCCAGAGACAAACTGATGTCATTCCAACAGATAAGATCTAAACCAGGCAAGAACCTGTCCATGTAGACCAATTAGGGTTTCAAATCTTTCCAAAAGAATGTGGTGATCAATGGTGTCAAAAGCAGCATAAAGGTCTCTGTGCACAAGGACAGACGCATAGCCTTCTAATGGTCTGTGGCCATTAGAAGGTCATTTACCACCTTCACGAGAGCAGTTTCAGTACTATAATGGTTTCTAAAACCAGACTGGATGGTTTCGTATGAATTATGTCTTCAGGAAGGCAGTTAGTTGCTGAGCAACAGATTATTTTTTATTTTTTTAGAGGAATGAGATTTGATAAAGTCAGATTTAAAAAAAACTTTTTTATATATATTCTTTGGGGTTAAAGGTTTGGCTTTTTCAGGAGAGGCATTATTACTGCCACTTTTAGTGAGCTTGGTATACATCTGGAGGCTAGGGAGCTGTTTTATTATGTTCAACATAGGAGGGCCAAGCACAGAAAGTAGCTCTTTCAGTAGTTTAGTTGGAATAAGGTTTAGAGGCCATGGCTATTTTTGTGAATGTGTCAAAATGACACAGGATTAAATTGATCTGATGTCCTGGCTGTTCTGTGCAGACTCAGGACAACTGAGTTTTGGAGAAATACGCAAATACAAAGAGGAGTCTAATTTGTTATCTAATGATCAGGATGTTTTCCTCTAAGAAGTTCATGAATTCATCACTGCTGAAGTGAAGGCAATCCTCACATGGGGAAGGAATGCTGCTCTTTAGTTAGCTTTTCAACCGTATCAAAAATAGGGTGATTGAGCAGCAGTGAGGGATTTTCGATATTGCACGGTACTTTCCTAGCTAGTTGGAAGACTTCCAATTTAGTGGAGTGCCATTTCCTTTCCTTTCGTATTTTCTGTATACCAGGGAGCTAGTTTCTTGTGACAATTTTGTTTGTTTTTAACGGTGCGACTGCGTCTAGGGGATTATGCAAGGCAAATGTTTAAATTGTTGGTTAGCCCTTTAGAGCCCATAGCGGTCGTCAACTGCCTTTAAAAAAATAAATACTATAGCGGCTGCAAACGGCCTTGTTTTTCTAACAATATCTGCATCGATATCGCATAATTAACTTCCTAACAACCTGTTGTCTTATTTGCGTGGCTGTTGTCATCAACCAGAAACAGGTTATGCTGTCATTTAGACTTTTAACAGAAAAAAAATCACTTAATTACTCAATGACGGTGCCAATGTGTCCCCGACTTTTCACTGTATAAGAGCCTGTATCAATGTTGGTTGGTGATACGGATTCAGACCTGTGATGTCGAGGTGAAAGAAATGAGACAACAGCAGATATGTTGGATGCTGAGAAATTTGGGGTATAGCTCTCAGATTAGCAAATCCTGTCGTGCTCGCCTGTACCAACCAAGGGATCATCATCGGAGGAGCTGGAATGATTACTCTCTGTCTCATAGTTGCAGTGTTTAGCTGTATATGGTCAGCTAACTATCTGGTTATTTTGTCTTGTTTTTACTGATGTATTTCATATGGCCCAAGCTGCTTGCTATAGGTAGCTAGCTAGTCTGACAGGCAAGAAACGTTGTTTGGCTGTAGATTTGGCCTTCGCTTGTGAAGCGTTAACCTCAGCGGTCACTTTTACTAGCTAGCCATACATACAGCTAACTAGCCACCGAAATGGACTGTTGGTCGGGAGCTTCATGTAATGGGTCTCCATGGCCGAGCAGCCGCACGCAAGCCAAAGATCATGATGCGCAATATCAAGCCTCGGCTGGAGTGGTGTAAAGCTTGCCGCCATTGGACTCTGGAGCAGTGGAAATGCATTCTCTGGAGTGATGAATAACTCTTCACAATCTGTCAGTCTAACGGACAAATCTGAGTTTGGCGGATGCCAGGAGAACTAATAAGGACACCTAATGGTAGATGGGTAAAAAAACAAACAGACTTTGAATATCCTTTTGAGCATGGTGCAGTTATGAATTACACTTTGGATGGTGTATCAATACGCCGGAGAGGAAGGAAACCGCTCAGGGATTTCACCATGAGGCCAATGGTGATTTTAAAACAGAGTTTAATGACTGTAATAGGAGAGAACTGAGGATGGGTCAACAACATTGTAGTTACTCTACAATACTAACCTAATTAAGAGTGAAAGAAGGACTCCTTTACAGAATAAAAATATTGTAAAACATGCATTCTGTTTGCAATAAGGCACTAAAGTAATAGTGCAAAGAATGTGGCAAAGTAATGAACTTTTTGCCCTGAATACGAAGCGTTATTTTTGGGGCAAATCCAACACAACACATCACTTATACTACTCTTCATACATTCAAACATGGTGGTGGCTGCATCATGTTATGGGTATGCTTGTCATCTGCAAGAACGAGGGATAAAAAAATATATATAATTAAATAGAAAGAAACGGAATAGCTAAGCACAGGCAAAATCTTAGAGCAAAACCTGGTACAGTCACCTTTCAGCAGGACAATAATCTAAAACACAAGTCAAAATAGATGGAATTTGCTTACCAAGACAACATTGAATGTTCCTGAGTGGCCTAGTTACAGTGGATTGTTTTGACTTTCATTTTGTTCAATGATAACCGACTTGTTCCCATCATAACTTAATTTTTTCGAAATGGTACAGTACACTAACCTCTCTGGCAACACCATGTTATCTGCTATTGTACTGTGTTTGCTTGTATGGGATCCTAATAATTTCTTAGCTCTATAAACTTGCGCTCTGTCGCTTTTTCTCTCATACTTTCTCTCCACCCTCCCCAGGATATGGGCACACTACACCCCTGTCGGACACAGGCAAAGCCTTCTCCATCTTCTATGCCCTGCTGGGAGTGCCCTTCACCATGCTGGTGCTCACCGCCTGCGTCCAGAGGCTCATGCACCTGGTGACCTACGGACCCATCAGCATGTGCCGCCAGAAGATCGGCCTGGAACCTCTCGCCGCCACTGCCGTCCACTTCGCCATCCTGCTGCTGGTGGTGGTGCTGGGCTTCTTTGTGGTACCCGCCGTGGTGTTCAGCTACATCGAGGACACCTGGTCCTTCCTGGACGCCATATACTTCTGCTTCATCACGCTGTGTACCATCGGCCTGGGCGACTATGTGCCCGGCGAGAAGCCCGGACAGAATTTCAGGTCGCTGTACAAGATCTCTGTGATGGGTGAGTCATGAACTAGTCTGAGTGTATTTGATAACAGGGCAAGGCACTCTGACATGGCTCATGACACAGCTCAGACTAATGTCATATAAATTCCGTGATAGTCATTACCCACTCAACTTAAATATTGGTGTTCATGATTTCGAGTTAGAATTGTTTTTCCCCTTTTTGAATAGGAAACAAGGAAATAAGTGTGAACAGTGACTGAACGATTGGGTGGAGTTTGCATCAATGTTTTAAACAGAGGGATGTGCATAGGAATAAGTGGACTTGACAATTTTGAGCGCGTGCAGGCACTTGAGTGAAGTGGGAGACGCTCGGCCCCAACACCACCTCACATTAGTGAAGCCAGAATGTGACATCTTGTCCAGCACTGAGATAGCTAGGCCCTCTGGTGGAAAATGGTGTTGTGTCTCTGTGAAACCGCAGGAACTTTCACACCTCGGATGTGAGAACTGGCGCTTCCTGAGTGCTCCTCCTCCTCTCAAGTAGTGCACTCCGGTCAAAAGGATCTATAACGTCCAAGGAAGCAATTTTAAGAACTAGTAAATGCTGTTTTGTTTTAGTTTTTAAATCTGCTTATGTAAGATATATTTGAAATACTCATCATTTGAAGATGAGAGGACAGGACACCCTTCATTGTGCTCAATGTCCTGCGCCAACATTTGTGGGCCAAATGTCAGGAGATATTAGTCAGAATGCTGAGACTGCATGAGTCTCCCGATTTAACATGGTTCAGCCGATGAAAGAACATTTATGCACTGCTTATCCCTGTATTGACCCTAGACATGTAATTCTGATACTGACCCTAGACATGTAATTCTGATACTGACCCTAGACATGTAATTCTGATACTGACCCTAGACATGTCATTCTGATACTGACCCTAGACATGTAATTCTGATACTGAAAATATGCAGTACGGTTTATCGTTTGAGTACATTCGTACTGTACATTTGTAGAAGTCTGAGGACGCCCCCTTGTGGTTTTCAGGAGGAAACTAAAGTGTCGCTCCACTGCCCCCTCCATGTATCCCACAATGTCTGTGATTTGGTTGGTATACTGGATGGGTGAATTTGAATTGGGCTTCTTGTTTTGGGAAGAGTGCAATGTGTGGTGAAATTGCTCTCCTCTTAAGGGCATGTTGCAGTAGGGAGTCAAGGATACCATACCATCTACCCAACTTGTACTTGGAAGGATTTCATATTGTCTCATGACATTTGTCAGAGTTATGCTCTTAGTTATGGTATAATTGAATTACTGGAATTACCCTTTTTTTTAATTCTCTCTCAAAATAACCTCACTGTTTAGAGCCAAGTGGTGTTTGTTGTACTCTGTGGCATTGTCTCTCAACCTTGTTTTAGGGCCCTGTGTTTTGGTTGATCATGTCACATGACCTGGATTTGAACTTTTATTTAAAGCTTGTTCATCACACTTTACCCTTTTCTTATTATTTTTATGTCATATGGTCCAGCACCATTCTCAGACAATTGCTAAAATTGTGGGTGTAATTCTCATTAAAGTTTCAACTACTGGGAAAATAGGTTGTTTTGCTCATGTCGTAATATACTTTTCCTGTCTCAAAATACCTCACATGGCATGACAGAATTTAAGTCACAAGGGAGGTGTAAGTCTACTCTGCTTACTGAGCTGCAGTGAAACAACTGTTGAAACAAATGAACCATGATATGGCATATAAGCATAACTGTATCGTGAGGAAGCCTGTTGTAGAAGTCTGAAGACGGCCCCCTTGTGGTTTTCTTCTTGTCCAGCAGGAATACATCTCGAACACACCAGTGTGGTGAATTTGCGCTTTGTGAGACAAGTGACTGTGTCCATGTACAATGCTTCTTCCCACAGCGTATACTTGCTGATGTTGAATTAATGTTGTGGTCTCTGTCCTCTGCAGTGTACCTGTTTGTAGGGCTGATGATGATGTACCTGGTCCTGCGTGCCTTCCACCGGATGGCCGACCTGCATGGCCTGACTTCTTTCTTCCAGCTCCCCCACTGTGATGAGGATATAGAGGAGGACAAGGAGCCCATCATCGAGGCCGGCCACGAGGACCAGCATGAGGCGGAGGACTCTGCCAAGCCCCTGGATCCGGCCTCCCAGACCTCCTATAACACCATCAACCGATAAGGACTCACTCCACTCTGGCCCGTTCTCCTTTACATCAGTCAGGTCAAACAGTTAAAACAACAGTCACTGTTTTACAGCAACACAGGGATTAGTTTAAAACCTGACACTATATAGGGACCAAAGACTATCTTTACCACTGTGAGGCAACTCATGGGTCAGGTCAGACCTTCCTGCTACGACAGCGCAACTAAACCAAAGAGAAACAAAAACTCTACAGCTGCACCAGTGCACCCAGTTGACACTTGGCGAGGGTTGTTCGTCAAGGAGGGAAAAGGTTGTTATTCCATAACCTACAGAGAACAATTCCGGTTGGGACTGATTCTGATTATTTATCGCTTTTTTTTTTTGGTTTCAGACCAAAAAATATTTAAGTATCATATACTGATATTTTCATGTACCCTTTTGTGGTTTTTAGGTCAGGGTTGATCAAAGAAGGTCATACAGAAATATCTGATATTTCAAAACTAAACAAACTCGTTATAGTGCCCATCTTTTGAAGGAGTTTGTTGCCCCTCCCTAGTCACTATGTGAAAAAGCCATTGCTTGAGACTTTGTCTTGAGTCATATGATGGATAATATTCCTAGGACTAGCGTGGGCTTTTCCCGGCTTTGTTTTTGCCTGTGGTGTGACATGGTCATGTGTTAAAAAAAAATTTTAAAGACAAGGATATCATCTGAAGGATAGCAAATTTAGGGAACAAAAGGATTGAAAATAAAAACCAAGTATATGTGTTCTGATGTGTAGTTGTCATTTGTTCATTGTTAGCTTTCACAATGACACTTCCTATGTGACAGATTGTTCAGGATTAGCATGTAGGAAGTTTGTCAATGTACGTAGTAGCAAATGACAATGTAATATCTGCCAATAATGTAATGGCTGCTTATGTAATAACTTTTGCATTTGTTATAAATGCTGATAATGTAATAAATTGCTAAATGTTTGTGCATAATGTAATTATTACATTGTGTTGATTATTACAAAATGAAGTAGGTCACTTTTTTAAAATTAATGTAATCATTTTAACCAATAATAACAATGTAATAACTAAATTCACTCGTCTCGTGTATATCAAGTGTCATGCTTCAGTAATAGTGGACAACACACCACATTCCTGAATCCTTATTTGATATTACTAAGGGAACGTAATTGTCCAGTTCATTAAACCAGTGGACTAATGTTGGAGGGCCCAAACTCATGTTTCACAGCAGACATAAATGGGGAGATCGTGGCATTTTCATTACAGTTTGGGACTGTTATCTATAATATCTCCACATGACCTGAACATACAGGGCATTCGGAAAGTATTCAGACCCCTTTCCTCATGAATCTACACACAATACCCCACAATGACAAAGCGAAAACGGGTTTAGAAATTTGTGCATTGTATTCAAATAAAAAAACAAAATTACCTTATTTCACTCGGGTGAATCCTGTTTCCATTGATCACCCTTGATGTTTCTACAACTTGATTGGAGTCCACCTGTAGTGAATTAAATTGATTGGACATGATTTGGAAAGGTACACACCTGTCTATATAAGGTCCCACAGTTGACAGTGCATGTCAAAGCAAAAACCAAGCCATGAGATTGAAGGAATTGTCCGTAAAGCTCGGAGACGGGCTTGTGTCGGCACAGATCTGGGGAAGGGTACCAAAAAATGTCTGCAGCATTGAAGGTCCCCAAGAACACAGTGGCCTCCATCATTCTAAAATGGAAGAAGTTTGAAACCACCAAGACTCTTCCAAGAGCTGGCCGCCCGTCAAAACTGAGCAATTGGGTGAGAAGGGCCTTGGTCAGGGAGGTGACCAAGAACCCAATGGTCACTCTGACAGAGCTCCAGACTTCCTTGGATGGCGATGGGAGAACCTTCCAGAAGAACAACCATCCCTGCAGCACTCTACCAATCAGGCCTTTATGGTAGAGTGGCCAGATAGAAGCCACTGCACATGACAGACCGCTTGGAGTTTGCCAAAAGGCACCTAAAGGACTCTCAGACCATGAGAAAAAAGATGCTCTTATCTGATGAAACCAAGATTGAGCTCTTTGGCCTGAATGCCAAGCATCACGTCTGGAGGAAACCTGGTACCATCGCTACGGTGAAGCATGGTGGTGTCAGCATGCTGTGGGAATGTTTTTCAGTGGCAGGACTGGGAGACTAGTCATGATCGAGGGAAAAGAGGAACAGAGCAAAGTATAGAGAGATCCTTGATGAAACCTGCTCCAGAGTGCTCAGCACCTCAGACTGGGGCAAAGGTTCACCTTCCAACAGGACAACGACCCTAACCCTACAGCCAAGACAACACAGGAGTGGCTTCGGGACAAGTGGGAGTGGAGTGGCTTTAGGACAGACTTATTTTAGAATAAGGCTGTAACGTAAGAAAATGTGGGAGTAGTCAAGGGGTCTGAAAACTTTCCGAATGCACTGTATGTAAAATAGAGCCATGAAGGCAACTTTGTATTAAAATGTTTCTTGTACTGGTTGACCTGAAAGGTAACACGTACATATGTGAGGCTCATAAGAGGACTGTAAAGCAGATCATTGAAAGTAGTGGGGGAAAAAATACTGATTTTGGCCTTGGACTGATGGGTTAAGGGTGAATGAGAGGAGTGAGTGTCTAACATGAGTCTGGTCCCATCTCCATAAAGCCTGGTCAATCCTGGGATAAGAAGTGAAACTGCTTTGAATATTTTTGAGATAATTACAATTTGTCTAATCGCAGTCATGCGAAAGGTGTGTCTTCAAATTGAGCAGTTGTTTTTTTCCTTACAGATGACGCTGGATGTTTGCAAGGTCAGAATGGAAGTGCAAGTTTGTTGTGCCAATGGATGCAAATGCAGTGTTTCTTAATATGCATTTCATTAAAAAAAGTGATTTTGGGCCTCCCGAGTGGCGCAGTGGTATAACGCACGAGTCCAGGCTCTGTTGAAGTTGACCGGGAAACCCATGGGGCGGTGCACAATTGGCCCAGCGTCGTCCAGGTTAGGGGAGGGTTTGGCCGGCAGGGATATCCTTGTCCCATCACGCACTAGCGACTCCTGTGGCGGGCCGGGCGCAGTGCATGCTGACACGGGTCGCCAGCCACACATATGTGCGGCTGGCTTCCGGGTTAAGTGGGCATTGTGTCAAGAAGCAGTGCGGCTTGTTTGGGTCGTGTTTGGGACGATGCACGCCTCTCCCGAGTCCGTATGAGAGTTGCAGCGATGAGACAAGACAGAGAGTTTGGGTGTTTGGATACCACGAAATTGGAGAGAAAAATCGGTAAAAAATATAAAATAAGTGACTGGTTTAAGTTATTACACTATTGATGAAAAAAATGTAGGTTGATGAAAACCTACATCCAGTATCACAAACTCTGCTGGGCGGTTACTGCATAGAGGTTCCGAAAGCCTATACGCACAAAAAGTGTATTGCCCTCAAATTTTATGAACAAATGACCCTGGATTTATAAGCTTGGAAAATGCTTTTGCGGCACAGTCGATAGCGCGCCGGACCTCGGGCTCGAAGGTCGAGGGTTCGAGACCTGCTCCCTGTTGTTTCATTACAATAAATGTAACTAGGCAAGTCAGTTAAGAACAAATTCTTATTTACAATGACGGCCTACCAAGAGGCAAAACGGCCTCCTGCGGGTACGGGGGCAGGAATGAAAAATAAAAATGTAGGTCAAAACACACATCACGACAAGAGAGACACCACAACACGAGATAAAAATAGACCTAAGGCAACAACAGCATGGCAGGAACATGACAACACAGCATGGTAGCAACACATCATGACAACAACACGGTAGCAGCACAACATGATACAACACAAACATAAAACGAACATTGTTGGGCACAGACAACAGCAAAAAGGTAGAGACAATAATACTACACACGAAGCAGCAACGGCCATACATGTTAGTGAGCATGTCTCCTTTGCCAAAATAATCCATCAACCTGACAGGTGTGGCATAACAAGAGGCTGATTAAACAGCATGGTCATTACACAGGTGCACCTTGTGATGGGGACAATAAAAGGACACTAAAATGTGAAGTTTGGGTAACTGTACTTTACTATTTATATTTTTGACTACTTTTACTTCACTACATTACTAAAGAAAATACTGTACTTTTTACTACATACATTTTCCCTGACAACCAAAATTACTATTTTGAGAATGCTTAGCAGGACAGGAAAATGGTAAAACACATGGTACTGCCTCTGGCCTGGTGGACTCACAAAACACAAATGCCTATTTTGTAAATAATGTCCGTACATTTTAAAAACAAGAAAATGGTGCGCTCTGCTTTGCTTAATATAAGGAATTTCAAATGATTTATACTTTTACTTTTGATACTTAAGTATATTTAAAAACCAAATACTTTTAGACTTTTAGTCAAGTAATATTTTACTGTCTGACTTTCATTTTCACTCTATTAAGGTATCTATACTTTTACTCAAGTATGGCTATTGGGAACTTTTTCCACCACTGGGTATCTCTGACCAACATATGCATATCTGTATTCTCAGTCATGTGGAATCCATAGATTAGGGCCTAATGAATTGATTTAAACTGACTGATTTCCTTATATGAGCTGTAACTTAAGTAAAATCTTTGAAATTGTTGCATGTTGCGTTTATTTTTGTTCAGTATACATTTTCCGTCACACAAGACCACGTGCTAACACAGCCCAATCACTGGCCGGCAGGTTATGAGGAAGCTTGCACCCTCATACCATAGACATTCAAGAAAATGTTCACCCAAAACCACTCATTCCTTTAATTTACAGTGTTAAATAACAAAATGTTCTCATTTTGGCATTGTAATAAGGTTGTTAGCAACATAGAAAATCGTTGTGGAAATCTGTTGCAGCTCAAATCGACGACAAAGTTCACAATGCAATGCTTGCTCTATGGGCTGGCTACACACAATAATACCAAAGACAATATCACCATGTAAAGTATATATTTAGCTGTAAAATCGCTTAAACAAACTACACTATCAATTTAGGAGTCTAGTCTCGCCATGTTCAAACTGCAGATCGATGAGCCTCACAGAGTGGAGTCTGACATTCGCAAGGGCAGATATACTTTAGAGGAGATGGGAAACGTTGTCCATACTAAGGCAATGGGCCACGAGGTGCATGCTGGGCTATTATTATGGGACAAGAAGCGCTCTCCTTCAAGGGGTGAATGGGAGTCAATTGAGCGCTAGCTCAAAAAGTTAACATTAGCATGAATTTCGTCAACAAGATGTACAAAATTACAAATATTTTCCATGATATGAGCTATTTAACTTGCTATATGTGATACTGTATAGCTTTGGAATCGTGACATTAAGTACTGTCGAGGAAAATAACCGTTTCTCGACTCATACCCTGACACAGAGAAGAGATTGAGACGATTATTTTAGCAACCGTGTGACGCTGCATAACAACGTGAACGAGATTGGTAGACAGTCTGCTGGGTGGGGCGTTAAACGTTCCTCAATTCATTGCCCAGTGAGATTCCATCTTCTTTCTCTGGGCCCATTCATCAATATGGCACGCTTGAAATTCAAATTCTTTCGGCTTTATGAGCTACCAGGAGTTTTCCATATGAATACTTAGATGTCGTCAGCGCTATCGATTGGTTTCAATGTCTGCAATCAAAGCATAGTGTAATAATGATTACATTACGCGCAAAAAAGCTATCACGTTATGCGTTCAGTATATTTATTGGCCATTTATTACATGATAAATACAAAGGTTATTACATTAGCAGCGATTACATTATTGGCAGTTAATACATTATCAGTTGCTACAAACGTGTTACACTTTTCACATGCACTTTATTAACAATTCAACAGCACATGATCCAGCTACACTTGCATTGTTCTGACACTTATGTCCACTAGGGGTCAACACGGTACATTGAGTATTTTTCTCTGGCTGCTTGCTCGTGTTCTGCAGCAGGATCCCCACCGAAGAGGTGTGATTCTACTGTCGCACAGTTTAGACAAGTGAAACTGTTTGAAAAGATTGGCACAAACCCATTTAATTTCAGAATTTATGCTACGTCAATGGGCATAAATTAGACAGTGCACTTACATGTCTTTTATTGTAAAATGTAAGCATAATTTCCTTTTTCAGGGCATTAAGCCAAAATACATTATATAAACAAGAATATAAAACATACTGCAATTGTGGAACATAAAGATGACATATTTAGCTGAACATTTAAATATGAAGTTTCTATAAATAACTCGTCCTTTGAACCATTTCTGACACTGGTTAGACATTTTCTATAAAAATGCAGCACAATAAACGTTAATGAAATCCTTACTGATGAAACTGCCAAGTTCGTTTGAGATAATACAACAACCAAGTTACTGCAACAAAAAAACACACAATTTCCCCCCTTAGAGATCATTGCGCACACACACAACAGAACCAAATTGAGGAATTCCTCTATATTACCTCCAGCTGTTATAACCGGATATTGAACTACTGGTAAGCACCATGACATTTCACAGCCAGTAACTCGGTTTAAGGTAATATTTGTATTAGCTAATGGCTGAAGCTAACTGTAAGTTAGTGGCACAGCTCAATATGTAGCCTAATTATGCATACTCGTTAGGCAAAGTAGACTACTACTAAAGAACATACTGACAAATACAATGCAGTATTATTGTATTATAGGGTGGCAGGGTAGCCTAGTGGTTAGGGCTGGTTGGACTAGTAACTGGAAGGTTGCAAGTTCAAATCCCCGAGCTGACAAGGTACAAATCTGTCATTCTGCCCCTGAACAGGCATTTGAAAATTGAAAATAAGAATTTGTTCAACTGACTTGCCTAGTTAAATAAAGGTAGATGTACTTTTGTGATATTGAACGATGTGAGAACATTAACCCACAACTTACCAATGAAATGGATTTCTTCACAGAAGACATTTCCCCTCAGGTTAGAGTTTTTTTCACATTTAAAAACTGTCCTCTATCTTCCCTTCAATAGATGCCGGAGGCATGTAATGGTATTCCAAAATTCCAACTGTTTGAGTCAATCCTACCCACTAATTAATTAATTGGACATCAATCTGAACTGCTTTGCTATTAGCAATATCTTACAATATAATCTCTTAATATAGCTAGGCATAATGGATATTACATGTAACATTTAAAACACCACTAATTGAAAAAGTAGGCTAGTCTCTCATTCAGCCTTTCCTTCTTTTGTATAAAAACAGCACATTTCAGTCATTAAACCATGTGATCAACTGGACAGAGTAAACACTACATTTCAACTACTTGTTCTCTTAATAATGTAATAATTTCCTCAAAGTTCTGGTGATCAAGACTCTACCAGTATTTCCATGATGTGCTCCAGCTCATTCAGGTCCCTGAAGCTCTGGTTGAGGGAGAAGGAAGAGGGCGAAGTGGATGGAACGGAGGACAGAGAGGGTAAATACTTAAGCAGCTCGTCACTGGCTGCAGCAGAGAGTGCTCGGACCCCCATCTCCCTGTCAAACACAGACGTGTCAATGTCATGGAAAAGTTCATCCAGTTTCACATCATGCAGGTAGCTGGAATGCATGACCTCCTCCACACTACCAAAAGCCACCCCCTCTGAGGTTCTAGAACCCCCAGGACGCCACTCAGAACTCCAGTGCCATGTGGGGGCCTGTCTGGACCCCAGGTCTCCAGGTAGGTTCTCAATGGACATGAACGGTGTCCTCTGAGGTGCCTGAGGCCCTGGCCCTCCATCAACAGCCAAGTCTAGTTCTTTCAGGATGGAGGAGACTGCAGCTGACAGGGAGAAGTCACTCTCTGAGGACATCCAGACCTCCTCCATGTCCTCGACACTGTTTACAACACCCAGACCAGACTCCCGTTGGGTGCAGGGGTTAGATGGGACCATGGGTGGCACAGGTCCTGTCAGGTTAACTAGCCCAGATGGAGGCTTGTTTTCTATGTGTATCTGCCGCAGGGTGTTGGCTATCAACACCGAGCGGCGCAAACTAGGCTCCACCAGTGCCTTCCCGCGGTGGTACTTGTCGAGGGAGATGCCCAGCACTGACTGCCGCTCGCTCTCCCAAGTGGCGCTACGCATGCACCCCACGACATCATCATGGAGTTTGCGCTTCTGTCCCTTGGATATCATCATCCTCCTCGACCAAACGTTACTGTTAGCTAGAGGGAGAACACAAAACTTGGTAAGAATCTTTAAAGATCACATCACGTTACGTTACATGGTGAGTTGACTGCAGTTGTGGGATAATAATTAGTAATGTCCCGGTGATAATTGGCTAGTAAATAAATGCCTAGACAGCTAACGTTAGTACAGTAGCTAACTTTGGGTAGCTAGGTAGCTAGCAATAGCTTTCTCTCCACTTCCTAACGTTACTTTGTCGAAATTTGACAAAACAAACCTGTCGTGCGCAACTGTTCTTCTGGCTCCAGGTATCTTTTCAATATACAAATGTAAAGAATGCTGTTAGCTCCAAATATATTTGTTTGCCTAGCTCGCCAACTCCGTACAAAATCCACCGGCAAACTAAAACGTAAACTTGTTCCCGCCCGAGATTTAAGTTTCACCAGAGAGGAAAAGGCGAAGCGAGAGGTTTGACTCTCGCCAAAATCAAGTCACGGAGAGAAGTGAACAATTCTTCATTAGTTCTTAATTTTCTCGAAATCTAAAAGCACACCCTAGATTCGAGCCAATATCGTAAGTAGTTGAACATATTATTACTCAAACCTCGTTTTCATTTTCGTCAAAATAACTTTTGCGTGTGATTTGTCGCGAGACGACCGTTAGACCCGATAACGTGTTTCTACGCATGAGTTTAGCTAGCCACTGTCGTGCCTTCATCTACAATGGTGCGTTCGTAAATTGCCTCCAGTGTTGCAGAGTGTACTCATGTCGTAAATCTGAGTAGATAGCCAGAATTAATTTACGAACGCACCCAAAGTGTGATCAGCGATTTCTATTGGAGGAGCGGTTTCAGCTTATCTTCATAAGCACAGGTCAGGTGCTAGTTCACCAAAAACCACAGTTATTGGTTCAAGCTCCATTTCAGCTGTTCACCCTCAATAGCAACATAGTGCCAGCAAATACCTCTGATAAACATTGTTGACATGTTTTTCTAGAGAGAGTGACACAAAGACTGGCAACCCTTTATTTCAAAAGCAAGCTATAAAATGATGACATATTATATGATTCTTAGGAATATATACATTTGTAGTCTACATTTGTTGGCACAGCACACAATCAGGCTACAAGTAGGCATAGGCTATCAATAACACATAGGCCTAATTGCTGACTCACTTGGTACTCATACTGTACATTCAACATTAAATTGCTGTTAGGAAAAAATATATATTTGAACGATAAAGTCTGCACAATTCTGAGGCCCACAACAACTACAAAGATGATTAACATATTACGTTTTTCCTACATTATAATATCCATTGTCAAGATCATGAAAAATAATTACAAAACATTAGCAAAAGCCAAAGCTGCCATTTCTTTCAAGCAAGAAAGATTGGCCTGTAGAAATAAGATCTAAGTTGCGGTGTCTGATAGGCCAGCTGTGGTAACTGCTTCATGGAAACAGGGAAGGAGGAGGGCTCTGTCTAGTTAGGGTTAACTGTACTCCCCGCAAACCCCAACGGTCTTCCTGTCCCAGTCAGAGATGGACAAGCACTTGATGAAGAAGTGTCCCAGGTCATATTTGGAAATGACGCGCCCTTTCAGCATGTTCTCTGTCACTGTGTACTTCTCAGTCAAAGGGAAGTTATCTGTTGGGAATAGCAGTGCATTTATATTTAGCAGTTTAATATAAGGCACCTAATATTATTAGATATTCAGAAAATGTTTATCTCAATATGTTTATAATGTTTAATATCAGCTGAATAAAAAGCATTAGCTGGAGCATCCCCAGAGAACATTATTTAATATACAGGTGCTGACCAATGGTGAATAAACTGTAAACTATTTTTTTTTTAAATAAATATTTGAGTGTGTGACTCTATTTATTTTAATATCAGTTGAATAACACTAATCCATCCAGTACATACCCACTGGGCACACACTTTCAATCAACGTTTTCCCCACATAATTTCAATAAAATTACATTGAACCAATGTGGAATAGACGTTGAATTTACATCTTTGCCCAGTGGGTTAGAGTGTGAGGAAGGATGATAGGCCTATCATGTCACTACTGGAATCACTTACAGTATGAGTCTATGGTAGTACAATATTACATTTCTCATGATTCAGGAAATGAGGAAGTGCGATGACTAACCGTCGATGTGAGGGGGCATGACAGCCACAAAATCCAGCCCTGACTCCTTCAGCACCATGTACATCCTATCATGGTCCTCCGTTACCGGTAGGAGCCTGGGTGGCACTTTAGACCGGTCCCATAGGAGGAAGGCTGTGAAGCAGAGAGGGGGACGATATAAGGATATGGTTTCTTTATGGTGGTTTATTGGAAGTTGTAAAGATTCTGTAACCCTGACTGTCCAAGATTCCTCTGTACCCGACATGCAGCCAACTACTTTGCGGATCCCCCCAGCCTTCATGGCGTCTAGGATGTTTCTGGTTCCTTCTGACATCATTGTTGTGGGACCTGTGGATTACAACTTAAACATGAACATACCGACCATTATCCTGGCCTAAGCAACCCCTAGTGCAGTTAGTTACTGCAACTCACCCTGAATATTATTACAAAACATATTTTTTACCTCAGAGCAGAAAACATGTTTTAATGAGACTCCTGAACACTTCCATTTTGTTTTTCACTTGATTTCAGCTTGTATAAAGGGAAAGGGGGATACCTAGTCAGTTGTACAACTGAATGCTTTCAACTGAAATGTGTCTTCCGCATTTAACCCAACCCCTATTTATAACTGGGTTTTATTCACACAACTGCACATATGTTTTCACTAACTTAACATTCCTATAACTTACTAATGAAAGATTGCCTAAACTTACTGAGGTCAGTCCTGGTGCCTAGAACGATGATAACAGCATCCTGACCCTGTATAGTCTTTTTCACATCTTCCTTATTGAGGACATCTCCTACCACCACCCTGCAGGCTTTGTGTTCTGCAGGCAGCCTGGCAGGGTCCCTCACCAGCACTGTCACATTGTAACCTGTGGACAATGATGAACAAAGAAGCATTGTGAATTTATTGAGTCATCTTATCATCTATCAATGATCCATAGGTATTTCAGTCTGATTGGAATATGACGATGAGTGGAATATGTAATTGGTTCATTTTTGACGAATCGATCTCAATTCTAGAGCACGGCCATGGATCGAATTGATGAGGCCATCCCAGTGTTATGGATAAGCACGATAAGCAAGACAGTGGACTTTATCACGTATCTGCCACGCACTCCAATGCACTCATAGCAATCACGAGTCAGCAGAACACTATAACGACTTGCATGACTCGACACTTTTGTCTCGTGATCTCAGAGCAAGGAAACGAAAACGCTTGGGAATCAAACAAGTCAAATTATATCTGCATATTTTAGCACGTTAGCCACATGTGATTGAGTGTGCATTTTATAAATAGCATTGACAACTGGGTTACATTTTTAGGCTATTAATTTGAAACTATGTAATTAATAGCATAGATCAGATTGGAATATAACATAAAATAACAGCACAATATATAATACCTGTTTTTTCCCAGAGGAAGGCTGTGGCAAATAGCCCAGATGACCATTGATACTTCCAATTACACTAGCATAGCATATGTTAATGACAGATGTCTACTGTCCTATAGCATTGCATAGAAAACGTTCAGCATAGTTTAGAAACATGGCAAAACACTCCGATCACCTTTGGGCCAGTCTACACAGCAAATGCTATATGAGGGATTGTGTAAATAACATATCATTAACCTATCATCTCCTACAACCATTTGTAAATCATGTCATTTCGAAACGTTGCCTACCCGCTGCAACAGCCAGTGGTAAGGTCACCAGTCCGGTCATTCCCGTGGCCCCAAATATTGCAACATTCTTGATCGATTCTGACATAATAACAGATTGAGAAAATATCACTGGTCACAGAAGAATGTTACAATTTCTTTCTTCTTTGATCGTGTGCAACAATATCCGAAAACACACATGCAGAATGAACCTCTTTGACACTTTGGGAAACGCCCCTTTTAGATAATCAAAAAAGGCTCACTTCCGCAATAGATCCTCCCAGCCCCATCAATTAAAGGAAAACGCACACAGTCACAACAGGGCTACATTGTGCAGAAGTCCTGTTTTTTGTGTGAATTTCAAAACTTTATTGTCAGTTGATCTATCCAGATCAACCATAGCGCACGGTTGATTTTCATGGCAAGATATATTCCTTTTATAGAATTTTAAGTCACGTATTCTGTTTTTGTTCTCTGTCTGGAGATCCAAAGGTTGGAAAGGTTGGCATTTCCCAAAATATGTCAAGAGTGTCACGGCCTGATCTGTTTCACCTGTCCCTGTGATTGTCTCCACCCCCTACAGGTGTCGCTCCCCCACCCCCCCAGTGTATTTGTCCCTGTGTTTCCTGTCTCTCTGTGCCAGTTTGTCTTGTATGTTTTCAAGACAATCAGCAGGTTTTCTGTTCGCCTGCTTTTTGCATTTCTCCTTTTTCCAGGCCTCTTGGTTTTGACCCTTACCTGTTTCTGGACTTTGTACCTGCCTGCCTGACCATTCTGCCTGCCTTGACCATGAGCCTGTCTTCCACTCTGTACCTCCTGGACTCTGATCTGGTTTTGACCTTTTTGCCTCTCCACGACCATTCTCTTGTCTACTCCTTTTGGATTAATAAACATTGTAAGGCTCCAACCATCTGCCTCCTGTGTCTGTATTTGGGTCTCGCCTTGTGTCTTGACAAGGAGACCAAATTGCAGGCCTACTCCTAGTTACCTCTTGCCAAATCACCTTCATTGCACTTCAACCAACCCCACCTCGCGACATCCATCCGGTTAAGGCACCAATGTGACTGACAGGGATTCGAACTGCCTCCTGTGTTCCACATTGTGAGCTTCAAGAATGTGGTAGCCCACTGACCTAAATCCTGCAGAAATTAGTGTGGGGAGGTGCTATTGTAACGGAGTTAAGAACGTGCCCGTTAAACTCACTCCACATCTAGCTTGAGATGTCGCCGGTGAAGCTATCCAATGGGTACCTTTTGTTTGGCTCATGTGTGTTGTGAAGCAGAGGATCACTGGTTCACGTCTGATATGGGTGCAGGGACAGTGGAGAAAGCTAAACTGTTAGCAGCATACTCTTTTGTCTTTTTCACTATCACACATCACACTATCACACATCTATGGGACATTCATGTAATTTATAGATGAGGAGAGAACAATTACTGAAGGTTGAAGTAGATTCATTTTTATGTCACTTCAGGTACAAATCATTTATTTAGTTATCCATAGATGTATCCATAGGTGGGTGTGTTTAAAAAAATATATATATTGTTTTTTAATTCAGCTTTTCATGGGGTGCTGTAGCACCCTTAGCCCTCCTACTAACCTGCAGCTATGTAGTTAACTGTTAATTATCTGTTTACAGACCAGAAATACAATGAGTTTACGTGAATGCACTTTTAATAATATGCCTACTTGCCAATAATTCCACCTCCCAAGTGGGGAAGTGGTCTAAGGTACTGCATCTTGTGCAAGAGGAGTCACTACAGTCCCTGGTTCGAGTCCAGGCTGTATCACATCTGGCTGTGATTGGGTGGCACATAATTGCCCAAAAGCATTGTAAATAATAATTTGTTCTTAACTGACTTGCCTAGTTAAAGAAAAAATAAAATAATAATAAAACAATTACATAACAAAAAAATCCCGGTATGACATAAACTACCTTCCAATAGTCGCAAACGATATGTTCTCAAATGAAATATGTCCACGGGGAATGGAAGGGGGCATCTAACACATTCAAACAATTTCATAGGAGATAGGAAAATAATTATAATGCATCTCTATTTCTAAGGAAAATAATCCTAGGTCATCTCTATTTCTATCTGTAATCCCTTGGCACCATTTATAACGGGTAAAAATCCTCTCTCTGTCTCTTTCTCTCTCTCAATTCAATTTCAATTTCAATTCAAGGACTTTATTGGCATGGGAAACGTGTTAACATTGGCAAAGCAAGTGAAGTAGATAGTACTTCTCTCTCTCTTTCTCTCTTTCGCTATACGGAGGTGAGTTCCTTCGCCGCACTAATGCCGAATTCTCTCTAGCAGTATCACGGGTGGAGGGAGAGGGAGTGCGAGCGCGTAGGCTATCAAGTGGACAGGATATCGGAGCCCACCGGCTTGGATTATTTGATCAAGCATCTTTGCCTGGTTGCAAGACACCTTTCATGGCAGTCTCGTGGTCCCACTAGCCACAGCAGGGAATTTACATGTATTACCGCATTAAATGGCTTTATTAGCCAGATCTTTATACTGATCCCACAGTCCGCTGTATATATATTTGTATAGGCTACTTGACTACTATGCCAGCGAAGAAACACGGCGTCGCGAGGCTCTGTTCATAATTTGCTCACTGGTTCATTGATACAGGCACCTCATCGACTGATTTCACATCTATTTCGGTGAAAAACAAACTCATACCTGGAATTGGGGTTAAGGTAAGGTCGTTGTAGCGTATGCTGCATGTCTATATATATATATAAATAACATTTCCAATATAATTGAGCATGAACAATTCGAGGTGCCTGTTTTCGTGGGAGATGCAGCAACACCGGCCTGCATTGGCTAAGGCTACTGCAGTGATTCTATAGGGCCGTATTTTATGCTGTTTCATTTTATTTGGCTGGATATTAGGCATGTGCTTTTGTTTAAATCGCAGTTTGCCATACATACTAGTTAGGCTACTATTTGTGCATAGGCTTTGAATAGCAAATATGGACCGGTTAGGATAGGTCTTATACAATGTTTAATTATTTAGAATTGGTCCGCGCATGTTCCTGATCATTAAACGCACATAAATGTATTACATTTGCATGACACCTTTAGAACATTAATTGCATCTCACAATGAAGCCATATTCTTGAAAGCAGTAGCCTAAAGGAGCACCAAATAACATGCTTGTACATATAGTAGTCTATAGCCATACGGAGCCTACACTACGTTATTGGACCGCAACTACATTAAAAGTAGTTCAAATCTAAAAGCTATTTGATCCAGCAGAAGATTAGCCTTATGACAATTATAGCATAGACGATGTCATCTTAATGTAGCCACTTTCTTGCTTAAAAAAGTGTTAATCCAAAGAAACACACCATGCACTTGATATGGGATGGTGCAGGGGACGGTGATCATAGCCTACGTTCGGAATGGACCAACGAGACGGCGGTGGTAGGGATGCACGTCGTATGTATCATTTTAAGGTTAAAAGCGATTACACAATAGGGAGTTAAGCAGCCCGACAACATTTGTACCTTTCCACGCCTAATCATGCAGCTTTGAAATTAGAAATATTTATCTAATGTGCAGAGCGTTTGTGTGGATCATTCCTAAATTCTGTTCAATGAACTATATATATTTTTTGTCGACCGTAGGGCTGGGCGTGTACGGATGTCAGTGTTGTCACAGTTGGTCACACACAGCTGTTTAAATTGTGACTTGACTAGAGCGATCAGTTGCAACACAGTCAGTGCCGTACTGTGACGTCACGCTACTACCGGCTGTCCATTGTACAGATCTGTCACCGGACGCAAAAATGTCCAATTCAGACACTTCAGCAAAATTTGTGTGCAAAGGCAAAAGGGATGTCAATAACTAATTTATTCTCAATGCAAATGAGAATTTATGGTTTAACATTAGCATATTTTGACATCCAGTCTTATAGGCCAATGTTGACTTTGAAAATAATAATAATAATAATAATAATAATAAGTTAATTAAAACTTCTTCGGGATAGGGGGCAGCATTTTCACTTTTGCATAAATAGCGTGCCCAAATTCAACTTCCTGCTACTCATCCCCAGAATATAAGATATGCATATTATTAGTGGATTTGGATAGAAAACACTCTGAAGTTTCGAAAACTATTTGAATCATGTCTGTGAGTATAACAGAACTTATGTAGCAGGCAAAACCCAGAGGACAAACCATTCAGATTTTGTTTTTGAGGTCACTGTCTATTCAATGAGATTTCATTGGGAAACCAGATTTCTAAGAGACTTGTTTTCAGTTCCTACCGCTCCCACTGGATGTCACCAGTCTTTAGAAATTGGTTGAGGTTATTCCTTTGTGTAATGAAGAAGTACGGCCATCTTGAACAAGTGTCAGGTCATGTGTACTGTTTGATAGTTGCGCAAGACCAGAAAGCATGCTTGAGTGTGTTGTCTTCCTGTATTGAACACAGATCATCCAGTCTTCAATTTGATCGATTATTTACGTTTAAAAATACCTATAGTTGTATTACAAAAGTAGTTTGAAATGTTTTGGCAAAGATTTACAGGTAACTTTTGAGATATTTTGTAGTGACGTTGGTCAAGTTGTAACCAGTGTTTTTATGGATCAAACGTCCCAAATAATTGGACATTTTGGATATATATGGACGGAATTAATCGAACAAAAGGACCATTTGTGATGTTTATGGGACACATTGGAGTGCCAACAAAAGAAGCTCGTCAAAGGTAAGGCATGATTTATATTTTATTTCTGCGTCTGCAGAGTTGAAATATGCTACTCTCTCATTGTTTACTGTTGTGCTATCATCAAATAATAGAATCGTGTGCTTTCGCCGAAAAGCTTTTTGGAAATCTGACATGTTGGCTGGATTTACAACGAGTGTATCTTTAATTTGGTATCTTACATGTGTGATTTAATAAAAGTTAGATTTTTATCGTATTTTATTTGAATTTGGCCCTCTGCATTTTCCCTGGCTATTGGCGTCCCGCCTATCCCAGAGAGGTTTTTAACAAGGCCTACTGTTCTTGTAGGCCTATGCTAGCCATCCAAACTGACACTACTGGAAGGCTACATTTCCCTGTGGTGAGACAGTGATACACGCCATTGATATAGCCAATTGGCCTACTTCTGGAAATGTGATGCAGTATAACATCTGATAGGCTAAAGTGAAGTTGTTTCAGATAAAGGGCTTATGGAACTGGTGTTTTGTTTTTTTGTGTGTTCTGGGTCTTCTGTCCCTTGAACACAGTAGATAACCTATTGTCTTTACATTTAAACACAATAAAAGGCCTGGCTCTCTACTGATACTACAGAAGTGTGCCTTCAGAAAATGACCTAGCCATATAGCCAATACTCCCAGTGTTCTCCATTGTACGACAATTTACCGCAATATCGTGTGGAAAGTAAAGGTCAAAGTAAAAAAAATGTCCTCTGATACACAAAGCTGTGTAAAAGATTGATGACAAGCAGAATGAAAAAGCAGGGGGAACCAGTAAGACCAGTCCCCAGCCTGAGGGGGACAGAATTAAAGGTCCTCAATTCTGTGGTGTGTAATGTGGTGTGGCATCTGTCTATCCTCATGTAACAGTATAACTTTAGTCCGTCCCCTCGCCGGGCTCCTCTGCACACATCAACAATAGTCACCCACGAAGCATCGTTACCCATCACTCCACAAAAGCCGCGGCCCTTGCAGAGCAAGGGGAACCACTACTTCAAGGTATCAAAGCGAGTGACGTCACCGATTGAAACACTATCAGCGCGCACCAGCGCTAACTAGCTAGCCATTTCACATCCGTTACACTCACCCCCCTTTTGACCTCCTCCTTTTCCGCAGCAACCAGTGATCTGGGTCACGGCACCAATGTAACAGTATAACTTTAGTCCGTCCCCTCGCCCCTACCCGGGCTCAAACCAGGGACCCTCTGCACACATCAACAACAGTCACTCACGAAGCATCATTACCCATCGCTCCACAAAAGCCGCGCACCACCGCTAACTAGCTAGCCATTTCACATCGGTTACACTCACAGGAACTTCTCCCTCTCTTCTCCTCTTCTATCCTCTCCTTTCCATAGTGGCTTAGTTTCTTTAGCTCACTTACTCCTCACACAGTGAAGAGAGCTTGGGGTCAGGGTGTATCTATTCCTGGAGCTGAAATTATTGACAACAAAACCGACCTGCTTCACTTTGATGATTGTCAAGATGTGTTCATTTGATCGTGTACTGGAGGGGGATTTTCAGGAAGAGAAATATGTTCACAATATTTAGCAACACTACTATGATACATTTAGGTTTTAAAATGTTCTGTATCTTTTACAGTATCAATGTTTGCAAAGAGGACACAAATGTAATCAAGACCAATTACATATTTTTGCAAGGAGGGGCTACTCAGGATATAATAAACCCAATCAGATTTAATGCAGCAGAAAGAGATCCCTAAAATAATTCTGCATTTACATACATCTTAAATAAAGGGCAGTTAGTGATATTTCTGCAATGGTTTTCATAGTTCCTCAAAGGACCTCTGCTTCTCTCTGACAGGAAGTAGGAAGTGAGAAGGTCACAGACAGCACACTACTGGAGCACCTGGCTTGTTGCCTGGGAATTCTCTGGTGAGGAGATTGAGGTGTTGGGTGTTGTGAATTACTGTACCAGAGCCCTCCTTTCCAGAAGCATGTTTGGGGCAGTGGGAAAAGGGGATGGGTGGGGGGATACAGCCTGAGTCTTACGCCATGCTGGCTGCCTGGAGATTTATAGTTGTAGCCGGGTGACATGGTGTAGCCAAAGAGCAATAATAATGTTGAGTGCTTTGGAGGAGAATGCTGAACAAGAGCCAGAAACAAACTGGCGAAAACAAAGATGGCCGATCTGAATTGTGCCTATGTCACTATAGAATATTGCTACAAAGGGATGAGGCGGTCTGTAAAGAACAGAAGCAGCAGAACACAGCGACACAGAAAATGATCAGGGCCAGACTAACCCACTAAGAGAATCCTGAATGTATGTTCAGACTTCTGTGGTCTGAATTGTGGCCACAGCATGGATTCTCCTGCCCTGTACTATGCACAAGTTGTAGCAAGAAACAGTAAGCACTCAGTGTTTACTAAGGTTCAGTGGTTGTAGCATGGTGATTGTGTTGTCAAAGGTGCAGTCGACTGTCTCTGACCTTTTCCCAGCACCAGAGGGATCAAAGGGCTTAGGCATGTTGCCTTTTCGTGTCTCTTGTGGAGGGGTCATGGACATGTATGGAACCCTGTGTCGTCCCTTGTTTGCCAGAATCTGTTATTGCTTCATTTTAGTCTGATCGCCATTGGATTCTCTGTTGTGGGCTAGCCTGATCACCACGCTAGCTGTTACCCAACTAGATGTAGGCTATGTAGGCTGCTGCTGATGGTAGAAACAGTCATGCACCCCGGATAGATGAGATTCGTCAGTGAATTGTCCCGCTAGCAGCAGAAGCATATGTGAGCTGGGTTATTGCTGGAGAGCAACAGTGTTTTTGTTTCCATGCGGAGCATCTTGAATATGTGAGAGGGGCCTCTGGTACGCTGAGACACTGACAGGTGTGTTTGTTTACCAGGAAGAACCACATCACGTCAGTTAGTGGGATCTTTAAGCTAAAAGACTGTCTTATTAGAGGGACCCCAGGTGGTCGGTCTAGGAAAGGCCTGCCGGAGCGACCTATGTCTGTCGACAGCACAGGCCAATAAGTTTGACATATATGACAGTGTGACAGTTTGGATGGAGCATTAATGCATCGGCGACCATTGTGGCTGTATGGTGTCCTTCTGTCAGTGTGACATCCTTCACTATACAGTACATGACCATGGAATTATAATGTGTGTGCGGTCCCTTGAAAAGGAAGTGGGTAGTGTGTTAATTTTTGTGACATGTGGGGTCTTTCTGTATAAAGGTGATGTTGTTCAGTAAGTATGTGACGTACAGTACCACCCATTTCGTGGCTCAAGGGGCTAGTAGTATCTGGTACTATGTGATTTTAGGACACACCAGCTTCTTGAGCTGTCATGGAGATGTAACTGATGACGCCTCTGAATGCAGTCTCTGGAGCTGCTGTAGACACACACACACACACACACACACACACACACACACACACACACACACACACACACACACACACACACACACACACACACACACACACACACACACCTGTGGTGTGATTGTTACAGTAGCTTTCTCTAAATATGAATTTCACTGAGCATTGCATTGATCCAATCTGAAACAGATTAAGATCATGTTGAACAATGTGTAAGTATGATCTCAGTATTTTTTAAATTTGACCTTTATTTAACTAGGCAAGTCAGTTAAGAACAAATTCTTATTTTCAATTACAGCCTAGGAACAGTGGGTTAACTGCCTTGTTCCGGGGCAGAATGACAGATTTTGACCTTGTCAGCTCGGGGATTTGATCTTGCAACATTTTGGTTACTAGTCCAACGCTCTTAACCACTAGGCTACCTGCCTACCACAGTATGATCTCAGTATGATATGTATTTACTGTACATTTCCAATTGTTTCCTGAAATATTATAATTTTTATTTATTGATGACCTCATTTCTGGAATTGAGAATACTCTCCTGATTGGTGTGCTGCGTTCATATTTTTCAGAATGTCTGTATGTTGGGCTCATAATTCTATAGAAGCTGATAGTGGAGGTCCCTCTGGTGACATATACATGTTTGTGAGGCTTTTTTGACATTTACTTTTGTATGTCTCGTATGGCTGCTTAGTTGTCCAATATTTACTGCAATTTCTTTCTGACTCTCTTTATTTCTTTAAAAATCTGTATTTTTTCTTTTTTTTAACCCCTTTTTCTCCCCAATTTCGTAGTATCCAATTGTTAGTAGTTACTGTCTTGTCTCATCGCTACAACTCCCGTACGGGCTGGGGAGAGACGAAGGTTGAGAGTCATGCGTCCTCCGATATACAACCCAACCAAACCGCACTGCTTCTTAACACTGCGCGCATCCAACCCGGAAGCCAGCCGCACCAATGTGTCGGAGGAAACACCGTACACCTAGCGACCTGGTCAGCATGCACTGCGCCTGGCCCGCCACAGGAGTCGCTAGTGCGCGATGAGACAAGGATATCCCTACCTGCCAAACCCTCCCTAAACCGGACGACGCGAGACTAATTGTGTGTCGCCCTATAACTTTTATTTCTTGATGTATTAGATGGTTGTGAATGGCTGAGTACAACAACACTTGCTGTATATATATAGAGAGAGAGAAAAGAGAGAGATAATTACACTCCAATGGATCATGACCCTCAGCCAGTGTGCGAATTACAGTTGGGAAAGCATTTTTTGAAATGCAGTTTTGTCCTGCTACAGTGGTAAATATGAAAATAAATAAAAGGTTGTTCCCTCTCTCTCTCTGTGTCTTGAGCTCTCGCTAACAAACTTGCAACATTATCAACTATCAGCTGCTTCACTTTGATGATTGTCAAGATGTGTTCATTTGATTGTGTACTTAAGCTTGAGGGGGATTTTCAGGAAGACACATATGTTCACTTGGAATATTTAGCAAGAGATCCCTAAAATAATTCTGCATTTCCATATTAAATAAAGGGCAGTTCGTGACATTTCTGCAATGGTTTCTATAGCTCCTCAAAGGACCTCTGCTTCTCTCTGACAGGAAGTAGGAAGTGAGAAGGTCACAGACAGAGCGCTACTGGAGCACCTGGCTTGTTGCCTGGGAATTATTCTCTGGTGTAGGGAATTGAGGTGGTAGGTGTTGTGAATTACTGTACCAGAGCCCACCACACAAACAGGATGTTCTGGTGCTGCATCTTCTGGTGACCTATTGAAAACAGTACAACAATGATATGGCATATGAACATGTGTGATGTATGCCTTTTTGTTTTCATGACAAAACAAAGTAGCCTAACACACCTGTGGAAGTTTGTCGCTTTCAGGGTCCAATTCCAGCTCAGGACAGTATGTCAATATATTCAAATTTGCATGCCCACGCCCACACAGTCAGACTGAGCATTTCAGTGGCCGAAGGAGGCTCAGGGAAATAAATGATTGAGGATTGAAAAATACAATTAAAAGACAGCACGGGGTCTTTAATTCAGGCTAGACGAGTGTAGGCCTAATAATGACAATCTGCAAATGTTTTGTAACAGATGTCTCGTTCCATTCATTAAATGGTGAGTACAAAGGATGCTGTTTGGATGCTGGAATTATTTTGCAGTGGACCAACATGCGCAGGTAGCTTACTTTCCGAAGAGATTTGTTTGACAATCGGATGAAAGCATTACTGGTTGTGTTCACGCCCCCTTAAAAGCTAATACATGTTTACCATATTTACCGTAAATCCTATCAGTCCTGAGATCCCAGGAAACATTGGCTTTTCATTGATCGGTTTTATTTAATCTGCATGTCGTGCCCTTATGTTCAGCCTCACAATGAGGTGTTTTACCATATTATTTTCAGGATAACCAGGGCTACAAATAGAACACAAAACAATTTGTTGAAAAAATAAACAGTTGCATTCATGACTTTTACTGATATGTCATTTAAAAAAAAGGTCTGCCAAAGCAAAAACCTGATCAAAATGAATTTATATGAATGCTGAATGCTGGGAAATACATAGCCAGCTAGTCAGTGACAAATGTGTGGAGTTTGTGACAGCAACTGTGAGCTTATTACAGTATTATAGACGCCATGTCCTGGGATTTCCAATGATCTTCTATGTAGAAGAACCCCTTACCCTTCAAACGACGTTTGTGTCGCTCGTGAGCGCCGTAGAGCACAACATGTTACATGTCCATGTTCGTGAGAGTCTCAACTTTTCATAGAAAGCTTTTCATAGATAGCTCATACTATTCGGAATCTACAGACATTTTTTTAAATATAAAAGACCACTCTAGCTCAGCGCGTTAATCACACAGACCTTTTAATCACACAGACCTTTTAATCACACAGACCTTTCAAACACACAATGTTTAAAAGGGGTTAGAAGTCCAAAATGTGCCCGGCTATAGGTCATATTAGGCCCTTAAAATAGGAAGTCCTGTGAAATAAATAGAGACCCCCGAATGTTACTGTATAATTCACACTCTGCTGTGATCCCAAGCCTTAGTTTCAGTAACACAGACTCCTCCCAGCTTCATATTGAATGATGACCTTAATTCCATAATCCTCAGAAAATTTGGTTTCCAACAAGACTAGAATATTTAAACCTTTTAAGAGTGCTGAGCATGTAATTCAGTGTTTACTCTTGCCTTTCACGTCTTGACTGCTTTTGAAATCTTTGTGCTTTGTGAGGTGCCTCGAGGACCACAGCTGGTGTTGTAACAGAAACGAGTTCAACCTCGCCTAGTCTCCCATTGCAAAGAAAGTCCATTTTTCCCCCTCACAGATTCCCCCGCACACTGACACTTTTACACGTCCATATTCACACTTACGTGACTGTAACACGACAAAGAGCCAGAGGGATTGGAGGATAAGCGCAGCAGCTCTCTCGTTGATGTATCGTACTGTTTACTGACGGCACTGCTCTGATCTCATCTCACCTGACGTGAAAGAGACACAATAGGAGCCAGTTGTTTCAATAAAGTTATTTTTTACGAGACACGATCAGAGAAGAAGACTGTGCCAAACTCCCTCGATGTATGTATGTTATGCAAATGAGTCATGAATGATACATTATTCATAAGAATCACAAATGTTTTTGATAAGTAAACGGACCAGAAGTGAAGTAGGAATTATCATTAACATTAGCAAATGGGTTTGATTCAATGCGTGATTTGTGCTTCGGAAATCATAGATATCTATGACTGTTCATAGCCCCACCCCTGGATTACTAAATATATGGTGTGGACTGGAGCTCTATCAAAACATGCATGCGCTTTGCCCTTAAACACAGTTGATGTGATTCAGATTTCCTGCATGGTGTTCGAGATTATGTATTTATATGTACAGTATAATTTGTTTCTATGGGGGTCATAAAGGGGGCATGTGATCCACATCCTAAATGTACTGTACTCTACCTAACTCTCCCACCGTGTGTCTGTAGGGTCGCTCAGGGAAACAGGCGCAATGGCCAATGCCTCCACAGACCTGGACAACGCGGAGGCCCAACGCCAGCTCAACAACAACAACACCCGTCTGGCCGGCAGCTCGGGACACTGGGAAACTGAGGTCACCAGCTCCAAGCTGTTTGAGTGTTCCCGCATCAAGGCCTTGGCAGGTGGGTGGATAGAGATACTGGACTAGAGGAACAACAGCACCTTCACCTGTCTCAGTCACAGCTCCATCACTCACAAAAGACACAAGCTTTATAGACCTCCCTGTATACCTGATGGAGGTTCAAAGTTTATAGAAGGACTTGATTCGTGATCTATCATACAGGGGCTACTGACAAGGGGGTATGGCTGATATATCAGAGCCAGTGCTTATAGTACTTGATGCCAGGACTCGGACCGGGCCAGCGGTGACTCGGACTTGGACTCAGACTCTGAGTGGACCAGTAGTGACTGGGGGAATAACTCAGATGAAGGGTTTAGTCACTACATCACTGATCAGAGCTCTATCCTGATGAACTACAAATGTAGGATCTTCATTTGATCACTCACTGCGTTGCTGAGCATTTTCCTGCAAAGATTGTAGTGTATGCCAGGTTTAAAAAGTTTGTAATTTCAACTTTAAAATGTCAGACCCCTACAAAAATGTCCATTCAATTCCACATAATAATTCACATTTCCTGTTGCTGCAGGATTCTTTTCCTGCTGTAGCAAACTGGCTCAAATTAAGATCCTACATCTGTGTTTATCTCATCTCTCCTGCAGAAGAGAGAGATGCTGTCCAGAAGAAGACCTTCACTAAGTGGGTGAACTCCCACCTGGCAAGAGTGTCCTGTCGAATCGCTGACCTCTATAACGACCTCCGGGACGGCTACATGCTCACCAGGCTGCTGGAGGTCCTGTCTGGGGAGATGCTGGTTGGTCAACCCATTCTCTAGTTCCCAACCACACTATTCTCTGCATTGTAGTTATTTTTGTACCAAATATTATTCATTCATGTCTAAATGTTTCATGAATGTTGTCAACACTGCAGCTATATGTCATGTGTAATCGTATGAGAATAGTAGTCCGCATAATGGGGTTTGACAATTGGATGGGTGTGCAGCATTTGCACGCTTTCTTTGCCATTGTGTTTTTAATGAGAATAACATTGTCTTAATATAAAGGCATTGAGATCAAAGTCTATATTTCCCCTGCAGATTGCATTGACCAATCAACCATTACCCTCTCACCATTCCACTCTTGTTCCCTCTATCTCCTTACCTTGCTGTCCTCTCACCCTTCTCTCACTACCTCATTCTCTCCCTCCCCCATCCCTCCCTCCCCTAGCCGAGGCCCACGCGGGGTCGCATGCGTATCCACTGCCTGGAGAACGTGGACAAGGCCCTGCAGTTCCTCAAGGAGCAGAGGGTCCACCTGGAGAACGTCGGCTCTCACGACATCGTCGACGGCAACCACCGTCTCACCCTTGGCCTCATCTGGACCGTCATTCTTCGCTTCCAGGTAGTGACCTAGCCCACCCATCCTGGTGCATGGTGTTGTTTGTCTCTGTGGCTTCTGTTGTGGTTGTATTTTGGATTGACATTTTTAAAAACATTTTGTCACGCAGCCAACTCCTGTTGGGACATTCCTGTCCCCTGTTGGGACGTTCCTGTCCCCTGATGGGATTGTGCTTAAGACCTGCTGCTAGCTTAACCTCTTCTGAGGTATTTTTGGCTTCCAGTTCCTGCAGGCCTCTGTGTGTCTCATGTTGGGGATGGTATGTTCTAGTGCTGTGTTGCTGTGTAGCTCTATTCCGTCTTTGTCCCCCGTGGGGTACTTTTGAACTCAGTCAGCATGTGGATGATGAAGCTTACGTGGGTGTGCATCGTTGTTTCTACAAACTCTGGTTTCCGACTGGTGCATGACATCAGAGCCAATCTGCTGCAGTTCTAATACATCTAATTTCGTCTCCAGACACTTCCGCCCAAATAGTCAGGAAGAGTCTGGTGGATCAACGCATCAAACTTAGCCCTCTTTAGCCAATACAGAATGACTGGGAGAAACTTCCGGCGCATAGGCATTAGCTTAGTCTCCCACAACACCTTCCCTCTAACCCTCCCCATGCCTCGCAGTCGTGTGATTTGCTCAAATTAAATGATGACAAGTACTTTACTCGGTAGGTCACTCCCATAGAATTCTATGGGCACTCCTACTAAGGCAGTGGTCTCCAAAATTGATTTGGCCCGTGACCCCATTTTGATATTTAAATGTTTTTTGTGACCCCACCATGTGGGGGCTCCAAGTGGCACAGAGGTCTACGGCACTGCATCTCAGTGCAAGAGGCGTCACTGCAGTCCCTGGATTGAATCCAGTCCCTGGATTGAATCCAGTCCCTGGATTGAATGTTTGCTTTTTATAGTATGGACTATGATAGTCTATTACAAATCAGTCTGACAGTACTTTTGACTGTATTTCTGAAGGAAGTATGGTTAGAAGTGACTGAAAACGCTCAGAAAGGCATTGGGAAGTTCAGAAGATCATCAGGCAATAATTGTGTATGATCTTCTGTGTAGAAAAGAACATCATCATTGCATTAGTGCCTGGTCTTGTCCACTCTGTTCTAATGAGTCCTGCACGGCTTGTGGGATTAAACAGTTGAAAAGATACAGCCACATTTGTACGAAGAAAACACAAACCGCTTTGTTTACTGCAACCGCATCTAGCAGCTATCGGAGGTTACTGACGTAACCCCGGTTCTATGAACCAAGCACTTTTTTTATACATTTTTTAAATCTGAGTTTCTCTCGTAAACCCATTTTAAAATCAGGTGCGACCCCTAATTTGGGAAACGCTGCACTCACGCCGACTTTGAATCGTTGATAGCCCAGGCTTATATGCGCTGTGCGCAATAGCCTGGGGATGAAGTTGTAATGCACCTTCAAACACAAGAACCAAGTCTTATCCTACTTTTTGTCAATCTTTCTCATCAGTCTTTGAGCTGAGACAGATTTAGCACTGTTGGATAAAGGTATCCAATTCTTGTGTCCCAGCGGTAAACAGAAGTAGGCCAACATTCTGTGTATATTATTGTCATGATTTTGACACAACAGGCATGCTGGTTTCAGCACTGTCTTAATTTAAGAGGAGTAAGGGCAGAAATCCGACTGATTTATACACTGGCCAAAAGACTGTATGGAGAAGCCTTGAAACATGCCGCATCATCACTGTGTGACGTTACTAGCAATGTCACTCTGGTCCTGATCGTAGTTGGATCTCAAACAAGGACATACTGTCTGACATCCGCCTCAGAGACATACGCATACAATGGGCACAAGGCCTTACAGGACGCGATACCACAGACAAGTGACAGGCATGTAAGTAGCACAAAATCGTTTGGCTTTTGTTGTCGCCTTCAGGACACTGGTGGTCTCAGCATAAACGCATGTCTTGCGTTGTTCAAATCAGCATCACTCTGTAAATATGATTCAGGGACGCAGGCTAGTGGTTTCCTATGGAGTCAGGAGGAGAGGCTAGCATGGCATAGCTTATCGCTCTGCCTTCTAACGGGGATTACAGGTTAGCTGGGGCACTTTTGGCCGGCATCCCATCCCACTGCACCGACTGTGGAGCCAGTGAGTCGATGGCCTCTTAAATTTTGCATGCAGTGAAAGAGGAGGAGCGTGTTATTGGAAACTGATTTGTGCTTTAGGGAGCAAGGGGTGGGGCTCCGGCCAGGGCAAGATGCAGTCAGCACCTATTCTCCTCCCCCACCTCCCCCCCTTCTCTCTCTGCCACTCCTCCTTCCTTCTCTGTCACCGATTCTGCAACCATTTGTGGTTGTCTCATCCCTCTCCCCTCACACTCCTCTTTTAGTTTACTACGTCTCTCCTCCCTTTCTGTTTCCCTCTCTCTTCCTTTCTCTCTCCCTCTCCTTCCACCCCTCCCCTACCCTTGGACTGTTCCAGGTGACTTTGCCCAGTCAGCAGGCAAGGCCTAGCCACTGCAGCAGGCAGCAGACACAGCGAGAGAAAGGGGGGAAAGAGAGGAAAGGAAAGGAGGAATAGAGGCCTCCAGGAGGTAAATGATCTCCAGGAGCCGATTTTTAAGACTAATAAACACTTGACACCTCCATTACATTTAGTAACTTCATGATCCTTTCTTGTTGCTTCACTCAGTGTCGTTGTGTTCATGCTACCTAATTGTGACCTGCGTGATGTATTCCTCTCTGTCACGGCCAGACGGTTTGTTTCTCTCAAGCAACTTGTTTACTGTTGGATGACATGCACTGCTATCAAGGCTATTTCAAATCTGCCTGATCTGAGGTATGAGCAGATAAGGTACATTTTAGAGATGGAATGTCCTCATTGGCTCTTGTGAAAAGTCTGTTTGGTTTTAGGCAGCAGTTCATTTGAACTATAGTTGTTCAGTTGTTCTCCTTGTAATTAGTAGTGCTATCCTACCATAATTGAATCACATATAACATATTCCCTGTAGGTGGAGACTAAACCGTGTATACATGCAGTAGAGTCCTATAAGCCTCCAGTTGCATTCCAGTGTGAGTGAGCGTGTCTGCTTGTGGATGAGGTGCGATTTGTTGACATGGGTGGTCTAGCAGATACTAGGGTGTCAACCATCCCATTAATATGTATCATGTCACCGTGACATGATTGGGCCAATGACTGTCATAGATGCGGGCGCACAGTGATGTTGTCATGATTCTGTGGCCTTCCTCCCAACATGACAGGCACACGTCTGTGTGCGAGTTTGTGACGAGACATGCAATGCAGTTGTGTGACTATTGGGGTATATTCATTACGTCTTGCAACAGAGACAGTCTACTATTTAAGAACCAAACAGAGCAAATGTAACGAAATCGGGAGGGAGGAACCTCCTTGAATATGTCCATTAGAAACTCTTGTTTTCGCGGCAAAACGTTTTCCGTTTAAAGTCAACGGTTTCTGTTGCAAAGCGTTTTGAAACAGCCCAAACTGTTAACAACAGAATCGGTGTAATGAATACACTCCTGGTGTGGCTGTTGAATGGAACCGGTTTTGTGTTCAGTGTGTTTGAAACTGATCAGCAACATGGGCGTGTTTCCTAACTGTTTTCTTCTCACCTTCATAGTAATCTGGTGATCTTACTGAACTGAGGACAGTTTTGAGACTGGTCTCCTTGACCAAGGTTGTTTGTCGTCTGGTCTCGCTCCCTGTGCACACAGATCCAGGTGATTAAGATTGAGTGTGACGACAACAGGGAGACGCGGTCGGCAAAGGATGCCCTTCTCCTCTGGTGCCAGATGAAAACTGCTGGGTGAATGTCTTCATTTAACCAAAAGCCAAAATTGAACGTCAAACTTTGTGAACATTTTCCACTTTCCATACATGTTGACAGTTGTTTTACTACTGTTGATACATGCAATGTCTTTAGTTGGATAGCATATATCTATTGGACCAATAGTTGTGAGTGTGTTCTGTGTCAACTGTCCCACAGGTACTCTGAGGTCCACATCCAGAACTTCACCACCTGCTGGAGAGATGGTCTCGCCTTCAACGCTCTCATTCACCGACACAGGTCAGCATTGGCTAAGCAATCAAGTCTTTATGTTTTAAAACATGTATTTATGTGACCATATAGAAAGTGAACTAAATGACCTACGTTGCATTACTACAGGCCTGATTTGATTGAATTCCATAAGCTGATCCGGTCAAATGCCACACACAACCTCCAGCAAGCCTTCAACATAGCTGAGCAGAACCTGGGGCTCACCAAACTCCTGGACCCTGAAGGTAAGACCGCACAGAGAATTGAAATAGCGACTAGACAACCTCGTCAACAGTTCATGGACATTTGGTAACATATATCTCAGACTTGCAAACCTTCACAGACTTTCAGCGACAGTGACCATAGTTTATATTTTACACTACTGAAATTATTTCATGTCAAGGTGTGATTATGTTATATTGTAAATGTGTGCTGTAAGTGTTTGTGCATTGTTGTCCTTCCTGTTTGACTCTGCAGACGTGAATACAGAGAACCCAGATGAGAAGTCGATAATAACCTATGTTGTGTCCTACTACCATTACTTCTCCAAGATGAAAGCCCTTCGAGTAGAGGGCAAGAGAGTGGGAAAGGTAGGAGGATGCCGACACACTTTCTCAAACTCTAGTACACTAATGTACTTGTCCTCTTGCTCAGTTGTGCACCGGGGCCTCCCACTCCTCTTTCTATTCTGGTTAGGGCCAGTTTGCGCTGTTCTGTGAAGGAAGTAGTACACAGCGTTGTACGAGATCTTCGGTTTCTTGGCAATTTTTCGCATGGAATAGTCTTCATTTCTCAGAACAAGAATAGACTGACGAGTTTCAGAAGAAAGTTATTTGTTTCTAGCCATTTTGAGCCTGTAATCGGACCCACAAATGCTGATGCTCCAGATATTCAACTAGTCTAAAGAAGGCCAGTTTTATTGCTTCTTTAATCAACACAACAGCCTTTTAAAATGATAAACTTGGATCAGCTAATACAACGTACAACTGGAACACAGGAGTGATGGTTGCTGATTATGGACCTCTGTACGCCTATGTAGATATTCCATCAAAAATCAGCTGTTTCTAGCTACAATAGCCATCTACAATATTAACAATGTCTACACTGCATTTCTGATCAATTAGATGTTATTTTAATGGACAAAAAAAAAATTCTTTAAAAAATAAGGACATTTCTAAGTGACCCCAAACTTTTGAACAGTAGTGTATTTATTATTATTTATTTTTTTGTACCTTTATTTTACTAGGCAAGTCAGTTAAGAACAAATTCTTATTTTCAATGACGGCCTAGGAACAGTGGGTTAACTGCCTGTTCAAGGGCAGAACGACAGATTTTGTACCTTGTCAGCTCGGGGATTTGAACTTGCAACCTTTCGGTTACTAGTCCAATGCTCTAACCACTAGGCTACACTGCTGCCCTACACTGAGTATAATTCAAATCAAATTTTATTTGTCACTTACACATGGCTAGCAGATGTTAATGCGAGTGTAGCGAAATGCTTGTGCTTCTAGTTCCGACCATGCAGTAATATCTAACAAGTAATCTAACCTAACAATTTCAAAACAACTACCTTATACGCACAAGTGTAAAAGAATGAATAAGAATATGTACATAAAAATATATGAAGGAGCGATGGCCGAACGGCATAGGCAAGATGCAGTAGATGGTATAGAGTACGGTATATACATATGAGATGAGTAATGTAGGGTATATAAACATTATATAAAGTGGCATTGTTTAAAGTGGCTAGTGAAACATTTATTACATCCAATTTTTCATTATTAAAGTGGCTAGATTTGAGTCAGTATGTTGCAGCAGCCACTCAATGTTAGTGATGGCTGTTTAATAGTCTGATGGCCTTGAGATAGGAGCTGTTTTTCAGTCTCTCAGTCCCCGCTTTGATGCACCTGTACTGACCTCGCCTTCTGGATGATAGCAGGGTGAACAGGCAGTGGCTTGGGTGGTTGTTGTCCTTGATGATCCTTTTGGCCTTCCTGTGACATCGGGTGGTGTAGGTGTCCAGGAGGGCAGGTAGTTTGCCCCCGGTGATGCGTTGTGCAGACCTCACTACCCTCTGGAGAGCCTTACGGTTGAGGGCGGAGCAGTTGCCGTACCAGGCGTTGATACAGCTCGACAGGATGCTCTCAATTGTGCATCTGGAAAAGTTTATTTTTGTTTTTGTTGACAAGCCAAATTTCTTCAGCCTCCTGAGGTTGAAGAGGCGCTGCTGCGCCTTCTTCACCACGCTGTCTGTGTGGGAGGACCATTTCAGTCTGTCCTTTCCACCTTCTCCACTACTGTTTCCTGAAGTCCACGATCATCTCATTTGTTTGGTTGACATTGAGTGTGAGGTTATTTTCCTGACACCACACTCCGAGGGCCCTCACCTCCTCCCTGTAGGCCGTCTCGTCATTGTTGGTAATCAAGCCTACCACTGTAGAGTTGTCTGCAAACTTGATGATTGAGTTGGAGGCGTGCATGGCCACGCAGTCATGGGTGAACAGGGAGTACAGGAGAGGGCTGACAACGCACCCTTGTGGGGCCCCAGTGTTGAAGATCAGCGGGGTGGAGATGTTGTTACCTACCCTCACACCTGGGGGCGGCCCGTCAGGAAGTCCAGGACCCAGTTGCACAGGGTGGGGTCGAGACCCAGGTTCTCGAGCTTAATGACGAGTTTGGAGGGTACTATGTTGTTAAATGCTGAGCTGTAGTCGATGAACAGCATTCTTACATAGGTATTCCTCTTGTCCAGATGGGTTAGGGCAGTGTGCAGTGTGATTGCGTCGTCTGGGGACCTATTGGGGCGGTAAGCAAATTGGAGTGGGTCTAGGGTGTCAGGTAGGGTGGAGGTGATATGGTCCTTGACTAGTCTCTCAAAGCCCTTCATGATGACAGAAGTGAGTGCTATGGGGCGATAGTCATTTAGCTCAGTTACCTTCGCTTTCTTGGGAACAGGAACAATGGTGGCCCTCTTAAAGCATGTGGGAACAGCAGACTGGGATAAGGAATGATTGAATATGTCCGTAAACACACCAGCCAGCTGGTCTGCGCATGCTCTGAGGATGCGGCTATGGATGCCGTCTGGGCAATGTTTTACTCACGTTGGCTGCAGTGAAGGAGAGCCCGCAGGTTTTGTTAGCGGTCCGTGTCAGTGGTACTGTATTGTCCTCAAAGCGAGCAAAGAAGTTGTTTAGTTTGTCTGGGAGCAAGACATCATGGTCTGTGATGGTGCTGGTTTTCCTTTTGTAGCCCGTGATTGACTGTAGACCCTGCCACATACCTCTAGTGTCTGAGCCGTTATCAAATGCTAATAAACAAATGTTATGAATTAAGTCACTCCTATGTAATATCCATCGATGCTAAATGTTTACGTTTTATACAGGTGTTGGACAATGCCATTGAGGGTCAGAAGATGATCGATCGATATGAGGCCCTGGCCTCGGAGCTCCTGGAGTGGATCGAGAAGACCATAGGCATCATCAGCAACCAGAAGTTTGCCAACTCCTTAACGGGTGTCCAGCAACAGCTTCAAGCCTTCACCACCTACTGCACCATCGAGAAGCCCATCAAGTAAGTCAACACTGTGCAATGACACATAAAAGTATGAATTATATTGCATCAATTCTTTTTCAATCTATAGTGGTCCTATTCATACACCAGAGGGTTTTAAACTTAAAACGTTTGTTTTATACACATTTTTGGTTGCTTTGGTTTTAGGACAGGATTTAGGTTGAGTCAATAGTTGCATCCTTTTATAGTTCTTATAGCTTATGTTATATAGTATGTTATTTTCTCAGAGAATGCCTCCAGACAGATGCTTTTGATTTGTCTGATTCCCATTTGATGTGTGGTATGTACCATAACTGTTGGAGTATTCAACTTAAACCTACACATTGATGGGTGTGGGCACAGTAGTACTAGCATGAGACCCAGCATGAGGCCCCAAGCTGGCATGTCTGGCGTAACTAAGCACCCAGTTAGCCGTGCCATGTGACTCATGACCTATTTGACCAAAAGGGACTGGATCTAAGTGATGTGACACCCAAATGTGTCTCCAGAACCCTTTCACTCTATGGCTAGAGGATAGACATCTCCTCTGGTGACTAGTATCTCTGAGGTTTAACCGGCTTCTCACCCAGCCTAGTTGCCCTGGCAGCCCTCGATGGCCAAGAGGTGGTCATCATATGACTCCACTTATTATTTAGAATTAGGTTACAATTATACAGTGTGTGGAGCTAGGCCACGTGTAATGATGAATGCCTTTGCGGTGAAGGTCAAGCCTGCAGGCAATGTCACAGAGAATATATTGATGAGTCGGGTAACTTACAGGGCTGGCACAATGACTGTATGATTGTGTAACCGACAACTATGGATGAAGATAACCGCCATAACCGTATTTTTGTGGGGAACGAACAGCTGACCGAAGACGGGGGCGCCCGGGCATTCGTGCAGTTGTCTCTAACGTGGACTCTTTACAACGTGATGTAACTTTGTTGCTCCTTGCTGAAACAAGCATGGGTGTTGTATTGCAAACAAGTCTTTGGTTGCCTAGGCAATGGCACCTCCCTGCAGCAGCACATGCAGTAGGAGGAAAACATTTTTGCTATTCAAACGATTATAATGGTGACCGCCGTCATTTGGCTGACCAATAACCATCATCCAAAATCCCATGACCGTCACAACCCTAGTAATATAATAATAAGAACAAATGCATGTATTTGATCCATTTTTGAGCAGAGGGTTATTTTACGGTACAGGATCAAGGATATGACACCTGTGATTTTACATTTCAAACGGATCCCACCTTGTGCAAAGTACTGCATATCAGGATATTTGTGAAACACACTTTCTGTCTTGTGCTAGGTTCCAGGAGAAGGGGAACCTGGAAGTGCTCCTCTTTACTATCCAAAGCAAGCTCAGAGCTAACAACCAGAAACCATACGTGCCTCATGAAGGGAAACTCATCTCTGATATCAACAAGGTAATGAATACTGGTATACGTGGGATAAGGAGTGTCTCAAATGCCTGAACAGATAATGCAATAGCTGGACATGTCTTGGCAAATATAAAATCCTTCTTTATCAGTATCAGGTTTTTTTAAATGTAGCAAATCAGTGCAAATTACTCCTCTTTATGTTTGTCACCATGCTGCATTATGGGTACATTTTCCTCTGTTTTTCATTTGACTAGGCGTGGGAGAGGCTGGAGAAGGCGGAGCATGAGAGAGGTGTGGCCCTACGTCAGGAGCTGATTCGCCAGGAGAAGCTGGAGCTGCTGGCTCAGCGGTTTGACCACAAGACCACCATGAGACAGGCGTGGCTCAACGAGAACCAGCGCCTCGTGTCTCAGGTAGGGACCACAGGGCCACAGTGACTAGTGTCTCTAACATATCAGACAGGGGCCATATCCTAACAGTCTTATAGCAATAGTCTTATAATGTAGCTGTAGATTGAGAATGAAATGTCTTTAGAATGTATTTTAAGAACAATGGCAAAGTATTGTATAACATGAATGACTTTTAAATGGGTAATGGTATATTAAGATTTATTTTCATATGACTGCATTGCCCCGACTGAGTAAACCCTTCCACAATCACCTGCCTGTAGTTAAGTGATCCTCTGCCTGACTGAATGTCCCGTCCCACCAGGATAACTTTGGCTACGACCTGCCAGCTGTGGAGGCCGCCATGAAGAAGCACGAGGCCATTGAGGCAGACATCTCGTCGTACGAGGAGCGCATCGGGGTGGTGGTGGAGCTGGCTGGGGAGATGGAGACGGAGGGCTACTATGACATCCGGCGCATCTCGGCCCGCAAGGAGAACATCCTGGGCCAGTGGAGCCTGCTGAAGGAGCTGGTGGTGGGGAGGAAGGCCCGGTTGGAGAAGAACCTGGCTCTGCAGAAGACCTTCCAGGACATGGTCTATATGATCGACTGGATGGAGGACATGCAGGTGAGACAAGTATTTTGTCATGCATTTTACGTTACATGAACACTATACTGTCTCCAAGTTGTGTCGACTCAACAGCATAGACTGTGGGTTGACATTTGTGTGCAAATGAAATGATAATGTGGAGATGCAGTACATGAAACAACTGTGAGAAATCTTTGAGACGTTGACTTTTTAAGTTTTAGTACAGGCAGCATGGTCAGGGGAAGCACTGCTGAGTGTCAGAAAGGTGACCATGGTCCCTCTCACCACAGGTCCAGCTCCTGTCCAAAGACTTCGGCAAGCATCTGCTGGAGGTGGACGACCTGCTGCAGAAACACAGCCTCCAGGAAGCTGACATCACAGCGCAGGCAGAGAGGGTGCAGACCCTTAACTCAGCCGCTCTCAAATTCACCACCATTGAAGGTACGACGTCAGATGGCTATGTTCACAGATCAGCTTTAGTGAGAAGTGGAATGTGCTTTGATAACGAGGTGATTTTGAGGGATGAAATATTTGGATTTGATAGGATTAGAAATACTGACTGTGCTGTTATGTCTCCCTTTGTCCTGGAAAAATGCACAGTTAAGAAAAACAAATGTTTTGTGTTAAGAGTGTGTAGGAGTATAGTTTACTGTACATTGAGTGGTGAAGTTGGTCGTGGCACTTCCAGAGAGATCCACAAGAGGGCAATCATGACTTTACAGAACATATTTTCTGAAGAACATTTACAATACAAAAGTGAAGGTTATTTCAATTTTGTGGATATTACAATTATTTTGGAAAACCTTATGCTCGTTTTATATCTGTAATAGGGTTTTTGTTTACATGCAAATTTCATTGAGTGTTTAGATACAGTCCCCTATATACATCTTTAATACAGACATATATATTGAGTGCTGTCCCCTGTCCCCTATTCTCTCTCCTTCCCAGGCTACCAGCCCTGTGACCCCCAGGTGATCTGCAACCGGGTCAACCATGTCAGCACCTGCCTGGAGGAGCTCAAGCAGCTGGCGGCCAAGCGGCGCTCGGAGCTGGAGGAGTCTCAGCACCTCTGGGCCTTCTTCCAGGAGGTGGAGGAGTCTGAGGCCTGGATCCGCGAGAAGAGCTCCATCCTGGTCACCCAGACCTGCGGCAAGGACCTGAGCAGCGTGCTGCGGCTGCTCCAGAAACACAAGACCCTGGCTGGGGAGCTGCTGGCCCACCGCTCCCTCCTCCAACAGACCATGAAGAAGGGTAAGCAGATCCTGATGGAGAAGAGTTTCGGCACGGGGGGCATCCAGGAGCGCATCATGGAGGTGAAAGGGGAGTGGAAGAGGCTGGAGGACCAGGCGGCGCAGAGACTGGGCCACCTGCAGGAGGCACTCAATTTCTTCCAGTTCAGCACAGAGACGGACGACCTGCTGGCCTGGCTGCAGGACGCCTACCGCCTGGTTTCCAGCGAGGACTTTGGCCACGATGAGTACTCCACCCAGTCACTGCTCAAGAAGCACCGGGGTGTGTGCGAGGCCGTGGACAAGCACCGGATGCACGTGGTAACTCTGCGCAAACACATGGTGGCGCTGCCACTGCATTACCGGGAGCTGGACGAGGTGCAGTCGAGGATGGGCGAGGCGGAGCAGCTGTACGCCGAGGTGGCCGAGGTGGCCGTCCTGAGGCAGCAGTGGCTGCACGACGCGCTGGCCGTCTACCTCATGTTCAGCGAGGTCAACGCCTGCGAGGTGTGGATCGACGAGAAGGAGCAGTGGCTCAACAAGATGGAGGTTCCAGAGAGGCTGGAGGACGTAGAGGTCATAGCCCACAGGTACAGCTCCCGTCTGGGGTGGAGATCATAGGCAGAATGTTAGATTTAAGTCATGCTTTTAGTTCTAAAGTTAGTCATGCGTTTTTCGGGAATCCATTGCTTGAACCCTCCCCTCATAAGGGCGACATAACACTGTCATAGCAATGTCATAATCAGTCATATCTAACTGATGGCTCTATTGCGTTTAAAACACACATTCTCCCTCCTCTCATGTCACACTCTCTGTAGGTTTGAGAGCCTGGACCAGGAGATGAACAGCCTGATGGGAAGGATCCTGGACGTGAACCAGATAGTGCAGCAGCTCCTGGACAGTGATCACCCCAGCTCGACAGAGGTCAGAGGCTGTCAGGACCACCTCAACAGCAGGTAACCCACCCCACTGTTCTCTGACTGATCAACTCCGGGGTGCATTTCACGAGGAACCAAACAGAAGCAAAAGGTCAAAACGGGGAAGGACTAACTTGACCTTTACCAACAATAATGTTTTGTTACAGTTTGCTATGGTCTGCAGCAATCAATGCACCCCAGGTCTATTCCACAACAAGACAATATGGGATGAAAATGTGACTTATCTGCATTGCGAAATAACATGGGAATTATGTTTAGTTGGATAGAGATTCATCAACACAGGTCATTTATTACAAAACTAAACACGACATAGGCTGCGTTTATACTGGCAGCCCAATTCTGAAAATAGCTGAACTGATTGGTCAAAAGACCAATTAATAAAAATAAATTAAAAGATCAGAATTGGGAAGTCTGTGTAAACACATCCATAGAAACACATCTGTCAATCTATGTACAACACATGGGGCGTAGTGCATTTATGATTTTTTTTCCCAAAGTGTTCCAGTTACCTCATTGTTAGCTAATTTCCTGCCAAATAAGGAAGGGGGGGGGGGGGGGGGGTACAGATCGGGAGCAACAGAAGCCACGATGATCACATGCTCCCTGCTGATAGAACTGGAAGGGGACCAGAGACCCTAGTGACACCATGGTGACACAGACAGACAGATCCAGGGCCAGGGTAGTGGATGATGGTTTTGGTGAAATGCTCCAGTGGCCCAGTTCCTCCTGACCTTGGCATACAGAGCCTATCTCAGGGTGACCATCTGTGTCGACTGCCTACCACACTGGGTGCAAGACCAGACCAACATGCCCAAAATGTGTTCTCTTTGGCTTTACTATATTCTCCCTCAGTCTCAAACTGTTATGCTTTTAGTTGTGACTAAGTATAGCATTCATGGATATTGTACATCTCTATGACATAGTTTCGGTAGACTTTGTCCTCTCTTGTTCAGGTTTGCTTCATGTTTTGACCATATCTGGTCAATGGTCCTATTTATTATTGCTATCCTTTGAAGCCTCTGGCTTGGGGGTTTTGGCATAACGTCATGTTGGATATGCTTCGCTGAATGAGTATAATTCATGCCTGTTCTTTTGCATGAGGACCATATTAATTGGCGTGGAAACAAGCTAGACACAGCCTGTGTCAAGATAAAGACAAAACCCTTTGAGATGCAAATGACAACTAACAAACGAAACCAATGTCCCTTATTAATGCATTCGATCAATTGCACTATTGATTCCATCCTCTTGGGATCTGTTGGTAAGTGAAAATAATATATATATGAATAGTCTATATATTTTTCAAACATGAATTGTGACAGTTGTAACAATAGTTAGTACTTAGTGTATGTTTTCGTATACTGACTGAATTATATGTGAATTAAAAGCTTAAAACAGATGCAGACTGACCCAGCCCCCTTCCCCACCCCTGCGCCCCTGTCTGTCCCCCCCTCTCCCTACCACTGTGCCCCTTCCTATTAACCCCACACCCCTGGGCCCCTGTCTGCCCACTCCCCACCACTTTGCCCCTGTCTGTTACGTCCCCCTCCCCACCACTGTGCCCCTGTCTGTTACGTCCCCCTCCCCACCCCTGTGGCCTTGTCTTTCCCCTCCCTTTCCCCACCCATGTGCCCCTGTCTGACCTCCCCACCCCTGTGGCCTTGTCTTTCCCCTCCCCCTCCCCACCCATGTGCCCCTGTCTGACCTCCCCACCCCTGTGCCCCCTGTCTGTCCCCTCTAGATGGAACCGCATCGTGGAGATGGTGGAGCAGAAAAAGGATCACCTGGACTCTGTCCTCCGTCTCCAGAACTACCTGCTGGAGTGTGCTGAGATCAAGTCTCAGATCCAGGAGAAGCGCAAGGCCATCGACGCCACTCAGTACGTGGGCAGTGACCTGGGCGGGGTGCTGGCCCTGCAGCGCCGACTCTCCACCATGGAGGGGGCCCTGGCCGTGCTGGAGCCCAAGCTGCTTCACCTGCAGCAGGAGGCAGAGGAGCTGGCCATCTCGCACCCGGCCAAGGCCATGGAGGTCCTGGAGCACTTCGAGGGCATCAGTGTGGAGTGGGAGGAGCTGAAGCACACGCTGCAGGGCTGCGAGGACTCTCTGATGGTGGCGGGGCGGCTGCAGCAGTTCATCCAGGACCTGGACTCCTTCCTGACGTGGCTGGTGCACACGCAGACGGCGGCAGCTAGCGACGAGCTGCCCAACGCGCTGGAGGAGGCCGAGAGGCTGATCAACCGCCACGCGGCGCTGAAGGAGGAGATCGGGAGGTACGAGGAGGACTACGAGCGGCTACAGGCGGTCAACGAGCTGCTGGAGGCCGAGGAGGCTCCGCTGCCATACGCGGCGCTGCAGCAGTGGCTCCAGAAGCTGGATGTGGGCTGGAACAAGCTGCTGGAGATGTGGGAGAGCCGGAGGGAGGTGCTGGTGCAGGCGCACATCTTCCACCTCTTCCTGAGGGACGTCAAGCAGGCCGAGGCCTTCCTCAACAACCAGGTCAGTTAACCTTTTGTTGGACATCCCAACACCAATATATCTATCAGCAATATCTAGTAGTTAGGCCTACATACTGTATGTTATGTGCTGAGAAAAGTGCTGAGTGTTATGTGCTGAGTCAATTCATCCCAAATCATCTTAAGCTAATCTGTGTTATTAGTCAGTAATTCTTATTAAACATGAATAGCTAAAGTACAATATGACTTCTGACTGTACTAGATTTGGATGCTGTGGAAGCGCAGTGCTATTACAGTGAGGGTCAGTGCTATTACAGTGAGGGTCAGTGCTATTACAGTGAGGGTCAGTGCTATTACAGTAAGGGTCAGTGCTATTACAGTGAGGGTCAGTGCTATTGCAGTGAGGATCAGTGCTATTACAGTGAGGGTCAGTGCTATTGCAGTGAGGATCAGTGCTATTGCAGTGAGGATCAGTGCTATTACAGTGAGGGTCAGTGCTATTACAGTGAGGGTCAGTGCTATTACAGTGAGGGTCAGTGCTATGTTATGTGCTGAGTCAATTCATCCCAAATCATCTTAAGCTAATCTGTGTTATTAGTCAGTAATTCTTATTAAACATGAATAGCTAAAGTACAATATGACTTCTGACTGTACTAGATTTGGATGCTGTGGAAGCGCAGTGCTATTACAGAGAGGGTCAGTGCTATTACAGTGAGGGTCAGTGCTATTACAGTGAGGGTCAGTGCTATTACAGTAAGGGTCAGTGCTATTACAGTGAGGGTCAGTGCTATTGCAGTGAGGATCAGTGCTATTACAGTGAGGGTCAGTGCTATTGCAGTGAGGATCAGTGCTATTGCAGTGAGGATCAGTGCTATTACAGTGAGGGTCAGTGCTATTACAGTGAGGGTCAGTGCTATTACAGTGAGGGTCAGTGCTATTACAGTGAGGGTCAGTGCTATTGCAGTGAGGATCAGTGCTATTACAGTGAGGGTCAGTGCTATTACAGTGAGGGTCAGTGCTATTACAGTGAGGGTCAGTGCTATTGCAGTGAGAATCAGTGCTATTACAGTGAGGGTCAGTGCTATTACAGTGAGGGTCAGTGCTATTGCAGTGAGGATCAGTGCTATTACAGTGAGGGTCAGTGCTATTACAGTGAGGGTCAGTGCTATTACAGTGAGGGTCAGTGCTATTACAGTGAGGGTCAGTGCTATTACAGTGAGGGTCAGTGCTATTACAGTGAGGGTCAGTGCTATTACAGTGAGGGTCAGTGCTATTACAGTGAGGGTCAGTGCTATTACAGTGAGGATCAGTGCTATTACAGTGAGGGTCAGTGCTATTACAGTGAGGGTCAGTGCTATTACAGTGAGGGTCAGTGCTATTACAGTGAGGGTCAGTGCTATTGCAGTGAGGATCAGTGCTATTACAGTGAGGGTCAGTGCTATTACAGTGAGGATCAGTGCTATTACAGTGAGGGTCAGTGCTATTACAGTGAGGGTCAGTGCTATTACAGTGAGGGTCAGTGCTATTACAATGAGGGTCAGTGCTATTACAGTGAGGGTCAGTGCTATTACAGTGAGGGTCAGTGCTATTACAGTGAGGGTCAGTGCTATTGCAGTGAGGGCCAGTGCTATTGCAGTGAGGATCAGTGCTATTACAGTGAGGGTCAGTGCTATTACAGTGAGGGTCAGTGCTATTACAGTGAGGGTCAGTGCTATTACAGTGAGGGTCAGTGCTATTACAGTGAGGATCAGTGCTATTGCAGTGAGGGTCAGTGCTATTACAGTGAGGGTCAGTGCTATTACAGTGAGGATCAGTGCTATTGCAGTGAGGGTCAGTGCTATTACAGTGAGGGTCAGTGCTATTACAGTGAGGGTCAGTGCTATTACAGTGAGTGGCCAGTGTTCTATAGATGTTATGCTAGCAGGGAAAACCCCAGGAATGCAATCTTAGAAAACAAGGTGCTATCTAGAACCTAAATGGGTTCTTCGGCTGTCCCCATAGGAGAACCCTTTGAATCATTATTTTTTTGTTTCAAGTAGCTCCTTTTTGAGTTCCATGTAGAACCCTTTACACAGAGGGTTCTACATGGAACACAACAGAGTTCTAACTGGAACCAAAAAGTGTTCTACCTGGAATCGAAAAGGGTGTGGAAAGGGCATTGTGGAAATAATCAGAGGGATATTTTTATAGTTACACACAGCACAGTATACAGTGTGTCTGTGATCCCTAGCCTAGATGTAGAATTCATAGGTGGCTCCATAGCAGGAAATCCCTGCAAGATGTGATATTGGATATGACAGCACAACCAACGACCAGTCGTAAACCCGCAACATTGCAGGCCTGCAGCAAAACTAGTAGCTATCTTCTTGCACACTATTGTGAGGGAGGCAAAGCTTTGGCAATTTGGTCTTCACTGTGCCTATTAGGGTTCACAGGCTTGAGTGTCTGTATGTGGGTGTTTATACAGTACAATTGATCATGTTAAAATGTTTAAAAAATGACATTGTTTTGCATTTAGTATCACAGTATCTCTTCCTTTATTGTGTTATGTGTGCGACTATGTACCGTATAATCTATAGGCTGTGCTCTGCAGGCTGGGATATATACATCCTTTATACAGGACACTCCATTGCAGGGTCTTTGCATGCAGAAGATTCCAGTTGAAATGTCAAAAGGCACGCCTTTCCCCTGACTTCTCTGTCCGTGTGTCCGAGCAAGTCTCTTCTGGTTTGGTAACAGACCTTTACCACAGATCCAGTTCTCCCTTTAGACCCCACAGTCACCGAACTACAGGCCAACAGATTTCTTTTTGAATAGTTGTCAAACAAGGTGCCGTGGACTCGTTTTTTGGTCTTTCGCCCACGTTTATCTCAACCTGTCTACCATACATGTAGGAATGTCCTTACACTATCGCTTTGCTTTACCTGCCATTGTGTTGAACACAACAATTCAGCATTCACAACTCAGACATCTCGGGCAGAGCTTTGTAGTATGAAATAGAGCCTGAGAGGGTTGCTATTTTCATGCCATTCATTGATCAGGAAAACATTGTAGGGTTCCTTGCCAATAATGACTGAAACCTGACCTCGTTATAGTCCTTAGAGATCAGTTTATTTGTCATTCAGCAAAATAAAATCTGCACCTTTTGCATGTACTAAACATAATGTATGTTAATGTAGTTATTGATAAAATGCCATGAGATGATACCCATGTCTGTGAGCAAGGTTTCCCCCTACATACCACATAAGAGCTTACTACAGAAATATTCCCATTTTTCTCTCTCAGTTTTACTTATATTCCCTCTACTCTCTTGTACATTCATAAACGCTTCACTGACGTGGGGGTTCTGACTCTGTCCATTCTCCCCGTCCCCCTACCAGGAGTCAGCCTTGGCCCACGTTGAGCTCCCCACCACGGTGGAGACGGTGGAGGCTGCCATCAAGAAGCACAAGGACTTCACCACCACCATGGAGCTCAACCTGCATCGCATCAAGGCTGTCATCGAGGCCGGAGAGAGCCTCATTAGCCAGAGCAACATCTACTCGGACCGTATCAGGGAGCGTGTGGACACCCTCGCTAACAGGTGGGTGGCGACATATAGGACTGTTCTTGTCTGACCATGCTATTGTATGTCAAAGCCATGTACAATCTTTCTTAAACATCTTTGACTATAGATAGAAGAGCACGAAAGGCATGAAAATGAAATGTGAGCTTAGTCCGATCCATATAGCAACATGGCTAAATATTGACATGTCCTTATTTATACAGGGGAGGGCACTATGGTAAAGTCTGAAACGCATGAGGTAAAGGTAGAGGTATCACTTGTCAGAGGCACAATACCATACAGTACAAGTCTTTCCAGGGTTTTTCTTTATTTTTGACAATTTTCTACATTGTAACATAATAGTGAAGACATCAAACTATGACATAACACATATGGAATCCTGTAACAACCGAAAAAGTGTTTATCAAATCAAAATATATTTTAGATTTTAGATTCTTCGAAGTAGCCACCCTTTGCCTCGATGACAGGTTTGCACGCTATTCTATCAACCAGCTTCATGAGGTGGTCACCTGAAATTTGCCTTTCAATTAACAGGTGTGCCTTGTTAAAAGTTAATTTGTGGAATTTCTTTCCTTATTAATTTCCTTCTTAACTGAGCCAATCAGTTTTGTTGTGACAAGGTAGGGTTGGTATACAGAAGATAGCCCTATTTGGTAAATTACCAAGTCCATATTATGGCAAGGACAGCTCAAATAAGCAAAGAGAAACAACAGTCCATCATTACTTTAATATATGAAGGTCAGTCAATACAGAACATTTCAAGAACTTTTAAAGTTTCTTCAGGTGCAGTTGCAAAAACCATCAAGCTTTATGATGAAACTGGCTCTCATGAGGACCGCCACAGGAAAGGAAGACCCAGAGTTACCTCTGCTGCTGCGGATAAATTCGTTCGAGTTAACTGCACCTCAGATTGCAGCCCAAATAAATGCTTCACAGTGTTCAAGTAACAGACACACCTCAACATCAACTGTTCAGTAAAAGACACATCTCAACATCAATTGTTCAGAGAAGACTGTGTGAATTAGGCCTTCATGGTTGAATTGCTGCAAAGAAACCACTACTAAAGGACACCAATAATAAGAAGAGACTTGCTTGGGCCAAGAAACACGAGCAATGGACATTAGACTGGTGGAAATCTGTCCTTTGGTCTGATGAGTCCAAATTTGAGATTTTTGGTTCCAACCGCCGTGTCTTTGTAAGACGCAGAGTTGGTGAACGGATTATCTCCGCATGTGTGGTTCCCACCGTGAAGCACGGAGGAGGAGGTGTGATGGTGTAGGGGTGCTTTGCTAGTGACACTGTCAGTGAGTTATTTAGTATTCAAGGCACACTTAACCAGCATGGTTACCACAGCATTCTGCAGCGATACGCCATCCCACCTGCTTTGCGCTTAGTGGGACTATAATTTGATTTCAACAAGACAATGTCCCAAAACACACCTCCAGGTTGTGTAAGGGCTATTTGACCAAGGAGAGTGATGAATTGCTGCATCAGATGACCTGTCCTCCACAATCACCCAACCTCAACCCAATTGAGATGGTTTGGGATGAGTTGGACCGCAGAGGGAAGGAAAAGCATCCAACAAGTGCTCAGCATATGCAGGAACTCCTTCAAGACTTTTGGGAAAGCATTCCCGATGAAGCTGGTTGAGAGAATGCCAAGAGTGTGCAAAGCTGTCATCAAGGCAAAGGGTGTCTACTTTGAATAATCTAAATTAGAAAACATATTTTGATTTGTTTAACACTTTTTGTTGGTTACTACATGATTTATAGTTATTCTACAATGTAGAACATAGTGAAAATAAAGAAAAACCCTTGAATGAGTGGGTGTGTCCAAACTTTTGACTGGTACATTATATGAATGCACTATGGGTATTGAAATATAAAATGCTGTTCAAATATGAGTTAGTTATACTGTAGTGATAACGAAGTGGTCTTAGTAGCAGGTGGGCTTCACAAACACAACGGTACACAGAGGAGACAAAGCATAAGCAACCGAAAAGAAAATCCCCTCGTTGATACTTTCTTTAACAGCAGAGCATGACATTCATACTGATGGGTGAGGCAAGGAGGGGCCTAGTTACCCCGTATTCAGCTCTCCACCCCAACAATAGCATGGGGCGACCACATGTTAGGGAGATATTTAGATGAGACCGTTGGGGGCGACTCATGTCTTTACAATGGACTGTTGTTCATTGTTGCTCGGTGTGCTGCACCAAAGCCATCGACGTCATAGACTTACAGTTGCAGATACCAGTAGAGTGATTGATGAAGTGTGTGGATGAATCGAGCAGTGTGTGAATGAATGGCTTTATGTTTCTCTCCTCCACAGAGGCAACCAGAACCGGGAATTGGCCCAACAGTGGCTGGAGAGGCTCAACGGCCAGTGGGGGCTCCAGAGGTTACTACAGGACTGCCACGAGGTAGGACAAAACACAAATAGTGTCATGACCAACACTGGCATATCAATGGAATAACCAATGGGAGGTCGTATGGGTTCATAAAATGGCTGGGGTCACAGAGCTATACTGTACTGTACATGTCTCTGCCTGTGACCACATGGGGTCAGGCTTAAACCTCCAGATGAATATCATATTGCGGGATCCTTCAGTGATATAAACTGAAACTCTGCTTAGCTGGGTGGGTTCTTGTCCTTCCTCAATCTTTATATCAGGGGTGACAAAATTGTTAATTTGTTTCAATGTAAGTTGAAGGATTTGAGCCAGCCGGCTGCTGTGTTAGATGCTTAACTTGGGGATGTGAGTGACAGACGAACTTGACTCATCTGAAGTTCCCGACGTGATTGGATGTTGCTGGATCTTTCTGACGGGACAGTCCACTTCTGGCAAACCCGTTGAGAGAGGCTGACCTAGTTGATAGGCGGTGGATGCTTGTCATACGGTTGTCATTTGGTTGCAAAGGAAGAGGATGCTTTGCTGTGACATGACTTTGACTGCCATTCAGTGTCCAGTGCCCAACCTGGACGCATCAGCTGTATCAGGGGTTCCCGAGTGGTGAAGAGTCGCTGCAGACCCTGGTTCAATTCCAGGCTGTATCGCAAGCGGCCGTGATTTGGAGTCCCATAGGGCGGCGCACGATTGGCCCAGCGTCGTTAGGGTTTGGCCGGGGTAGTGAATAAGAATTTGTTCTTAACCGACTTGCTTAGTTTGATAAAATGTTTTAAATGAAAGGGTATTATAGTGTGCCCCAGAGTTACCCTAACTAACCCGGAGCTTTATTCAGTTTCTGCAACTTTCTCTCTGCCTGCCCTGCATTGAATAATTCACCACCACCTCCCTTCATCGTTTGTTCAGGGGAAAGGGAGTGTATCTGTGTGAGAAGGCTTCCCTGCCCGTGTGTGGCCTACTGTATGAGAGGGATACACGCTGCGACAGTTTGTACGAACGTGCAGAACCAAGTCGTTAGTGTGTTCTTAACTTTTCTGCTTTCTATACAGCTGTACTGGCTTGGGAAGAAAGGGTTGATGCACGTCCAGCGGCTGGTTTTTACCCTGCTCCATTCTGAACCACAATTCCAGCAGAATTCCAGACTTTCCTAGTTCACTTGTCTATTGGCAGCGTCCCAAAAAACGTAGTGCAATATACACTTTAAAGGGAATCGTTTCCCTATAGATATGAGATGGCCCTGTTTAGCTCTATCTGTCCTGTTCTTTGAGTGAGATGGTAAGATGGAGCCATGAGGGGGAGGCCTGGTCACCCTGGTGATGACCCCCATGTAGTGACATCACATTGACCTGACTGTGGACTGGAGGCAGAGGCTCATCATCTCTAATAGCATTGTTACCACTGGAGTCCATTTGATGAGCGCCATTCCTATACTTCCACAAGCTGCTGCCTCCCAGTCTGCACATGGGCCCAATTCATTTGGAGTCCCAGGGGTGCTTTCTGCCTGTGATCCCCACTGAGCTCCTCTGGTCAGGAGGGCAGCATCCAGGGGTGAAAGGTTGAGGGGAAAAGCGTTGGAGAGGAATATGCCATGGACCCTTTGCACGACAGCAGAGCAGTAAATCTATCAAACCACAAATACAGTGGGGCAAAAAGGTATTTAGGCAGCTACCAATTGTGCAAGTTCTCCCACTTAAAAAGATGAGAGAGGCCTGTAATTTTCATCATAGGTACACTTCAACTATGACAGACAAAATGAGAAAAACAAAATCCCCAAAATCACATTGTAGTATTTTGTATGATTTATTTGCAAATTATGGTGGAAAATAATGTCTGGCTCTCTGTCTGGCTCTCACAGACCTGTAACTTCTTCTTTAAGAGGCTCCTCTGTCCTCCACTCGTTACCTGTATTAATGGCACCTGTTTGAACTTGTTATCAGTATAAAAGACACCTGTCCACAACCTCACAGTCACACTCCAAACTCCACTATGGCCAAGACCAAAGAGCTGTCAAAGGACACCAGAAACACAATTGTAGACCTGCACCAGGCTGGGAAGACTGAATCTGCAATAGGTAAGCAGCTTGGTTTGAAAAAATCAACTGTGGGAGCAATTATTAGGAAATGGAAGACATACAAGACCACTGATAATCTCCCTCGATCTGGGGCTCCACGCAAGATCTCACCCCGTGGGGTCAAAATGATCACAAGAACGGTGAGCAAAAATCCCAGAACCACACGGGGGGACCTAGTGAATGACCTGCAGAGAGCTGGGACCAAAGTAACAAAGCCTACCATCAGTAACACACTACGCCGCCAGGGACTCAAATCCTGCAGTGCCAGACGTGTCCCCTGCTTAAGCCAGTACATGGCCAGGCCTGTCTGAAGTTTGCTAGAGAGCATTTGGATGATCCAGAAGAAGATTGGGAGGATGCCATATGGTCAGATGAAACCAAAATATAACTTTTTGGTAAACACTCAACTCGTTGTGTTTGGAGGACAAAGAATGCTGAGTTGCATCCAAAGAACACCAAACCTACTGTGAAGCATGGGGGTGGAAACATCATGCTTTGGGGCTGTTTTTCTGCAAAGGGACCAGGACGACTGATCCGTGTAAAGGAAAGAATGAATGGGGCCATGTATCGTGAGATTTTGAGTGAAAACCTCCTTCCATCAGCAAGGGCATTGAAGATGAAACATGGCTGGGTCTTTCAGCATGACAATGAACCCAAACACACCGCCCGGGCAACGAAGGAGTGGCTTCGTAAGAAGCATTTCAAGGTCCTGGAGTGGCCTAGCCAGTCTCCAGATCTCAACCCCAAAGAAAATCTTTGGAGGGAGTTGAAAGTCCGTGTTGCCCAGCAACAGCCCCAAAACATCACTGCTCTAGAGGAGATCTGTATGGAGGAATGGGCCAAAATACCAGCAACAGTGTGTGAAAACCTTGTGAAGACATACAGAAAACATTTGACCTCTGTCATTGCCAACAAAGGGTATATAACAAAGTATTGAGATAAACTTTGGTTATTGACCAAATACTTATTTTCCACCATGATTTGCAAATGAATTCATAAAAATTCCTACAATGTGATTTTCTGGAAAAAAAATCTCATTTTGTCTGTCATAGTTGAAGTGTACCTATGATGAAAATTACAGGCCTCCCTCATCTTTTTAAGTGGGAGAACTTGCACAATTGGTGGCTGACTAAATACTTTTTTGCCCCACTGTCTATCATCCCTCCCTCCCTACCTCCATCTTTCTCTGTCCCCTTACCCCCCCCCCCCCCCCCCCCCCCCCGCTCAGTGATGTAATTTGAAGTGCAGAGCATTCCCCCTGATGACGCCTCACAGCAGCGTAGGATCTTTCTCTCTCTCTCTCTCTCTCACTCTCTCTTTGCTTCTCACCCACTCCCCCCTCCCTTCCTTTTGCCCCTCCTCTCTCCCTTTCTGGCTCTCCCTCGCTGGCTCTCTCTCGCTGGCTCTCCCTCGCTGGCTCGATCCAGTGCAAGCTTTCTATCACCTCGCTCTGCTCAGCCACTGCAGTAGCAGCAGGGTTGGGGAAACTGGGGCTTGTGACAGCCCGGAATACAGCCATGTGTAGCTGGAAGAGGCAAGGACTGCAGCAGAGGGACAAACCACGAGAGAGAGAGAGAGGCAGGCAGGCAAAAGGAAACGGGTTGGGGATTGGGGGTGGAGAAGAAAGGCAATACGAATGTGATAGAGGAGTCGTGATGTGCTCTGAAGAGCGATGAGCGAGTCTGGATTTATTTGGAGCCAGAGGAGCAGAATCTCTCCACCATCCTCCCTCCTCGACACTATCAAAAACCAGCCCCCTCCTCCCATATCCCATCCCTCCCTCTTCACAGCATCACTAACCACAACCACTGAGCCTCCAGGCCATCGCTGATGCTTCCGAATCCCAGCCCGTCCTCCACCAGACTGCTCGCTGTAGGTGGGGGCTGAATGAGGGGGAGAGGAGAGGGTTCATGGGGAGGGGCAAACCTGCTTCTGGAGCCTGCCATTTTATTGTTTTGGGGAGATTTTTAATTTCTCCATTTCTCATTCTCTTGTCACTGGTCCGCCTCCTCCTCGTCTTTATCCCTTTCTCTGGATTGAACATGCCAGCCACGGCAACGCGCCACGGCAACACGGCAACGCGCCACGGCAACGCAGCAGCAGAGAGGCTAATGTAGCTTCTGCATCATCTTATCCCCATTTTTTTCATTTTTAGGAGCAGCTTTGCCTTGCTGCTCGTTTGTTTTGATTCCTCCAGCGTCTCCCTCTCTGACTGTGGAGGGTTTGTGCTTTATTCCTACCTGGACGGACAGGTCGAGGATGTGGATACTTACGGCCACCCGTCACAACCCTATGGGCCGTCCCTGTTAAAAGCTGCCTGCCGGTAAATTAAACATTTCCCGTTAGATGTTAGGAGAGTAGCAGTCTAGGACGGGAGAGCCTAGTGCAGAAGATGGGGGTGGAAATATGTGGGTGGCAGGCAGGAGACAGAGAGATATTGTTCTTTTTATATTGCTTGTACAGATGATGTTGAATGGGCAGGGATATTTGCAAGTTATTTTGTATGTTTGGCCTTGACTGTAGTGGTCAGCTTGCTTTTGTACCAAATGTGCCAATGGATTATGTGCTTGTGTAGAGGTGTGCTTTTGCGTGTTCTGTGTCCATGTGAATGAATTCCTGTTACCATGTGTATGCTTGTGTGGTACAACACACGTGTCTGCGTACATGTGTCTGCTGTATGTGTTTAACATGCATGTGCTTGACATTGTGTGTGTCTCTGTGTTCATGCGTTTGGATGATTGCTTTTCTATTCTTTCTCTGTGTGTTTATTTTTGACCCATTGTTTGCATTGATCTTTTAGTTTTTCACATGACTATGGCCATATGTTCAGCCTGAATACATCTGTGTGTGCTTGTACAGGTATTGCGTGTGTGTGTGTGTGTGTGTGTCTCTATGTATGTGGGCATCTATGATACTCTGCATGCATCTGTTAGTAGCCTATATTGTCCCCCTAGATGACAGTACAAATGCATTGAGTGGCATGATCATCCTGTACTGACAGCTCCCTTGTCCCTCAGCTTGGAGACTGGGTGGCAGAGAAGATGCTCATGGCTCGTGACACGTCCCGCGATGAGACGCAGAAGCTGCACAAGAAGTGGCTGAAGCACCAGGCCTTCATGGCCGAGCTGTCCCAGAACAAGGAGTGGCTGGAGAAGATCGAGAGGGTGAGTAGAGTAGAGTACAGTGCGGCTGGGGCTCTACACAGAGGCGGAGGTGGGTATCTACCATGGGCTGATGCTCAGGAATGGGGAAGGGGAGACTGAGCTGGCTGCTCTGTTGGTGGTGGTGGTAGAGTTTTGGGTGTGTGCTGGTTGCGGATGGGGTGCGAGTTAGTGTCAACTCATTATTGCTATGTCATTTGTTTTGCTTGGAGGATAAAAATAAATACAAAGTTCCTTGTTACAATGTGATCAGACCAGTGTTTATGTTGTATATAATCAAATAACAACATTATCTGCAATATTTGTGGTCCGTAATGATTTGATTTGCTCTTAAAGGATTTATTTTACAAGTGATTATTTCTAAGCCTGTTTCGAGACACAGCAAACGAGCACAAACTTGACGAGAATTGCCATCTGGTTTACCATTAGTTGAATTAAAGGACAATCACAGGCCCTGAGAGTTGATGATTGAGTGTGTCAGTGAATCGTCTCTAAGAGCTTTGATGAACCCAGAGATGCCCTGATGTGCCTATGAGCACGAACAGAATTGCCTGAAATCTCCACTGGTCACATCACCACATCATATCTGTGGGCCCTGCCTGCCCTATCAGAATGATACAAACTCAACATCAGTGGAATAATTGTTTTAGGCAAGTAGTACAAGTACACCCACTGGCTCGGACGTGGCTCATTATATCAATCCTATTCCCCCTAATCGGAGCAGGGCTGCACGAGATGCACATGGTGTGGAAAAGCGAACGTTTCTATCGAACATTGTACACTGTGCATTTGTACACTGTGCATTTGTACACTGTGCGTTCGTACACTGTGCAAATGGATTTGGGAACATGGTTGCCATTAGGCCTAAGTATATCCAGAAGTGTAATATAGCAGTGGAGGCTGCTGAGGGGAGGACGGCTCATAATAATGGCTGGAATGGAGTCAATGGAGTGGTATCAACCACATGTAAACCACATCTTTGATGTGTTTGATGTCATTCCATTGACTCCATTCCAGACATTATTAGAAGCCCCTCAGTGATGTCATCGAGGCTGAGTCTAAGTGGTACGATCCATTTTGGATTCAAATTCAGGTCATCTGCATAGCTAGATACTGGAGTGTTATTGGAAGGTGCTTACTGCAGCTGCTGTGCAAGGGAACGATCGCTTGGAGGCACACCCATTGGCATGCCTATGATCTCAGTAGAATAATTGGCAGCATGTCATTTGTATACAGCTCCTCTTACAGTAAAGTATTTCTAGGTACAGTGTGATTAGCCACGTCTCCCAGCGATGCTGTGTATCCAAACAGAAACACAGTTTACTCCCCCGGGGCTCCGTCATAGCGTTGGTGGGAAAACAAATGAAACGCGGAGAGACAGGCACCCTAAATGCACCGTAACACAGCTGCACTGTGTGTGTGTGTGTGTGTGTGTGTGTGTGTCTCATTTGAAACCATGTCAACTGGTGACCTGCTCTGTGTGTGAGAGAGTCTGGGGGTCCGAATGCCTGATATCTGAAAAATCCAATTAAAAATCAAAAATGTATATTATGGATGACTCTAGGTCGGAATCCATTCATGTTTAGAACCATAGTGGTTCATGGATATACACTATCTTTGCTTGACAATTTCAAACTCAGACCAACGATTCAGGATAATGACCAGGGTTTTGTTCTCAGATTGAGACATGAATATCGGATATGCCTTTGAAAGATCAGAGTATTTTAGAAAGAGTAGCCTTTGTTCTGAATATTTAAACCTACACTGCATATATATATATACATCTTTAGGTATTATATATATTAACACTGTAGGCTATACCATAATATTGAATAACAGTGGAGAGGTTTCGTATTTGGCATTCATGATTTTTTTCATGGATGAAAACATTCTATTGTACTTACACAGCTTACATTTTTCTATGAAATCAGAATAGTTTGTAATACGGGCAGTTTTCACTGGTAATTCTGTCTCATATATTTTCTCATCTGGGTTGGTACACTCTGACCTGCCTATAGATTTCCCTCAGTAACGGCAACACTTTGAGATCGCGGTACGTAGCCCTCTGTAAAGGGCAAGTTGGTGGTCTTATGTGAGTTCAAGGCTATTGCATAGAGCCAATGTATAGATAAAACTACCCAAAGATTTCCTGAGGGGACAGCCCTAGCAAGCTGGAGCTGTGATAAATCTGTTGGGTCAGCGCTAGTGTTACAACCATATTGGTTTGAGTTAGGGTGGTCCTGGGAAACATTATTTTCCCCCTCCTGGATTTTCATGAGCTGTGTTCTCTATCGAACAATTTACCCAAAGCAAATCGGTTATATACAGTTGAAGTCGGAAGTTTACATACACCTGAGCCAAATACATTTAAACTCAGTTTTTCACAATTCCTGACATTGAATCCTAGTAAAAATATCCTGTCTTAGGTCAGTTAGGAACACCACTTTATTTTAAGAATATGAAAAAATTTAAGAATAATAGTAGAAAGAATCATTTATTTCAGCTTTTATTTATTTCATCACATTCCCAGTGGGTCAGAGGTTTACATATACTCAATTACTATTTGGTAGCATTGCCTTTAAATTGTTTAACTTGGGTCAAACATTTTGGGTAGCCTTCCACAAGCTTCCCACAATAAGTTGGGTGAATTTTGGCCCATTCCTCCTGACAGAGCTAGTATAACTGAGTCAGGTTTGTAGGCCTCTTTGCTCCAAATGCTTTTTCAGTTCTGCCCACAAATGATCTATAGGATTGAGGTCAGGGTTTTGTGATGGCCACTCCAATATCTTGACTTTGTTGTCCTTTTTGCCACAACTAAAGGAAATATGCTTGGGGTCATTGTCCATTTGGAAGACACATTTGCGACCAAGCTTTAACTTCCTGACTGATGTCTTGAGATGTTGGTTCAATATATCCACATAATTTTCTGTCCTCATGATGCCATCTATTTTGTGAAGTGCACCAGTCCCTCCTGCAGCAAAGCACCCCTCACGGTTGGGATGGTGTTCTTCGGCTTGCAAGCCTCCCCCTTTTTCCTCCAAACATAACGATGGTCATTATGGCCAAACAGTTCTATTTTTGCTTCATCAGATCAGAGGACATTTCTCTAAAAGTACGATCTTTTTCCCCATGTGAAGTTGCAAACCGTAGTCTGGCTTATTTTATGGCGGTTTTGGAGCAGTGGCTTCTTCCTTGCTGAGCGGCCTTTCAGGTTATGTCAATATAGCACTCGTTTTACTGTGGATATAGATACTTTTGTACCTGCTTCCTCCAGTATCTTCACAAGGTCCTTTGCTGTTGTTCTGGGATTGATTTGCACTTTTCACACCAAAGTACGTTCACCTCTAGGTGACAGAACGCATCTCCTTCCTGAGCGGTATGACGTTTGCGTAGTCCCATGGTGTTTATACTTGCGTACTATTGTTTGTACAGATGAACGTGGTACCTTCAGGCGTTTGGAAATTGCTCCCAAGGATGAACCAGAATTGTGGAGGTCTACATTTTTTTTCTGAGTTCTTGGCTGATTTCTTTAGATTTTCCCATGATGTCAAGCAAAGAGGCACTGCGTTTGAAGGTAGGCCTTGAAAGACATCTACAGGTACACCTCCGATTGACTCAAATTATGTCAATTAGCCTATCAGAAGCTTCTAAAGCCATGACATCATTTTCTGGAATTTTGCAAGCTGTTTAAAGGCACAGTTAACTTGTAAACTTCTGACCCACTGGAATTGTGATACAGTGAATTATATGTGGAATAATCTGTCTGTAAACAATTGCTGGAAAAATTACTTGTGTCATGCACAAAGTAGATGTCCTAACCGACTTGCTAAACTATAGTTTGTTAAGAAGAAATTTGTGGTGTGGTTGAAAAACTAGTTTTAATGACTCCAACCTAAGTGTATGTAAACTGACTTCAACTGTATGAAAGGGTCTAGGACTGTCTCCAAGGTTTTGAGTAGCTAAAGTATTGGCCTTTATAGCAACTAGAATCTCTGGTGTTACTGAATGTCCCAGCCTTTTGATGTAGGTGACCCTCTTACCATGTAACTGTCAGGTGATTTACATTTTTACGTGGTGGATTTTCTCCCTGACATCACATGCCCGGCAGCTGTTGGAAGGTGCAACTTTGCCAAGTGGACGGATATGTGCCCGAGCTTGCATTGGTTGCCAGGCAACAGCCTGTCCCCTCCCAGAATACCTCATGTATGAAGGTAATTTGTCCTGCTTCTCTCCCATATCTCTGAAACCAGGAAGTGAAACTAGCAGGAAGTGACATGTTAAAGGGCTACCGTGAAGAGTATCATAAAATGTTTGACTGTACAAATAAAGTATGAAAAAGTGTGAAAATGTTCTGGAAAGAGCATCTGCTAAATTACTAAAATGTGAGAAAATGTCCTATAAATAGAGGTGTTAATTACACAGATCTGATGCAGGTGAGAAGACTGGATGTGAGAACAACCCGTGTCTGTGGGTGTCTTAACCTCATTTTGGAAGTGCAGCATTGAAGATGCTTAAAAGTGCTTGTCCCTGCAGTGTGGAACTTTTTATAAATGGGGCCTGCCACTGTTTCTCTCAAAGCTGTTGCTACCCAAAGCCCAATGGGCTCTTATTTCCTCTTTCCCCTCGTTTCTCAGTTATTTCATTGGCCCCTTACTATTTTACAAGGGACCTCCAGGACAAGTTGCAAAAGTGACTCTCTCTTTTGTTTCGGTGTGTGTGTGTGTTTGGGATTATGTATGATGGAAAGCAGTCATCATTACCAGTAGCTACCCTGACACTACATTAATAGTGATGCCGTAACAACAACATAAGCACTGCATTTTATAATTGCATCTCCATCTGTTTAGGTCCCTGGCGTCCCACGACTAGCATCCTACACACACACTCACCCTCTTAACCCCTTTGGGAGTAGAGTTTGACCCATGTGTTTTTGCCGGCGCTCCAATATAAAGGGGCTTGTGAGCCGAGAGGGAGAGTGAGCAGAGAGCAGGCAGAGCCTCCTCAACTACAGCACATAGCAGGGAGGTAGAGGGAGGCAGATAGACAATTATGCCATACAGTTCCATGTTCCAACACTGTCAGGACATTGCTAATACCCAGCTATCACAGTGTCCTCATAACGGTTTGTGGAACATTGCTAATACCCAGCTATCACAGTGTCCTCATAACGGTTTGTGGAACATTGCTAATACCCAGCTATCACAGTGTCCTCATAACGGTTTGTGGAACATTGCTAATACCCAGCTATCACAGTGTCCTCATAACGGTTTGTGGAACATTGCTAATACCCAGCTATCACAGTGTCCTCATAACAGTTTGTGGAACATTGCTGATACCCAGCTATCACAGTGTCCTCATAACGGTTTGTGGAACATTGCTAATACCCAGCTATCACAGTGTCTTCATAACGGTTTGTGGAACATTGCTAATAACCAGCTATCACAGTGTCCTCATAACGGTTTGTGGAACATTGCTGATACCCAGCTATCACAGTGTCCTCATAACAGTTTGTGGAACATTGCTGATACCCAGCTATCACAGTGTCCTCATAACGGTTTGTGGAACATTGCTGATACCCAGCTATCACAGTGTCTTCATAACGGTTTGTGGAACATTGCTGATACCCAGCTATCACAGTGTCCTCATAACGGTTTGTGGAACATTCCTAATACCCAGCTATCACAGTGTCCTCATAACGGTTTGTGGAACATTGCTAATAACCAGCTATCACAGTGTCCTCATAACGGTTTGTGGAACATTGCTGATACCCAGCTATCACAGTGTCCTCATAACGGTTTGTGGAACATTGCTAATACCCAGCTATCACAGTGTCCTCATAACGGTTTGTGGAACATTGCTAATACCCAGCTATCACAGTGTCCTCATAACGGTTTGTGGAACATTGCTGTAACGCTGTGGCACCGATTCTTCACAATATATTGGCTACATTTTTGCTTTTCTTAATACAGGATACTGTGCTACAATATTACGGAAAGCCAAGTGTATTATGTAGGCTTGTGAAGTTGAACCAGTGGTAGGCGTGACCTGTGCACAGTCAAAGGAAAACGCCATGCTTGCTAACTTAGTTAGCTATGTGATTAAATGGAACTGTTATAGACTGGGTTTTTTAATAAAAAAAAAAAAAAATTACAAGCAAGAGAAATAAACATTCACACTGTACTGAGTGAATGAACAAAAACAATCAAGATTATGAATTGGGCTGCTTGAGAAGGTTGGAACAACCTGCCTGCACATTGCTGGAAGTACAATAGACCAACATACAGTTCATTCAGAAAATATTCTCACCCCTTGACTTTTTCCACATTTTGTTGCGTTACAGCCTGAATTTAAAATGGATCAAATAGAAATTGGGTGTCACTGGCTCTAGACACAATACCCCATAATATCAACGTGGAAGTATGTTTTTAGACATTTTTAAACATTAATTAAAAATGAAAAGTTGAAATGTCTTGGGTCGACAAGTGTTCAACCCCTTTGTTATGACAAGCCTAAATAAGTTCAGGAGTAAAAATGCGCCTAACAAGTCATACTAAGTTGCATGGACTCTACGCTTGCAATAATCATGTTTTAACATGATTCTTAAATGACTACCTCACCTCTTTACCCCACACATACTGTACAATTATCTGTAAGGTCCCTCAGTGAAGCAATGAATTTCGAACAGAGATTCAGCCACAAAGACAAGGGAGGTTTTCCACTGCCTAGGAAAGGAAGGCACCTATTGGATGGATTGGGTAGAAAGAAGCAGGCATTGAATATCAACTGTTATTTGTCACATGCGCCGAATATAACAGTGAAATGCTTACTTACAAGACTTTAACCAACAATGCAGTTCTAAGAAAAATAAGTGTTAAGTAAAAAATAAAATAACAAATCATTAAAGAGCAGTAAAATAACAGTATTGAGGCTATATACAGGGGGTACCGGTATAGAGTCAATGTGCCGGAATATCCCTTTGAGCATGGTGAAGTTATTAATTATACTTTTGATGGTGTATCAATTATACATCCAATCACTACAAAGATACAGCCTTCCTAACTCAGTTGCCGAAGAGGAAGGAATATTCCAAAACCTGTTTGCAATAAAAAAAAGTACAACTGCCAAAAGGAATTAATTTTACGTTCTGAATGCAAAGTGTTATGTTTGAGACAAATCCAACACAATCCATCATTGAGTACCACTCTTCATATTTTCAAGTATGGTGGTGGCTGCATCGTGTTATGGGTATTCTTGTCATCGGCAAGGACTAGGGAGTTTTTTAGGATAAAAATAAACGGAATAGAGCTAAGCACAGGTAAAATCCTAGAGGTAAACCTTGTTCAGTCTGTTTTCCATCAGACACTGGGTGACAAATCCACCTTTCAACAGGACAATAACCTAAAACCCAAGGCCAAATATACACTGGAGTTGCTTACCAAGATGACATTGAGTTGCCTATAGTTACAGTTTTGACTTAAATCAAAATAGAAATCTATGACAAGAATTGCTGTCTAGAAATGATTAACAACCAACTTGACAGAACTTGAAGAATATTAAAAAGAATAATTGGCAAATATTGCGAAGTCTCGGTGTGCAAAGACTTACCCACAATGACTCACATTTGTAATTGTTGCCAAAGGTGATTCTAATATGTATTGCCTCAGGGGTGTGAATACTTACTCCATGTACAGTTCATTCGTAAAGTATTCAGACCCCTTCACTTTTTCCACATTTTGTTACATTATATCCTTATTCTATTTTTTTTATTTCCCCCTCATCAATCTACACACAATACCCCATAATGCCAAAGAAAAAAATGTTTTTATAATTTTCTGCAATGTATTAAAAATAAAAAACAGAAATACCTTATTTATATAAGTATTCAGACCCTTTGCTATGAGACTCGAAATTGAGCTCAGGTGCATCCTGTTTCCATTGATTATCTTTGCGATGTTTCTACAACTTGATTGGAGTCCACTTGTGGTAAATTCAATTGATTGGACATGATTTGGAAAGGAACACACCTGTCTCTATAAGGTCCCATAGTTGGTAGTGCATGTCAGAGCAAAAACCAAGCCATGAGGTCGAAGGAATAGTCCGTAGAGCTCTGAGACAGGATTGTGTTGAGGCACAGATCTGGGGGGGTACAAAAAAAATTCTGCAGCATTGAAAGTCCCCAAGAACACAGTGGCTTCCATCATTCTTAAATGGAGAAGTTTGGAACCACCAAGACTCTTCGTAGAGCTGGACACTGGGCCAAACTGAGAAATCGGGGTAGAAGGGCCTTGGTCAGAGAGGTGACCAAGAACCCGATTGTCACTCTGACAGAGTTCCAGAGTTCCTCTGTGGAGATGGGAGAGCTGTCCAGAAGGACAACCATCTCTGCAGCACTCCACCAATCAGGCCTTTATGGTAGAGTGGCCAGATGGAAGCCACTCCTCAGTAAAATGCACATGACAGCCCTCTTGGAGTTTGCCAAAAGGCACCTAAAGGACTCTCAGACCATGAGAAACAAGATTCTCTGGTCTGATGAAACCAAGATTGAACTCTTTGGCCTGAATGCAAAGCGTCAAGGTCTGGATGAAACCTGGCACCATCCCTACGGTGAAGCATGGTGGTGGCAGCATCCTTGCTGTGGGCATGTTTTTCAACTGCAGGGACTGGGAGACTAGTCAGAATCAAGGGAAAGATGAATGGAGAAAAGTAAAGAGAGATCCTTGATGAAAACCTGCTCCGGAGCGCTCAAGTCCTTAGACTGGGGCGAAGGTTCACCTTCCAACAGGACAATGACCCTAAGCACACTGCCAAGACAATGCAGGAATGGTTTCGGGACAAGTATCTGAATGTCCTTGAGTGGCCCAGCCAGATTCCAAACTTGAACCCGATAGAACATCTCTGGTGAGACCTCAAAATAGCTGTGCAGCGACGCTCCCTATCCAAACTATCTGCAGAGAAGAATGGGAGAAACTCCCCAAATACAGGTGTGTCAAGTTTGTAGTGTCATACCCAAGAAGACTCCAGGCTGTAATTGCTGCCAAAGGTGCTTCAACAAAGTACTGAGTAAAGGGTCTGAATGCTTATATATAGATGTGATATTTCAGTTTTTTTTATACATTTGCAAAAATGTATAAAAACCTGTATTTGGTTTGTCATTATGGGGTATTGTGTGTAGAATGATGAGGGGGGGGGGTCTTTAAAACATTTTTGAATAAGCCTGTAACAAAATGTGGAAAAAGTCAAGGGGCCTGAATACTTTCAGAATGCACTGTAATTTAGATATTTCTGTATTTTATTTTCAATACATTTGCAAAGAAATTCCCCCCAAAATACTAAAATGAATCAGTTTTGAGTTCTGGCTGTAACACAACAAAATGTGGACTAGGTCGAACGGTATGAATACTTTCTGAACGCACTATAGCTTCTGTGGTAGGCCAAAGCTGTGTGCTGGAAAACGTTGTTAGAGTATGGGTGAAATACTCATCGTGGTGCTCATGTGAATTTCATTTATTTTTCGGCTTCAGACCAATGCCTACTTCTCACATAAAACATATTTGTTTTTGTTTTTAATAGGCCATGGTATTTGCACTGATATAGGGGCTAGGCCTACTGTAAATTGCAGTCTGGACATTGACATGCCAAACGTAGTCAGTAAGTAAGATTAAATTGACTAGGCCTAAAAAGACAGTGTATAATTCTAATCACAATTATAATTCAACGAAACAACTTATTTTAAATAGGCTATCTCTAAATATAGTTACAGTCACTATCATTTCTCCCCGCGGTTGTATAATACGGACAAGCCAACTTCGACAATGGAGGGTTTTACGGCCACCCAAATTTTCACAGGAGCTGGATAGAAATCCAATACAGTATAAAGAGAAAGAGGGAATGTCTACACACCGTTATACCACTCGCAAATGTCATGTTTTATAAACATCACGGAACCATCTTGCAGATCATATTTGCACATCTCCAGAAATAGCAGACAAAATTGCATTGCATTTGAGCCATGGACGCTCTCACCGTTAACCCATGGACGGTGATGATATCATGAACCGCATCTCTCGTTCCGTGAGCATAAGGATCTATGTGCACACGTACAGTAGGCCTTAAGGGCTCTTAGGCAGAAGGATGCCTGACTGTTTTGCTGCTCTTGATATTTTCATAATACACCGGTTATAGGCTACTGATTTACGCTACTGTGCGCCTCCGCTGGCAAAATCGATGTCAAAACCATTTGCGGTACTGCTAAGACCAGCTTTCGGTGAGTCTTAAGTATCACCAGGAGCGCTGCAAAATATTGGCACATTGGCGCACGTTTTTAGGGTCACGCCTCAAATATTTCCACCCCTCCCACATCAGCGCAAGCTGATATAAGACAGGGAAATGACCAACTCTGCCACCAGGGTTGTAAAATAGAAGAGCGCAGGCTTTTACAAGTCGATATTGCCAAAGAGCGTGCGTTTGACACTAGCGACACCCTTAACGCCAGCCGGATATAGAGCCCGAAGAGTTATATACTGGCCTGGGTGACGCTCAAAGCCAGGTTTGCACGCTCAACCAATTCACGGCGCACGACAACAATCTCTAACATGTTTCTTTACTTCCCCAGGTGATCAACCATCAAAAGGACATCACTATCCACACACAAATATCCCATGAATAAATGTGCTTCTCAGAATCAGTTTCATAGACAATGTCTGGCTTCATTATAAGGCATGGCTTTAGATCAAGTGATGAAAGACGTAGGACAGTCAGTCTTCACAAAGCTTGACATTTCCTTCAAAACACTCATTGATACATGTTGGCTCCTCTTGGTGCCTGCTGGCCATTGCACCCCCCCCAGCCGAATCACGTGACTGTGTCTAGTCCTCCCAGGCAGATTTATGCCTCCAGGCCTTCACACATGGAGTAATATTGACACAATAGCTTCCATGGACACAACCAGCCAAACGCATTGGCAACACTTTATGTAATTATCATTCAATAACAGATTGGTATTGCATACGTGATCTCGTAGTGATGATTATTTTTTTTCCGTTGCCATCTGTTATTTTTCTATGGTCGTTATGGTAATTCTCCTTTTCCCCTGTGCTTTGGTTACAAGCAACTTGTTTTCAACATTATACTGCCAACATCTACGAGTTGGGTAGAGTACCCTTGCTGCCCCACTCATCTGGAGATCAAAAAAGCAACATATGCTTCCGGAGCTATTTTGGCACTGTTGGGAGTGCGTCCCTTCACAGTGCAGCTGTGGTGTGGTCTCCAAATGAGGACATCCTTTGTGTGGGCAGATCATGAGAAGGCCGACCGAGAGGGATCAGAGGGAAGAGGATGCTGCACTGGTGGTGCGGCCGTTAAGCACAGTAGCCGAGCAAATGTCCTCCCAACTGGAATATGCAATAGAGATATTTCAATGCATTCTTGTTCTGAGCCTTGAGCAGAAACCGTTATGTGTTTCAGAGGAACGAGACGCCGATGTTTTTAACTGAGTACAAAGTGAATTAACTAACTAGCGTTTCAATCATTCCCCGTGAAATGCACACTTATCTCCAATCAGTGAATTACATTTAAAGGGGTTTAAAATGCAAATAGATTTGTTTTTTTTTCCGACTGGTCCAATAGACTCTTTATGGTGCCTTGGGGAAACGGTGACAGAGAATGAATTACAATGTGTGTGTGTGTGTGTGTGTGGGTGTGTGTGGGTGATCATAGGTAGGTTAAATCTCCTCTTCGGTCGTCATTGGCTGATGTGTCTCCCTGGCGGTGATTATGATTGCGTAGTTTACAACCCCCAGTGCTCGGGAACACTTGCGTGCACTCAGGCGCACAGGACAGAGCTGGAGAGAGGTGGAGGGATGGGAAGATAGAGGAAGGAATAAAGCACATATGTTGGGAGAGAGAGAGAAAGAGGGAGAGAGCGTGGGGGGTGGCAGAGTGCTGCAGAGAAAGGGAGCAAGTGTATGTCTGTCTGCCTCTCCCCTCTCTGAGTCTGTGATGGTGTGTCATGGCAGGCAGCAACTCAGTGTGCTCTCCTCTCATTCGCTGGCTGAGTCTCTGGGGTTGCGGTTGTTATGCGATTACGTTTCAGCTTACTGGAAAGAATCTGTATCTATTCTGAAAACACCTGAGAGTGTAATGAATGAAATCAACAAGAGATGAGTCAAACCTGAATTCCTCCAAACCAAACCGATGAAGACAGACAAAGGAGAGATCCGTACCAGATTATTCTATCAGGATGTAAAAGGATGATAAGAGAATTGCATTTTTATCTGTGAGCCCTGACCTCTAAAGTTGAAGTGGTTTTCTGGGCTGCCAGGGCCGAGCCAGCCCTTTAACCCAATTTGATGTGCACTGATGGGCCAGAGTCAGGAGCAGCTGATCTGGAGCCCAGGCTGTAGCACTCAGGCCTCTTAAAGGTGTACCACTGAATCACAGCTCATGCTTACAAGCTAACAATGGTAGACAAATAGAACATTTTCTTTGTCATTTAATGTGGTTGCTTAGAATCCATTTTATTTACCTGCCAGATTAAGGATATAGGGAAACCATAGCCAACGCCATATCAATCAAATTTACATCAGCACGTGTCACAAAGTGCTTTAATGTATGTTCCGATATGGTGAACTGCCAACGTGGTAATCACTAATTGTTGCTGGCTATGAACTATTTACAGAATGATTTCAATGGAAAAAATCCAATGTTTGTGGCCGTAGATTGTTTATGACCCCATGTTCCATAAGTGATATAAATATTACTTTATTTCCACTCATCAATGTCTAATCACTCTATCTCCCTTTATCTCTCTGCTCCCCTCTTTGTGTTCCCTCTCCCTTACCCTAACCTTCAACCCCCTATTCTACTTCTCTCTCTCAACGTCTTCTTCCTATCCTCCACCTGCCCTCTCCACCCCCCACTACCCTCCCTCTCCATCCTCCAGGAGGGCCAGCAGTTGATCCAGGAGAAGCCCGAGCTGAGCCCGGTGGTGCGGAGGAAGCTGGGGGAGATCCGGGAGTGTTGGCAGGACCTGGAGAGCACCACCCAGGCCAAGGCCCGCCAGCTGTTTGAAGCCAACCGGGCCGACCTGCTGGTGCAGAGTTACACCAGCCTGGACCATCGGCTGCACCAGCTGGAAGGACAACTGTGCTACGTGGACCAGGGTCAGGACCTGACGAGCGTCAACAAGCAGCTCAAGAAGCTCCAGGTCTCTTCCTCTTCATTATATGATCCAACTACTGTTACAGTTTTAGTTTTTTGTGATCAGTTTAGAATAGTTGGGAAATATCGTTGGGTATGGTGTTGCTATGGTATCTTAGTTAGGTTTAAGCTGTTGAATATCGCAGTGTATCTCTATATATAAAAACCTAGGGTTGTTCTGTGTGAATTACTAATCCTTTATCATCCATTTTCTCTGAATACCTTGCTGTTTTCTCTTCATTTACGTGCCTTAAATGAGCCAGGCTGCCATAGGCTTTTGTTTAACAAGAGCAATTGGCACTCAACGCGTCACCAGTAAGCTTGGCCTGCACTCCAATGTGCTGTCATTGGAGAGTCAGACCATTCCACCCAAAGCATGGCTCTACAATACATAGTGGGTTAAAGTAACTGTCCAGTGTTTCCAGACTTCTATGAAATATGACCTATAATTAATTACAATATGAGTTAAATAATTGTGTATGTTAAAAAGCAGCTTATCCGTGTTGGAATAGTGTAGGTGCACCCGAACAACAGAAGGGGGTGGGTGTATACCGGTCCTAAAAAATATTCATGCTTAGTAGACCACTGATTGGCCAGCTCATCCTCCTCAGGAAATAGCAAGCATTTTATAAACAGTCTGTTTGGGATACAATTTTGATGTGGTTTTAAAAAAATGTGTTTTAGATACGTTATTTTATTCTTTGGCCACAAATATGAGTATAGGATGAGTCAAAAAACATTATCTGGGTATGAGTTAACAGAATATGAACTGTTAAAAGTGAGATTTTCACTGGACAATTACTTGTAGACCAAATGTAGCCTATGCTACATGTTAACAAACACTAATGTTGATGCTAGCCAACAACCGATACAGTAGGAAGAGGTTCATGTTTTTTCCTGTCCAGGATGCTCTACCCCTGTTCTGTCACTACTACTGGATCCATCCCACAGCTTATCATTTCATCATGCATCTCTCCTTCTCCTCTCCAACAGCATGCTGCCGCTAAGGGATGCTTTTACAGTTCCTTTTCAGCCTGCCATTGTGCTTTGTGTACAGTACGCTCCATCACCCAACCTCCATCCAGGGGTACAGTACCCTTTTCACTTCAGTTCATTTCTCTCATGGCTACTCTGATCTTCTTCTTCCTTTCCTTTAATTTCATTTCCTTTCCTTTAATTTAATTTCCTTTCCTTTGATTTATTTTCCTTTCCTATTTTTTCTTTCCTTTAAATGTCCTTTCTTTCCTTTCCTTTCTTTCCTACCTGTCTTTTCCTTCTTTCTCTCCTAATTTCTTTCTTTATCCCTTTCGTACTATAGTTTTGATCTTTTTTTAATCTTTATTTCCGCTTCCCTCCATCCACTACCTCATCCTGTCCTGCTGCTCCTTCTGTGATCTATGGTGTGAGCAGAATCACTGTCTCATCCTTGAAACTCTAACCTTTCGCTTCACATGGAAATGTATGAAAATCTCCACTCGACTGTGCGAAATTGTCCTGTCTGTCAATTCAAGGACCATTTCTGTCAAAGTTAGAAATAATGTTCAATTCCCATGTTTTATTTTATTTCTCTAAAGTGGTGATTCAATGCATACGTGTTGGGGTAACATTTTGTGTATAAGCCAGTGAGAGTCGAGAGTGTGCTTATTCCCGTGCTAGTCTCTGATATGTGTCTCTGAGAATGTCAAGGGATTCATTTAACCAGATAGAAGGTACCGAGGCAGCCGTCCCGAAGGCTCTTTTCCTCCCAATTCCTAAGAAGTCAAATCGTCATGTGAATTCGTATGAGATTGATCGGCCTCATTCTGCCTCCTACTCTAATTCACTTTACCATGGCACTCATACAGCAGCTCTTTGCATCTGGCCCACTTTTCAAATTAGTTATTGACACAACTCCACCTCCCTGGTGATCTTAACCTGATGTTTCTGTCCCAAAATGAGTGTCACCGCCTTAGTGAGAATCACCATTCCCCTCTGAATTACCTAACAGCTAGATGGCCACTCTGGAGGAGTAATTGCTTTGTAGTCAATTGCGGTACAGCTACAGTGCCTTGCGAAAGTATTCGGCCCCCTTGAACTTTGCGACCTTTTGCCACATTTCAGGCTTCAAACATAAAGATATAAAACTGTATTTTTTTGTGAAGAATCAACAACAAGTGGGACACAATCATGAAGTGGAACGACATTTATTGGATATTTCAAACTTTTTTAACAAATCAAAAACTGAAAAATTGGGTGTGCAAAATTATTCAGCCCCTTTACTTTCAGTGCAGCAAACTCTCTCCAGAAGTTCAGTGAGGATCTCTGAATGATCCAATGTTGACCTAAATGACTAATGATGATAAATACAATCCACCTGTGTGTAATCAGGTCTCCGTATAAATGCACCTGCACTGTTATAGTCTCAGAGGTCCGTTAAAAGCGCAGAGAGCATCATGAAGAACAAGGAACACACCAGGCAGGTCCGAGATACTGTTGTGAAGAAGTTTAAAGCCGGATTTGGATACAAAAAGATTTCCCAAGCTTTAAACATCCCAAGGAGCACTGTGCAAGCGATAATATTGAAATGGAAGGAGTATCAGACCACTGCAAATCTACCAAGACCTGGCCGTCCCTCTAAACTTTCAGCTCATACAAGGAGAAGACTGATCAGAGATGCAGCCAAGAGGCCCATGATCACTCTGGATGAACTGCAGAGATCTACAGCTGAGGTGGGAGACTGTCCATAGGACAACAATCAGTCGTATATTGCACAAATCTGGCCTTTATGGAAGAGTGGCAAGAAGAAAGCCATTTCTTAAAGATATCCATAAAAAGTGTCATTTAAAGTTTGCCACAAGCCACCTGGGAGACACACCAAACATGTGGAAGAAGGTGCTCTGGTCAGATGAAACCAAAATTGAAATTTTTGGCAACAATGCAAAACGTTATGTTTGGCGTAAAAGCAACACAGCTCATCACCCTGAACACACCATCCCCACTGTCAAACATGGTGGTGGCAGCATCATGGTTTGGGCCTGCTTTTCTTCAGCATTGACAGGGAAGATGGTTAAAATTAATGGGAAGATTGATGGAGCCAAATACAGGACCATTCTGGAAGAAAACCTGATGGAGTCTGCAAAAGACCTGAGACTGGGACGGAGATTTGTCTTCCAACAAGACAATGATCCAAAACATAAAGCAAAATCTACAATGGAATGGTTCAAAAATAAACATATCCAGGTGTTAGAATGGCCAAGTCAAAGTCCAGACCTGAATCCAATCGAGAATCTGTGGAAAGAACTGAAAACTGCTGTTCACAAATGCTCTCCATCCAACCTCACTGAGCTCGAGCTGTTTTGCAAGGAGGAATGGGAAAAGATTTCAGTCTCTCGATGTGCAAAACTGATAGAGACATACCCCAAGTGACTTACAGCTGTAATCGCAGCAAAAGGTGGCGCTACAAAGTATAAACTTAAGGGGGCTGAATAATTTTGCACGCCCAATTTTTCAGTTTTTGATTTGTTAAAAAAGTTTGAAATATCCAATAAATGTCGTTCCACTTCATGATTGTGTCCCACTTGTTGTTTATTCTTCACAAAAAAATACAGTTTTATATCTTTATGTTTGAAGCCTGAAATGTGGCAAAAGGTCGCAAAGTTCAAGGGGGCCAAATACTTTCGCAAGCCACTGTAACAGCTATCATCCAAACACTTCTCATACATTGTTATGACAGACTGACAGACAGAGCAACTTATCATGCACACCTAGGAAAGCCATGGATTTCCTAGGTGGCCGACTCCTGAGTTGGATGTTGCCAGGATATTTTGGTGAGAGGTGATTGATACAGGGACCGATGTATCCTCTCCATACTCACCAGGCCTCTCGCTGTCCCGTGGACTTCCTCCCTCTCTTTAGTTCCTAACCTCTCTGTCATCCCTCTCTACCTCCTCCCTTCACTCACCCCTCCTCAAACGCTTCAATTCCATCCCCCTTTGCTTCCATTCTATCTCCTCTCTCACTCCCTGTCCATTCCCTCGCTCCCTCTCTCCAGACGATGGAGTGTCAGATGGAGGAGTGGTATAAGGAGGTGGGGGAGCTGCAGGTGGCGGCGGCCTCCATCCCCCAGCAGGGCCAGGTCATGGAGACGGTCGGCGAGCGCCAGGCCGCCGTGGAGACGCGCATCGTCCGCCTCATCGAGCCGCTCAAGGAGCGCCGGCGCATCCTTCTGGCCTCCAAGGAGGTTCACCAAGTGGGCCGGGACCTGGAGGACGAGATAGTGAGTGGCCGTCCTGATCCTTCTCCGATTATACCCACACACAGACCACGCACACTTACAGACACTTAGAGACATGTGACTTACAAGTGTCATCGGGTAAAAGTGTTGCTTAAGTTGGTGACTAACCTCCTTTTTTGTTTGTGAAAGGTGTTATCTTGATAAAAGATGTTATGTAACACTAAACTGATGCAGTGCCATGCTGGTGATAACCATCAAAGTTACCAGTGTTCGCAAGTGCTCCTTTGCTAGTTTCACTTGTGATGTGTTTGCAGCTGTGGGTGCAGGAGCGACTGCCTGCCGCCACGTCTCAGGAGCACGGCTCCAGTCTCCAGGCTGTGCAGCACCTCATGAAGAAAAACCAGGTGAGTGGCAGCTAGCTGAGGCTAACCACACCGTTACAGAACATGTCTATCATACTGTAACATATCTAACTGGACATCGTCTTTCTGTCCCGTCCCGTCCCCCAGACTCTGCAGAGGGAGCTGCAGGGCCATCGGGCGAGCGTGGAGAACGTCCTGGAACGAGCTAATGTCATCGCCTCCATCCGCAGCCCCGAGGCTGACTGTGTGCGGGCGGGCCTGGAGCAGCTCAGCGGGCTGTGGGGTCTGCTGTGGGCCGAGACAGAGAGAAGACAGCTGGTGCTGGATGCCATGTACCAGGCCCAGCAGTACTACTTTGACACGGCCGAGGTGGAGGCCTGGCTCAGTGAACAGGAGCTGCACATGATGAACGAGGAAAAGGGCAAGGTAGGAGGCTAGGTGCCAATCACCAGGCGCTGATGTACTTAACCTGCCCAGTTACCATTTTACAGTACGAGATGATTGGCTTTTTGGAAGAGGAAAAGGTTGTATCTGCATAGGTGTAATGCAATGTGATTGTGTCCCTCCAGATATCAGCAACTGTATTTGAACACAAGTGGAGGCTGCTGAGGGGAGGACGGCTCATAATAATGGTCCGGAACAGAGTAAATGGAATGGCATCAAACACATGGAAACCATGGAAACCACATGTTTGATACCATTCCACTGATTCCGCTCCAGCCGTTACCACGAGCCTGTCCTCCCCAATTAAGGTGCCACCAACATCCTGTGATGAACATTGCAGGCACTTGAATCGTTAGCATGCCAAGGTTTGTGAGAATGGACTGTAAGTGTGTTGTGGCCTCCCTCTCAGGATGAGCCCAGCACCCTGCAGCTACTGAAGAAGCACCTGGTACTGGAGCAGACGATAGAGGACTACGCTGAGACGATAGGCCTTCTCTCCCAGCAGTGCAGACAGCTACTGGAGATGGGACATCCAGACAGGTTAGTGTTGGTGCCCCACAAACCTGTCACCACGCTATTACCAAGGCTTTTGTGGGATCAAAAGTTGGTTATAGCAGCTCTAAAGGGAGTGTGCCATGAAATACCCATTTAATATACTGCCTTAACAGCTCAAAGGAAATCCCCTATATGAGAACCAAGGATCTCAGTTTGTGACTTGATTGAAGAAGATCAAGGGCCTCTCCAGTCTTTGTCTTCTGGGTGCTGAGGAGTAATCCGGTCGTAAAGGGCTTGAACGACATAACCCCTGTAGAGAAGGTAGAACAGTACAGTAAAGTTTGCCGGTCATGGACTCCTGTTGCTCTGTTTATGGCAGCAGAGTGATTCATGATGACAGCAGGGTCAGCACTGGGTCCGTAATGCTTCTCTGACTCTGGTGTCAGAGCTAACGCTAACGGCTCTATCATCTTAGCTGTTAGCTGACGCCGGCGTCTCTGCACTAGTAGGGTATGGATGTTTTTAGGGGTTGCCCATGGTTGTCTCATGTTGTTCCGTTTGCTTTGTAAGTCTTCTCCTCACATTTACTCCCCCTGCGAACTCACCACCGTAAAACCAGCTCATGGTTTTTCATGTCTAAATGTGTTTCACTCCCACACATTCCCCCGCAATTTCACCCCGTGTTTACTACGTGTCTCAAACCCCGTCTCTGGTGTGTGTGTGTGTGTGTGTGTCTGCGTGCCTACCTGCCCGCGTGTGTGTATGTGTCTGTCCGTGTGTGTGCGTGTGTCTCAGTGAGCAGATCAGTAAGTGTCAGTCTCAGATGGACCGGCTGTACGTGTCTCTGAAGGACCTGGTGGAGGAGAGGAAGTCTCGTCTGGAGCAGCAGTACTGGCTCTACCAGCTCAACCATGAGGTGGATGAGCTGGAGCAGTGGATCGCTGAGAGGGAGGTGGTGGCCAGCTCGCCAGAACTGGGACAGGACTTTGAACACGTCACGGTCAGTGGGACCACTCTCAGAGCCTGAATGGACAAAAGCTTCAACAATATGATAGGGCTGGTGGTCCTCTGTAGCTCAGTTGGTAGAGCATGGCACTTGCTATGCCAGGATAGTGGGTTTGATTCCTGGGACCACCCACACATAAATGTATTTGATCATGACTGATAAGTCGCTTTGGATAAAAGCGTCCGCTAAATGGCATATAGTGTTTGTCTAAAACCTGTTGGGAAGAGGGTTAATATGTCTACATGTATGGCTCAAAGAAGGGCATGCAGTACATTGTATTATTGCTTAGTAAGGAAGTAGTATGTATTTTAACGCAATTTGTTTTGATAAGTAGCCTATTACTGCTTTAGCAACAGTTCTTAGCTTGGCTAACTAGATATTGATCATCCCTTCATCCCTCTCCTCCTCCTTTCTCCTCCCTTCAGATCCTGCAGGAGAAGTTCACAGAGTTTGCGTCGGAGACGGGCAGTCTGGGTCAGGAGCGTGTGACGGCGGTTAACCAGATGGTGGATGAGCTGATCGACTACGGCCACGCCGAGGCCGCCACCATCGCCGAGTGGAAGGACGGCGTGAACGAGGCCTGGGCTGACCTCCTGGAGCTCATGGAGACCCGGGCACAGATGCTGGCCGCCTCGCACCAGCTCCACAAGTTCTTCACCGACTGCCGCGAGGTAGCGTTTAAACCATAAGAAGTGCTACGGGATATAGGTCTGTGTCGTGTTTTGATGTGTCTCTGATTGGCTGTTATCTCCTTGTGTTGCAGATCTTGGCCCAGATCGATGATAAGCAACGGAGGCTGCCCGAGGTGCGGGCGTGCCAGGGTGGCACTGCCAACACCAGCACCCTGCAGAGGCTCATGCACAGCTTCGAGCACGACATTCAGCTGCTCGTCACTCAGGTGAGCCCCCCCACCCTCCCCACTATCACTTTATTTTATTAGCACATGAGACTAAAAAGGAAGACAGAACAATACAAGAGGTCAATGTGGTAATACTTCACGTGAAGTTTCTCTCATACTTGTTCAGTAAGTACTTTTCCACAGTACTTTTAGTTATTCCTATGTCATTTATCACCCATCCCTGTCTATCTGTGTCCAGGTGAGGCAGCTCCAGGAGAGTGCGGGTCAGCTCCGGACCATCTACGCCGGGCAGAAGGCTGAGGCGATTGCCGGCCGGGAACAGGAAGTGATGCATTGCTGGAAGGAGCTCTTGACGTCCTGTGAGGAGTGCCGAGTGCAGATCACCACGGCAACAGACAAGCTGCGGTTCTTCGGGGTGGTGCGAGACCAGATCATGTGGATGGACAGCATCATCTCTCAGATCGGCACAGGGGACAATCCAAGGTATATGAGTGGACATGGTTACAATTGTATTTTTATGGTTTAGGCCATACACATTTTATGAAAGTGAAGTGAGCAAGAGGGAAAAAAAGTAAACCTTTTTTGTTAAAATACTATAGGCCCAGCAATGTTAGTTCAACACCTAGCGACGTAGGATAGGCTGAAAGACGCATAGTTCAGCTATAATCCAAAAGGAAGTTGTGTATCTCTTTCCTGGAAGATTGTATTTTTTAAATGTGAAGGGGGCGTCCGTTTGACATTAAATTAAGTGTGTACGGTCTTATCTATATTTACTGTTTGTATATCATACTGCTCCATCTCATCCACCTGTCCATCTATCAGATGTGATTGATCTGCAAGTTCAGGGGCCTGTTTTGATTTTGTGGCATTATCGTAATATAAGTAAATAAGGGAATTTATTTACGTTACGAAAATGCCAAATATGGAGAGCTGCACAGAGAGATGCAGAGAGAGCACAGACCACACAGAGAGCAACAGATAATAATGAACACATTTCAAGCAATGCACTGTAAGCATGTTTTAATATAGCAATAAACTGTGTTATTTTCAAAATGGCTGCCTGGTGGTGTATATCAGGCTGACCTGGCCCTTGTCTTCCGGGGTGTGTAACCCTGTGCTCTTCTCCCTCACTGTCAGCATTCCCCACAGCGATATAACGGACTCTGGACTCTCTGGTCCTTTCAGGGATGTGTCCTCAGTGGAGGTACTGATGAACTACCACCAGAGCTTGAAGAGCGAGGTGGAGGCGCGCAGTAAGAGTGTGCTGCAGTGCATCGAGATGGGCAAGACGCTGCTGGCCGCGCGCAACCCCGCTGCTGAGGAGGTAACAGCACTGTTGACAGGGTTCTTGCCATAGAACATAGAGGATGGTACTGTAGTTTAGATGACATTTACAGTCACTAGTTTGGATGAAGCTCAATGGAAATGTATTTGTAGATCAAGGAGAAGCTGGATAAGGTGGTGGCCAAGCAGTACGAGCTGTCTGAGAAATGGGACAAACACTGGGAGGTCCTGCAGCACAGTGAGTCCCCCCTGATTTTACCTGAATGTAACTTACTCTAGTACCTGGTACCTCAAGTCTCTGTTTGATATTATCCCAAGCCATTCCATAATTTGGAACCACAGTAAGCTACAACTGAGCAACAGTGTGAGGGATATGATTCCAATTCTCAGACACTGACTTCCTCTTTCTCCTCTGCCTCAGTGCTGGAGGTGCACCAGTTTGCCCAGGAAGCGGTGGTGGCCGAGGCCTGGCTCACGGCCCAGGAGCCCTTCATCAATAGCAAGGAGCTGGGTGCCAGTGTGGACGAGGTGGAGCAGCTCATCCGCCGCCACGAGGCCTTCCGCAAGGCCGCCGCCACCTGGGAGGAGCGCTTCAGCTCACTACGACGCCTCACCACGGTCCGTCACTATCCCTAGCCTACTAACACTCCCCTTAGCTGATGCCGTCTTTCTTCTGGTTGCTTACAAGAGGTTGTAGAGCACAGCTTGTTTGAAGTGACTTGTCAATTGTCTTCAATGCTTAATTTTGTTGTGGAGGAGATTCTACTATGAAGTGCTGATGTTTAGTTAACCTCGATTTGGTTCCAGGTGGAGAAGATGAAAGCAGAGCAGAGTAAGCTCCCTCCCACCCCCCTGCTGGGTCGAAAGGTGTTCCTGGACCCCCAGGAGACGTCCCCTGCCCGGAGCCAGGGCTCCCCACTGATGAGACGGATCATTTACGAGCAGGCCGAGCACAGAGCTGAAAGGCCCTCCCAGGAACCCTTGCCCTCCTCCGTGGCCCGCCGCTTGGGATCCACCGTGGCCAACTACACCCCCATCATGAACGGCTCCAGTGGCTACCGCAGCAGCCTGGAGGCCTGGGCCATGCCTGTGATGGGGGGAGTGGTTGGAGGTGTAGTGGGGGTGGCAGCTGGCCTGGGAACAACCGCCATGGAGGCCAGAGGGGTAGCAGCAGGGTTGGGGACTGCCGCCTCGGAAGCCAGAGGGTTGGCAGTAGGATTGGTCACCCCCGCGGTCGAGGCCAAAGGGATAGCTGCAAGCTTGGTGACTGGTGCAGCCACGGCAGTGGAGGTGAAAGCCTCACAGTACCTCCGGCAGCCTAAGATCAAACACATGGACGACATGGTGACGCCCATGCTGGTGGCGTGTAGGCTGGAGAAGGTGAGAGAGAAGGAGGTGAGAGAGAGGGAGCAGAGAGAGAGGGAGAGAGATATTGTGTTAATAGAGCCAGCGCCGGTGATGCCGGTGATGGCCGAGGTGGTGCTCCAGGAGATGGGGAGGGAGGGGATGGGCAGGGAGAGGTTGAACAGTGAGCCCAGCAGCAGAGACCACCGGGCGGGGAGCAGCCGGTCGGAGCCCCAGCAGAGAGACAGGGACAGAGACAGTAGGGACAGTAGGGACAGTCACAGGGAAGCCAGGCTGGAGCGCCAGCACTCTAGTGAGGTGCTGATGATTCAGGCACGGCGGGATGAGCTGCCCCAGGAGGTGTGGCGGGAACGGGCCGAGCGCAAAGAGAGGAAGCTGGAGAGGCAGACGTCCAGCGAGCAGGAAGGCCACGGACACGAAGGCCGGAGGAAAGACCGCCACCGGACGGAGAGACAAGAGTCCAGTGAACACGACACAGCCAAGGAGCAGTCAGACAGACGTTCTACGTGAGTACTACATTGTGCCTTGGAGTCGTTAAGTGCTGTTATGGTGGGAAAATGACAAACTCTGTTATGCATATGCACCGAAAAATCCACGGTCTATTTCTCTCATTTAAGAAGAAGCTAGTGTTCTTCCACTCTTGTCTTTGTGTAACTTGGTCACGCGGGCGAAGACAAAGGGCCATATGAGAGTGACCACAGTTTGAGTCCATCCTGTTCTTTTTGTATCTTTCAAGGGCACAGCTGTGTGGAGATATGAAGAGACCAGAAGCTAGCTTGAGCGGCAGCAGTTAGATTGTAACAAAACTGCCGTTATCACGTGTTTGTACACTATGTTCCCATCAAGATCTCACACACCTGCTCTTTGCCACGAAGACAAAGAGGTTGTACTTTCTATAAAAGCGGAGAGCCAACTCTGTTCGTTGGGCTCTTAACTCTGCACTGTTGAGGAGATTGCTAACTTTTACAGATTTGCAAATCTTATAATAAAGTTGTTTGAAGAATTTATAGTCTCTCTCCTTTTGGTTAGAATTTCCACGACACTGTTTGCAGAAAGGTGTATCACTTTTTATCTTGGTTGATTACAGGGAGAAAAGGTCAGGCGGCCAGACCTTGTTTGACATAGTGGAGCAGCTAAAAGACAGAGAGGCAGCAACGGTGAGTCTTCTGTTCACCAGGTTTGCCGCCTTTATTACACAGATAGAGTTATCTATACATAAATGCTATTAATGAGGGTGTTTAACGGCTACACGTTGTATTTACAGTCTGAACTCTGCCCTCTCTCTTCTCTCCTCAGGCCCGAGGGGAGGTCCCTAAAGTGCCGAATGGCGTGCCAGAGAAGTCTTCCGGACGTCCAGACCGGCCGCGAGCACGGGACCGCCCCAAGCCCCGGCGGAGACCCAGGCCCAAGGACCACTCTGCAGGAGAGGCCACCACCCGGCGGTCACGCTCGGCGCCAGAGCCAGGGATGGCCCAGAGCGTGAGCCCCTCAGTCCTCCAGCCGCCGAGCCACACTGCCCACCACGAGGGCTTCCTCTTCCGCAAGCTGGACATCGAGACCATGAAGAAGAGCTCTAACAGGTGGGCATCCAGGTTCCTAGTGGGGGAGTATGTTGATATTACAAACAGGCATGATCTTATGAGCATGCTAAGCTAACAAAACAACTGACTTTACCTACGAAATGTTCAATTGGTGCATGTCACTGGCATTAACATATGTTCCAGCATCTGATTGGTGCCTTAGGTCTCGGTCGACATATGCTCATCCTATTGGAGCATTTGCACTGGTCTGACATACTGTATGTTCAGACATTCCTATTGGAGCTTAACGACCCGAGTTGACATATGCTCTTGTAACCTATTGAAAATAGAATTCTGGGTTGACATATGTTCTAGCATCCTATTTGAAAATAGTCATTTGCTTTAACATATGCTCTTCTAGCATTTTATTGAAACTTCAGATCTCTGTTTAGCCTCTGATCAGAAGTGTATCAGAATGAGAGTTCAACCAAGAGATAGCCACCAGCCATTCCACTGCTTGCAACATGCATGGTGCCTAAACCAACACTGGCCCTGACGGAGAGCAGTCTGGTTGATGGATGTTGTTGCTGAGCCTTAGGTCGAACCTGATGCTGGTTCTGGCCTGGCCCATAGCCAGTACGATATGCAGCCATAGCCAGGCTACCCGCACAGGTCCCTGCAGTGGCCACACATCACTCCGCTTCCTCCCCGAGAGACGTTTCGTTCAGTCGGTCATGCTTGGTGGCCTACCATGGGTCTCTGGCCCCCGGAGACTGAACCGTCCGCCTCTCGCTGCCGCACTGCCCCCCCTGGAGGCCATGGCTGACACGCAACGCAACAGACTCATCCCACAAATGAGTCCCACTGCTCACTCACCAATTGGATGAATGTTTCCGATGTACATGTAATGCTATGTACATGCCAAGGTAAAGCCTAGCTTTTTTTTATGTGTTTCACTCAATCGTCTTAAGAGGATAGATGAAAGTTCACTAATACCAATACTGTCATTTAACCAGAGTCTCTGTGTTTTTCTCTCTCCTGTTGCTCCTTGCTGCTGGCTGTTCTTCCTACCTCGCCACAAAGGTAAGCTACGTGTATATGCACCTATTGCACGCTACGGTCGGCGGTTCATTTGTTTGTTCAGCAGTGTGTTCTCCCTCGGCCCACTGCGGCCAGTCATCTTGAACGCCCCCAGGTGAGTGAGGTTAGGTGGCATTAAGCCTGTGGTTGGTTTTGGCTGAACACTCCTCGTTTCCCCCCCCCCCCCCCCACTACAGCAGATCCTGGGTCAACCTGTACTGTGTGCTGAACAAAGGAGAGATAGGCTTCTATAAGGACGCTAAGAACACCGCCACACCTTACAACAACGAGCCCATGCTCAACCTCGGCCACTGCCACTGCGACGTCACCCTTGGATACAAGAAGAAGAAAAACGTCTTTACACTTAAGTTAGTACTCTGCCTTCAATCGGGGACATGTTGTGTAGATGACCATTTTGTGTTACCCTCAACTTCTCTGTCCTTCTGTTTCAGAACGAAAGACGGAAGTGAATTTCTGTTCCATGCAAAGGATGAGGTAAAAGGCGTTCGAAGGTTGACTGCTCTTTCATGGAAACACAATAATATAATAGCGATGTGATTCTGCACTGTTTGTCCATGTGCCAAATAACTTTCTCTCTGTCTCTCGCCCTCTCTCTTTTCCTTTCTCGTTCTTTATCATTCGTCCTGTCCCATGCTCTCTCTCATCTCCCTTTCTCTCTCCGAGTCACAGGATGATCTAAAGGCCTGGACCACCAACATCAACAAGAGCATCGCAGAGCATGTGGAGATTGCCAAATGGGGTCAGCCCCAGCCTACTACCTCATCCACGGACGAGGGCACGCGCCGGGACGGCAGCAAGGCCGATAACAAGTCAGAGCGGGGGGAAAAGTCAGACCGGGGGGAAAGGCCGGAGAGGGCCGAGCGCTCTGAGAGGTCGGATAAGGGTGAGACCAAATCGGACACCAAGCGTTCAGAAAAGTCCAGCAAGAAGAAATGAGTTTGATGTTGTGCGCTGGGAGGGGGAAAGGGAGAGAGGTTTAAAAGACTCCCAGTCAAGACCCATCCTTTTCACCTCGTCCACCTGCTTCAGTTCTGTTTAGTGTCAAAAAAGACAGGAACGTCACCCTGGTGAACTGACATGAGGGATTTGAAGCACGAATATCAGTGTGCCCCTCATCGTTGCCCTCTCTCTTTATCTCTGTTGCTCTGAGGGTGTCAGTCCTGGGCACTAACACTTATTGCCCGGCTTGTTCCACCTCTGCCCTCTGGTGGTGACATTGGTGCACTGCAGAAAGCAGATGCTCCTAGTCAGGGCAGCAGTGTGAGAGAGATGGACACATGTAACAAGAGGGTTGTTATCACTGGTGGTATGAAGAAGTAGCTCATAACGTTTTAAGTTTATTTTTTTGTAAGAGATGAGCTGTATCTGTATGTAACTCTTGTCTGTCTATTTATGTATTGTATGTCTAGAACATCCAATCTTATACTCCCAAACAAAAGAGAATGAATTATGCCTAAATGTTTTTCACAACTGGCCTCTTTTTGGAGAACAATTATTTTATGTTTCCTTTTTGTATTTCTGCTCATTCACTTTGCCTTCATTCTTTTCTGGGCTTTTCTCACTTTTTGGATTTTCTTCAGTACAAAACTGTAATGTCATCAAACTCATCCTAATTGAATTTGTACAATTCAACATTGAGCCAGAGGACAAAAAGAAGAGGCAGAGAACATCAGCCTTCACAGAGCTTGTTCTGGCTTTTGGATGGATGAGCTGGAACCTTTACCTGGAGGCTGGCCCCCACGGCCATACTCATCTATGCCTTCATCTGGGGCCCCCGAGAGGCCCCCAGGGACCCAGCAGCCATAGCCACCCAGCATCAGAGGGACAGGACTGGAAGCCATCTGGCAAGACCTCAAGCCTCATTCCTTCTCAAAGACCATCAGATGGTGGTAACCACACTCCACATACCCAGTCAACATTATTTTTGTCCATTCAGAAAATATCACAATGCTTTTTTATAGACAGTCAAAAAAATTGAAATGAAGTTGTGTGTGTGTCTGAGCATGTGTGTGCGGATGTGTGTGTCTGTTCAGCTTCTCACCACTCCCAGGGTTTTCATAGCTCAGGTTTGTTTTGTTCACATCTGCGTCCTCAGTTCTCCCTCAGTCTTCCAGGCACTGCCGTTCCACAGGCCAGGCTTCTTAACAATTAACCACAGGAGTTGATGAGGACCCAGCAAGAATCAGGGGCCACACAGAAATGACACGGTGCCGATTGGTCACTCCAAGGCCTCAGGAGTGCAAGTCGATGTCAGACAGATGTAAACAAAAGCTTCCTATCTTCTGGATGAATGAAACACATGCATGTCTTGCTTGAGATACATCTCTTGTTGATAGGCTTTGCATAGCAGTCCGATCATATGTTCCTCTCACAGTTTGTAGCTATCAGCGACGATGTTCACGTTTGTTCCTCTCCATGCATCATACAATAAAATGATTTGTTTTGTCGTAGCACTGCAAAGCCATATCTGGTAACGGGAAGTCTTACATTATGGAAGCTAGTGGACAAATCCTTTGCCTGTTCCTTACATCAGAGATATGTACAGAAGTGAGGAGTGACGGCGACGAGACAGTACAGTGCAAATATCATGAAATCTTTCCCGTGTAGCTTTTTCTACCTTGTTTTTTAAACACATTTTATGCATCTATATAGGCGTTGAATGCCAAATCAATGCAATCCATAACGCATGTTGGACACAACAAGGCAAGGATCAGCAGAACTTATTTTTGAATGAACATAACTATCACACGGAATGTGAAATACAGTACAATATATGACACAGGACACAGCCAGATAGGGCGCTGTTGGACATCTGTGAGATTCTATGGCGAGTTCTTAGATTCATATGACATACTTTAACGAGTGGCATACAATTATCATAGTGTAGTTGGAGGATACTAGCGATAAAGTGCTAGTTTGCTGAAGTCTTGCATTCAGGAGTTTCACTGTGCATTCACTACTATCTATTGTTTAGATTAGACTTATCTTGCCTGGGCAGCTCATATGGAGGATGCCTCATTCCAAAAACAATATGCTCAATAAAAACGAATTGGTTTCAAATTGATGTACGTAATTGTGTTAGTTCTGATTTAACACTAATTTGGATGTCTCTGAGTGGTATCTATGTTTGGAAATGCTGCTTACCATTGTACTCTTATCTGTGTACAGATGTCACAGATATCCTATTTGTATGCCATAGTCTCACTCAAAACGGATTGTATGCCGTCAAAGTATTATGGTGGCGTGGGGAGGTTGACAGGAATGCGAATACAGAATTTATGCAACATATCCCTTGCACTTAAACGTTCCCCCATTGCGCAGTGCTATTGAGGAGCAGTGGAGCTTGAGGGTCCAAGAGGGAAATGTTTTTATTTGCTTACTGGAGAATGAGTTTTGAATTATCTTCATGAATGAACATGAAGTACACCAGCTGGAAAAGTATGAGAGTATCATGCACAACCATGATATGAGATATTTCACATGGCAGTTTTTCATGCTCGTCTTGCTTGTTACACGTTACTAACAGCTGGAATTCCAGCCACAGTGCATGAAAGTGCGAGTTTCACAAATCTATCACGTCCTAACAACCAAACATGCCTATACAATATTTCATCCATTTAGTCATGCTAAGGTTTCATTCAGTAGTTATCTGTTTAAATGACCAGTGGTCATTTTCCAAATGTGGGCCAGCAAGTCTGTTGGCTTGGCCAAGGCCCTGATTCATGTTATCTTTTCTGTTTCACAGAGGGTCATTTGAGTTTATAGACTTTCAAATGACAAACCAGTGGAATGTTGTTAATACCTAGAAAGCACAATTTTATAACCGACAGTTGATATACACACAAGCATTCAGTTGTCATTGGGAGACTTGTGAAAGGAATCCCATGATTGATACAATGCCTCTGTATTAGCCATGCAGTCATGATTTTTCAGGTGTGTGTGTGTGTGATGTGCGGTCCTGGAGTGCTTCCTTCATGAAAGCATTACCACCTCAAAGGTTACAAATCAATAGTCTTAACGCCAATTATAAACTCAAATCCATATTTTCTGGAATACGTTTCATTTCAGGGAATAATAATTACATTTCAGTTTTCATCCAAGATGTTCCACTGCTGTTTGTGGACAAGTCAATGCTCAACACTTACCATTCATTTCCTGACCTTTGACCCTAGAGCACCACTGGTTTTCAGGGAACTACTGAATGGATGTTTTGCAAAGTTCAACAGCTTGATGACCTGTACAAAATGTAATTGCTTAAAGTATTTTCTGTAAAAAAACAACAACATTTTTTTCTGTTCTGCTGTGAAAGGGAGGTTTTTAAACTGATGTAAATATTCATGGGGAAAATGGTTCATTGGTACAACATCAACAGAAAACATCACAATATCAGGATAAAGAAGTTGCATGAATAACATAGTCCCTATTATGATACTGCTCTGCATGTTTTGAAGTTTCATTCCGCCAATCACTGTACAATAATGGGGTGACACACTTGCTTACATGGAAAAGGTGAATGAATGAATAATAATGTATAAAACAGATCCAACTTAAAACCATTGACGCTGTACAGTCGTTTCTTTGAATTGATTAATACAAATTGGGATACTGAACAAAAAAAAAAACACTGTGTGGTGTTCATTTGGATTGCATGTGAAGTTCAATGCCATCGTCTTGTCAATTGGCTCTTCAAATATATGCAGGCCAAAGGACCATGTTGGACCAATACTAATTCCAGTTACATTCACTCTTCTTTGCATAATTTATTTTAAAAAATATGTCCTGTATTTACTGTATTTGATACAACATGTTTTAGTATTAACGCTGCTCATGCATAAAACCATACATGAATGTATCACTGCTGCTACAGTTAGGGACAAAATAGCAGCAAGTTCTCCTAACATTATTGAAGCTAACAACTACAGACCTTCAAACATCTTATCTGTTCACACAGTTGTACATGTATTGAATGAATAATGCTTTGATGAATTGTGATAATGGTTTACAGACATGCTGAACAATGTACCTAGAATCTTGGAGCCCCAACTTCCTGTTTCTACTTTCTGTCTGTTGTGTCACTGTCACCTACACCCTGAGTAGATACACTATATGTACAAAAATATGTAGACACCCCTTCAAATTAGTGGATTTGGCCATTTCAGCCCCACCCGTTGCTGACAGGTGTATAAAATGAGCACACAGCCATGCAATCTCCATAGACAAACATTGGCAGTAGAATGGACTTACTTAAGAGCTCAGTGACTTTCAACGTGGCACCCGTCATAGAATACCACCTTTCCAACAAGTCAGGTTGTCAAATTGCTGCCCCGCTAGAGCTGCCTCTGCCAACTGTAAGTGCTGTTATTGTGAAGTGCAAACATCTAGGAGCAACAATGGCTTAGCAGCAAAGTGGTAGGCCACACAAGCTCACAGAACGGGACCACCGCATGTTGAAGTGTGTAGCGTGTAAAAATCGTCTGTCCTCGGTTGCAACACTCACGACCAAGTTCCAAACTTCCTCTGGAAGCAACGTCAGCACAATAACTGTTCGTCAGGAGCTTCAGGAAACAAGTTTCTATGGCTGTGCAGCTGCACACAAGCCTAAGATCACTATGCGCAATGCCAAGCGTCGGCTGGAGTGATGTAAAGCTCTCCGCAATTGGACTCTGGAGCAGTGGAAACGCGTTCTCTGGAGTGATCTGGATTTGGTGGATGCCAGGAGAACGCTACCTGCCCCAATGCATATAGTGCCAACTGTAAAGTTTGCTGGAGGAGGAATATTGGTCTGGGGCTGTTTTTCATAGTTCTGGCTAGGCCCCTTAGTTCCAGTGAAGGCAAATCTTAACGTTACAGCATACAATGACATTCTAGATTATTCTGTGCTTCCAACTTTGTGGCAACAGTTTGGGGAAGGCCCTTTGCTGTTTCAGCATTACAATGCCCACGTGCACAAAGCGAGGTCTATACAGAAATGGTTTGTCGAGATTGGTGTGGAAGAACTTGACTGGCCTGCACAGAGACCCGACATCAAACCCATCGAACTCCTTTGGGATGAATTGGAATGCCGACTGCGAGCCAGGCCTAATCACCCAACATCAGTGCCTTGTGGCTGAATGGAAGTAAGTCCCTGCAGCTATGTTCCAACATCTAGTGGAAAGCCTTCCCAGAGAGTGGAGGCTGTTATAGCAACTCCATATTAATCCATCATTTTGGAATGGAATGTTCGACGAGCAGGTGTCCACATAACCGTTGGTCGTTTAGTGTGTTTACTGACCAGATCATATGTATTATGTCAGACGTTGCTTGTAGCCTACAGTAAAAACAATACTTGGGTAAATCGCACCTGTACTCCGCACTCCAGAACACCTTGTGGCGCGGCGACGATGAAAACATGGTTGTTGTTGACTGTCAGACACCACAGAAGAAGAAGGTTCTGTTTCAGGAAGTTGTAACAGGAATAATTATGTGGCTAACGTTGTCGTTGGTTAAATAGTTTTTGTGATGATTAATTCAAACGTTAACTTTGTGGGCAATGCATGAACATTCACACAGCTTACAATATGGCTAATATAGCAAGGACCGGAGACATTATCCATTTAAATGTTGGAGGAAAAAGGTGAGAACTGGCATTACTTTGAATAGTTAGCTACCGCCTGCTAGCTATTGTTGTTGGGTGAATGCTAGCTAGCTATGTAAAAGTTGCTGGCTGTCTAGCTAACTAGATATTTTTGGTAATCAAATAACGTTAGTACCATTGTCTTAAGTTAGCAAACGAACTACTGTTAGTTAGATATTTTTCCAGCTAAACCTTATGTCTCTGACAGTAACGTTTGCAACTACTGACTTCACAGTGCATCCGGAAGTGCAAAGCTAGCTAGCTCGGTAATGTTAGCTTGCTAGCTTTTCAATGGATTTGAACTTGATCAAACTTGAGTCTGTGTGTATGCTCATTTGAGTGATCATGTTGTTTCAGGTTCAGCACCTCCAGACAGACATTGACATGGGTCCCAGACTCCTTTTTCTCAAGGTAGGTAAACTCTTTATTTTGAGACCTAGGCCAATGCCTTTTATTAAATTCACAAGTGTCTTCATAATGACCCACTCCAACTCATTAATTACCGACCCATAGAGATGGCATGTGGTCATTTGCTGTAGCTCAGTACGGTCTAACTAGTGAGATGTGTTGTCTCTGCCAGTCTTCTAAGTGGGAGGATCTCAACCTTGAAGGATGAAACTGGAGCGGTAAGTTGTCTGAAATCGATTTTTTTTAAACTAGGCTATGTGTATATAAACCTATTTGATATTGGCAACCACTTAGGCCTACTTATAACATATTTGTAATGTGCTGCTGACCTTTATCTCCCACAGATCTTCATAGATCGGGACCCATCTCTCTTTACTCCCATACTGAACTTCCTGCGTACCAAAGAGTTGTTTCCCAGGTGCTGATTCCTTTGTTTACATTTGTTTACAATTAGAGTAAAAAATACAAATAAAATAATCTATTCAGCCTTGATGGCAGGTTGTTTTCCAAATTAGATTTCTTAATCTTTCTTTTTAGGTCTATAAATGTGCACCTGCTCATGCATGAAGCGGAGTTCTATGGAATCACTCCGTTGGGTAAGAAAGTAGCCAGTAGCTAGTCCAATACAGCTGTGAATGAGAGGCTGTCTTTTTTTTGTGTGTGTTTGTGTCTGTACCTCGGTTACTTTTTTTTTTCTCTTCCTCAGTGCGTAAGCTGCAGCTTTGTGACGAACTGGACCGATCTTCCTGTGGAAACGTGCTCTTCAATGGCTATCTGCCGCCTCCAGGTAGATTTGACTTCACTTTAAGGACAGTCAGTGTGTGTTTTAAGTTTGATTTCCTGATCGTCTCCTCCTTGTTCACCAGTGTACCCGGCGAAGCGGAGAAACCGTCACAGTGTGGCGGGACCTCAGTATATGGTGGGCTGTGCCGTGCCCATGGAGAGGGCTCCAGTGAGACGCAGCAACACCATGCCACCCAACCTGGGCAACGCGGGCATACTGGGTAAAGCAACGATTGAGGAGAGGATAAGTGGTGGTAAGGCCTCAGAATCACATGCACATTTAACATACGCATACACATTTTACAAGCATTTCTCTACACCTGCAATATTATCTGCTAAATATGTGTATGTGACCAATAAAATGTCATTTGAAAAGGTGCAGCAAAATGCTTATGTGGTAGTTTCCTCAATAGTGCAGTACAATCAACATCAGTAATAACAATGAGAGTCAAGTAAAAAAATAACTAATAGAAGAGGTAGTATGCATTAGGGATGTGGGGGGGGGGGGAACATTATTCTGCATGACAGCTAGGGCTGGTCAATGAAGTTTCATCTCCCGCAGTCTTATACAGTGGCAAGAAAAAAGTATGTGAACCCTTTGGAATTACCTGGATTTCCGCATAAATTGGTCATCAAATTTGATCTGATCTCCATCTAAGGCACAACAATAGACAAACATAGTGTGCTTAAACTAATAACACAGAAATGATTGTATTTTTCCTGTCTATAGTGAATACATCATTTAAACATTCAGTGTAGGTTGGAAAAAGTATGTGAACCCCTAGGCTAATGACTTCTCCAGAAGCTAATTGGAGCCAGGAGTCAGCTAACCTGGAGTCTAATCAATGAGACGAGATTGGAGATGTTGGTTAGAGCTGCCTTGCCCTATTAAAAAAAACACTCACAAAATTTGAGTTTGCTGTTCACAAGAAGCATTGCCTGATGTGAGCTATGCCACGAACAAAAGAGATCTCTGAAGACCTAAGAATAAGAATTGTTGACTTGCACAAAGTTGGAAAGGGTTACAAAAGTATCTCTAAAAGCCTTGATGTTCATCAGTCCACAGTAAGTCAAAATGTCTATAAATTAGTACAGCACTGTTGCTACTTTCCCTCGAAGTGGTCATCCTGCAATGATGCCTGCAAGAGCTAGGCACAGAATGCTCAATGAGGTTTAAGAAGAATCCTAGAGTGTCAGTTAAAGACTTACAGAAATCTCTGGAACATGCTAACATCTCTGTTGACAAGTCTACGATACGTAAAACACTGAACAAGAAGCCACTGATGTCCCAAAAAAACATTGCTGCAAGTCTGAAGTTTGCAAAAGTATACCTGGATGTTCCACAGCGCTACTGGCAAAATATTCTGTGGACAGATGAAACTACAGTTGGGTTGTTTGGAAGGAACACACAACACTACGTGTGGAGGAAAAAAGGCACAGCACACCAATATCAAAACCTCATCCTAACTGTAAAGTATGGTGGAGGGAGCATCATGGTTTGGAGCTGTTTTGCTCCCTCAGGGCCTGGACAGCTTGCTATCATCGACAGAAAAATGAAGTTCCAAGTTTATCTGTCCGCCAATTGAAGCTCAACAGAAGTTGGGTGATACAACAGGACAACGACCCAAAACATAGAAGTAAATCAACAACAGAATGGCTTCAACAGAAGAAAATACACCTTCTGGAATGGCCCAGTCAGAGTCCTGACCTAAACCCGATTTGAGATGCTGTGGCATGACCTCGAGAGGTTCACACCAGACATCCCAAGAATATTGCTGGGCTGAAACAGTTTTGTAAGGAGGAATGGTCCAAAATTCCTCCTGACCGTTGTGCAGGTCTGATCCGCAATTATGGAAAACGTTTGGTTGAGGTTATTGCTGCCAAAGGAGGGACAACCAGTTATTGAATCCAAGGGTTCACATACTTTTTCCACCCTGCACTGTGAATGTTTACATGGGGTGTTCAATAAAGACATGAAAACGTGTAATTATTTTTAAGCAGACTCTTTGTCTATTGTTGTGACCTAGATGAAGATCAGATCAAATTTTATGACCAATTTATGCAGAAATACAGGTATTTCCAAAGGGTTCACATACTTTTTCTTGCCACTGTATCCTTGAAAGCGCCTTGGCTATGGCATGTTTCTATGTCTGGGTACACGACGGCTTTGCCGACACAACCTTCTCTGGAGATCGTTTCGAAGCGCCACTGAATGGGCATTTTACTGGTCTGTAAAGGAATGCCACTTCTTGAGGCGGGACTAATGTCCATCGCTAGGCGACCAGAACTGTCAATCAAATAATCGAGCAGACCACTCTCCTAAAACAAAAGTACTTTAAAGTTTTTTTTTAAATACCGTGACTTACCAAGACGTTTAGTAGATAGAAAATACTTCTTCCTCTAGGAATCTACTCCTAATATTCAGTATTAGGCTAAATTAATTCAGGCTTTCATTCATTTAGACCGTAAGCAGGCTATATAAAGTTGAAACCCCTGTGGCTGGTAAAAGTTTGAGTAGCCAGTAGCCTACTAAATGAATACAGGCTATTTTTGCAGCCTATAGCCAATTTGATTTTGGGAATTGTATATCTACGGTTCAATTAAACTACTTCGTTATCTAAACAATATTTAATATAATAGGCTTTCATTAGGTAATTAGAAGGCTCTTTTTCAAAGCAATTTGGGTTGTCAATGTGTTGCATCGTGTAACTAAGAAGATAGGCCTATCGCTCTTAATTCATGGCATGGTTTCCTTTTATCCTAATGTTGAATAGAGATGCAGTCAAATTCATTCATGCAGGGAAGGAGAATGGCCTAGTAGCCTACTACTCTGGAGTCATAAAAAACAATGAATTAAATTGATGTTATTTGGCGGGTCACGGATCAGCTCTCTTAATAATTATATGTGGGTGGGGTTGCAGAGAAAAATCTGTCCTGTTGCTGGATATGGGGTGGGGCTCGGAATTGATATGGCTGGCGCGGGGTGAGTGTGGCTCCAAAGAACTGACCCGTGCGGGTCTGTGTTTATGTATAAGGGGTTGGATGTGTGGGGCGTTGGTGCAAACAGTCTCCAAGGTGCAGGTCTGAGTAAGGTGACCACTAGGGCTAGAGTGAACCGTCTGTGACTCAGACCGTGACCATCTTTCGGGCCAGTATTTTGACCTTCTATTTAGCTTCAATATATATTTATTTCTATTTAGCTTCAATATATATTTATTTATATTTAGCTTCAATCAATATGTCTTGTCTGGTTGCAATGGATTGAAAGTAAAAGCTCTAACCTGGAGCCATTTATTTGTTAAGGGAACATTATCAACCTGGAGGGTTCACCTTCACCCACGCCTGTTCATCTTTCCCTTCCGACACAGCTCAGCTTGCAGACCCAGGCATGGTCCGCATCATCTGTGGCCACCACAACTGGATCGCTGTGGCTTATGCCCAGTTTGTTGTTTGCTACCGGTAAGAACACAGGACTTCCGTGTACGATATCACAGCGTTGTATGAATCAGTCTTTTTTTGTGGGGGGGTGGGGGTGGTAAGGACCGTCGAGGGTGTTAAACTGTCCTCGTCCATCAGAGTGAAGGAGTCTACGGGCTGGCAGCAAGTGTTCACCAGTCCCCGCCTGGACTGGGTGATTGACAGGGTGGCACTCAACGCCAAGGTGATGGGCGGCTCCCTGGGAGACAACGACAAGATGGTGGCCGTGGCCTCGGGCACAGAGATCATCCTCTGGACTATCTGTCCCGACGGCAATGGCAACGAGATAGGTCAGTGAGCAAACGGATGAACGCACAGTGTTAAAACAAACGTTACGGGTATAGTTTTTATCGCTCAAAATGTTTATTTGTTGACTTGTCGTTTAGTACTTTAAGAGACCACGTCATAGGTAGTTGTGGGGGCTTGTTGTAAGGGCCGTGCTAATAGGTCTCCGTTGTACCTGCTTCCCTCCAGGTGTGTTCAGTCTGAATGTCCCCGTGGAGGCTCTCTTCTTCGTGGGGAACCAGCTTATTGCCACCAGCCACACAGGGAAAGTGGGAGTATGGAATGCAGTGACCAAACATTGGCAGGTAAAGTTGTGTCCGTACGTTCTGTAAGAATGTCACGTCAAAAGAGCCTATTATGTGTATTAATAGTATATGTGGTCCTGTATGGCTCAGTTTCCAACGCCAGGATTGTGGGTTCGATTCCCGGGGCCACCCATATGTAAAATGTATGCACACAGGGCTGTAAGTTGTGTTGGCTAAATGGTATATATTATATGTGTTGTACACCATTTCATGTTTTCCTTTCGTCTTTCCCTTCTCAGAATCAAGATGTGGTTCCCATTAATAGCTATGATACTGCCGGATCCTTCCTCATTCTAGGCTGTAACAATGGGTCCATATATTATATAGGTAAGGGAAGTCATCTTTTCTACCTATGACGCAATAATGGACAACTATTGAAATCGTTTTTCTGTGTAGAAGAATGCAGTCACAAGGTGTTTTTGTAGTACATCATTCAGTATAAGTATATGAATACGGTTGCAAAATATAGACCTCTCATGGACGTGTTCTTGTCAACAGATGTTCAGAAGTTTCCATTGAGGATGAAGGACAATGACCTCCTAGTGACAGAGTTGTACCGCGACCCCACGGAGGACGCCATCACTGCTCTCAGTGTCTACCTCACGCCCAAAACAAGTATGTTTGCCCGTTTCGATTTTTACCTTCACTGAAATGAATAGCTTTTTTCTGTATGTTTTTAAGGATTAGCAAGTATCAATTGGTCAATTGTGGTTATTGGAAATAGAAACTTATAGAAATAGAATAAAATAGAAATAATGCCATGTTATAAATGCCATGTTACTTCATTTATGGTCAGCAATGGTAATTTTATAGGCAGCTGGCAGATTTTGAATGGTTCCCGGTGGCGTTTCGCTAACTCTTTACCTAACGTTAACCTTTAAACTAATCTTGATCTTTACCCTAACCTCACGTCCCAAACATGAACACTAACTTGAACCAATTTCGATCCTAATACCTCAACCTTAACCTTTTTGGGTCTACCGGCTGACTATCCACTTCCATTTCTTGATATGCAAGGTACATAACACCGCATGCGTTGTGGCTAAAATAGTGTATGGGATAAAAGTCCCCAATGTGTCGTCAGGCGACAGCGGCAACTGGATCGAGATCGCCTACGGGACCAGCTCGGGCACGGTGCGGGTCATAGTGCAGCACCCGGAGACCGTGGGCTCTGGGCCCCAGCTCTTCCAGACCTTCTCAGTCCACCGTAGCCCCGTCACCAAGATCATGCTCTCTGAGAAGCACCTCATATCAGGTGAGAATGGTTGGCTAGGAGCCTCCACGTTTTAGGGATGATCGTTACTTCGCTGTGTATTCTACCATCTCCGCTTGTGAGCTGTTGGATGTTATGCTTATGAATTAATTTAGCTACATTTCTCATTGGGGTTGATTTGATTTTTGCCTTTTCGGATGTCAGCTGACACGGCGTTACGTTAAACATTGATGTTGCTGACAGAGAAACGTTGGTCCTCCAAGTTTAGTGCAGAAGATGGAGCACATCATGCAGATCTTTGGGCTAACCCTGTTGTGTCGTCAGTGTGTGCAGACAACAACCACGTGCGGACCTGGACGGTGACTCGCTTCAGGGGCATGATCTCCACCCAGCCAGGCTCCACCCCCCTCACCTCCTTCAAGATCCTCTCTCTGGAGGACATCGACGGCCACGGGGGCTGTGCTGCCGGCACTGAGATAGGTAAGCAGACAGAGGTCAGGGGTCAAAAGTGGACACTGGTTTGTTAACATTTTTAGAGATGCAATGAGAAAAGGACTGTAAGGGTACGTACTGTAAGGGTACGTACTGTAAGGGTACGTACTGTAAGGGTACGTACTGTAAGGGTACGTACTGTAAGGGTACGTGTTCCTCTCTAACAGGTCCGTATGGCGAGCGAGACGACCAGCAGGTGTTTATCCAGAGGGTCGTCCCCGACACAGACAAACTCTACGTGCGCCTCTCGTCCAACGGGAAGAGGGTGTGCGAGGTGCGCTCTGTGGACGGCACCTCCATCACCTCCTTCATGGTGCACGAGTGCGAGGGGTCCAGCCGCATCGGCTCACGTCCCCGCCGCTACCTCTTCGGTGGCCATGCCAACGGTAGCATCCAGATGTGGGACCTGACCACCGCCATGGAGATCGCAGGGAAAGTGGACATCAGGGGTAAGACGACCTCCGCTCTACAACACGTGGCTTTTTTTTTGTGTCGACTGGTTTGCTTAAGGGATGTGTCCTAGAAGTTGAGTTGAGGCCTCTGACTATCTCTGTCTGGTTGTCTCTCAGCGCTGGGAGGCCCCACAGAGGAGGAGCTCCTGGAGCTGCTGGACCAGTGTGACCTGGCTCTGACCCGTACGCCCGACATGAGTCCCGCTGCCTCGTTCACCCACTCCTCCACCCCCCGAGCCTCCACCTCCAGGTACACCAGCCACCATTGCCAACTGCCCATGTAATCACGCACCTGCTACTTGACCCATACAGCTGCGTATATTAACCCACTGATGCTATCCTTTTTGCAAGTGCACATGTGCCGTGCACATGTTCAGGGCATAAAATGAACACCCACCAAAATGCGAGTAGCTTTAGTTTGGGGGGGTGGTCAATTTGCAGGGCTCTACAGTGTGAGCGTTGCATTCGCATTTGTGAATAAAAATAGAATCAAAAGTAAAGTATGAGAGTGTGCGAAAAATTCTGAAGTAGGTGCCTTCAAAGTACAGTGTTTCTAATTGCACAAAGGAATACAAATCCCACCTCACGCTTTGCACAATGTAAGTGAACCCCTGATTAATTTTTTGGAGGCACAGGCATAAAAGTTGGTCTAATTTACTCAAGTCAGCAAAGTGAGACTTTGTCCTGGTGTTTCTTGGCTATTTACATTGTGTTCACAAGCGCGGTTGTTTTTCAATGTTTGTTTGAATCTGCTGCTTCAACTGATTGTGAAGAGACGCTGTAGACGATGTCTACTACGAGTCACATCCCAAATCTTACAGACGCATGACTCGAGTAGCCTCGTTACCACGGTAAACGTCCGCCCTTAAAAGGGGCAGCTGAACATTGTCTCATCTGATATTTTGGTTAAAAGAAAAAATGAAATGAAGCAATATACCACATTACTTCTTACTAATACATTTTTTGTTTTAGAAAAATTCCAGAGATTGTAATTATGGCAAATGTTTTTGAGCTGGTAAAAAAATTCTAAGTGGTAATTTAAAAATAAAATCTACCTGCCACAGTGGCTGGTGGAACAAAAAGTACATTTTAGGCCATGATCATATTCTCTCTGTTTCTTGTCTCTGCAGTTTGCAGTCCCAGCTGAGTGAGAGCTCCAGAGAGCGTGGGACCAGAGGTGGTGTGAGCAGCTCGGGTCCCTTCTCTGGTAGCCTGCCCCGCCAGGCCCCTCCGGTGCCCCTCACCAAGCCCCGGGACATGGCTCTCTCCATGGCGGGGTTGGGCATCCAGCCCCACCACCTGGGTCTGAGCCAGGCCTCCCTCAGCAGCAGTGGCAGCCCCCGGCCCGGCCGCACCGTCCCCCAGGACAGAGACCGGGACGGTGGCATGGGTTCTCTGCGCAGGGGTAGTTTTGTTGAGCGTTGTCAGGAGCTTGCCAAGGTCTCGGACTCTGCAGGAGGGGCGGAGGGGGGAACCCGGCGCAGCCTGGCTGTATGCTCAGAGTTGGAGGCTAGACTGGGCCTACGGACCCCCGCTTCTTTCTCCAGCCCCCCTGCAGCCTCCCCAACTTCATCGCCGCGCCGGCCGCAGCCCACCTCACCCAGCCCTGCCCCTGCTACAATCGTCAGTCCAACCCGCTCCCAGACCCCCGTGTCGCCTCGTCGAGCTGACACCTCCCCTACTACAGAAGTCCCGCCCCCTGAGGCTGCAGCAGCCACTCCAGAGAGCTCCTCCCCTGTGCCCCCCACCAGTTCTAAACCCCCTATGAATGAGACCAGCTTCTGACTGGCTCGGTGATGTATGAGTGAGTGGACTAACAATGGACGCTTTTGGTGTTTCTGAGCATGTGTGGTTTAGTGACGGCACCTATTGTCGCGTTTATGGACATTTCCTATCAAGGACACATATCAAATGTCATTCCTCTGTTTTCAAGAGTCATATACAAACTGTCAATGTGTTGATGATACACATTGTAAATCTAGCCATGTATACAGTTGTTCGGTTGCATTTGGTAGAGCAGTCCATTTCATTAAATTACACTGAACAAAAATATAAATGCAACAATTTCAAAGATTTTACTGCATTACAGTTCATATAAGGAAATCAGTCAATTTAAATGAAATCATTGGGCCCTGACCTATGTATTTCACATAGCTGGGAATACAGATATGCATCTGTTTGTCACAGATACCTTAAACATTTTTGTAGTGTGGTCAGAAAACCAGTGAGTATCTGGTGTGACCACCATTTGCCTTATGCAGCACAACACATCTCCTTCGCATAGAGTTGATCAGGCTGTTGATCGTGGCCTGTGGAATGTTGTCCCACTCCGCTTCAATAGCTGTGCGAAGTCGCTGGATATCGGCAGGAACTGGAACACGCTGTTGTTCAAAATCGATCCAGAGCATCCGAAACATGCTCAATGAGTGACATGTCTGAGAATGCAAGCCATGGAAGAACTGGGACATTTTGTGTACAGGTCCTCGCAACATGGGTCAGTGTATTATCATGCTGAAACATGAGGTGATGGAGGCAGATGAATGGCATGACAATGGGCCTCAGGATCTCGTCACGGTATTTCTGTGCATCCGTGGAGGGCTGGTGGGCTCATAGTAATGGCTGGAATGGAATAAATGGAACTGTGTATAACAAATCAAATATATGGAAACCACATGTTTGACTCCCTTCCATTTCTATCATTCCAGCCATTACAATGCGTCCGTCCTCCTGTAGCTACTCCCACCAGCCTCCATTGCCGTGCACTCAAATTGGCATCGATAAAATGCTCTTTTGTTTGTTGTCCGTAGCTTATACCTGCCCATACCGTAACCCCACTGCCACCATGGGGCAAGCCTCTCGCCTACACAACGCCCTACACCCTGTCTGCCAACTGCGGTGCAGTTGAAACCGGGATTAATCTGTGAAGAGCACACTTCTCCAGTGTGGCCATCGAAAGTGAGCATTTGAGATTTTTTTGGGATGAGCACGCAGATTAGCTTCCCTGAGGCAGAAATGGTATTATTCGGTTGTGCAAAACCACAGTTTCATCAGCTGTCCAGGTTGGCTGGCCTCTAAACGTTTCTGATATCCTCTACAGATTTCTCTTTCAGTCTTCCTGCTTTGCACTACGGTTGGCTTTCTGTACCTTAAATGAATCAATAAGCCTACTGCACACGCAGTATCAAATGTAGTGATGATTGTTGACGAAGAATCCGATGGCGAATCTATAGATAAAATGTCTATCGTTTATCATTCATATGTTTAGTTACATCTGACTAACTTACTGCCATTTTGGATCATTCTTTTTCAAGTCTTCCTCCAGATCACAACCCAGTGCCTCACGTACCTGTGTTTTATCTTTTTTTTATGGGTTATGACCATTTTACCCAAACTTCATTACAAGGACAAGCAACTTGATTGTGGAGTGATTCTACCAAATGTCGGTAGAGGTCTATCTCTTTGTGCTTTTTCTGAACCATTTGAACACTTAGGTGAATATTTACAAAATATAAACATGTTTTCACATGTTTGTGTATTTAGTGGTTTCTGTCGCAATGTTAACCGGGTTGATTGATATGTCACTGACAACAACGTAGTTCAGCAGTATTGCCTGTTGCACCAATAGCTCAGATGAAAAGGCGTGTTCAAATGTCTCTGTTTACTGTCTTGTCACACTTCTTTTTTTTTTTTGTCTTTCACTTTGGTAGCATTTGTTTTTCCTCTGCAATTCCATGATGTGCCACATAAATGAAGCAGAAAGTCATACTATTAGTCAAACTCTTCCATTTATGTGTGTGTTTGTGTCATTGGTTAAACTGGCACCACCTTGAATGTTTTGTGAAATTGTAAGCAACCCAAAGGTAGGCTTTTAACCCATTATCCTACGTTGTTTTAAATGCCATTTTATGACTATATATATATATTACAGTAACAGTCAAAAGTTTTGATGTCTTCACTATTATTCAACAATGTACAAATAAAGAAAAACCCTGGAATGTGTGTAGGTGTGTCAACTTTTGACTGGTACTGTGTATGTGTATATATACAGTTGAACTTGGAAGTTTACATACACTTAGGTTAAAATTCCAGAAAATGATGTCATGGCTTTAGAAGCTTCTGATAGGCTAATTGACATAATTTGAGTCAATTGGAGGTGTACCTGTGGGTGCATTTCAAGGCCTACCTTCAAACTCAGTGCCTCTTTGCTTGACATCATGGGAAAATCAAAAGAAATCAGCCAAAACGTCAGAAAAAAATGTGGTTCATCATTGGAAGCAATTTCCAAATGCCTGAAGGTACCACGTTTATCTGTACAAACAATAATACACAAGTATAAACACCATGGGACCACGCAGCCATCATACCGCTCAGGAAGGCGACGCCGTCTCCTAGAGATGCACTTTTTGCACCAAAGTATGTTCAAATCATTCCCAGGACAAAAACAAAGGACCTTGTGAAAATGCTGGAGGAAACAGGTACAAAAGTATCAACATCCACAGTAAAACGAGTACTATATCGAAATAACTTAAAAGGCCGCTCAGCAAGGAAGAAGCCACTGCTCTAAAAGCACCATAAAAAAGCCAGACTACAGCTTGCAACTGCACGTGGGGACAAAGATCGTACTTTTTGGAGAAATGTCTTCTGGTCTGATGAAACAAAAATAGAACTGTTTGGCCATAATGACCATCGTTATGTTTGGAGGAAAAAGGGGGAGGCTTGCAAGCCGAAGAACACCATCCCAACCGTGAAGCACTGGGGTGACAGCATCATGTTGTGGGGGTGCTTTTCTGCAGGAGGGACTGGTGCAGTTCACAAAATAGATGGCATCATGAGGACGGAAAATTATGTGGATATATTGAAGCAATATCTCAAGACAGTCAGGAAGTTAAAGCTTGGTTGCAAATGTGTCTTCCAAATGGACAATGACCCCAAGCAAACGTCCAAAGTTGTGGCAAAATGACTTAAGGACAACAAAGTCAAGGTATTGGAGTGGCCATCACAAAGCCCTGACCTCAATCCCATAGAACATTTGGGGGCAGAACTGAAAAGGCGTGTGCGACAAAGGAGGCCAACAAACCTGACTCAGTTACACCAGCTCTGTCAGGGGAATGGGCCAAAATTCACCCAACTTATTGTGGGAAGCTTGTGGAAGAATACCTGAAACATTTGGCTTAAGTTAAACAATTTAAAGGGAATGCTACCAAATACAAATTAAGTGTATGTAAACTTCTGACCCACTGGGAATGTGATGAAATGAATAAAAGCTGAATTATATAATTCTCTACTATTATTCTGACATTTCACATTCTTAAAATAAAGTAGTGATCCTAACTGACCTAAAACTGGATTTTTTTACTAGGATTAAATGTCAGGAATTGTGAAAAACTGACTTCAACTGTATGTGTATATATACATAAATAAGCCTATATGTACAGTGGGGCAAAAAAGTATTGTCAGCCACCAATTGTGCAAGTTCTCCCACTTAAAAAGATGAGAGGCCTGTAATTTTCATCATAGGTACACTTCAACTATGACAGACGAAATGAGAAGAAAAAAAATCCAGAAAATCACATAGATTTTTTATGATTTTATTTGCAAATTATGGTGGAAAATAAGTATTTGGTCAATAACAAAAGTTTATCTCAATACTTTGTTATATACCCTTTGTTGGCAATGACAGAGGTCAAATGTTTTCTGTAAGTCTTCACAAGGTTTTCACACACTGTTGCTGGTATTTTGGCCCATTCCTCCATGCAGATCTCCTCTAGAGCAGTGATGTTCTGGGGCTCTTGCTGGGCAACACGGACTTTCAACTCCCTCCAAAGATTTTCTATGGGGTTGAGATCTGGAGACTGGCTAGGCCACTCCAGGACCTTGAAATGCTTCTTACGAAGCCACTCCTTCGTTGCCCGGGCGGTGTGTTTGGGATCATAGTCATGCTGAAAGACCCAGCCACGTTTCATCTTCAATGCCCTTGCTGATGGAAGGAGGTTTTCACTCAAAATCTCACGATACATGGCCCCATTCATTCTTTCCTTTACACGGATCAGTCGTCCTGGTCCCTTTGGAGAAAAACAGCCCCAAAGCATGATGTTTCCACCCCCATGCTTCACAGTAGGTATGGTGTTCTTTGGATGCAACTCAGCATTCTTTGTCCTCCAAACACGACGAGTTGAGTTTTACCAAAAAGTTATATTTTGGTTTCATCTGACCATATGACATTTTCCCAATCTTCTTCTGGATCATCCAAATGCTCTCTAGCAAACTTCAGACGGGCCTGGACATGTATTGGCTTAAGCAGGGGGACACGTCTGGCAATGCAAGATTTGAATCCCTTGCGGCGTAGTGTGTTACTGATGGTAGGCTTTGTTACTTTGGTCCCAGCTCTCTGCAGCTCATTCACTAGGTCCCCCGTGTGGTTCTGGGATTTTTGCTCACCGTTGTGATAATTTTGAGCCCACGGGGTGAGATCTTGCGTGGAGCCCCAGATCGAGGGAGATTATCAGTAGTCTTGTATGTCTTTCATTTCCTAATAATTGCTCCCACAGTTGATTTCTTCAAACCAAGCTGCTTACCTATTGCAGATTCAGTCTTCCCAGCCTGGTGCAGGTCTACAATTTTGTTTCTGGTGTCCTTTGACAGCTCTTTGGTCTTGGCCATAGTAGAGTTTGGAGTGTGACTGTTTGAGGTTGTGGACAGGTGTCTTTTATACTGATAAGTTCAAACAGGTGCCATTAATACAGGTAACGAGTGGAGGACAGAGAAGCCTCTTAAAGAAGAAGTTACAGGTCTGTGAGAGTCAGAAATCTTGCTTGTTTGTAGGTGACCAAATACATTCATTAAAAATCCTACAATGTGATTTTCTTGATTTCTTTCTTCTCATTTTGTCTGTCATAGTTGAAGTGTACCTATGATGAAAATTACAGGCCTCTCTCATCTTTTAAAGTGGGAGAACTTGCACAATTGGTGGCTGACTAAATACTTTTTTGCCCCACTGTATATATGTCTATGTAACAAATATCTGAAATGGAAATGTAACATTCAATGTTCTGTGTTTGTCTGTACAAAGTACATCTGTCTGTCCATGATATAATAATTATTATTTTGGCAACAGTGGGATTGCTTTGTCAGTAGCAGAATGTTAGCCGAGGATGCTATGAGTGCATTTCATATACAGTACCCTCGAGTTTCTCGCTTTTATGACTGTACTTTTCTAATCTGATCTTCATAAATCCAATAAAACGATTTAACTAATTATAGTGAGCCTACTTTGGGGTTCAACATGAAACACAATGTTCCCACTCCAATGTCTGTCACACTCGAAACGCATTTAATTCCAAAAGCATTTTATTCAAACGCATACAAACTAGTAGGAAAGCAGTTCATGTCTTTGTACAGCGATCATGTAATAAATAAATAAAATACAAATGTCATGGCAACGCACCTTCTTAGTACATTATAAGGCAGGTAAGTCCAAAAGAATGTTCTGTTTGTAATGATAGCAGTACTAATAGTCTGGTTCAGCCTGGCTAACAGCTTGCAGAGGCCTTTGGCTATGTGATATCTAGCTAACAGAATGCATCGTCAATAAGTGCTATTATGTTTTCATCATGAGTGACATTCTTTCATATTGACTGAATATCATGGCTGGAAAATCCCCACGATATAAAAAAAACTATGTACTGTACATACTCTCCTCTGTAAAAAGTACCAAAATATATGAAACTACCAGACTTGGAACTTTATTCAAACTGCATCGCTGAAGCTTTCCAGATTGCCCGACAGCAATTTAAAGGTAATTTCTGATTGAGCCGACATAAGCTAGTATTTACCGTGAATGCAGTCTCCGCTAACGCAAGAACGTTGCCTTTGAATTTCGATCGCACTGTGACGCTGAACTTCTGCGATACGGATTGAATAGAGCCCTTGGCTTTTGCCCTAATGAGAAACGAGATCTATCACTTGTATATGTTGTTCTACAGTACGCAGTTATCAGGCTCGTTCCATGACACCATGACTTGTCATAAAACTGTGACCCACCAAAACCCTGAACTTCTGACCCCACAACAATGGGCCACCTGGTTACGGTTTGTGAGGGGCCAATGGGAGGTTAGGTGTAGAACAGTCATATGTTGGCGTCCAGCATCTCCAGGAAGAGTTTGTGCATGGGCACGTGGCCCTCCAGGTGGAGCCGGCAGAAGGTGTCCACGGCACGGTTGGCAGTCTGCCGGAGCAGGGGCAGGGTCATGAGCAGTTTGCCTGCCCGGTGGAGCTCTGCTGTGTGCTGGGCGCTCTCGTACTCCTGCAGGGCCTCATGGAGTCCGTCCTGGAACCGCTGCACTGCCTCCACACTCTCCAGGTTCTCTGCGTCTGAGCGGGGAGAGACAAGGTCAAGGGAGGCCTGTGGGTGTTTGGGTGTGGGTGGAATTGTGTGATAAACCTCCCCTTGTATCGGCACGACAGCATGTCCGATCCCATTGTCCACCTCATTTGTTTCGCCATTGAGGGCTAATGGACGGGCCAAGGTTAAGTTGCATGCAGCCGACCCTCATTTTCCCTGAAAGGACTGTAAAATGTAAAAACAAAGGCTCTCTCCTCTGATCCTTCTAGCCACCTCAGGCAGTTGTGACTGCCCCGGAGTGTCAGGCTAACGCAGCCAGACTCGCCTAATGGATTTCTGAATTCCTGTGATAATTTGCAGGGCGCTGGGAGGCAGATGGATTTATTGATCAGGGCTGAGGGCAGAAGCAGCCTTCTCACTGCTAGGATATTGATCAGTTTCCACTTGCTGTGGCCTGGGGAATAACAGCGGGAGCCGGAAGGGAGGGGAGGGAGGGGTGAGAGAAGTAGGTGTTGGAGAACAGATTTGGCAGACGTCTAGACCTCCCCACTCTCTGTCATGGTGGTCTGAAGACTGGCAGTTTATACAGAGGTGATGGGAAAATGATTCATAAACAAATGTTTTGGCGCACACAAGTATGTAGTATAGCATCGGTAATACCGTTAGTCATTATATACAATTATTAATGGCAGTTGTAAAAAAAAAGTGGAGGGCTGATAGTGACATGGGTCATGCTGAGAGAATCCCATTACTAAAACACGAGACCTGTGAGGGACGTTTGCCAATATGAGGGGTCTAGCCACTCATTCAGTCCCTGACAGCTAGTAGCTTTTCAAGGCATTGACCATCATTTAACAGCCTTGCCCTGCTAGGGGACCTGACCCTGGAGCAAAAGTGTATTCAAGGACACACCCTGAGGGAAAGTCACTGTGGATCACACTTAGGGGCTTGAATCAATCTGTATTGCTAAAGCATTTCAGAATGCAAGATAGACATGTAAAGGGTCATTCCAATCGAGCCGACATCTGCAGCGTTTACGTAAATACAGTCTCTGCTAACGCGGTAACATTGCCTCTAAATTTAAATCACGCTGCAGCGCCGAACTTCCACAATACGGATTGAATAGAACCCTGACTCTCTCCACAGTCCTGAAGGAGTGGCTGTATGTAAGGGCTGCCTGAGGACAGTGTAGTAGATTTTGTACCAAGTCAGTGTATTGTAAAGCTGCATTGAACACAATTATTTATTGTAAGCAGTAGCCAGGCAGATTAGATAGTACTGTATATTTTTGATAGTTCTGTCATTCTCATACTGCTTTCTAAGAGGGATTGTACAAGGGTACAGCTAGGTCTCTTGAGTTTGCTCTGTCACAGTTACAGGATCCTGAGTGGCGCAGCGGTCTGAGACCTTGCAGTGCTAGAGGCGTCACTACAGACCCGGGCTCGATCCCGGGTTGTATCATAACCGGCTGTGATCAGGAGTCCCATAGGGCGGCGCACAATTGGCCCAGCGTCGTCCGGGTTAGGGGTGGGTTTGCCCGGGGTAGGCCGTCATTGTAAATGAGAATTTGTTATTAACTGACTTGCCTAGTTAAACAAAGGTTAAATAAAACAATAAATAAACAGCTGACAACACTGAACTACTGATAACAGATATCCAGTGCAGGCCATGTAGTTAGTACCTGAGTTGGCGAGGGCCATGGCCTTGAGAGTGACCACTTCCTCTCGGCTCAGGTTCATCTGCCTGTACTTGGTGGTCAGCTGTCTCAGGGCGGTGTAGAGGTCAGAGAGTCCGGCTGCTCTGCACTGGGCCTGGCCCAGACGCAGGTTCCCAGCAAACACCAGCTCCTCCCCATAGCCCAGAGACTGAGACACAACTGACAGGACCAGTGTCTCCATCCAACCACTCTGCAGCAGGGTCATCTGGTCCACCAATGAAAGGGCAGAGAAGCCTGGAAGGGCAAATATGGAAATGTAATACTCCATAAGTTCTCACAGTATAAAAAGTCAACTTTGTCCCTTTGTACCGGTGTAAAATGGCATAGTATTTTAATTGTTTTTAAGCAGGGAGTCACGCTTATTTAAGATTACCTACAAGAGCAACAGGAGTGGGTACCTGGGATATGCTTTGCCCAGCCAATCATGACCAGGAGTTCCCTGTTTAGGAGGTCACAAAGCATCAGCAGGGCTTTAAGGTTGTCATCATTGGTTGAGTTGTCAGGCGTGGCACACAGGGGGGCTGGCTCTGTCAAGAGGAGCTGGGAGATCACTTTGTATCCTGAAAGAGGTCAAACAGATATATTAGTAATGCACTCTATTGTACTCCCCGCTTGTGACTGACAAGACTCTTATTGGAGTGTGTGAGTGTTGCAGGACAGAGGGTACACACCGTTGGACTTGTCGGGGTGTGTGTCTGGGGCCTTCGTATAAAGAGAGAGGCCAGAGTCCCCCCTTCTCTTGTACTTCTGACGTCCTCCTCTGACTCGGTCCATGCGAACACCTGTGGTGACACAAACATGATGATCAGTGATCATCCTCTTGGCTCATTGATTGAGCCCCAATCCCCAAGTCAAGAACAGACTATGGGAGGTGCACAGTACTACATAGAGTCACGGCGCCATTGAACTCTATTCCACATCGGGTAACTGATGCAAGCAGAATCCATTTTTAAAAAGAGATACAAATAAATGTCTAAGTCACCCCAAACATACTTAACATACTTAAAGTGTTGTGAAAAGTGTTAGGAAATGTAATGTTGTGTAATATTTAAAATGGTATATAACTGCTTTAATGTTGCAGGACCCTAGGAAGAGTAGCAGCTGCCTTGGCCACAGCTAATGGGGATTGAAAATAGAGGTTGAGTAGTTAAAAACTCTAACTCAGGCTGCATGTGTTCTGCAGACCTGCACACTTAAGCATGTCCGTTTATTGAGCCCATTGATCCCACTGAGATGAGTTGCTGAGTTGGTCATCAAGTCTCACCTTCCTTCATCATGCCGGCACGCAGGCACTTCTGGAAGCGGCACGCTTGGCACGACTTCCTACGACGCTTGGTGATCTCACAATCGTTCATCAAAGGGCAGCTGTACTCAATGTTACCTGGAAACAGAGAAAAGCGCAGCTCTGTTTACACCACGCACTCTATACTTGAGGTTAACCAGTCAGAAAAGCCAATGACGCAAAAATGGAATCCAAATGGTGACACTGTATTTTACAGTATCTCTCTCACAGTGCATTCTCGATGCTTGACTTTTCAGAAAGCCTAAAGGTCAAATTGCCATGCTGTAAAACAAAGTGTGTTTTTAGTGGGGGGTGCCACCATGGCTAGCCCTTGCCATCTGGTGGTTTACTGAGTTTCACTGTCTGTGGCACTATGACAGAAGTCCTTTGCCTCTGTATTCGCTGGCACCCTGAGCTTTCACACAGCAATCAATAAAAGCCCAGACAAAATACAGATATTGATTGGCTTTTTCACACTGAGCCTAACGACCACAACAAGTGTTACAACGTTTGGTCTCACACAAGACAAAAAAGGGGATTTAATAGAGTATTGATTCATTTCTCCCACACATCTATACCCAGACAAGTAGGTCTGGATCTGGGGGTGATCTAGGGGCCAAGGGCCCTCGATCAATGAGCTCACCCCTAAATCCCCCATCCCCCTGGACAAGAGGCTCTGAGATTAGGGCCTCCAAGTTACAGCTCTAAGCTTTTAACAAGAGATTGGCACCTCTTCAGAGTGCCATTCATCAAGAAACTAAAATGTGTTGTGTGGTGTTATAGGTGCAATAACACACGTTTAAACTGCAGTTTATATTTTGAAATGGGCACTGTTGCTAAAAGAACGCATTATGAAAAGCCACTTTTGATAAATGATAATACAATAAGTATTTTCATTCAACTTCATACTTGAAATTAGGCGCATAGTCAAATAATGTTGAGATTCAGTCGCATCAAGCGCCACTGGATCAATATCACGCGTCAGTTATTTTGGAACATTTGTAGCAGAGAATAATCCGCTCTAGTTTCAGACTGCAAAAATCCAATATTCAGGATTATATTAAGAAATCAAAACGAACGACTTTACAAAATCATTTTTTCCCATTTAGAAACAAGCCAACAATAAACATATCGTTGTCGCCCCCCCTTAAATGAACTACTAGGCCATAGCTCTCGCGGCCAATCCGTGTAACATTGTAAATGCCGGATCTCTATGGCAAGACGCATCAAAATCGGCCCAGTGCTGTTTGAGATAGCAGATTGGCCTATCGCGTGTAACGAACGTACGAACGGACCGAGATAGATCCACAGTCCCCTCCCCGATTTCATTTTGGGGGACAATAAAGCATTTCTGGGGCCATCAACCAATATGAAGCACATTGAGTCTTCACACGAAAATCAATCCCATAGCTGAGTCTGCGGCTGACAGAACTATTGGAAATCTGTGTATGCCGCAATCAGCCTAATTTGCGCTTCCCCCTCTAATAGATTATTGATTATATTATTAATTAAGATCTAGCCCAGAACTTCGCCTTGTCCTAAAAGTATCACACGTGCACGCTCGCACACAGTGCACGCAACACACACCACCGACTGCTTGATTTGATGTTCTATCAGGTTTTTGCAGAAACCTAAACACTTTTTGTTTACCTTGAATTGTCCTCTTGAAGAAAGCCTTGCATGCCTCACACGACGCTACTCCGTAGTGATATCCCGATGCAAAGTCGCCACACACTAGGCACAGCCTTTTAGGTCCAGAGCCCAGCGAAGATAAGTAGTCACATTTGAGGATGGAGTCAACGTGCGAGGAGAGCGCCAAACTGCGATCCGAGCAAAACTGAGATGCGCTGCTAGAGTCCGGTGCTGCGCTGACACCGCTGCCGCTGCTGCTCGAACTCGGGGATTCCGGGTCCAGCGAGTGACCCGGTGAGAATAAATTGTATCCACTGCTGTCCGAGCTGGGACTGAATTCTGTGGTTCTGTCCAGGGCGAAGGTAGGGCTGGGGGGGTCCTTCTTGATACATGTATCATCTAGTAAAGGAGCGTCGTCGGTGTTTGAGGAGTCCAACAGGCTGATGGCACAATTGAAATGATCATGACAACAACATAGTGCCACTGAAATAATGCCCTATTATTTATAGAACTGCTACGATAACAGTGTGGCATGCAGACCACAATATAGTCTGCCTATTAGGTGGACCACCTCAAGGACCAACAACTTTATTCATGTTCCCTATGGAGGACACCAAATTTTGCATTTATTCTGCAGACAATTAATAATAACTTTTTTTTTTCAACTGAATTAAGCCTTATATCATTAAAATAAACACACATCAACAGCACATAATTGGTGGCAATCAGATTAACGACCAATAAAATGTATCTATGATCACATTCAATTGTTCATTACTTTCATACCAAATATGAATGTAATTTTTTTTTACAAAAAATAATCTCAGTAATTCTTACTGGTTGTGCTGGCTGTGGAAGTGGACGTTTTCACTCAGGCAAAAATCCTTTAGATCCATATCCAGGAAGAAAGTCTCAAGGAGATGAAATGAGAACTATAGTTGTCAATGCAGTAGTAGTATTCTAGTATTCTGGTTTGGGAGCTAAAGGCAGAGAAATAGTGACAGAGCGAGGACACTGAGACAAGGGCCACAGTTATAGTTGCAGGTTTATTTAGCTGAAGACTTGTGTCATTGCAAAGGGGCGGGGCCTGGAGGACAAATCCTGACAAGCACTAAACGTTTGTTGATGGTTTCATTCTCTTCTCACTTCCATTGTGTTGAGCATACAACATACATATGTACATATTTACATACTACACAGAAGGAAACATGTATACATGATACACGAGTCAAGGTATGAATAAGATTTGTTAAAGAGGATTTTCACTGGTACCTCTTATTGACAAAGTGTTATCAAAGTGAGGTGAAAACATGAAACGTTTATTGCTTATGATGGAACACCATGCGCTATGTCCATCATTAAATGCATTTTGCTATTCTTGTTTTCCAGACTCCGCCCTCCCTCACCTCTGTAATTGTTGGACCAGGATTTCCCTCTTCTACTGTTTGGTGTAAACAGAGAAAGCACGCAGAACAGACTCACGGACACGGCATCCTCCAGGTATTCGTTGTTCCTCATAACAATGTCTCACTTTTAAAAGCTATAAATTGCATATTGGTGACAGTACTATTCCAGTTCCTGAACCAAAATGCATCACTATTACTGAAACATTTGAATGAATGCTTGTCCAGTCTCGCATAGGCCTTTCTCTTTGAAGTGTGTTTTCATGGTTACTCTTGGAAAGTCAGGTAAGGTGAGCTTGAGAGAAAGTGAGAGGCAGGTGGGTGGGGGGGGGGGGGGGATTAGAACAGGCCGGAAAACCAAGGGATATAATTATACTAGAGAAAGGGAGGGAGGTAGTGGAAAGAGAGAGGGGACTTTAACTTGGAACTGGTCAGTAGGTCAGGTACATGTGTACAGGACAGGGCTTACATCTGGTGAAAGGGGAGGCGGTGATGAGGTAGGAGGGTTAGGGTGTCTGGAGGGTGAGGATTATGAGCCATCCGATGCCAGTGCGTTGGCAGGCTTGCTAAGGCAGCACTTTTGGACAACCCTGATGTGTGAAATCCCTGTGAGGAGCGAGAACATCCAAATCCAGCCATCAGACACCTTAGCCAAATTTATACCTGGTGTTAACATGGGTCCTTTGTCCTGATCTTGTCTGCATTCTGCTTGTGCGCACATTTCCAGAAATGTGTCTCCACACACGGTATTCAAATGTGTCGATTATCCATCTACTGTGTTTGCATTGTGACCACATTTCCTGGTCCCTTCTTTTATGCAAATGATTTCACAGCTATTCTTTCAAAATAATATGTATTTATTTTTTGTAAGACACATTGATATAATCATTCACTGGTGCCACCTGTGAATGATTTTAGAGGGCGGAATGATGACGATTTAAATGGTTTCTCTGTCCAGATCTGTCTACACGTGTAAGATATCCACACACAAGGCGTGTCTGACTACCTCCGGAGGAGGGCAGGATGATCTGATCGCAATCGTTTGATGTCTACACCTGTCCAAAAATATCGGCACAATCAGAATGCGGACAAGATCAGGACAAAAGACGGAAGTTAGAATCAGGTATAAACGCTGTTCTAGATACCTGCTTCACTTGAGTTACTGGTATTAGCTGGATCCCAATAAGTTTCAAAATAGATTATCCAACAAAAATGAATCAATCCATTTGGCATATTATACAGTGCAATTGGAAAGTATTCCAACCCCTTGACTTTTTCCAGATTTTGTTATGTTACAGCCTTGTTCTAAAATGGATTAAATCGTTTTTCCCCCCTCATCAACCTACACACAATACCACATAATGACAAAGCAGAAAAACGTTTTTAGAAATTTTTGCAAATGTATTAAAAATTAAAACAGAAATATCACTATCACATAAGTATTCAGACACTTTACTCAGTACTTTGTTGAAGCACCTTTGGCAGCAATTATAGCCGAGAGTCTTCTTGGGTATGACGCTACAAGCTTGGCACACCTGTATTTGGGAAGTTTCTCCCATTCTTTTTTGCAGATCCTCTCAAGCTCTGTCAGGTTGGATGGGGAGCGTCGCTGCACAGCTATTTTCAGGGTTCAGCTCTGGCTGGGCCACTCAATGGCATTCAGAGACTTGACCCCATGCCACTTGGCTGTGTGCTTAGAATCGTTGTCCTGTTGGAAGGTGAAACCTTCAAAGCTCTGGAGAAGGATTTCATCAAGGATCTCTCTGTACTTTGCTCCGTTCATCTTTCCCTCGATCCTGACTAGTCTCCCAGTACCTGACACTGAAAAACGTCCCCAAAGCATGATGCTGGCACTACCATGCTTCACCGTAGGGATGGTGCCAGGTTTCCTCCAGATGTGACGTTTGGCATTCAGGCCAAAGAGTTCAATCTTGGTTTCATCAGACCAGAGAATCTTGTTTCTCATGGTCTGAGAGTCCTTTAGGTGCCTTTTAGCAAACTCCAAGTAAGCTGTCATGTGCATTTTACTGAGGAGTGGCTTCTGTCTGGCTACTCGACCATAAAGGCCTGATTGGTGGAGTGCTGCAGAGATGGATGTCCTTCTGGAAGGTTCTCCCATCTCCACAGAGGAACTCTGGAGCTCTTTCAGAGTGACCATCAACTTCTTGGTCACCTCCCTGACCAAGGCCCTTCTCCCCCGATTGCTCAGTTTGGCCAGGCGGCCAGCTCTAGGAAGAGTCTTGGTGGTTCCAAACTTCTTCCATTTAAGAATGATGGAGGTCACTGTGTTCTTGGGGAAATTTAATGCTGCAGAATTTTTATGGTACCCTTCCCCAGATCTATGCCTAGACACAATCCTGTCTCGGCGCTCTACTGACAATTCCGTTTTTTTTCTCTGAACTTCACTGTCAACTGTGGGACCTTAAATAGACAGGTGTGTGTGCCTTAGCAAATCATGTCCAATCAATTGAATTTACCACAGATGGACTCCAATCAAGTTGTCAAGGATGATCAATGGACACAGGATGCACCTGAACTCAATGTCGAGTCTCATAGCAAAGGGCATTTCTGTTTTTTATTTTGAATACATTTACAAAAATGTCATTATGGGGTATTGTGTGTAGATTGAGGAGGAAAAGATTTTGTTGAATTAATTTAAGAATAACAAAATGTGGAAAAGGTCAAGGGGTCTGAATACTTTCCCGAATGCTCTGTATAACCAATACTTTGCGATTCCTTTTTTTCCCCTCTAAATTGTGGATATTCCAAACAAATATGATTTTGGCTAGTTCCCTGATACATTTCCACATGGTATTCCACCATATGAAAATGATTTGGGATGAAAGGGTCCCACAGTGGACCCCTGATGCCTCTTCTCTATTGAAACACATTCCCTGCCCTTGTTATCCCCCAGCTGTGAAATGTATTACAGCGCAGCAGCACACTGACCCGGTTCCGACCCGGGTAGGCACCCAGTACAGGGAGATAGGATTACTGTCTAGTCTGACACTACCTGACACTTCTCATTCCTTCTCAGCCCTAATCCAACAACGGCTACATCAGCAAGATACCCCCCCCACACACACACACACTCTCAACGCACACACACACTCACACAGACACTCACACACGCACAGAGAGAGAGAGCCTCAGTTGACCTTGCTAACACAACCAGCACCATCAGGGCTAATGGGTGTAATCAAGTGATTCTATAGCTCCCTGGGTGTGTACTGAGGCGCAGGTCAGCCTGGGTGCAGTTTTCATGCTCTGTTACAGTGCAGGTCAATGGTACAGACAGGACTGAACTCTCTCCCTCTCTGTGATGGAGACAGTGGAGCAGGAGCCTACTATTAGCCCATCTTGTCCCTTGTCCTGCTCCCATATCATTACATTGTAACAGGCTGAAAGTCCACTTACAAAACCATGATAATACTAATGCCTGTTTTTAAGGTACTCTTACTGCTTGAATGATCATTTAATAAAGGCTCCATAGTCACGACATGATTTAAGGCTGAGTGATATACACTGAGAATACAAAACATTAAGAACACCTGCTCTTTCCATGACAGACTGAACAGGCGAATCCAGTTGAAAGCCATGATCCCTTATTGATGTCACTTGTTAAATCCACTTCAAATCAGTGTAGATGAAGGGGAGGAGACAGGCTAAATAATGACTTTTAAGCCTTGAGATAATTGAGACTTGGATTGTGTATGCGTGTCATTTAGAGGGTGAATGGGCAAGGCAAAAAATGCCAGTTTGTGTCAAGAACTGCAGCACTGTTGGGTTTTCCCATGTGTGTCAAGAATGGTCCACCTCCCAAAGGACATCCAGCCGACTTGACACAACTGTGGGCATTGGAATCAACATGGGCCAGCATCCCTGTGGAACGCTTTCGACACCTTGTAGAGTCCATGCCCCAACGAATTGAGGCTGAATTGGGGGTGCGGCTCAATATTAGGAAGGTGCTCCTAATGTTTAGTATAATATAATTGTAGACCCACTCGAGTGGGATATATTTGTAATGAACAAAGGATAAACAAAGGAACAGCAAGTGTAGTTGTTACTGGTTATTGGTGAACACAGTAATAATGAGGCATTACAATTACTCCGAAGCTGCCACTTATTGTATTTGCCAGCAAGTGGTAAGTGTTAACACCGGTCTTCCAGTCATTTGGCCCAGATTCAGGATAGTTCATGAGGAGAGAAAACAGAGAGTGTACAGTCCAACAGAAAAAGAGGATATTTGGCTAGCCCTTGTAATCCGCAAGAGATAATTAAGAATGAAGTGAACCTCTTTAATCAGCTTTGTAGTGTGTGGTGGAGAAGGATTGGCCTATAAAAGAGATTAGACATGGAATCCTTATAAACACTCCTGGGTTAGAGTAGCAGGTAAATGGATTAGAGGCCTGACCACATAGAGCATGTGTGAGAGAGGTGGAAACTGCTGTTATGACAGTGTAAGATAGGGGCAGTGATGATTCTAATCAAAATTTGCCTGGCTACCCACACTCCTTTCTCCAGCCAAACGCTACACCACGCCCACAGACGTTAGTTTGTTCTCCGCAATGAGTCTGGTTCTGAATACCTCTGCAACCCTTCACCGAATGCAACCACATCCTGGGCCGTCTGATTGGTCCAGAAACCAATAGGTTGAGCCAAAGCTAGAACACACATGGGTAATGTAGTGGTTTGGAAATTCGTGATTGGCTTTGATATGCTGATTGGTTAGAGATGATCCAATCGCTGATGACTTTGTTTCGTACAACGCCCCTTGTGCCCCTCTTCAACACGAAGTATGTAGCGAACGATAGTTTGAGCCATCAGGCTAAATCAAAATACTGTGTAATACCTACACCACTGGTTTACTCCTAATGTATACTGAACTAGCTTCCAATATGTTACTACTTTATAACAACAACCTTGCAGGCCCAGACGGCATCCCCAGCCGCGCCCTCAGAGCATGCGCAGACCAGCTGGCTGGTGTGTTTACGGACATATTCAATCAATCTTTATCCCAGTCTGCTGTTCCCACATGCTTCAAGAGGGCCACCATTGTCCCTGTTCCCAAGAAACCTAAGGCAACTGAGCTAAATGACTACCGCCCGTAGCACTCACTTCCGTCATCATGAAGTGCTTTGATAGACTAGTCAAGGACCATATCACCTCCACCCTACCTGACACCCTAGACCCACTCCAATTTGCTTACCGCCCAAATAGGTCCACAGACGATGCAATCTCAACCACACTGCACACTGCCCTAACACATCTGGACAAGAGGAATACCAATGTGAGAATGCTGTTCATCGATTACAGCTCAGCATTTAACACCATAGTACCCTCCAAGCTCGTCATCAAGCTCGAGACCCTGGGTCTCGACCCCGCCCTGTGCAACTGGGTACTGTACTTCCTGACGTGCCGCCCCCAGGTGGTGAGGGTAGGTAACAACATCTCCACCCCGCTGATCATTACAACTCTGGGGCCCCACAAGGGTGCGTTGTCAGCCCTCTCCTGTACTCCCTGTTCACCCACGACTGCGTGACCATGCACGCCTCCAACTCAATCATCAAGTTTGCGGACGACACGACAGTGGTAGGCTTGATTACCAACAATGACGAGACGGCCTACAGGGAGGAGGTGAGGGCCCTCGGAGTGTGGTGTCAGGAAAATAACCTCACACTCAACGTCAACAAAACAAAGGAGATGATTGTGGACTTCAGAAAACAGCAGAGGGAGCACTCCCCCTATCCACATCGATGGGACAATAGTGGAGAGGCTAGTAAGTTTTAAGTTCCTCGGCGTACACATCACGGACAAACTGAATTGGTCCACCCACACAGACAGCGTCGTGAAGAAGGCGAAGCAGCGCCTCTTCAACCTCAGGAGGCTGAAGAAATTCGGCTTGTCACCAAAAGCACTCACAAATCGACAATCAAGAGCATCCTGTCGGGCTGTATCACCGCCTGGTACGGCAACTGCTCTGCCCACAATCGTAAGGCTCTCCAGAGGGTAGTGAGGTCTGCACAACGATAGCATCCTGTCGGGCTGTATCACCGCCTGGTACGGCAACTGCTCCGCCCACAACCGTAAGGCTCTCCAGAGGGTAGTGAGGTCTGCACAACGCATCACCAGGGGCAAACTACCTGCCCTCCAGGACACCTACACCACCCGATGTCACAGGAAGGCCATAAAGATCATCAAGGACAACAACCACCCGAGCCACTGCCTGTTCACCCCGCTATCATCCAGAAGGCGAGGTCAGTACAGGTGCATTAAAGCAGGGACCGAGAGACTGAAAAACAGCTTATATCTCAAGGCCATCAGACTGTTAAACAGCCACCACTAACATTGAGTGGCTGCTGCCAACACACTGACTCAACTCCAGCCACTTTAATAATGGGAATTGATGGAAATTGATGTAAAATATATCACTAGCCACTTTAAACAATGCTACTTAATATAATACCCTTTACATACCCTACATTACTCATCTCTATATGTATATACTGTACTCTATATCATCTACTGCATCTTTATGTAATACATGTATCACTAGCCACTTTAAACTATGCCACTTTTGTTTACATACCCTACATTACTCATCTCATATGTATATACTGCACTCGATACCATCTACTGCATCTTGCCTATTCCGTTCTATACCATCCCTCATTCATATATCTTTATGTACATATTCTTTATCCCTTTACACTTGTGTGTATAAGGTAGTAGTTTTGGAATTGTTAGGTTAGATTACTCGCTGGTTATTACTGCATTGTCGGAACTAGAAGCACAAGCATTTCGCTACCCTCGCATTAACATCTGCTAACCATGTGTATGTGACAAATAAATTTGATTTGATTTGAAAAGTGTATACGATAAATGTGATTCTGTAACAAAGAATGAGATCCAAAAGTCACTTGAAATGGAAAGTGTGCAAATATATTTTCAAATAGTTTTGACAAAATAGTTAACCAGAAACAAATACAAAAAATTACAACAACAAAAAAATATTGTTTATAAAAAGTACACAACGGCTATGTCGTCCACAAATACAGTGCATAGTGTTATACATCTTTAGGTGCTGGAAGGAGGAAATGTTTTCGGGTTTGTTTCAGCTTGTAAACGACACCAGGAAGGAACATTTACAGAAATGGTTCTACTCACTGAAACAGATATCATTTGGTAAAAAAAGAAGAAGTTATTTCTCAATTGTAAATATATACATGGTATGTTATCACTATTTGTTTATTGATCACACAAACATTTCAAATTGTGAATACAAAGTCAACTATCTTATATCAGCTTTAAGGTACATTCGATTCTCGTGTAAAAAAAAAAAAAAGTCTAAAGAAATAAATGTACAAACATGTCAGTGACGTGTAGCTTCCTCTTCCACATATACATTTCTATAAAATAATACAAGTTATTATTACACAGAGTAATTTCACTTTGAACAGCATAAATTAATACAAGAAGCAATCAGAAACATCAGTGGGGTTGTAAAATCAACAAATGGAGAGAATACAAGTCACTGACATTTTAGAGGAATACAAATTTGGTTCAGCGATGTCATGATGTTGCTGTGTTTTTTTGTACAGTCCAGCTGAAGAGAGCGTTTTGTTAACAAAACATCCACAGACAGAGATTCTGACTTAGACAAAGGCTCTGCTCGTCTGTGGCAGTAGCGTGTCATCTTTGCCTTGGAGACTACACTGTCCCCATTCAATGGTTCCCGTCTGCCTCAGGTCTGGGCACAGAACACGGTGTGTTGATCATGATTGAGCTCAAAGTGAGCAATCTCAATGGGCCGGATACTACCTTTAAATACGTGTTCGTATCGTTAGGATTCTGGACAATGTACATTAACCTCTTTTTCACCACTATGCATTTCAACTTCAAAGGAAAGGATGGCTAAAGGACATACTTATTTACCTGCTTTAAAATAGCCGTCTCAAGTGTGTGTGTGTGTAGTTGAGCTTATGTGTATGTATAATGAGTTGTGTGTGCTGTATAAGACTCAAACTGTATTAATATCAGAGTTCTATGGACTCAAATCTCTCTCAGACACGATACGTCAGTACGTTGACATTTCCTTCAGAGAACAACCCTTTCAGCTTTTTTGGACAGGTATTTTAGTGAGCCCCTGACACTTCCCCAGTAGCAGATAGGACTGTTGAGTGGGGGAAGACAATGTTCAAAGTAGTAGCTGTGTTATGCTGCCACACAGTGGTTGGGCCGGCGGGACATGACGTAGCCCCGGTGACACACACAGCGATAGGAGCCGTCTGTGTTGATGCATCGGCCGCTCACACACACGCTGTCAGGAACCTCACATTCATTGATGTCTGGGCATAGAAGCAGAACAAGGAAACAAGTGAAAACACAATACATGTGAATCAGTGAACGTCCAAATGTATATACAGTACCAGTCAAAAGTTTGGACACACCTACTCATTCAAGGGTTTTTCTTTATTTGTACTATTTTCTACGTTAAAGAATAATAGTGAAGACATCAAAACTATAAAATGACACATGGAATCATGTAGTAACCAAACAAGTGTTAAAACAAATCAAAGTATATTTTATATTTGAGATTCTTCAAAGTAGCCACCCTTTCTGCCTTGATGACAGCATTGCACACTCTTGGCATTCTCTCAACCAGTTTCATGAGGAATGAGCAATTGTTGGCTGCTTTTTCTTCACTCTGCTGTCCAACATCCCATACCATCTCAATTGGGTTGAGGTCAGGTGATTGTGGAAGCCAGGTCATCTGATGCAGCACTCCATCACTCTCTTTGGTCAAACAGCCCTTACACAGCCTGGAGGTGTGTTTTGGATCATTGTCCTGTTAAAAGACAAATGATTCTCCCACTAAGCATAAGCCAGATGGGATGGCATAACGCTGCAGAATGCTGTGGTAGCCAATCTGGTTAAGTGTACCTTGAATTCTAAATAAATCACAGGCAGTGTCACCAGCAAAGCACCCCCACACCATCACAACACCTTCTCCATGCTTCATGGTGGGAACCACAAATGCAGAGATAATCCATTCACCTACTCTGCATCTCACCAGGACACGGCGGTTGGAACTAAAAATCTCAAATTTGGACTCATCAGACCAAAGGACAGATTTCCACCGGTCTAATATCCATTGCTCATGTTTCTTGGCCCAAGCAAGTCCCTTCTTATTATTGGTGTCCTTTAGTTGTGGTTTCTATGTAGCAATTCGACCATGTAGGCCTGATTCACACAGTCTCCTCTGAACAGTTGATGTTGAGACGTGTCTGTTACTTGAACTCTGTGAAGCATTTAATCGGGCTGCAATCTCAGGTGCAGTTAACTCTAATGAACTTATCATCTGCAGCAGAGGTAACTCTGGGTCTTCCTTTCCTGTGGCGGTCCTCAAGAGAGCCAGTTTCATCATAGTGCTTGATGGTTTTTGCGATAGAACTTGAAGAAACTTTCAAAGTTCTTGGCATTTTCCGGATTGACTGACCTTCATGTCTTAAAGTAATGAGGGACTGTCGTATCTCTTTGCTTATTTGCACTGTTCTTGCCATAATATCGACTTGGTCTTTTACCAAATAGGGTTATGTTCTGTATACCAACCAGTGTCACAACACAACTGATTGGCTCAAATGCATTAAGGAAAGAAATTCCACAAATTAACTTTTAACAAGGCACACCTGTTAATTGAAATGCATTCCAGGTGACTACCTCATGAAGCTGGTTGAGAGAATGCCAAGAGTGTGCAAAGCTGTCATCAAGGCAAAGGTGGCTACTTTGAAGAATCTCAAATATAAAATACATTTTGATTTGTTTTAACTCTTTTTTGGTTACTACATACTACAGTTATGTCATAGTTTTGATGTCTTCACTATTATTCTACAATGTAGAAAATAGTAAAGAATAAAGAAAAATCCTTGAATGAGTAGGTGTGTCCAAACTTTTGACTGGTACTGTATGTTCCGGTAGATGTGTAAATCGGTAAATCTATACATTTCCCTGGAAATTTCTAGATTCTCCATTGCACTGGTAAATCTACAGATTTTACTGTAACATAAATGTCAATCTGAGAATAAGAGAATGGCTCTTGCTATGTGATGCATACAGTATGTAGATTGAAAGGCATAAGGTTCGAAGTACAAGTGAAAGGCAGGGAGTTTTGCATATAGACAACTGCGATTAGTTGAAGGGTTTGTCTTGTGGATTGTGTGAGGAGGGATACCTACCTATGCAGGCCATGGAGGTCATGTCCAGCTCGTATCCCTCGTAGCAGTCACACGTGTATCCCTCCACCACACGGATACACCTGCCGTTCTCACAGCCGTGCAGTATCCCACAGTCCTCTGTGCTCAGGCCTGCATACGGCTCATATTGTCCTGGAGCGGGGAGAGGAGGAGATGGTCAGAAGTAAGAACAGATAGCTAACACACATTTTTTTTCACAGGGCCTAGGCTAAGTTTACATCTTTAAAAAAAAGTGAAATATTTTGGTTAATGCAGCAGCATTGACAAAATGACATTAATGCAGTAAATGCAGTAATGCACAGAAAGAGATGGCGTACTCTCATAGACTCTCCTTGGGGCTCCGCCTGGCCCCCGTCTGTCAGGGAAAGGGGGTCCAACACGCCAGGGTTCTGGCCCCTCCTCCTCCTCCTCACTGTAGGGGTCACTGTCCGGGAGGGGGGCCAGACTCAGAGGGAGGCCCTCGGGGATGGGGAGAGGAGGCCGCGCCCCAAAGGAGAGCTCAGAACGAGGGTCTGGGAGGGTGCGGAAGGGAGGTCTCGGAGGAGCATCAGGCGGGCCGTAGTCGTCCTCGTCATAGTACCGCTCAGGACTGGGAGGGAGAAATCCAACATGTTTGTCGAGAACATATGTTGTGTCTTGTGATGATGTATGTGAATGAGTGAGTGTGGTGAATAGGGCAGTGTGTTACATGTATCCTGAGGGCCGTCTGTATGGGCTCTCTGGGACCCTGAAGGTGCTGGGTGTTCTGCCTCTGAAGCCTGACCTGCTGCCCCCTGGTGGTGTGTAGTCATCATAGTCAGGCCGGGGGTACTCAGGCCTGCGGGGGATGGGGTCTGGGAAGGAGTCCGGTCCATAGGGCACGCGATACCCCCCTCCTCCTCCTCTAACTGGCCCTGGGTCCGGACCGTAGCGGTCAGGGAAGGGGGGAGGAAACTCTGGGGGCCTCAGGAAGACGTTACACCGAGCCTCATAGTCCTCTGACAAAGAGAGAAAAGGAAAAGAGGCGTAGACCAAAAATGACACCATAAACACAACTCTTCCACAACAGAGCTACATTTTGCTTGTATCTCGGGACAAAATGCTAACACAGCGGAATGTTCAATGTAAATACTCATCCACAATCAGCGTGGCCGTAGTAGCTTATCAGTGTGTGGTCAGTCTAGTAGTACCTGAGTCTCTGGCAGGACACAGAGCACACTGCAGTCCCCAGCCCTCTCCATACAGACAGCAGCACTCAGTGAAGGTGACCTGTCCACCCAGCAGGGGGCTCTGACACACCAGGTCTGGTGTGACATACTGCCAGCAGAAGGACAGCTTCTCATCTGGAGACAGGAGGGAGAGGACAGGAATGAGGAGGGGAAGGGTGAGATGGAAAGAGAGGCAAAGAAAGATGAGGGAAAAACGAGGGAAAGATAGATGGGGAAAGCAGGAGCGAGAGATAGATTGAAAACAGACGGTGAGAGAGAGAGAGCTCACAGTTTGAGCTAATAAGTAAAAAAAAATGAGTAGTGAGGACTCATAAGGTGAGTTATTGGGCACTCCCGTCTCCCAGCGTGTGTAGTCTTACCCACGGCGAGGCCAGTGGAATTGACACAGCTGCGCTGAGTGTCGTCCAACACAAGAGGAGGCACGCAGGTACAGAAGTGTGAGCCTAATGTGTTGACGCAGATTCCCCCTGGACAGCTGTCCTCCCCTGCCTCACACTCATCAACATCTACCAGGAGAGGACAGAGACAGAGAGAGAGAGAGAGAGAGAGAGAGAGATGAGATTTTAGGAACCTACCCATTATATACATCCATCTAATTCAACCGCAATTATGAAGACTGGGTCAAAACGGCCCAATATCACTGATAAAGATTGGCCACTAACCGATGCACTCCAGAAACACGTTGTCATAGTAGTAGCCACTGGTGCAGTAGCAGGAGTAGCCAGGGATGTTGTTGACACATACACCGCTCTTACACACCTCAGGGTGGAACAGTTTACACTCATCCACATCTGTGAGAGCAGATGAAGGCCTGGATTACAGGTACAGTACAGTATAAGCAATAAGCATGACTACCAATCATGTGGGTCAAAAAAAGGTCAAATAGGGGTGCTTATATTTGTCCAGTTTCACACATGTACAAGTGTGAAATCAAAATGTTTTTTATTTTTTTTGCCCTCGAAGAGAGGGGTCACAGCCAGGGGTCAGCTACTATCGACAGCAACCCTGGAACAATTAGGGTTAAGTGCTTTGCTCATTTAGTCAGCTCAGGGATTTGAACTAGCAACTATTCAGGTTACTGGCCCATCGCTCTAACCGCTAGGCTACCTGCTGTGTGTGTATGAGAAACAGCTGTTACCTTTGTAGCTAAACGCTCCTGGCCCAGTCACATATCCTCGTCCGCTGGGGCACAAGGCCTGGTGCTCGGCTGAACAGAAACCACAGGAAACAAAACGACATATCAGAGAGGAACACTTCACGACATCAGGGATAACTTTTTCTGAGTGGGTTGATAGGTGGAGCTGACTCCAGGAGTCTACCATAGACATACATACTCCCTTTAGTCATATACATATATATATATATATATCCCATGGAGACCACAGGAGGCTGCTGACGGGAGAACAGCTCATTATAATGGCCGAAACAGAGCAAATGGAATGGCATCCAACACGTGGGAACCAATGCGATTGACGTATTTGATACCATTCCACCGACTCCGCTCCAGCCATTACCACAAGCCCATTCTCCCCTTTTTCGGTGCCACCAACCTCCTGTGCTAGATACATACTCAATATAGTCATACCATAGACATACTCTTCACATCAGTGCTGATCACTGGTCCCTACCTGTGCCTAGCTGAGGACAGGGGTCGAACTGGCAGCCCATTCCCCAGCCCTGGCCCACGGTGCAGCAGCACTCCTGCTGGGTGGTGTTGCGGGCCAGGACGCTGCACGAGCTCTGCTCCTCGGTGTTGTAGTAACACTCCCTCAACTCGCCAGGCCGGGCAGGGGGCAGCTGGGACGCATCGGGCCGACGCTGGGGACCGAGGCCGGTGGTGGAGGAAGACGAGGAGGAGCCGCCAGAGAACACTGGAAGACCTGTGAGAAACGTGGACGTGACGTCTGTGGGTTGAGGTGTGTGTGGTTATGGCAGCGCTGCTGACCACCAAGACAACATAGTGTTCCCTGATGAACAGCAGGGGGCAGCAACACCAAGCTGTTGGAATGGGCACCTGTTGAAGAGGTCTCACCAAACTCACCATGCACAAACTGGTGTCAAATGCCATTAAAACGGTGTAGGAATGAACATTTGAAGCAGGGAAAGTGTTATTCCCATCAGGGAATAGAAATGTTTTTTTTTCCGTACGGGGAAAAACAAGCTTATCTAGATAATCCTCGAAAAGCACAATAGTGTTGGACAGCGTACAGTACCTGGTCGGGGCGTGCTGAGGCACTGTCCTGAGCGCGTATCAAACTCTTCCCCCTCTCCTGGACACTCACACATGAAGGAGCCATCCACATTCTCACAGCGCGCCGCGCCACACACGCCCTGCATCGTCTCACACTCGTTTTCATCTAGAGACAGAGAGAGAAATAGAGCGATAGAGAGAGAAAGAGAGAGGGAGAAAGAGAGTGAGCGCGAGAGAGAAAGAAAGAGAAATATGGGGCGAAAAGGTATAACCATGTCGGCTAAATCAAGCAAAGACAAATGACAGGACAGCAGAATGGTAGCGTTTGTACACTTATCAGAGACCCGTGCATCTGTGTTGAGACGTACCCACACATCCCTTCCCATCGCTGGTGGCTGTGTAGCCCTGGTCACACATGCACTGGTATGTTCCAATTAGGTTCTGGCAGAACGCATGCTCCCCGCATACGGTCTCATTGGCACACTCGTTGATATCTGTGAGCGAGAAGAAGAAACAGAAGTGGAAAGAGAGATGACCTCACTCCTAAATTAATCTGAAGTATGGTCTCAAGTATGGTCACTCTCATCATTATATTTAGATGGATAAACTTGATTCAATTATTGAAAGGTATAAATCAACAGTCAGTGAAGACAACACAGTGAGATATATCCCTAGCTCTTTTTCCTCCATGTCTGTGTGTGTCTGCGTGTTACAGACGCATATCTTGGCAAGGAAAGGCGAATGACATTCTTGTGACTGAGCATCTGCGAGGTGAAAGCCTCCAACCTGACACATCAATCAAACACAGCTGCCATGACGACCAAACCCTTACGCCCCGCCCTCAGCCTGGATCCCACATCTGTGTCCAATCTGCCAAACATTCCTACATAAACTATCATGGCTAAACTGTATGACAGTATAGTGAGAATGGCATTCAATCTCTATTGTAGCATAGAATCAGATCATTGTAAAATAAATCAAGTGGATTAATAAATACGAGAATAATAAATAGTAGATTCTTATGTGTGAACTAGATTTAGTAAAGGATGAAGTGGATGAGTTTCATGAAGAGATGGAACTGACCGACACACTCTCCGGTGCGGGTGACCCGGTAGCCCGGCTCACAGGAGGTGATACAGCGGTAGGAGCCAATGGTGTTCTCACAACGCTGTGTCCGACACACTGCTCCCTCTGAGCACTCATCTACATCTGGGAGAGAGAGAGTGGGGATTACACACACACACACACACACACAAAAACTTTAGCATCCCCACAGCTCAGTCTCGAAAGCTGTGCGTATTACATAAAAGGGACACAAGGTTTCAATGGTCTGTCTACGGTGGATGATGAACAGTGCAAAGTAGTTGAGGTGTTGAGTTACCCAGACAGGCTGTCTTCTCTGGGTTGGTGGTGAATCCCACTTGGCACTGGCACTGGTAGGAGCCCTCTGTGTTGACACAGCGCCCATCCTGGCACACCCCCGGGCCTGACCTGGCACACTCATCCACATCTGGGCACGCAATGACAACACGCCATTACATCACCACAGACATCCCCGCTGTGCCTACCGCCAAGCAAAGCAATCTCACTGTGTGAGTGGCTATGAGTAATATAATCTGTGTAAAGTAGCCTATAAGGGATTATTTGTATAAGGGATTAGAGTTGTCCAAGTTAACGGGCTGTGCAGTTTAAACTGCAGAGTAAACAGCAAATATATGTAATGAGTAGAGACTTCTCCATTCTGCAGGTTTAAGAGTAGCCTACAGAAAGGCCAGTGGGACTTGGGTGTGTGTATGAGGTGTGTGTGTGTGTGTGTGTGATGGTCGTGAGGCTTCACCTAGGCAGGAGCTCCCGTCGCTGCTGGTGGTATAACCCTGGGAACACACACAGCGGTAGGAGCCCTCTGTGTTCACACACTCTCCCCTGGGGAAGCAGTACTCCCCCTCTAGACACTCGTTGACGTCTGTGAAAAGACACGACGACCACGTTAGAATATGACACAAAAGAACACCAACATGCATATACACGTCATCAAAAGAAATCACCAACATTGTGGCATTCATCACCATCAGTAGCACCATCATCGATACTGACCTCGACATTGGCGTCCAAGGCCAGTGGTTCGGTAGCCTGGTTGACAGTCACAGCGGTAGGAGCCGTCCGTGTTCACACACAGCCTCGCTGCACCACAGGTGTCAGGGCTCTGGCATTCATCCACATCTGAGGAAGGGAGAGGGGAATGCTCGTGGGTACTGCAGGTGGGTCGCACACACACACACACACACACACACACACACACACACACACACACACACACACACACACACACACACACACACACACACACACACACACACACACACACACACACACACCTCTGCTTCATGTATAGGGTCTTTCTGTACCCCCTAAAATAGGTTAAACAGCTTCCAAGTGTTTCTCTTAAATCAACACAGCACAAATGGGTTCTGTCCCTCGTGGATATAACGTTTTGACAGTGAAACCACTCCAACGAGACATCCACCCATTCCCAAGTGTTACATCCATTTCTAAGGTGTCTCTGATTTACAAGCTATCCCCTTTGAAGTCTAAACATCTGTTGCAAACTCTGTTGGTTCACATCAGCACCAGTCTAACAGCCAGACATCCGTTGAGTACCTCGGAGTGAATACCTCGTTGAATACCTCGGAGTGATTTTCATGTGCTCTGGATATCACAGCATGGGTAAAGTGCTGACTGACAGTGAACTGTGAAGGAAACGGTACATTCATATGAATTGTTTATATGGTCTCTTGTTTTTTGTTTATTTTGAGGTAGAGGCAATGCACCCAGGTGGGATGGTGCAGTGTCCTTTAATAATGACACTCGGGCTGATTATTTGTGTGCCCCACGGAAAATAAACTGCTTGGTAGTGAGTAAGAGAAGTAACAGAAGCCATGAAAAGGTGAAGTGAGGAGAGCAGAGGAGAGGAATGCAGAGGAGAGCGCTGACTGCAGTTTGGAACTGGGTCTAGAGGGCCACCCCCTTTGCTCACTCATCGCCTACTGTAAGATGATGAAAATCGGCCCGGTCACACTGCTCTGTGCAGTTTATATAAACAGTGTTGGAACAGCTTGATTCTTCAGCAAACTTTAGTATGGTGACGGTCTCAGTCAAGCTGCCTCACCAATAACACCAACGGTGTTAGCGATGTGAATGTCTGATTCCATAAAGCCGTATGAACGGAACACAATCTCAAGTGGAAGGCGTATGAAAAAGAGTTTGGTGCTCATTTCGGTCTCGTGTCACATTCCGCAACATTGACACAATTCAACTCTTTAAAAATGTGTTTCCTCATTAGGCAGAAATGTGCAGTTGTTCATAAATCCCCCTCCTCTCCTTGGCCGTAAAAGAGCCATGGCATTCCTTCCCAGAAACAAACGTGGCAGGCAAGTGTGAGAGCCATAAAACACCTTGAAAAAACATGTCGACTACATGGACAGAATGCCATGAATTGACTTGATATACTGCCTAATAGACAGCTAGTCTTACCTGCGCATAACCCATCTTGCATTCTGTGGCCAGCTTTGCAGGCGATACACTTGTAGGAGCCTTCAGAATTCACACACCGTTGGCCAGGACACTGTGAGGAGTCTGCACATTCATCAACGTCTAAAATGAAGCAAGTGGAGGTTACACATCAAACAGTGATATGGACCTTGAACCATCATGTAAAGACATGCAAAAGTCAGACACATGCAGCCTCACCAATACAGACGCTGCCCTGCAGTTTGAACCCGGTGCGACAAACGCACCGGTAGCTACCGAGAGTGTTTTCACAGAGGCCGTTGGCACATAGGTTGGAGGTCTGCCGACACTCATCGATATCTGTGTGAAAGTAACAATATCAGTATTGATACAATTATCATTATCATACAAATGGGTATGTGTGTGTGTGTGTGGTTGAGAAGGTTGTTCACCTGTACACTGTCCATTTCCAGCCACAAAGCCTGGGCTACAGGCCACACATATGAAGGAGCCCTCAGAGTTGATACACTCCTGACCAGGACACTGTAGAGCGTTCTCACATTCATTGACATCTGGAGAAGCCAACAGAGGTTATACTTTACAATCCCATAATAAAGTTGACAGAACAAAGACCATTTCTGGTAGTATTTTACTTTATTCTGTGCTAAAGAAAGTCATACATTTGACCGCCCTTTATCGGCTGAAGTAAGTCTTACCTGTGCAGGTGTTGCCCTGTAGCCTGAAGCCAGATCGGCACGCACACTTGTAGCTTCCAGCCGTGTTCTCACAACGACCGTTAGCACAACGAGTGGGGCTGTGGAGGCACTCGTCAACATCTGCAAAGAAAAGAAGGAGAAGAACTGTCCGCAATCGCTCCAATGTGCTGTTGTCGATGAAGACCATGTTGTGTCCTACCTGTGCAGCGTCTGTCGACCAGCCCAAAGCCTGGCTTGCAGGACACACACTTGTATGAGCCCTGGGAGTTGACACACTCCTGGCCAGGGCACTGGGACGGGTCTGCACATTCATCCGCGTCTGTACAGGTATCACCGTATAGTCTGTAGCCAGTGAGACACGCACAGCTGTAGCTACCCTGGGTGTTCTCGCAGTGACCGTTGGTGCATGGGCCGGGGGATTGACGACACTCATCTATATCTGTAGGAATGGAGTGGATGGAGATACAAGAGATTGCTGAAAGGTAGATGCCAATTTGAAATACACTATAAATGTATGTATCAATGGACGGATGGATGAATTTAAAAAAAAATCACAGACACACGGGTATACCTCAGAACACACAGACACAATGTAATTTTACCTGAGCATTGTCCATTGATCATGCTGAAGCCTGGCTTGCAAGACACACAGTTGTAAGAACCCTGAGAGTTGACACAGGCCTGACCAGGACACCTCAAAGGGTCCTCACACTCATCCACATCTGAAATAGAGCCAGAACATCAATAGTCCGGCAGAATTTGTTTTCCATAGATTGAAAGTTCCTTTCGCTGACAGGCTCAAAAGAGAGAATGTAGGTAAATACAGTCATCGCTCGTACCTGTGCAGGCCTTGCCTTGTAGTTTGTATCCCGTATGGCAAACACACCTGTAGCTCCCGGGAGTGTTCTCACAACGACCATTGGTGCAAAGGCTGGGGGTCTGACGACACTCGTCAACATCTACAACAGGGGGGCGACACAGACCGTTTAGAGGCCTCTATCAAACAGCCTGTAGAGAATTCGACTTAAACTCCCTATAACATTGGTCATTACCTCAACATTTTCAGAAGAAAGGTTATTATTTGGTTTTGTGTACAACTGCTTCCGGACAAGGAGTGTTACCTCGGCATTGTTCGTTGAGCAGCCCAAACCCTGGTGGGCAAGACACACACTTGTATGATCCTGGAGAGTTGACACAGGCCTGACCAGGACACTTCAAGGGGTCCTCACACTCATCCACATCTGGGGAAAGGGAGAATGATAGACTGGAAGTTTAATATGTCCGACTGACCAATAGTATTATTTCACAAACATCACACAATCTTTGGTGAGTGAAGACAGCAATATATATAGTACAGTCACTTCGGTAGTGAAACAATGTTGACTAGACGCAGAGATAGCTTCCTTACCTTTACACGTGTTGCCCTCTAGCTTGTACCCAGTGCGGCAGACACACTTGAAGCTACCAGGGCTATTCTCACAGCGGCCGTTGTTACAGGGGTTCGGAACCTGACGACACTCGTCAATATCTGTGCCACAAAAAAAGTTTGTCCTTTACTCAAAGACTCGACAGTTAACAGTTATCTAGTTTCTTCTAGAATGATCATAAGGACTTCTGCACAGCTATCATAATCGACATAACGTTCCTTAAAACAATCACAATCATGTCAATAGTACTTGTTGACTGCTGCTGTTGGAATACTACGTTGAGTACGCATCCCCTCTTACCTTGACACTGCGTCTGTTGGAAGTTGGCTCTGAAGCCAGCAGGACACACACATCTGTAGCGGCCTGGTGTATTCTCACACTCCCCAACAGAACAGGGACTGGGAGCCTGGATGCACTCATTGACATCTAGAGATACAGACGAGAGAAAAAGAACAACGTGAGAGATTCTCAAAGAACAGTGACCAGAGTACCAGACACCATTTCCTAATCCTTGACTTCCAAGTTGAACACAGAGCATTCCAGGGGGACGCCAGAAGGTCTCTCTCTATACCCAAAGAGACAGAGTAGCTGTTGTCTGAATAAATGTCCAGAGCACAGCTGCTGTGGCTAGCGACTGTATGTGTGTGTGAGTGGTGTGTACAGTGGGGAGAGGGCTGTACCTATACAGCTGGTGCCCCGGGGTCCCGGCTGGTATCCAGAGGGGCAGCTGCACCTGTAGCCCCCTTCTGTGTTCTGGCAGCGGCCGCTGCTGCAGGGCGGGGGAGACGCCCTGCACTCGTCTATGTCTGAAAGGAAAGGGGGGGTGTGTGGGGTTAAAGAGGTCAAGAGGAGCCTGACCAAGCCTACAGTAATCAAGCTGCCTCTCAGGGGATGGGATTGTAGTGAGATGCTTGCGTCACCTAACCAGTCTGAAACTGACTCATTCATAAAGACTATCACATGTTCAACGACCGCACACTATAAATACAGCTGAGGGCCAGTATAGCATCAGGAACAGCCAATATTGGGCTGTGTATGTGTATGTGTGTGTTTGATGCCTCCTAATAGTAGTTAAGTAGTTTAACTAGCAACAGTGCCCTAACAAAACAACATTCACCTTGACAATGAGTCTGCTGAGCGTTGTGTTGGTATCCCTCGTAACAGATGCAGGTATGTCTCCCTCCGGGCTGATCCACACAGCGGCCCTGTCCACACACTTGGGGCATGGTCTCACACACACCCCGCACTGGACGCCCAAACAGATGGCCGTAGACACACGTACACGCGCATGCACGCACACGTGGACAGATATGCACATTTAGTTAGCTTGTCTGTCACCGTTTCAAAAAACGATTCCAGTTTTAGAATCTAAGTGTGATCTTAGTTGTCATGTCATCCATATCAGCCGTCTGAGTAGGTGAGAGGGGATAACAATGGTGTGAGGAGGATCTGATCTCTTTTCTTTCTTCTAAGTGTGCAGCTAGCATTTTTCTCAGGGACCATTATGAGGATTTATAGTCTCAGAACTCACTTATTATGAGGCAGGTTCAAGGCTGTGGGCATAATAGTGTTCAATTCTAGGTTACAGCACAAACCTGACACCTCCCTCACGAGCTAAAAGTTAGCAGCTCTTTGACGGCCCCGCCTTGAGATTCAAACCTGACAACGTGATAAACGAACAGTCCTGTGGTGAACAGTTGGCTCACATTAGGCAAAGTTTTGCGGCACAAACAGAGCATTGTACCCATCTGGTTACTGCTTATATCTTGAGCCAGACCTCCTGGCTCGGGATGTGTGAGGGTATTCCCTCTTTGAATCTCTCTTTCTATTGCAAAGAAGTGCATTAAAGAATGTAAAACGCCTTTTATTGACTGAGGCTTTGAAGTTGAGGTGTGTGTGTGTGTTCGTGTGTGTGTGTGTATGAGGGACAGGGTTGACTAAGTACTCTAGTGGAGACAGAAAAGGCCAGAGCCAGAAACACATCTGATGTCTGGTTAAATACAGGTTAAATAAAACATGTATTTGAAGGTGGATAAAACCGGCAGTAAAAATCGACACCACCAGAGCATTCAACCACCTACCCGGGATTCTTAAGCACTCATTATTATGGTCCATTTGAAATGTGAACTCATACGTTCAAGTGGTGTCACATCAAATGAGAGCAGAACAGACACAGGAAGACCAGTTGTCATACTTCAATGGAGAACTATGAACTTTTTCTCACTTCACAATACAGACTCCAAACTATACGCTTCTTTGTTCTTGAGTCAGGTGTGGAGTACAATAGTTTATAGGAAATGTTCTAATAGGAAATGACATGGAGTTGGCAGTGTGAGAAGCCAGAAAGTTGAACCAGCGTTTATCAGAATTTGACCTAATCTTGGAATCATTACTGTATCAAGATTAAACACTTTGTGGCTGTGGTATACGGTTTACAGTACCTGGCCTGGGGATGGGTGGGCGGGGCGTGACCGGAGATGGGAGGGGCTGTGCGGGTCTCACTGGAGATATTGGCCGTTGGTCAACTGGAGGCCGTTTGGTCTGAGTGGGGGTTCGAGCTGGAGAAACCAAAACAGGACATAAACATTTACTGAGAATGTCTAGATACATTAGAGCTTTCACTTGTTGAGAAGAGGCAGCTTGATGTGAATTGTCTTTCTTACAGCCTTCTGGACACAAACATCAAAATACTAAACATTGCAATTCTGTCTCAATAGTTGGATGTTGCTATGTGGAAATGACAAGAGCATGTGAAGGGTTTGATTCCAAAACATGATAAGTGCACATTTTTCACATTTGCATATTTTTTGTGTATGAACTATGGCTGTTTTCATACTTTTAAAACTTTACTTTAGATGTGCTTTAGAACGTGTTTTTGTTGTTGTTGCAAAACGCAATATCCGTATGGTTTCATACCAAAACGCGCTATATCCAGAGCCATGTGTTTAGAGAGTTGGGACATTGATATTTCTGCAGTATGACACATTTACATTTCACTACAACATCCTAGCAGCCATGTTAGCTCCGGTTAACATTAGGCTACATTTGGAATATTTAAAAAAAATATATGTAACTGAATGAATAGAATTAGAACAATATTCAAAATTCAAAAAGTTGGTCCAACTCTTTAAATATATTGATCTGGTTATATCCACTGTACAGATGGCTGAAACAATCCATATGCTTTTTTTGCCACTGGTGCAAAAGTGAGTCATTTGCATGATATTTGTCTGCTTAGTCGTAAGTTAGGTTTCTCTAAATATTTTTCCAACACCTAGGAATGTAATCAGAACCTTATCTTATCCATTTAGGCTAACCCCTGGCTTAGTCAGCTAGATGCGGTAGTTGCTACCGAGCGTTACGCTAGCGTTGAGCTCTTGAGTGTCACGGACCTTTTGATTATGGATCCCTTTGACAGTTTGTAGCCTGTTATATCCCGTTGGCTGAAAGAGGAACTTTTTAAACAAGCTCATGAAAAGGAGAGAGCCAAACAGTGTGCCGTGTCACCCCGACAACAACAATCAACCCATCCTTGCAAATTAATTGCGACAGACTTTCAATGTCCTTATTATTCCTTAAATCCTTCCCTGACGTTTACATAATCAAACGCATAACGCTTGCCTAGATTTATCCTAATGAATGAAAAAAAAACTTTAAAACTCCAATATAATTGTTACAAAAGATGCTTAAATGTCCAAAAAGAAAACACACTGCATACACTACAGTACACTGTTCACCCGCTGGATACAATACATTGGCTATATGATATTTGCACAATTTAGTTGAAACAAACAGATGATTTTAATATGTATTTATTTATGTATCTATACTTAATTACATGTAATTAAAACCCAAATCGGGAAACTTTTTTTATTGGAGTTCTGTTTGGGGCAGATATATAGCGTTTTGCCACAAAACATGATTATTTGTCTCTCTAAAAGAAAATGACCTTGCAACACATTTCAAACAGAATCATGTCTTTTCACTAACCCATGTCATGGTAAGATAATAGATCTCTTTCATAAGACTAGGGTTGTGGCGGTCATGAAATCTTGTTAGCCGGTTATTGTCAAGCAAATAACTTCCCTTCTCACGGTAATTGACTGTTAAAAAACTTCTTAGGGCTGCAATCCCGTTAACGGGATCGATATGACAACAGCCAGTGAAAGTGCAGGGCGCCAAATTCAAAACAACAGAAATCTCATAATTAAAATTCCTCAAATATACATGTATCTTATACCGTTTTAAAGGAAATCTTGTTGTTATTCTCACCACAGTGTCCGATTTCAAATAGGCTTTACAGAGACAGCACCACAAACGATTATGTTAGGTCACCATCAACTCACAGAAAAACACAGCCATTTTTCCAACCAAAGAGAGAAGTCACAAAAAGCACAAATAGAGATAAAATTAATCACTAACCTTTGATGATCTTCATCAGATGACACTCATAGGACTTCATGTTACACAATACATGTATGTTTTGTTTGATAAAGTTCATATTTATATTAAAAAAAACTCAGTATACATTGGTGATTTACATTCACTAGTTCCAAAAACATACGGTCATTTTGCAGAGAGCCACATCATTTTACAGAAATACATGAAATATAGATATACCTCTCCTTAATGCAACCGCTGTGTCAGGTTTCAAAAAAACTTTACAGAAAAAGCAAACCATGCAATACTCTGAGAATGGCGCTAAGGACATTTTTTTTTTATCCGCCATGTTGGAGTCAACAGAAATCAGAAATAACATTATAAATATTCCCTTACCTTTGATGATCTTCATCAGAATGCACTCCCAGGAATCTCAGTTCCACATTAAATGTTTGATTTAGTTTGATAATGTCCATTATTTATGTCCAATTAGCTACTTTTGTAAGGGCGTTTTGTACACAAATCCAAACGCTCGTACAGGTCCAGCCGAACGTCAGACGAAAACTTAAAAAGGTTATAATACAGGTCTTAGAAACATTTCAAACTAATTATGAAATCAATCTTTAGGATGTTGTTATCATAAATCTTCAATAACGTTCCAACCGGAGAATTCCATTGTCTGTAGAAAAGCCATGGAATGCAGGTCGCTATCATGTGAAATGAGCGTGACCAGGACCTGGCTCTCTGCCAGACCACTGACTCAAAGAGCTCTCATCCGGCCCCACATCACAGTAGAATCCTCATTCAAGTTTCTAAAGACGGTTGACATCTAGTGGAAGCCTTAGGAAGTGCAACATAACCAATATCCCACTGTGTATTCAAAAGGGGCTGGGTTGAAAATCGACCAACCTCAGATTTCCCACTTCCTGTTTGGATTTCTTCTCAGGTTTTTGCCTGCCATATGAGTTCTGTTATACTCACAGACATCATTCAAACAGTTTTAGAAACTTCAGAGTGTTTTCTATCCAATACTAATAATACTATGCATATATTAGCAACTGGGACCGAGGAGCAGGCCGTTTACTCTGGGCACCTTTCATCCAAGCTACTCAATACTGCCCCTGCAGCCATAAGAAGTTAATTAACATAAACACATTTAGCCTCTCCTGGCTTCCACACAAGCCACTGATGCAGACCTTTGGAACATCTACATTTGAAAAAGTCTAATAAATCAATTTAATATAGCTTACTCTATCACAATAACGCCATGATTTATTTTAGACAGGTCTAAAGAAACATGATATGAAGAAAATGTAGTATATTTCAGAAGAACAGAATAGAATACTCTGAGTTGTCCTTATGTTAGGCCCTGATCGGCTACACTAGCTAATTTAGCAGACAAGATTTGCTTAGAATTCCGTGGCAATATTTTATATTATTTTATAGTATGAAGAATACAATTGAACATACAGTTTACATACACTTAGGTTAGAGTCATTAAAACTTGTTTTTCAACCACTCCACAAACTATAGTTTTGGCAAGTCGGTTAGGACATCTACTTTGTGCATGTCACAAGTAATTTTTCCAACAAAAGTTTACAGACAGATTATTTCACTTATAATTCACTGTATCACAATTCCAGTGGGTCAGAAGTTTACATACACAAAGTTAACTGTGCCTATAAACAGCTTGGAAAATTCCAGAAAATGATGTCATGGCTTTAGAAGCTTCTGATAGGCTAATTGACATAATTTGAATCATTGGAGGTGTACCTGTGGCCTACCTTCAAACTCAGGGCCTCTTTGCTTGACATCATGGGAAAATCAAAAGAAATCAAGTCTGGTTCATCGTTGGGAGCAATTTCCAAACGCCTGAAGGTACCACGTTCATCTGTACAAACAATAATACGCAAGTATAAACACCATGGGACCACGCAGCCGTCATACCGCTTAGGAAGGAGACGCGTTCTGTCTCCTAGAGACTTTGGTGCAAAAAGTGCAAATCAATCCCAGAACAACAGCAAAGGACCCTGTGAAGATGCTGGAGGAAACAGGTACTAAAGGATCTATATCCACAGTAAAACGAGTCCTATATAGACATAACCTGAAAGGCCACTCAGCAAGGAAGAAGCCACTGCTCCAAAACTGCCATAAAAAAGCCAGACTACGGTTTACAACTGCACATGGGGACAAAGATCATACTTTTTGGAGAAATGTCCTCTGGTCTGATGAAACAAAAATAGAACTGTTTGCCATAATGACCATCGTTATGTTTGGAGGAAAAAGGAGGACGGTTGCAAGCCGAAGAACACCATCCCAAACGTGAAGCACGGGGGTGTCAGCATCATGTTGTGGGGGTGCTTTGCTGCAGGAGGGACTGGTGCACTTCACAAAATAGATGGCATCATGAGGAAAGAAAATTATGTGGATATATTGAAGCAACATCAGTCAGGAAGACATCAGAATGACTTAATGACAACAAAGTCAAGGTATTGGAGTGGCCATCACAAAGCCCTGACCTCAATCCTATAGAAAAGTTGTGGGCAGAACTGAAAAAGTGTGTGTACAAACCTGACTCCGTCACACCAGTTCTGTCAAGAGGAATGGGCCAAAATTCACCCAACTTATTGTGGGAAGCTTGTGGAAGGCTACCCAAAACGTTTGACCCAAGTTATACAATTTAAAGGCAATTCTACCGAATACTAATTGAGTGTATGTAAACTTAGGACCCACTGGGAATATGATGAAAGAAATAAAAGCAAAATAATTCTCTCTACTATTATTCTGACATTTCATATTCTTAAAATAAAGTGATGATCCTAACTGACCCAAGACAGGGAATTTTTACTTGGATTAAATGTCAGGAATTGTGAAAAACTGAGTTTAAATCTATTTGGCTAAGGTGTATGTAAACTTCCTAATTCAACTGTAGCTGAATAAAATAGAAAGGATATTTTCTCCAAACGCTGTTCTGTGTTGAGTGGCTAACAAAGAAACAGGTACACCTACAGTATATACCTAATATAGAGTTATTTATGCAACTTTAGTCGTGATACAACCGTGGGCTATATGTTTTGATTTGTAATACATTCTATGGCTGGATGATGCAAATAATGTTGAAAGGCATGAGTCACATGAAAGGCATGAGCTCTGCTTTGTTTCTTGCACAAGCTGCACACACTACATCAGTCTCTCATTCACAATTTGACAAGCACTTGATAATGCCTCGTCTTTACCGGCGGCATCCCCCTAGGGCGGCCGTAATACACCCTAAAAAATCCATGCCTTTTGCAGCCAGTGGCCATTTTGCCCTTGGGCTGAATGTAATAATTATAATTCCTTTCTCCTGGCTGCATGTTTTTCCGAAGCACCTCTCACTCACATGGTTCTCTCAGATATCTCAATTCTTATTAGCCAATGCCAGTCATGTGATCGGGTTCTTCTCACAGCTCCGAAGTAGGCTACAGGTGAAGAGAGACACATCAGGCGCACGTCTTTCTTATCAAATTCAGAGTGACATATTGAAGAACTGTCCACATTTACTTTGTCAGCCAACAAGATGAGCAGGCCTAACGAACAGCAAAAGCACTAGCCTATGTCAATCCACTATCCCCCATAATAAAAAAGTTGATCTATTTTATTGGTCAACTTGTCCTTCTGTGCGAGAAATAAATATTCCAAACATAGTCTGGGGCAGTTGTGGGATGCGATAGATTCCCAAATTAATACAACAACTATTTTAGAAATATTTTAAAAGCAATGAGGCTGACGCAACAGATCAGAACGTTGAGCTTAAAATGTTGATAAGCAATTAGGCTATTTCTTTACATTATAAGGGCAGAGATGCGCACACGATAGTAGGCTGTAAGCTCCAATGTTCCAAAATGCAATCAATTCGCGGGAAAACACCATTCTCAAAAGTGACCGCAAATGCATTATTATAAAGGTGCATTTTTATGGTGAAAATTATCTTCCCCAAACTTCAAACTCACGTGCCGCCTATGTATGCCAGCTAGGCTCTACACCGGTTGTAAAGCGCATTAATGTGCTTCATTTTAAGAAGTTATTTGTTGACTTTAGTTGCGATACAAACATTATAAAAACATATAAGCCTGTGGGCTAGGCTACATGAGGTGTATGACCACGATTTGGCATGCAACTTTTCTTGCTTTAAGCTGTATATCATTTACAAGTGATAATATATCACAATATACAGTATATATCCCTTATCATTCAAGTGATAGGCTAATATTGTCACCCATCAGACTATTCTTGATTTAATCTTGTCTTTACATATACTAAATAATAGATGTGTGAATTTATTTTTGATTTTAAATGGACCATTATCATGCACCTGTCTCGGAACAGGGGAAGGGGGAATTTGACTGAGGTCATGACTCGTGACTGCCGGTGTGGCGGTACTACGGTCACCATAACATAAGATGTGTTTTTAATTCATGTCAATTTACAAACAGTTCTGAAAATGGTTATATCGCGTTTTGGAATGAAACTCTTCATTGTACAGTGAGGAATCTCCTTAAGGTTGCTATGAGTTATTCTCTACTCACCTGTCACCACCCGGGTGGGTCCTGCTGTAACAGAGATGGCTGGGATGTGTGGTCTGCCCTGGGGGGACAGGGAGCCTCCACTCGATGGCTGCTGGGGCCTGGTCTGAGGTATGAGAGCTCTACCATCTGGCTGTTGGGGTCTAGTTTGGGGAGTGAAAAAGCCTGAGCTTGAAGGTTGTTGGGGACTAGTTTGGGGAGTCTGTGCACCACTACTGGCTGGTTGTTGTGGCCTGGTCTGTGGGGTGCTCTGGGATATGACAGGGGGACCTCCAGTCCCGTGCTGCTCCACCACCCTCTGGTTGAACTTGATGGCAGAGGCAGAGTAGTGGTAGCCAGGCCCTGCTGGGCAGATCTCCTTGAAAGCAACTGTCATGAGCAAACAGAGAACGCCACAAGCAGGATTCAATTGGTTAGTGCGTTTCATACCTATATACAGTGCATTCGGAAAGTATTCAGACCCATTGACTTTTTCCACATTTTGTTATATTACAGCGTTATTGTAAAATGTATTAAATATTTTTTTCCACTTATAAATCTACACACGACAATGCAGGAGTAACTTCGGGAGAAGTGTCTGAATGTCGTTGACTGGCCAAGCCAGAGCTCGGACTTGAACCCACTCGAACATCTCTAGAGAGACGTGAAAATAGCTGTGCAGTAACGCTCCCCATCCAACCTGACAGAGCTTGAGAGGATCTGCAGAGAAGAATGGGAGAAGATCCCCAAATACAGGTGTGCCAAGCTTGTAGTGTCATACCCAAGAAGACTAGAGGCTGTAATCGCTGCCAAAGGTCCTTCAACAAAGTACTGAGTAAAGGGTCTGAATACATATATACATGTGATAAAAAACTGTTTTTGCTTTGTCATTATACCCTTCTGGAAGGTTCTCACATCTCCTCCACAGAGGAACTCTGGAGCTCTATCAGAATGACCATCGGGTTCTTGGTCACCTCCCTGACCAAGGCCCTTCTCCCGCGATTGCTCAGTTTGGGTGAGAGGCCAGCTCTAGGAAGAGTCTTGTTGGTTCCAAACTTATTCCATTTGGAGGCCACTGAGTTCTTGGGTACCTTCAATGCTGCAGACATTTTTTGGTACCCTTCCCCAGAGCTGCACCTAGACACAATCCTGTCTCAGGGCTCTACAGACAATTCCTTCAACCTCATGGCTTGGTTTTTTGCTCTGACATGCATTGTCAACTGTGGGACCTTATAGAGACAGGTGTGTGCCTTTCCAAATCATGTCCAATCAATTGAATTAACCCCAGGTGGACTTCAATCAAGTTGTAGAAACAGCTCAAGAATGATCAATGGAAACAGGATACACCTGATCTCAATTTTGAGTCTCATAGAAAAGGGTCTGAATACATCCTTGTGACATGGAGCTGTGCATTATCATGCTGAAACATGAGGTGATGGTGGCAGATGATGGCACGACAATGGGCATCAGGATCTCATCACGGTATCTCTGTGTATTCAAATTGCCATCGATAAAATGAAATTGTGTTCCTTGTCCGTAGCTTATGCCTAACCATACCTCCACTGCCACCATGGGGCACTCTGTTCACAACCTTGACATAAGCAAACCGCTTGCCCACACCATGCCATACACGTGGTCTGCGGTTGTGAGGCCGGTTGAATGTACTGTCAAATTCTCTACAATGACGGTGGAGGCGGCTTATGGTAGAGAAATTAACATTAAATTCTCTGTCAACAGCTCTGGTGCACATTCCTACAGCCAGCATGCCAGTTTGCCCCCAGCACAAGGTGTAATGAACATGCTATTTAATAAGCTTCTTGATATGCAACACCTGTCAGGTAGATGGATTATCTTGGTAAAGGAGAAATGCTCACTAACAGGGATTTAAATTAATTTGAAAGAAATAAGCTGTTTGTGCATATGGAAATGTTCTGGGATCTTTTATTTCACCTCATGAAACCAACACTTTTACATGTTGTGTTTATATTTTTGTTCAGTGTACATACTGTGACTTAGGCAGATGTTAACACTGGGCACTAGCTGCATTATGATTATCCAATGCCGGACCAGTATGATGTGGAGGTTTGAATCAGAATAGGGATGCTCACCTGATCCAAAGTAGGGACACCTCTCACAGTTCTTGCCCCAGGCCTTGCCCACGCGGCTGCAGCAGCAGATCTGCTTGGTGATGTTCCTGAGGATGGGCACGGAGCAGCTACCACGGCCAGAGCCAGAGTTTAAGATACGATAGCACTGGCCCTTATCCTCCGAGATCACCTTACGGGCTGCAAGAGGAAGACAGGGTGAGGACATGCCAATGGGAGAATGGTGGAGAGAAGATAGTGGTATTATAGCCATACTGAAACAGCTTCATGCCCCAAAAGGCCTCAAGCAAAAGAAGACACCAAACCCAACATGCAGGCCCAACCACATGCTGATTGTTGATTCACACATTATCTTGAAATATAATGCTGGTGTACTCTTCGTCTTTGCTTTTTGTGTCAGAATTTGTGTCACTTCTGGTAGGCATTCTATTGCTTTAGTCGGGTTAAGAAACAGAAATATTCAACTGAAGACAGACAATGAGTTGCAGAAGTACCACACGTCAGAAAAAAACAAGAAACAACAGAATTTATCGTTGTTAAACCCTCGCTTCAGAGAGCAAGAAAACAGAAAAGCTGAAAGCATTCCCATGAACTTTTTGGCAACACATTATTTAAAGATGACCGCTCAGAGTCAACGATGCACAAAACAAACAGCTTCCAACAGTTAGCCAAGAGCTGGGGCGGACTGGATAGAGAGGGTGGCCCCAGACAAGCAGATGCAAACTGCGTCAGATCCAAAGGCAACACACAGGCCAACCAGCATTTCAGAAGCACTGACCATCGTAAAATGCCGGTTAGAATAAGCAGGCCGAGTGTCACAGAACTTCAGGCGCTGTAATGTCATGTTTATGATGTGCGTATAGATGTGTAATGTATGTTTTATGTATGATATAATACAGCACAGTTAATGTAAAGTACTACTGAATAATGTTCAATCTAAAAGTGTGTGAATGTTGAACTCATTTTTGGGATCAGCATGAGTAACGATAATGGACATTTTTATTACATGAGGTAGTTTACCTGTCCTACACAGTGTTTCCCCAGCCGTCGCTGCTAAACTGTTGCCGCCACTCCAAAAGATAGAAAATATTTTTTTGGTAGGTAAAACGTTTTCAGTGTAAAATGACGAAAACCTGATATAAAGTATGCAGAAAAGATAATGGAGTTCTATCTTTTTTTCCCTTAGTTCTCAAAGACTAAGAATCACCAAAATAAAAACTAGACATTTAGATAGAATCAAAAAATAAATACAAATATAATGATTGATTTAGCTTTTTGTATCCCATTGATTTTGTTCTAATGTTTGAGTCACTCAGATAGCATAAGAACACAACATAAGATATGACAAAATGTGTAGAATTGCAGGAAACTAGCTTTAAAACGGCAATTTATTCTCTCAGCCTCATGACAAAATATGTAGAATTGCAAGAAACTAGCTTTAAAACTGTAAAAAAAAAAAAAAAATCACAAATGGCAAAATATGTAGAATTACAGGAAATGACCTGTAAAACAAAATGTTTGGGGTCGGTTTGAGCCATTGGCCATGCCCCCCACCCCCCACCTTTGCCACCGCTGCTGGAAGTAAATCCTTGGGGAAACACTGCTACAGTATGTTGGCTAATATCCAACACATTCTAAACACATTCAATTTTCCTCTATCTCTTTACTCAACATGTTTTTGTATGGGAGGTTGTGTGTAATGTTTTGTACAGTTCAGCTCCATAGCACCTCGGCCATGCGTTATTCCTGCTCATTCCAGACACCGCGGCATAGCAGCGCATCATTCTCTTCCTTTCCCTTTTGAGCAGGGTGCCCTGTAGGCTACTTACAGATACAGATCCCGTGAGAGGCGTCCAGTATGTATCCTTGCCTGCAGACACAACTGTAGCTCCCCCGAGTGTTCACACAGTTGCCGTTCTCACAGAAGCCTGGCTGCAAACACTCATTAACATCTAGGAAGGGAAACACTACGGTCACATCCCTATTCCCTAACCCCATCCACCCATAGGATCCACAGACAGGAAACAGTCATGAACCCTCTTCCTGAAGGCCGGGGAGATAATAGGGCTCCCCACTGATATACTGTACTTGCAGGGGGAGACCCTGGTCACAGAGGACATTAATATTCTGAGGATATTAATAGTGACTGAAACCCAATGAGGATGGTTAGACATGACAAACATTTGTGCTCAGAGTTAATTCTATGTGAAACAAATACATTTTTATAAACTGTAGTTTTAGCTGAGACCTTGGACAAACTAGCCCCAACCTGAACTCATAATCTTGGAAACACTCAACTAAAAAGTCTGGCGACATCCAACGTGAGTGTAAACGAAAACCATAACATAAACATATCAGTGTTTATCCAACCCCGTCCTCATCAATATCGTAGCAGCTGACGACACGAGATGTACTGTAACTCTCAGGGAGTTAGGGAGATGGAGTGAGTGATGCAACAGGGCCTGGTGTAGTCATTACTTCTCACACTATCTGGCTCTTCCTGGAGAAATGGTTATAGCAGTCAGGTTATACAACCAACTGGACTCGCATACGCTGCATCTGTTGGGTTGTAGGAGTGAACTGAACTCATCACCAATTCACTGTAGACCTTCTTGCTACAAAATAGACATTTAAAGGCAGCGATGCAAATATGGTTTGTATCATCATCTGTCAGAACCTAATCCATTCGAGTTACTATGTTAAATCGTTCTATATAGATGCAGGAGTGAAAAAGTTTCTCCTGACAAATAACAGTAATACATATATCCATTGAGGCATGTTAGTGAGGTGAATACAGTATGCTCCTTTAAGTTAGTGAATTTAACTTACAGATCAATGTAGGTTTTTTTCTCTTCCCATTTATATCAGCTGCTAACTAATGTGCAGGTACAATATAATACCAGGAGCCTCAATGCTATTCTGAAGAATCGCAGGTGATGTTTTTGCAATATGTAATTTATCAACTAAAACTACATGCATATCATCATAGGGATGAGTGGCATGGTGTCACTGTGGCCTGCCTTTGGGTATGTGTCCCTCTCAGATCAATAGCAGATTCACCATGAATGAGCGCAACCACATTGGTATGTCCCCATCTGAGCGCTATATCCCATGTGTTTGAACGAGCCTGAGTGACTCATAGCTAGCATGATAGCATTTGCATGTTGCCATCAGCGGAGACTTGTGCTCTGTTTTCTCCGTTCCCTCTCGTATCTTATTAGGCTCTACAGAGACAGATGAAGCAGCCATTCCAATAGTGGCAGATAATTAAGGCATGGCTCATGGTTTCAGAGCTTATCACCTCAGACTCTTCAGCGTTCGGCAGTAGATCTCTGGGCCAAGTGACAAGACTGGGTTGAATGACGAGCTGCTTCAAAGAGCTTTACTGTGTGTGTGTGGTTGAGCTGAGCCTATATGGAATACAGTGTGACAAGCTAAGGAGACAGCTGCTGACTCGATGAAGTGATATCATACATTGTTACACTCAAAACATCAAATGAAAATGAGAGAGGTCATATTATGAAGATAGACCATTGCAATGCTTCTCTTTTCCACCCCTGTTTCACCTGGTATTTGTTTAAAAATAAATACTGTCAAATATAATTTCATAACATTTCAACACACATCTCTTCCTGTCAGTTCTCCTGTTCCAAAAGAACCTAAAAGGGTTCTTCGGCTGTCCCCATATGAAAACCCTTTGAAGAACCCTTTTTGGTTCGAGGTATAACCTTTTTGTTTCCAGGTAGAACCCTTTTGAGTTCCATTTAGAACCCTTTCCACAGAGGGTTCTACATGGAACCCAAAAGAGTTCTACCTGGAACCAAAAAGGTATGGGGACAGTGAAGAACCCTTTTGGAACCCTTTTATCTAAGATTGTAGAAGACCACCATCATTCTACAGTAAGTGGTATAGTCAAGTGTACTCAGAGGGACTGATGGTACTCACCAACACACTGGGTGCCGTTGATCCTCTCAAATCCAGCCGGACAGCTCCCATCGACTCCATTTCCTGAAAAGGCAATTCACATAATGATGTTTAAATAGCAATACTCGGGAGACCCTGTGTGAGCCCTAATGTTGTAAAGGGAAAGGGGATACCTAGTCATGTAGTGCCAATAGCTGTGTCTACAGTAAAACCAGAGTGATGGGTAAAAATTCACCGGGTCAATCTTTTCGAGACTGTCTTTCTCCTGCAGAGCCTGGATGAGATTTCAGATACTTTTAGTGGTCAATCTGTGTGTACTGTACAGTCCCTGATCCCACCATGGAAGACTTAGCAGCATGTAGCACCACAGAGAGAGAGAGCCAAGCGTACAGGAGCCATGGGATACATCGGAACGCTCTGGGTCAACTAAATGAAGCAAAGCAAATAACATTTTTTACCATACGAGCATGATGACTCACCGTCAGTCTAGAGTGGAAAACACACTCTCATCTAACATTGGCTATCAACCCCATCTCCAGCGAGCTAGCTAGCTATGTTACTCCCAATTGTTTTCTGGACTGTTGGCAGCCTAAATCACACAATATTGGTCACCTGTCTGCTAACAATCTCCCTCCCAGCTGTCTCTCCTCTTACATCAAACAGAGCTCATTTTGAGGACTTTTGCAGTCTTGGGAGACAAGTGGGAAGTTGTGAAGTAACTTGAGGTTGCAGAGTAAAGATTCAAAGGACATTCCTCAAAGGAAATGGAAAGGAGAAAGTACTTAGTGTTTCAAACGACTCTGTGATCCCAGGCCAGAGTTTTGGACAAGGCCTCTATTGTTTGGTATTCACCATTTATTTATGGTAATGTTTGGAGAATTGTTTGCAAGGAGGGAGAAATTGCAATTGAGGAGGTTTCATTCGTGGTCTAAATCAAAATGATGAAAACCATGCATATCTTCCAGGTTGTCGAACAGAAATAAAAACAGCCTTGTTTGGTGATTTACTTCCATGTGTTTGTATTTATCAATGACCCTACAGAGCAGGCGACATAATGTTCTGTATTTCTTACGGACTCTGGCTAAGCGTGGAGTCAATCTGTTACATAATATGTCCATTACTGATAACAGCAATAATAATGTGGAATAGTATGAATTCCCTGTTAGTTAAAAGGAACAGATACAAACAAGACCATGTTGATTTCTGGGCATTGCTATCTAAAACAAGTCATTTTCTTTTACCGGCATGGCTGAGGAGAGTTACCTAAAACATTCTCAGGACTGTCTGGATTCCAGTTAAAATGAATAGTGGTGATGAAAGAAGTTGAAAACAGAACATTAGCTCACTACTTTTTGACATGATGTTGATATGGTCTAGGAGGCGAGAGGGCAAAGCCAACTTAATGACAAATATGGCCAACAGAAAAGTACATTCCATTCAGGTTAGTCAGGTCTGGAGTAAAACATGTCAATAACTTTATGTACTGTTTATAACTAGTCAATAATTTGACACTGTAATACATACGTTCTTATTTAATCTCAAACAACAGAGAAAGGCCATCTGGTTTAAGGTTTCTAAAAGGAATTCCGCTCCAATCTGAAGCACTCTGGACTTTCGAAAAACCATAGTCAATGTCAATAAGGTAGTGAAGAGGAGATGAACAAGAACAAGCTGGTAGGCTAGCCACCATACTGTAGCATGGGACATACCGTTTAAAAATAATGTATTTAAGTGTCACACAATAATACAAAAAATGTATTGAGACACTAAAAACAATCATATTCAAACATGGCATAGCATCTACAATACATTACTTAATCTACACAGGTACACATAAACAAAAAACTATGTGAATAACAAGTGTACAACAAGTGTTACTTTTTGTTGATTGTTGCACCTGGGATTACTAATCAGCAGTGACCTCCCCATTTGTTTCTGGTATATATTGATTGGTTTTGAGATGAGAGGAGGGGTAGGTACACAAAGGGGATAGAAGGTGGGAGGATAAAAAGGATTAAACCATTTTGTGATAGAAAGACTGAAAGGAGAAAACCAGTGTACTTGCCTAGTTAAATAAAGGTTCAATTAAAAAACCTTTCAAAAAAAGAGAAGAGGGATACGGACAAAAGGCCACGCTTCACTTTAAAGGAGAACTGGGACAGGGCACACTGTATTTTACCTGTGTTAGGAGGACATAGGACACACTCGTTGATGCCCCAGGCCAGTCCAATCCCTCGGCAGCAGGTGTCCTGACTCCTGAGTCCTGGGAGAGGTGAGCTGCACTGAGGGGTATAGGAGAAGGAAGAGCATTGGATTTAAACTGGCACAACCACAATGAGAGATGCCACCTATTTCTATTGGCTTGCTTAAGACTTAGCTACATAATTTAATGCATATTACATATATACAGGTAACTGCCAAAATAAAGGAAACACCAACATAAAGTGTCTTACTAGGGTGTTGGGCCACCACGAGGCACCAGACCAGCTTCAATGCACATTCTAGCCATGGTAGCCAAAATAATGGGCAACTGGGCCTGCTCAGCATTTTTATACATTACCTTAAGTATGATGGGATGTTAATTCCACACCTGTGTGGAAGCACCTGCTTCCAATATACTTTGTATCCCTCATTTACTCAAGTGTTTCATTTATTTTGGCAGTTATCTGTAGGAATCAATAGTACAAGTAATTTTGAGAAGTCTCACCTGGCCGTTGCGGACCTCCCTGAAGCAGTACTTGAATCCGGAGGATTCTGTGTAGGTGGAGTCACCGTGGAGGGTCTGGGCCTGCACTCTGGGTTTGGGTGGTGGGGCTTCGGCCCGCTCCCCTGGCAGAACACTGGTCCTGGCCCCCGAGAGGCCTGCTGACCAGGTGACCGTCTCCGACTGCTCCCTAACTGTGCCTGGCCCATACCCCACCTTCAGCACCTGGTGGATCTTCACGCTGGCCTCTGGGGGGTGCTGCACCCGCACCTTGACCATGGATGAGCCAGACGCTGGGGGGAGGGTGAGACAGGAATGGGGTTTAGGGGTTAGCTAGTGGGGGTTAGCATTAGTAAACACTGCTGACTCCATACAGTCTCTGCACAGAGCCTGACCCTGCCCTGACCCGTTGTGCCTCCAGGGGTCAGAGGTCACCAATGAAGGACCTCTCACTTGAACTCTGTCCTGGTGGTTCACATTTACCAACAGTTGAATGGTTGACTTTACATTTTTGTGCTGACGGCTAACTAAGGAAGTGGATATGAATGGGAGCTGCCATGTATGTGAGGTGCCTTTGGTGCGTGATCCAAAGTCTGATGTGGTTTCAATTCAAAGTTACATTTTGAATGGCGGTCTTTAGTCATTCCATTTGTTAGGAGGCGAGTGTGAAGCCCTGTTACTATTGCAGATCTTAAGAATCAAAGGAGGGTGTGTGTGGGGTATCCACCCCCCTGTATGTCTTTTATTGAGTGGTTGTTCTCCTAAAACATGCTATTACTGTGAGTCATGATGGCAGCCTCTCATCGTTTAAAGACTGGAGTGGAAACGTTGGCACAACGTTTCCCCCACGGTGAAGCCACTACACTGCCAAGAGGCCCAGACTGAGCAGAAGGCCAGAGCCTGACTCATATCTCAACCTTTTCTTGGGCTTTATTTACAGACTAAAAAGGCAAGGAGATAATCAGTTAATTCTGGGTGACTGAGTGTCCCAGATCTGTTTGTACCAAAGGAACAGTTGTGCACAGTTTGTTCTAGGTTGAAAAAATGAAAAGGCAAAAAATAAGGCAAAAATCAAGACCCAAAATTAAGACCCAGGACCTTGGACTCTTCACCTCCTAGCTATCCGTAATATCAGACCCATAGGACCTGGTTTACTATTCAGGGCTTTACGCAACTGTTTACACGAGGGCCCTGGAGATATGCAGCCAACATAATGTTTCATTTACAGATGCAGTTTGGATTGTGTTTTTCATTTGCCCCAAAACAATGAGAGTGCAAATGGGTATTTTGTTCTATGATCGTACTATGGATTTTACAAGGCTCACTTGCTGAACTCCACAACACGGCTGCATCAATTATAAAAAGCGGAGACAATGGAACCATATCAAAGACAGTGTTTTGGAACCAAACATGTCTCAGGTGTTTGCTCTCTGTGGTTAACAAGCAATCCCACTGTCTCACCCCTGCAGGATTTCCCATAACTGTTCATAGACTAACTCTGAGATCATTTGGAATTTACTCGCTGATGGTCTACACCCCACTTGAGTTGTGACAAGATGTTTTTAATTGCCAATTCACTATTTCACACTGTCTGGCCGTGACATACAGCCCAGTATTGCAGTAATGGCCGACCTCATCCTCACAGCTTGTTCTGACAGCATAACAGAGGTGTCCTTTGTTTTGCACGCTAAAAAATAAAGGTGACCTCACAAGGTACACGCATGAAAAGTTTGCCTTTTAGTCAACAAGGAGATGAAAACAGAGCAGGCATCAGCCCTCCTAAATGCACTCCCCCTCAAGCGAAGAGAGGAAACGTTCACCACAGGCTGAATAGCCCTTAGGGGTGGTCCAATTGATGGTTGTCAAACTGCGGTTGTGATGCTAAATTGCATCACAAGTTGCCAAGGAAATAGAGTGTAAGAGTCCTGGCTGCGCTAGAAGAAATATCAGTGTATCAAACTTGCCATTAGAAAGAGGTACAGTATGTTGCTGAAAGAAGTGGATTTGTGAGATGTGCATGGACAACAATGTTTTATGATAAACACTACAGAATAGAGCCCCACAGTGGAGGTGTTGTAAGACCCATAAAACCTAGCGGTCAAACAGGGAAAAGGTTCCAATCGTTTTTCCACCATTCATTTTTCCCATAGGGAATTTTAGAAACATAAGGGCTGTGTTTTGCGTAGGCTTACCCTGGCATGACATTTTGATAACTGCATAAATCTCCCTCAGACAAGGTGACTTTTATCAACATATTCATCTCTATTTACTCTCAGATTCAAAACTGCTAATTAGCATCAAAGTAGACATCAGGAAAGACTACATATCCCTGCAAGCTCCTGCACATCATCTCTATGTCACACCCTGATCTGTTTCACCTGTCTTTGTGATTGTCTCCACCCCCCTCCAGGTGTCGCCCATCTTCCCCATTATCCCCTGTGTATTTATACCTGTGTTCTCTGTTTGTCTGTTGCCATTTCATTTTGTTCATCAAACCTACCAGCGGTTTTCCCCTTGCTCCTGTCTTTTCTATAGTCTATAGGTTTTCTAGTTTTCCTGGTTTTGACCTTTCTGCCTGCACTGACCGTGAGCCCGCCTGCCGCACTGTACCTTTGCCCCACTACTCTGCCTGACCGGACCCTGAGCCTGCCTGCCGTCCTGTGCCTTCGCCTGCCTGTGTTCGATTTAATAAACTTTTACTTCGATACTGTCTGCACCTGGGTCTTACCTTCAATCCTGATAGTACGAACTGGCCATGACTGTCCCAGCAGACTCGGAACAGCTTCACAATGCCATCTCCTCCCAAGGAGCCACCATTGCTAGGCATGAGGAGTTGCTTTGTGGCCTTGTGGAAGGGGTCCAGACCTTGGCCGAACACTATGACCAAGCGTTGAAATCATTGCTGGGGCAATTCCGCGGGCTGTCTGGTAGACAGCCTACCACGATGATACCACAGCTCCTCAGTAGCCCAACTGTCAGCGGCGCCGCCCCACCTCGCTTACCTCCCCTGGAACGCTTCGATGGAGAGCCGGGCACCTGTCGGACGTTCCTCGCTCAGTGTGCACTCATCATCAAGCTTCAGCGCTGCCCGGAAGCTACTCCAGCTTCGGCAGGAATTCTGAGGTGTTGCAGATTATGCGGTGGATTTACGCACGTTGGTAGCGGAAAGTGCCTGGAACACTGAAGCGCTGTTCGTCATGTTTCTGCACAGAGTATTGGAGGAATTGAAGGATGAGCTTGCAGCCTGGGAACTACAGACGGATTGTGATTCCCTCATCGCCTTGACCATCAGGCTTGATGGGCGACTACGGGAATGAAGTAGGGAGAGGAGATTCGATTGCACTCGCCCGTCCAAGGATTCCACCTCGCCTACGAGGCATCTTGGAAGTCCCCAACGGCCCCGTTGCCAAGAGAACCAGAGGCTACCCAAGTTCCCCCAAGAGTCGCCAAAGACTGCCGATCCACCTTTCCCGAGCGTCTGCAACAAGGCAGAGCTGGGTTCTCTCCAGCTGAACAGCTATACAGGCTCAAAACCAAGAGTTTCCTGTATTGCGGTCGTGGTCATTTTGTGTCCACCTGTCCACTAAAACCAGGCTCACCGGCAGGAGCGAGTACTCTGGTGGGACATATGGGGAACTTTTCTTCTTCCCTTATTCGCCCCTTTTCATGCCATTTTGCTGTGGGGGAACCAGTCGAGATCGCTCCGGGTCCCCATCGACTCTGGGGCCGATGAGAGCTTTTTGGACTCTACCCTGGCTTCCAAGCTGGGCATCCCCACTCAGCCCCTCTCCATTCCCATGGATGTTAGAGCACTGGACAGGCACTCTATAGGCCGGGTCACCCACAACACCCCTCCCATCAACCTACTTGTGGCAGGGAACCACAGCGAGGCTATCCAGTTCCTGCTCATTAAGTCTCCTCAGATTCCCGTGGTATTGGGATTCTCCTGGCTCCAGAGACACAATCCCCTCATTAACTGGTCTACTGGTGCCATCATGGGCTGGAGCCCGTTCTGCCACGCCCATTGCCTGAAGTTAGCACAACAAGCCCCGGGATTCTTCCTGAGGGCTCGGGAAGTCGCTACGGACCTCTCCGCCATTCCCGCGGAGTATCAGGACACCTCCGGGAGGTGTTCAACAAGGTCCGGGCCACTTCGCCTCCGCCGTACCGACCGTATGACTGCGGGATTGACCTTCAACCTAGCGTGACTCTGCCCCGGGGACGACTGTACTCTCTGTCGGGACCAGAGACCAAGGCGATGGAAACCTACATTGGGGACTCCCTAGCTGTAGGATTCTTCCGACCTTCTTCTTCTCCTGCCGGAACAGGGTTCTTCTTTGCGGAGAAGAAGGATAAGACCCTGTGTCCATGCATCGACTACCGGGGTCTCAATGACATAACGGGGAAGAACCGCTACCCCTCATCTCCTCGGCATTCGAGCCGCTCCAGGAGGCCACCGTGTTTTGCAAGCTGGATCTACGTAACGCCTACCACCTGGTGCGGATACGGGAAGGGGACAAGTGGAAGACTGCCTTCAACATGGCCAGCGGTAATGCCATTTGGCCTTACCAAAGCCTTGCTGTGTTCTGATCTGTTTCACCTGTCTTTGTGATTGTCTCCACCCCCCTCCATGTGTCACCCGTCTTCCCCATTATCCCCTGTATATTTATACCTGTGTTCTCTGTTTATCTGTTGCCAGTTGATTTTGTTCATTTCGTTTTGTTTTCCCCACTACTCTGGAGTACCGACCTCTGCCTGACCTGAGCCTGCCTGCCGTCCTGTACCTTTGCCTGCCCATGTTCGATTTAATAATTTGTTACTTCGACACTGTCTGCACCTGGGTCTTACCTTCAAACCTGATCCTCTAGCTGACAGGTATTGTGTCAATTTAAAACTTGCACAAGACAGTACACAGAATTCTCAATTTAAAGAAATGTTGCCAATTTATTCATTACTAAATGTAGCTAGCATTAGATAGTTTATGCAGAGATTCTTACCTTTGCCTCGATTCGGCAGTCTCGTCCATATAATCACGGCATTTGTAGTTCTTTATGATAGTCACATTAGCAGCTAATTAGCATTTCATTTTTGGGGAATAGATACAGGCGAATATATTGATAAAAGTCACCTTGTCGTAGAGAGATTTACACAAAACGTCACGCCAGGGTAAGCATACACGAAACACAGCCCTTATTTTAAGTGTTTCTAAAATCACCTATGGGAAAAAATGAATGGTGGAAAAATGATTGGAACCATTTCCTTGTTTGACCACTAGGCTTTATGGGTATTATGACTCATACTGTGGTACTCTATTGGCAGGCCAGATAAGTCTAAGACTCTTCTATCAATGTAGGCCTCCTCAGTGAGGTTGCGTAAGCCCTCAGAGCTCTACTCCCAAACACTCTCCCAGCCCTGGAACAGAGCGTGGACTTTTGGAAGCAGCTCGTCAACATAATTGACCCCAACATTTCTTTTGTTAGTATGAGTTCAGCACATTGTTTAGATTTCACTGTCATTAACTTTTGGTTGTGCTCCCCCCCGGAGCGAACACAGGCCACACTGATGTCGTTGGGCTTTATAGAGCATGGACAAATACACATGAGCTCAGGGTTGCATTCTTATGATAACATCTTTAAAAGCAGCAGAAGATTACCAACCACATTGTATCCTAAAACAAGTGTCATCTAACTGCAGTGTAACTGTTAAAGCTTCAGATTTCACCAACTGCGTAGTTAGTAGTGATAGGCGAATATGATGACGTGTATTTTCCAGGGCCTCAATACCACCATGCAGGGAAACGTCAGTGTTTGTCTTTTCTTCATGTTGTACAAATATACTTCACCATCTGAGAGTGTATGTCAACTGATAAAATTTGGTCAGAAACATCTGGCTGTCATAACATCCAAAATTCACATATGTGAGAGTATTCGTAAGTAGCCGAATCGGAGTGTTCTCAATATGCATTGTAATGATGTTAAAACAATGGGAAATGAGTGATTGTGAATGTCTCAGAGACCTAGAGGAATTTCTGTCCGTGTTTCAAGGCTTATTACCTATTGGCACTGAGCGGTACAATTTAAGTGTTGAGTCCTGGCCAAGGGAAAACAGTCATGTATAATTGTCATCTTTAGCTCAGCACACACGGTGCAGTTTGAATGGAATTCATCTACAGGAAAGACGTGTGTAACTGTGTGACGTGTGAACCTTAGTTGACCATTTTTGCACATTCAAAGCCAAACCACAGATAACTAATGTCAGACGAAAGCATAATTTTGTAATGTATTATTAGGCAATTAATGATGGTTAATTTGAAAATGTGAAAAAAATGCTGTTAGCTATGATTGTCAAATGTATTTTATCAACATGTCAGAATCACACCTCAATTTGCAGAGAATTAGCTGTTGTTGTGCTCATTCAAGAGCTCTTCCTTCTTCTATTTGATATGAATCCCAGTCTTACTGTCAAGGAGAGGATCCTTCACTAGAGACTCTGCTTTAAAGATTTGTGTCTAATGTATTAATTTAAGAGCAACTTGTGTTTCATTCATCACCATTCAGATCCCACTGCTGCCACAAATGAGGCCGGCCTTGTCACACTTACCACCGCTGGGCTGACTGTGGCTCTGCAGGGGGAGAATGTATTCCGACTGGGTCAGCAGCTGCTGACTGGCCAGCACAGAGGGGATGCGCGGAGGCTTCTCAATGTCATTGGTGGAGGGCGTGGCCACGGGGATGTGGCAGAACTTGCCAGTGAAGGTTGGCGGGCAGAGGCAGCGATCCTTCTGGATGCAGACCCCTCCGTTTTGACACAACATGGGGCACAGGACTAGAGGAGAAACAGAGGAGGGAGGGAGACAAACAGAATGGCTCTGTTAATAACTGTGACCAGATTGAGGGAGAAACACGGAGTCCAAGACATCAACAACTGAAATAGAACTCTGGAGCTTAGAGAAACTATAACCCTCTCGTTTTATGTCCTGTAGTCCTGTAGTGATTTCTATGGTTCAGTTACCATTAGGGCCAAGAGTTCCTCCCTGTTGTGGTTCAAATGTAACAACACAAACTCACGATTCAGATACAATCCGACTACAAAACCAAGGGCAGTCAAACAATTTTACGCCTACCTAGCCAACCAAGACAACAAGGGAAAAGCTCCAACACATGTCCTTGTGACAGGGATAATTCATAGACCGTTTGGGCACACTGTAAACAATACCATTCAAAACCACACTGATTTGTTACAGAGCACACAAATACAATCTTTACACTGTGTCCCCCCTTTTTTTTTACCACAATGAATGGAAAACAAGCAGCACTCTGACGAAAACCATGCCTCTGATTATTGTGCCCACCAGCACATGCTTTCCATATCACATGGCTGTGTTGTATTAATGCTCATAATAATAACTTTGGAAAGCTTGCACATGCCCAAGTTCATGGAAATTACTTTACAACAGCTAGGCAGAGAGAGAGAGAGAGAGAGAGAGAGAGAGAGAGAGAGAGAGAGAGAGAGAAAAAAAAAATATATATATATATATATATATATGGATGTACTGATGGTCCTGCTTGTGTGACTTTCTATCCATATTTTAATTAGGTAGAATATAAACTTGCTCTCTCTTAAACACTCTTTGCGTTTGTGTTCTGTGGTCATTTTACCACTCAAATTATCCTGCAATCAAGAAAGAGGGTTCAGCTGAACCTGTTTCCTCTCATCAGAGTGGTTTGGAGAGGATACTGTAAAACATAACTATTGGACTGTACGAGGTCCCGACAGTCACACTGATTATAGGCATTCACCTTTCCCTGAGCCTTCCCGGAACTTGGAAAGACGACGGCAGCTGAAGGCTGTCCAAAGTACACACTGATCCATCATTTTTAGTGTTCTTCCTTTCCCTAGGGGGGCACAGAATTGATTTTCCGTCTGAATACGAAGTCCTCTGGGCTCCAGTGAGCGTGTCAGCGTCGGGGTAACTACCGTACAGGTCTCTGTTCTCAGTTTCTGGCATGCTCTTGCCCATTGTTCCAGAGGCCATGGTGAGGAACAGGAAAAATGTTGGTGGTTTTGTCATGAAAAAGCCTTTTACAAGAGGAATTTACAGTACAGTGGCTTAGGGGTTCTCTAGGTTCCTATCGCAGAGAACCTGTGTCCGGCCCCTGGGGCTAGAGCAGCAGCGTTCCGCTGTGTGGAGTAGGTTTCCGGTGGAGAAATCATGTGTGGAACATATGCAGTGTATCAGTGTGTGTATTCCCCGCAGTGGTGTAGCCGTGGTGATGAGGTCATGTACAGTGTGCAAACTGAGAAGGTGACCTAATTGTTTGCTCCGAGTCGGACGTGTTTGTCCCTCCAGATGCAACGGATCCATCCACACGAGTTTACACAGGGAGAGGGGGAATTAGGTAGAGAGAGAGAGAGAGAGAGAGAGAGAGAAAAAGAGGGAGAGAGAAAGGAAAAAACTTAAAGAGAGGGAAACAAAAGGAAAGACAGACAGAGAGAGGGACAGAATGGGAAAAGAGAGAGGCAGAGAGACAGAGAGAGTGAGAGAAAGTTGCATGACGACTCATCCTGAATTTAATTTGGCTGCTCTTTCAATCACTCCATACATGAGTCTGAACCTACCATCCCAGAAGTCGTTTGTGCTGATTCATGTAGACCAGCTCTGGTCCAACCCATCGGTTTATGGGACCAATCAGAAAGGTTTGAATGTGTTCGCATTCGAGAAGTCGTTGGGGAGGAAGCAAACCAGATTCATCGTGGAGAAGAAACGTTAGTGGGCGTGGCGTTTGGCCCGAGCAATGTGGATGGGTAGCCAGGCAAGGGTGCAGGTGCCTCCCATGAAAAACAGTGATGTCAGCTGAGCTGTTGAGAGGCAGTGAGCAGCTGCCCAGTTCTCATCAGGCCCTCCATGAGACACACAACGTTAGCCCTCTCTTCTCAGAGAAGTTTCCCATGTCTTTCACTGCACTCATATCCATGTAATGGAGTACATCTCTCAGGCCAGTATGGAACAACAGGTCATCACACAATGTAGAGTTTTGATTTTCACCAGAAGCTGTTTTATTGGTGTTTAGAGGCACAATACCTGTCTAAATGATGGAGGGACACCAGTGGAACCCCATGACATCACTTCCTGTGTCCCCTGGCTTTGCAGCTAGTCCTGAGAGGATTTCACTCAAAAGGGTGGTTTAAAAATGGGTGTCATCACTCAAACATTCTGGGCATGTGTGTGTGTGTATGTACTTCAAGGTTGACAGCATTAGCCCTCCCTGGAAATAATCAAAAAGTGTGTGTGTGTGTACAGGGAAATGTTTTGAGGCAAATCAAAGACACATGCCATTTGGGCTCCCTCTTTGCATGCAGGAGAAGGAAGGTTCAGCTGGCCATAGTTTCCACAGCTTGCACAGCTTATGATGTCCTCATGCACCCCCTGCCTTTAGCAAGACAACCTTTAGCAAGACAACCCTGAATACTCCTCAATATGGATGAGAAGGATATTAATACAGCAGAAAGCTGAAGAGTAATTATCAGGTGAATGCAGAATTAATACCAGCAATGCAACTTGATTCAAACAAACCAGCTGGCATTTGGAATCAAATTAAATCAAAGCTGATTTATCATATGCACAGGATACAGCATAGTGCACACGGAATAATGAAATGCTTACTTGCAAATAGACTCACTGTAGTGTTTCATCTAGTTTGCCTCAGTGCAGCTAGTGTAACCGGTGTGAAATGGCTAGCTAGTTAGCGGGGTGTGCGCTAATAGCGTTTCAAACGGTTTCGTCACTCGCTCTGAGACCTTGAAGTAGTTGTTCCCCTTGCTCTGCAACGGCCGCGGCTTTTGTGGAGCGATAGGTAACGATGGTTCGAGGGTGTTGATGTGTGCAGAGGGTCCATGGTGTGAAATGGCTAGCTAGTTAGCGTGGTGCGCGCTAATAATGTTTCAGTCGCTGAAGTCACTCGCTCTGAGACCTTGAAATAGCTGTTGTGGAGCGATGGGTAATGATGCTTTGTAGAAGGCAGTTGTTGATGTGTGCAGAGGGTCCCTGGTTCGAGACCAGGTAGGGGCGAGGAGAGAGGCGAAAGTAACACTGTTACACTAGTAATCAGCATGAGATCATGTGGTTCAACTGCAACAATAAAACTAATCATAATGGCAGTTATCCAAACCATCCCAGATCAACTTTGCCATAGCACCTCGCTTTGAATAGTTGGAAAGTTAGGTCTCTCTTTGAACGGTCAAATATGCACTGAGATATTTACAGAGATATTTTGGGCTCTGTTGACCACATCTGCCTGACAGACATTTTTCACAAGTCCATGCTAGAGAGCATCGACTGGGTCGTAGAAAATAGGACCAGAGAGTAACACTACAGTGTATTCGGAAAGTATTCAGACCCCTTGACTTTTCCAACTTTTTGTTACATTACAGCCTTATTGTAAAATTTATTAAACTACTTTTTTTCCCATCAATTTACACACAATAATGACAAAGCAAAAACAGTTTTTTTAGAAGAACAAAAATACCTTATTTACATAAGTATTCAGACCCTTTGCTATGAGTCGCGAAATTTAGCTCAGGTGCCTAATTTTTCCATTGATCTTTCTTGAGATGTTTCTACAACTTGATTGGAGTCCACCTGTGGTAAATTCAATTGATTGGACATGATTTGGAAAGGCACACACCTGTCTATATAAGATCCCACAGTTGATAGTGCATGTCAGAGTAAAAACCAAGCCATGAGGTCGAAGGAATTGTCTGTAGAGCGCCGAGACAGCATTAGCCCCAGATCTGGCGAAGGGTACCAAAAAATTGCAGCATTGACGGTCCCAAAGAACACAGTGGCCTCCATCATTCTTAAATGGAAGAAATTTGGAACCACTAAGACTCTTCCTAGAGCTGGCCGCCCAGCCAAACTGAGCAATCGGGGGAGAAGGGCCTTGGTCAGGGAGGTGACCAAAAACCTGATGATCACTCTGAAAGAGCTCCAGAGTTCCTCTGTGGAGATGGGAGAACCTTCCAGAAGAACAACCATCTCTGTAGCACTCCACCAATCAGGAGAGATCCTTGATGAAAACCTGCTCAAGAGCGCTCAGGACCTCAGACTGGGGGCGAAGGTTCACCTTCGAACAGGACAACGACCCTGAGTACACAGCCAAGACAACACAGGAGTGGCATCGGGACAAGTCTCTGAATGTCCTTCAGTGGCCCAGACAGAGCCCAGACTTGAACCCGATCAAACATCTCTGGAGAGACCTGAAAATAGCCGTGCTGCAACGCTCCCCATCCAACTTGACAGAGCTTGAGAGGAACTGCAGAGAAGAATGGAGAAACTCCCCAAATACAGGTGTGCCAAGCTTGTAGCGTCATACCCAAGAAGACTCAAGGCTGTAATCGCTGCCAAAGGTGCTTCAACAAAGTACTGAGTAAAGGGTCTGAATACTTATGTAAATGTGATATTTCAGTTGGTTTCTTTTTATAAATTTGCAAACATAAAAAACGTTTTTTTTTGCTTCATCATTATGGGGTATTGTGTGTAGATTGATGAGGGGGAAAAACGATTTAATCCATTTTAGAATAAGTCTGTAACGTAACAAAATGTGGAAAAAGGCAAGGGGTCTGCATACCTTCCGAATGCACTGTGTACTGTAAGTATGGCAAGACAAAACAAGTACAGTATATTTTACACTAGTACACAGTTGAGCACTGTGTAGTGTCTAATGTAACATGATTGGTGCAAGGGGATAATGAGCCATTGTTACTGGTCTGTCTGTTTCATGCTACCCCACCGGACATGTGACTGGCCAGTAACATGGTCTGTGTGCATTTGGGGGAGAGGGGGCTTGTTTGTGCAAAAGTCTGACTTCGAGTTGACATCATCTGAATGACCTGGTCTAGGAACAAGCCTATAAACCAGATGTATGCTAAGCGGACGAAAGGGGAGGGGACTTTCCCCGAGCCTGTTTATACAAGGTACTGTATGGGGCATTACTCAGGTCATAGGAAAACAAATAACTGGCTTGGTAGATTTTTTAAGTTTACCAAGTCTGGGTTATTATGAATGAATGAAATGTTCAAAGTTGACTGTAGATATAGGCCTACATTGAGAAACAATACTACAGTACACACTAGAGGTCGACCGATTATGATTTTTCAACGCCGATACTGATTATTGGAGGACCAAAAAAGCCGATACCGATTAATCGGATGATTTTTTAACAGTGTATTTGTAATAATGACAATTACAACAACACTGAATGAACACTTATTTTAACTTAATATAATAGATCAATAAAATCTATTTAGCCTCAAGTAAATAATGAAACATGTTCAATTTGGTTTAAATAATGCAAAAACTAAGTGTTGGAGAAGAAAATAAAAGTGCAATATGTGCTATGTAAGAAAGCTAACGTTTCAGTTCCTTGATCAGAACATGAGAACATATGAAAGCTGGTGGTTCCTTTTAACATGATTCTTCAATATTCCCAGGTAAGAAGTTTTTAGGTTGTAGTTATTATAGGAATTATAGGACTATTTCCCTCTATACCATTTGTATTTCATTAACCTATGACTATTGGATGTTCTTATATGCAATTTAGTATTGCCAGTGTAACAGTATAGCTTCCGTCCCTCTCCTCGCTCCTCCCTGGGCTCGAACCAGCAACACAACGACAACAGCCACCCTCGAAGCAGCGTTACCCATGCAAAGCAAGGGGAACAACTACTAGAAGGCTCAGAGCGAGTGACGTTTGAAACTCTATTTAGCGCGCTCTAACAAGCTAGCCATTTCACTTCAAGTAACATCAGCATCATCTCGTGAGTTGATAGGCTTGAAGTCATAAACAGCGCAATGCTTGACGCACAACGAATAGCTGCTGGCAAAATGCACGAAAGTGTTGTTTGAATGAATGTTTATGCACCTGCTTCTGCCTACCACCGCTCAGTCAGATACTTAGATACTTGTATGCTTGTATGCTCAGTCAGATTATATGCAACGCAGGACACGCTAGAAAATATCTAGTAATATCATCAACCATGTGTAGTTAACTAGTGATTATGATTGATTTTTATTTTATAAGACAAGTTTAATGCTAGCTAGCAACTTACCTTGGGGTACTGCATTCGCGTAACAGGCAGGCTCCTCGTGGAGTACAATGAGACTAGTTAACTGTAAGGCTGCAAGATTTGGTCCCCCGAGCTGACAAGGTGAAAATCTGTCGTTCTGCCCCTGAACGAGGCAGTTAACCCACCGTTCCTAGGCCGTCATTGAAAATAAGAATGTGTTCTTAACTGACTTGCCTAGTTAAATAAAGAATTATATAATATAATATATCAAATAAAATAAATCGGCACATCGGCTCCCAAAAATACCGATTTCCGATTGTTCCGATTCCGATTAATCGGTCGACCTCTAATACACACGACTCCCAACACCATCATTAAGTTTGCCGACGACACAATGGTGGTAGGCCTGACTGATCACCAATGACGATGAGACAGCCTATAGGGAGGAGGTCAAGGGCCTGGCAGGATGGTGCTTGGACAACAACCTCTCCCTCAACATCAGCAAGATAAGAGAGTTTATCGTGGACTACAGCAAATGGGTGGGGGGGACCGAACGCGCCCCCAGTCACATCGACACAGCTGTAGTAGAGCAGGTCGAGAGCTTCAAGTTCACAAAGGACCTATCATGACCCAAACACAACAACACAGTCATGAAGAGGGCACGACAATGTCTCTTCCCCTTCAGGATGATGAAAAGGTTTGGCATCTGATAGAAGAATTTGTATGTTTAAGATAATGACTAAAGTATTTCACCCTGAAACTGTATAACAGTGTGAAATGTGTTAGAATCATAAGAATATAATCTGATGATGTGTGTAGCTTGGTTAGAATTATAACTAGGGCAATGTATTATTTTGTAGCTATGCAAGCAGGGAGCAACTGTGAGACGAGATAACTATGTATGGGGGTAGTGGGATAAATACTGCCTGTCTAAGCAGGGAGTAGCCTATGATAAGAAATTGTGTGTGTGTATGTGTATAAAAAGACTGGCTCTGCATTTGAGGGGCAGAGCGCTCTCTGAATAAAGTGTTGATCTATTGCAGACTGGTACTTTGTCTAATTCTTCATTAACCAGAGCCTTACAACCTCTGAGAATTGGTCAAAGCTATAAAATAGTTCAGTTAGAACATTGGGATAAAACTTCTCATGATAGCATCGACCCTCAGATGCTCAAAAAGAACTACAGCGGCACCATTGAGAGCATCTTGACTGGCTGCATCACCGCTTGGTATGGCAATTGATCGGCATCTGACCGCAAGGCGCTACAGAGGGTAGTGTGTAGTACATCACCGGGGCCAAACTCCCTGCCATCCAGGACCTCTATACCAGGTGGTGTCAGAGGAAGGACCTAGAAATTGGCAAAGCCTCCAGCCAAACAAGTCATAGACTGTTCTCTCTGCTACCGCATGGCAAGCGGTACCGGCACACCAAGTCTGGGACCAAAACACTCCTGAACAGTTTCTACCCCCAAGCCATAAGACGGCTGAACAGTTAATCAAATGCCTACCAGGACTATTTACATTAGCTAGGTTTCCATCCAATTGGCGACAAATTTTAATGCTAATATTCTCAAATCTGCATATGCACATATTCCCAGCAGAGATGTTTCCATCAAATGTACTTTTTGCAGATCAAAGGCTGTACGTGATGACGTAGTGCACATACAAATCCATTTTGCGGTTAAATTCCCATGTGCCGAATATAAATACAAGTAAAATGGGTTTCCATCGCATTTTCAACTCCACTGATGGTTTTCTCACAAACGATGTTGAGTTATATAGCGAGTGTACCCACTCTGGAATTGGCACGTGTGCTCGAGACGTATAACCTACATGTTGAAATTACTACGAACAAAAGAGCGAGATCATTTTTATTTGTCAAACGGCAGCCAAGCATTATTATCATGTCACCAGAATAAGACCCTTGATATTTATTGGAAAGGATCACCACCTTGCACTTTCACCACACTGTGAAGTTAATAATAAATTGATTTCATCTGTAGCTTAATAAACTGCATGGTTTACCGACATAGTGGGAGGACCACACAATATGTCATCGTGTGACTCCCGAGTTTACTTCGAAATGATGGTTATTATATCAGTATATGCACATAAAAGCATTTCCACAAGCATTTCTCGCATAACACATTTTGCCTACACAAAAAGATCCCATCTAGTGTATTTTGTTTAGTCGATATTTTAGTCTACCGAAAAAATGATGTTTCCATCAGGCCTGTCATGACATTATTTATCGGACTTGCACTTTATTCGCATAAAAAGGTTGGAGGTTAACCTGGTTACCGACCCGCTTTATTATTTATTGGATTTTGTGCACACTCACTAGATTCTACCCACACCCTACATACGCTCACACACATGCATATTGACGGTGCACACACACACACGGACACACACACACACACATACACACACACACACACGCATACACACACACACACACACACACACACACGCATACACACACATACACACACACACACACACACATGCATATTGACGGTGCACACACACACACGGACACACACACACACACACATACACACACACACACACACACACGCATACACACACACACACACACACACACACACACACACACACACACACACGCATACACACACATACACACACACACACACACACACACACACACGCATACACACACATACACACATACACACACACACACACACACGCATACACACACACACACACACACACACACACACACACACACGCATACACACACACACACACACACACATGCATATTGACGTTACACACACACACACACACACGCACACACACACACACACACACACGCACGTACACACACACACACACTTTTTAACAGTTTATTAGGCCACAGATTAAATAAATCATTATTAACTTCACAGGGTGGGGAAAGTGCAAGGTGATGATCCTTTCCAATAAATATCAAGTAAGCATTTCACAGTAAAGTCTACATCAATACAATTTGATTTGTTACCCAATTAAACAGATGGCTCTTAGTGGCAATAATTAGGGTGCAGCATTTTATCGCATTATGTAATCTAGGTAATTCAAGAGCCATCTTCAAGGCAGTCGTCTTAAACATTGCAACACATCTTGTGCATTCGTTTACCACCCCCTATAAACCAGAGAGTTTGTTATGGAGCCTGGATATAAATTATGTGATGATGGTAACAAGCCAGCGCTGATGGACATGATGGTAGCAGAGGAAACACCTGGCTGTGATTAGCTTCATATGCAACGGCCCTAGTCGCGTCCGTCCATCATTTCCAAACATTATGCAACTAACTCCTCTCATCACAACTCTCAAACATCTAAAAAGCCCCCCGTCTAGGGTCAAGGCACTCTGGCTCAGAACATAAAACTAAGGCTTGTTCAGAAACTATGAGGAAGTACAATCACTCTGGCCCGGTGTATCAAAACACAGACAAAAACACACAATCTCTCTGATTAGCCAGACACGAGGCAGCCGTGGTCTGGTCACTGAAGTTTAGTTTTATTACTGAACAAATGCAGCTAATCTCCACTTAATCCCTGGACGGATTTGGAGTCTTGTGTCGGTCTGCCTTAATGTCTCAGTCTAGGAGGCAGCGAGTGTGTAAAGAAGTCGCACAGCGAATGACTGCATTATAGAAACGAGTACCGCAAGATTTCAACAAGCTGGGCAACAAGATCAAGAGGAAGGGTGAAGAAATAACAGGTGTAAGGGAGAGAGAGATGGTGAGAGAGAGAGACAGAGACAGAGAGAGATGGTGAGAGACAGAGAGAGAGACAGAGAGAGAGAGAGAGAGAGAGAGAGAGAAATTAAGAGAGAGAGAAATTAAGAGAGAGATGGTGAGAGAGAGACAGAGACAGAGAGAGACAGAGAGAGAAATGAAGGGTGAGAGAGAGAGAGAGAGACAGAGAGAGAGACAGAGAGAGAGAGAGAGAGAGATGGTGAGAGAGAGAGAGAAATTAAGAGAGAGATAAATGAAGAGAGAGAGATGGATAAGTAAAGATGGAGAGAGAGCGAGAGAGAAAGACAGCGAGAGAGAAATGAAGAGAGAGATGGATAAAGAAAGATGGAGAGAGAGAGAGACAGAGAGAGAGAGAGAGCGAGAGAGAGAGAAAAGGGGGAGAGTGGTAAAAATACCACTTTATTTACTACCCTGTACTGAATATAACCCTAAATGTGGTTTAAGACATCATGATATATCTCCTCTGTGCACCTGCATGTTGAGACCAGTGATATACTGTAGGAGACCTGGCTTGTGCATCTTCTTGACACTCAGGAATAACAAACAGAGAATCAGCTGAATCCAGCTGGTCTACATTTCAAACTTTTCTCCTCATGTCTTCTCTGGAAGCCTAGAGTCTCAATGTGGGTCGCTAGAGCCACACTTGAATAACCTCCGTAAAAATGACTTGAAGGGAAAGTCAGACATGGAATTAACTAAAATATAAACACAACATGTAAATTGTTGGTCCCATGTATCATGAGCTGAAATAAGATCTAATAATTTTTCCATACACAAAAAATGCTAATTTCTCTCAAATTCAGTGCACAAATTAGTTTACATCCCTGTTAGTGATCATTTCTTCTGCCAAGATAATCCATCCACCTGACAGGTGTGGCATATCAAGAAGCTGATTAAACAGCATGATCATTACACAGGTGCACCTTGTGCTGGGGACAATAAAAGCTAGCTCAGGACCTCCACATCCAGCTTCTTCACCTGCGGGATCGTCTGAGACGAGCCACCCGGACAGCTATGGGCAGGCATAAGCTACGGACAACGAACACAACTGCATTTTACTGATGGAAATTTGAATGCACAGAGATACTGTGACCAGATCCTGAGGCCCATTGTCGCGTGCCATTCATCATGACAATGCACGGCCCCATGTCACAATGATCTGTACACAATTTCTGGAAGCTGAAAATGTCCCAGTTCTTCTATGGCCTGCATACTCACCAGACATGTCAACATTGAGCATTTTTGGGATGCTCTGGATCGACATGTATGACAGCGTGTTCCAGTTCCCGCCAATATCCATCAACTTCGCACAGCCATTGAAGAGGAGTGGGACAATATTCCACAGGCCAGAATCAACAGCCTGATCAACTCTATGCAATTGAGATGCGCGGCATGAGGCAAATGGTGGTCACACTAGATAATGACTGGTTTTCTGATCCAAGCCCCTACTTTTTTTTAAAGGTATCTATGACCAACAGATGCATAGCTGTATTCCCAGTCATGTGAAAACTATCAATATGGCAACAGACAGAAAGAACATCCAAAGAAGAAATGATTCACTGTCATAAGATCACACATTACACACACAGTCTGAGAGGAGATAGAGATTCCCTGGCATATAGAATGGATCCATCAAAGAGTACATTAACCTTGATGTTTGGTCATACATTCCTCAAGGTGCTGGAAGGGAGACAATCTTTCTGTTTTTGTCTATCCCTCTCTCTCTCACACACACACATGCACACGCATACACTATTTGAATTGGATCTCATGTAAGCATGGCCCCAACGCAGTTGCTCTGAGCCTGGGTAAATATGTGCACGTCTGAATGGTCGCCTCTCAAGACGGTGTGAATACCTGTAAAGGAGGCCAGCAGAGCCAAGGGGCTACTCTCTCATCCCTCCAACCTGTCCACATTTAAGGTCTAGCCCTTACCATTCTCCCAAACCTGTCTCCACCACTGACCTAAAATCACAGTGATGCTACAACCACACCTCCAGCTCATCATTCCCAGTGGCTTACCCATAATGTCACTCTGTCTGGACCCGAGAGTGGGAGGTCTCAGTGGGGCAAATGAAGCCCGAGTTGAGTCCTCTGGCTACTTATGGCTAGGAGAGAATACAGTATACTACATGCTTACAGAGAGAGATGGTAAACAGAGATAACAAGTGAGATAACTTACAGACTCTGAAGCCCGGTCCCAGCGCAGCCCGCCCCCCCTGTTCACTGTTGTAGAGGGTGGTCACATTGCCCTGCTCACAGAAGTTGGTGCAGCGTCCCTGGGTGCAGCGCACCTTGCAGATGGTCGGGGTGAAGAGCACCTTGATGCGCTCAGCTCCTCTCCTTCCTGCCCCTGCTGCCGTTCCTCCTCGGTGGCCGGCAGTCTGGTTGCTGGCTGGAAGGGGGAAGAAGACGAAGCAGAGGTAGAGCAGCGGTAGGAGCCTGAGTCTGTGTCTGAGCTGGAGCATGGTGCCGTCTGTTTACTGACGATGCATCCCACGGAGAAGAGACACCACAGAGATCCACGAGAAGATCTGCCGTGCACGGCAGGAAGAGATGTGAGGGGAAGACCTGGGAATTCCACGCTTACTCTTACGCTTCTTTCAATCACACACTCTCTCTCTCTCTCTCTCTCTCTCTCACTCTCTCGCAACTAGCGCAGGACGAGGAGGGGAAGGAAGAGAGGAGAAAAAAGAAAAGAAAAACAGACCCAACGCTTCCCTTCTTTTTTCCCTAAACACACCAACCAAAGAAATTATGAACTTTGAGGAGGGAAGCACCCGTGTGTGTGAGTGCTACATAAAAAAAAAAAAATCTTAAGAGAGAGTGCCTGTCCACTTAATTGGAAGCAGTATAGCGAGAATGCTCTGGGCGAGCCTCCAAACACAATGTTTATAAGGGATCCAATCCATCCCCCTGTACTGGGAACTCTTCACTGCGGCCCCTGACCCTCTCTCTGTACCCTGCCATTATGCTGTAACTGTAATCTATTTTGTCCCCCCCCCCTTTTCCTTGTACTCCCCCCTCCCCCCTCTAGTTTCATAACATGGACCATTTTGTCATCTGAGGAAGAGACCACAAGGAGGGAGTTGGGTGGGTGATGCAAGGTTTGAGTTTCAGGTCCTCGCTGGCGTTGTAAACTGTGGTGGTGAAGTCATCTTTCTCTCTCTCGTTCTGCTCATAAGGGAGCGGGAAAGGGGGGGGGGGGTATTTTCCTTTCACTACGCATTTTTAGAGATGTCATTTCACAAGCCCCACAGGCTCTTCCGTGACATACACAATGTGCATTAAACCTGTTGCCTTACCGAGCCAGCTCATTCCTGAGCAACAGGGGAAAGAAACGAGCTGCATCCACGTTGCACTGGCTCACATCAGTCTTACTTGGACCTGTAGGCCCACTAGGGTGAAATCACATCACTTTCACTAAACTGAAACATCACATGAGAAAACTATAGGAGTCAAATCTTTAAAAAAAATCATTTTATGGTCATTCAAGGATATAAACCCCCAGAAACATCCCAACCCGGTTCGGAAAAAAGGAGGTTGATGGAAACACCTCAATTATTTTGCTCAGAGAGGAATGGTAAAGAATGGAAAATATAGAAAAACAATTTACAAAGAGATTCATTGTAATGCTAAAGTTATGAGCTAAAACTGTATGGTCGTTAGCTTTACAAACATGACTTGTTCTTTATATTCACTAATAATGAATCCCTAAGCAAAGCTGAGCAGAAATGCCTTGTCCAGTTTGGAAGACAAACAGCTGCGTTGGACTGGGCTCAAACACAGGTGCCCCATAACAGCAATATCTCCAGTTTCACCAGTATAAAACCTAGAAGACAGGAATGGGAGGACAGCGAAGCGAGGCACACGCTAGCCAACTTCTCCAAGGCCCTAGACCACATCAAAGGCTAGGTGAGGTTAAGTGCTGAGAGAATGATGTTTTACTTGAAGCTTATGGGTCATCAACAAATTAGGGAGAATGACCTAATACAGGTCATGGGAACAGACCAAGCTAGGACTTAGAGAAAGCTAGGTTCTGTAACAGCTCCTCCTGGGTTCTGAAACTACAGGTACACTGGTACTTTGCTCAGTGGTCATCCCTTATATGGAGTGTCTGAACCACCTGAGGAGGCAGTCTCCCTGCCCCCTCTGTTTGTGTAACAGCCCTTTGGCACTGCACCGCTCGTCTGACCCGCACCTGTAGCTCAACCTGGCCTGGCCCAGAGAAGTGAGTCATTATGGGACTGGGAGGCTGGGAGTTGGGATACACTGCCAGAAAGAGAGAGAGAGGGGAGGGCCTTGGCGTAGGCTAGGACACACAGTAAATGACCATGCTACCGCTGGGACAAGCCGTCTGGGTCTGGACTGTGGGTTCCTGTCTTTCTGGGGGAGGAGGAGGTATTTGTGTCTGCTCAGGACAGGTGTTGTTCACAATGTTTTCTTGTATGGGTCAAAGAGGTCACAGTTCAGGTTATTTTGCCTCCTTTTTAAGTGTTTTATGAGGGATATTAGTCAATGTAAAAACTGTAGTCCAATTAGCATTCACTTATAACCTTTCAAATACTGCCATATAAATGCTCCAAGGTTGGGGATTATTAGCTATGGTAAATTGCTGTTAGTTAGCCAGTAAATCATATGAATCCGAACGTGAAGTTTCACCTTGGAGGAAGCAAGTCCTTTATGTTTAGGTCCTGCAGGTGCAGGACATTTAGTGCAGCCTGGGTCTCTGTCTCAGTGCACTCAATTCCTCTGCCAGTTGTCCAGACCAGTCCTCCTCACACACACAACCACATGTTCCCCAGATAGGAGTATTATTCCAATTACAAACAGGAAGCTCTGCTCCATGTACAACAGATTGCCCCTTCACACATGGAAGCAACAGCTACCAAAATACTATCAATCAGTCTAGTGGCTCTGTAAAGGACCAAGAATGGAACTGTGTGTGTGTGTTGTTTATCTTCATGGAGGATGAGTGTGTATACATCTGCATGATGGCCTTTATGTTCGCAGGGTTTTTCTCCAGCCTTGTCAAAGGCAAATCAGCAGATCAACATTATGAAGAGATTGAACGATTGGAAATAACTCCCCACATTACATAGCAGACTTTGGTTTATGACCCTTAAACGGGGTGTGCTAACTCTTTGTTGGTTTTAAAATTACATTTCTTGACTGAGATTACCAAGTGTGATTGACAGGTGTGAAAACGGAAATGACAGTATAATGATCACTTCAGTGGTCAATGGCCCTGTCAAATCTTAGCCCATAGGGGATTGCAAAGGGAGGGAAAATGAAGTATTTATCTTGTGTTAACAAAGACTTTATTCATACACAGCAACTGTTCATCTACAATGCTCCTGCTTGCCACTCAAAAGAGGAGAAGCCCTCTCTGACTCCCGGGACGATTAAACCGATGGAGGAATTTAGAGAAGGACCTCTTACACACACATTTGCAGGAAGAAAAAAACATCCAAGCACTTGCGTATTTAAAGAGGCCAGGGGACACAAAAAACTAGGACCATCAGCCCTTGTGGAATGTTGACAGATTGCCTTGAAAATGTTGAGCACTTTCTCACTTCTAGGAAAAAAATCTCTGACCTCTCTGATTTGGAAACTTGGATTAAAGCTTTATAGCAGATATTTAAATTGGGTTTTGAGGGGAAAATCAAGCATTATAGAGTCATACTCTCTCTCCATGCGAAACAACATGCTCTGTTCGAGTGACTTTCACCATTTGGATATTAAAAGAGAGTAGGGCACAGCAGTGGTATGTAGATACAGCTGTACAATACTTAGAATGGGCCTTACACTGTTAGGCAAACCAGGTTGCTGAGAGAAATATAGTGCTCTTGTTTGGTTGGGTAAGTGCAACTAATGTGCTATTTTGCTATGATGTCATGTCTTGAATAGCGCTGAGTGATAGGCCTAACCATTACACTACCCTACAAGTCAGTAGTGTAAAGTTGTCAGAGCTATGTGTCGCAGCTAAAAATGAATACCACACCAAAGAACTTGCAATACATACAGTACATAAACTAAAATATGGTTTGCCATATTATGGCAGGCCAACTAATGCCAGTTGCAAACAGGTCATTTACTCCTATTAGATTCTGCTACTATGGAGTTAAAATCTGAGCTAAAGGGACTGGAATCTCATTGTGGGAGAGTATGTCCACCCTCGTAAAAAATATGCCAGTTTAACCCTTTCGATTAGATTGGTTTCCACATGCCATGAGGTCATTTTGGCAGGAGATTTGGGGGTTCCCATTAGTTAAACATTGTCCATCATCTGGGCCATTACTGTACCTATGCCAGTTGGCCAAGAAAAACAATGTCAGGAATTGGTCACAATGGGTTTTGAGGGTACGTACCGGTCTGACCGATAACCTTATCTTATTCCTAAAGTGTAAACAACTAGGACATGGTTTAAATCATTCAAATAAAGTCAGGGTGTTTTATTTTTGATGTGGAAAGTTTTTCGTGGCAAATTCCATGCTATGTTCATGGATGTACCCACACGATATCCATTCTAAACACAATACTTTGTCACCACCAGTCCATTGGGAGCAAGGCATTCAACATCAACAACCTGTTAATCACAACAAGCAAGAACCTAACACAATATGATAGTATAATAAGTAAGTATAATATTACTCATCACAACAACCTATGCTTTCAGCACATAGTGTAGTCAAAGTAAGAGAGGCTGGGTGTCTAAGTGAAGGGCCTGTCTGTACTCACCTGCAGGTGGGCCCGCGTGGACAGTGTACTGGCCCTTCTGGGTGTGGAAGCTCTTGACACTTGTGGTCTGGGTGTCCTGTAGGTCTGACTGTGAGGCTGATTGGAGCTTCTTCCTCTCTTTCTCGATGTGTTTCATCAGGATGGTGGTCATCTTGTCGCCTCGACCGCCACGGGCCAATGCCTTCTTTAGTAGCAGTAACTGGGCCTCCTGCAGACTGAACGGAGACACAACACACAGTCAACAGACACTCAACAGACTGGGCCTCCTTCAGTTTGGACAGGGGCGAATACAGACAGTCAACAGACTGGGCCTCCTTCAGTTTGGACAGGGGTGACTACAGACAGAATGTCAACAAGTACGGTAACTAAGAGTGTGTATAGTATAACTCATTGCTGTGCGTCTGTTACTACTGACAGCAATTTAGAACACTAGATTGGCAGCTAGATAAACTCCCTGGCCTAAAGATTTACTCACTGTATTGTTTACATGGGGGTACAGATACACTATTGTAGTGTATTATGCAAGCAACTACAGCTAGTTAATTCAATTAGAGACTTATTTGATCAGCACCAACTCTCCTACAGCATCTGCCAAGAAATGAAAGAAAACCCATGACATGTTCATCCATGTTTTTTTTATACACAGTTATCAGTTTATCAGCTTGTTGGGGCAGACACACTGACTAGGCCGGGGACTTATCGGCCAGACTCCATGTCTTTCTCAAGCCCTAAGGTCTTCTTGGCCCAGGGTTGTTTGGCAATTCACGGTTTCCATGGCAAATGGATAAAACATGGAAAAAAAGGGGCAGGAGCTTAGCCAATGTTGTAAGCAGGGTCTGGATTACTTGTTTGATATTGCCCAAGTAAACCTTCTCGCATGTATTTACAGTGCATTCGAGTGTACCTGCGGCACTCTCAATAGAGTACACACACCCACCTTATTTCCACTCAATCATACAGTAATACCATTTTAGTACGCCTTGTAAGCCAGCAACCTAGATGTTTTTATTTGTATTTCTCTGCAGTTGTTTTTCTAACACACCCCAAAAGTCTGCTCTGACTTCATATTTTTCACACTGGATGAGTGGGCCTCAAGTGAGCCATGAGAGCAATGTGTCTGACGTACTGTAGACTATAACACAAACATAAAAACATTCACCTTAAACATTCACCTTAAATAGTGTTTTACTGCACTAAAGCAGGAGATGGATGTTTGAAAGATAGTTTTACGTAATGGAAAGCCTGTGTAAAAGAAGAGCAATCATGGGCGGTAGTTATTTGAGAGAGGCACTATATCAAATGAGTCATTATTAAAAATGATATATTTGGCTCACTCTCTACTAGTGTTGGGCTGTATCTAGATGTTTATATCGTCATACCGTCCTTCTCACATCCCGGGATTTACGGTATTTGCAGTTTAGTACACAAGGGGGCACTAAAAGCACAAAATGTGTCTATTACCAGAATGCTAACAAAATTAGCACAGGTAATAGTGAATTTCCATAGAGGCTGCTAGCTAAATATCCATGAAAATAAACGAATTGCAAAGACAGGAAATCCAGCTCATAAAGTTGTACATACATAGGTAGTAGCTACCAAATGTCATGTTTTGTTGAGTTTGGACATTTTGAAGCAAATGTGAAAGAGAGACATTGTGCAAATGAACAAAGTTTTGACGCATGCTTGTTTGAAGGAACAACACTTGCTCTGGAGCAGCATGTGTACAAGCTGTGTCTGTGTGGAGTCTGGAGTCGCTAGGGCAATGATCTACCGGCCTGCTCTGCTCAGAGAATAGGGGGAGGAGCAGACTGAGGGGCCAAGAAGGAGAGAAAAAACCCTCAAGGAAATCAATATAGCAGTGGCAGTTATACCGATAACTCCGACAAAGTGCTTTGACTTCTCAAACACGGCAGAAAGCTAACACTATTTCATCCCCTGTCTCCATACTAATTTAGCCACTTACTTAGCTAACTAGCAAGTTAAACCAAATACACACCTATCTCAACTGATCTGGGGAACTTCACTAAGCCTCAATTGTAAAATAATGTGACAGGTGAAATGAAGAATGCGATCTGCTTCATCTCCTAACATATTGCACAAGTTGACTGCAGGTATTTACTTAAAAAGTAGCTACAAATATTAAAATGTATTGAAAAACATCTAAGGAATAGTTTACACATACATGTTATTCAACCATGTCATCCAAACTGCACGTGGGTGATTGTAAGATGAACGAGGTCCACACTCCAGGGTGGCGGTAATGCACCTTAAAGTTGGTTACCAAACACCATATCAAATTCACACAAGAAGAATAAATGAGGAAAGATGAATCAAAGAAAACGACCTAAAAACGAACCATGTTTCCCCTTTTATCTGTAGATTAATTGTCGGAGTTGAGGACACGTGATTTTGTGTGACTAAAAATGGGTTCGAATTCTACAAAGGACCATAGGCATTTCAGGTAAAATAACAACCCAATGTTAATCTCCCAGGATAAATTAGCTAGCAACAGCAAGCTAGCTAAATGTCCATGAATGTTTCGTGTGTGTTTTGACCTGTGCTCAAATTAATATAGTTGGTTCAGAGTTGGTTTTGGTATTTAAAACTGCGTGTCATGAACGCATCTGGTAGACATAAACAAAATCAACATGCACACTATGGCGCAAGCACGGAGCTGGTTTGGTTAGCCATGTATGAATCTCTCAGTAGTTGAGAGACACTTGAACCTCGAAGTTGGATATGTTTTGGTGATAGCATCATTTTGATATTCCCCAGCTGAACATGTAGTCCTGACCTGCACTTGACTGACAATAACTTGTGGGGGGGGGGGGGGGGGGGGACAGACCTTGAAACAAACATCCAACATCAAACAGATTCAGTGGAGGTACATAGTGGGAGTAGGGATAAAGCCAGTGTTCTTCATTACAGTGAGGAGTGTGGCGAATGCAAAATCAAACAAATGGGAGGCCAGTTCATTCAAGCTTGAGAAATCAGCATTGGAATGACAGACCTCAGTCTGTTACAGGCTCCACCATACCAAGACAGTACTGTACATGAACCTCCCATAGTCCTTCATAAGGACTGCCAAAATCCCTATGTTTTAATGCGATCACTGTTTACTTAACAACAGCAAGCTAGCTAAATGTCCATGAATGTTTCATGTGTGTTTTGACCTGTGCTCAAATTAATACAGTTGGTTCAGAGTTGGTTTTGGTATTTAAAACTGCGTGTCACCACTGTGGAAAACCTCTAGGAATGAGCTTTACATCTAGATAGGATGTGGTTCAATTATGTTGAAAGATTTTTTTGTAAAGTCTAATCTCTCAACACATAGATCAACAATGGGGTGAAAAGCATGTTGACATTTAGTGTGTCACTAATCCATGAGGTGGAAGTCAGGCTGCAATGTGCTGGCATTTCAATAGTCTATTGTGTGTATGCTGTTTATCTATGCTGTTTATCTAGGATCGACCCTCTTCCTTCCCCGGCTGAAGTCAGTGCACTGCAACCAGGTCAACACTGCAAGATGGCACTCCTAGATTACCGCACTGCTTTCACACATACAGCTCCGTTTTGCCTAGTTGAAAACGCTCCGACGTGTCATAGCCCACTCTGTGTAGGCAGACTTCAGTCCGTGCGATGCCGTTCCCAGATTACAGCACTGTTTTTTTCAGACAGACAGCGGTTCTGCCTCGTTTCAGATGCCTATGTCATTCTGTGGAATTCTGAGTGCACTGTGCCTGCAGACAGAGTGATCTTACAGAGTCTACCTGTGGCCGGGCCACTAGTACAGAACTGCATGGGTGTGTTAGGAGTATTTACCTACATTACATACTACATTTACTTTCTTATGGATACCTGTTGAGTACCATGGATCTAGTGAATCCGTAACCCAAGATATTTACTTAGTTACAGTTTAGCATTAGCATCGTTGAACGCAAAACAATGAGAATAGTTGGAATAGGACCCCTTTTACCGTGTTCCAAAAAGGTTGCCTAAATCAACTCCGAGTAACTTGAAACCAAGCAGGAGCAACTTGCTACCAAAAGAGGTTTAAAAGCTTTGGACAGGGAATTAGTTTTACCTAAAAACAATATCGAAACTATTTTTACAAGTCGCTAAAATTCTATCTAATATCCTGATCCCTGGGTGTTGTTGCTGGGCAGAATGATTAAAAGCCAAGAGAATAGAGATAAGGAAAAGTCAAACTATGAAGAGGCACTGGGGTCATACACTAAGAACAAATAGAGCTTATGTCTAACTGTCTCAGAACCAGACTAAACCCATACGTGTGTGTGTGTGTGTGTGTGTGTGTGTGTGTGTGTGTGTGTGTGTGTGTGTGTGTGTGTGTGTGTGTGTGTGTGTGTGTGTGTGTGTGTGTGTGTGTGTGTGTGTGTGTGTGTGTGTGTGTGTGTGTGTGTGATGACAGGGAGCCGGCCTGGTGGTCTGAGGCATTTCACTTAGACTGGACAGAAAACAGCAGAGATGGATGGTCAGTGGTTGAACCTATTCCATCAATCTGACCTACAGCACCACAGTCTAGCAGATTGCCTGTAATCCTATAGAATGGCCATAGTAATGCATACATAGTAGAGGTCGACCGATTAATCGGAATGACTGATTAATTAGGGCCGATTTCATGTTTTCATAACAATCGGAAATCTGTATTTTTGGGAGCCAAATTTGTCGATTTGATTTTTTATACCTTTATTTTCCTAGGCAAGTCAGTTAAGAACACATTCTTATTTTCAATGACGGCCTAGGAACGATGACATAAGGTTGTGCAATGTAACAAGAATATTTAGACTTAGGGATGCCACCCGTTAGATAAAATACTGAACGGTTACGTATTTCACTGAATAAATGTTTTGTTTTTTTGAAATTATTCCGGATTCGACCATATTAATGACCAAAGGCTCATATTTCTGTGTGTTATTATGTTATAATTAAGTCTATGATTTGATAGAGCAGTCTGACTGAGCGATGGTAGGCAGCAGCAGGCTCGTAAGCATTCATTCAAACAGCAAACAGCTCTTCGCAAGTACAGCGCTGTTTATGACTTCAAGCCTATCAGCCTAATGGCTGGTGTAACCGATGTGAAATGGCTAGCTAGTTAGCTGGGTGTGCGCTATAGCGTTTCAAACGTCACTCGCTCTGAGACTTGGAGTAGTTATTCCCCTTGCTCTGCAAGGGTCGCGGCTTTTTAGGAGCATTGGGTAACGCTGCTTCGAGTGTGGCTGTTGTCGATGTGTTCCTGGTTCGAGCCCAGGTAGGAGCGAGGAGAGGGACGGAAGCTATACTGTTACACTGGCAATACTATAGTGCCTATAAGAACATCCAATAGTCAAAGGTATATGAAATACAAATGGTATAGAGAGAAATAGTCCTATAAATACTATATTAACTACAACCTAAAACCTCTTACCTTGGAAATTTGAAGTCTCATGTTAAAAGGAACCACCAACTTTCATATGTTCTCATGTTCTGAGCAAGGAACTCAAACGTTAGCTTTTTTACATGGCACATATTGCACTTTTACTTCTCCAACACTTTGTTTTTGCATTATTTAAACCAAATTGAACATGTTTCATCATTTATTTGAGGCTAAATGGATTTTTATTGATGCATTATATTAGGTTAAAATAAGTGTTCATTCAGTATTGTTGTAATTATTATTATTTTTTTTTTTAACCTTTATTTTACTAGGCAAGTCAGTTAAGAACAAATTCTTATTTACAATGACAGCCTAGGAACAGTGGGTTAACTGCCAGTTCAGGGGCAGAACGACAGATTTGTACCTTGTCAGCTCGAGGGTTTGAACTTGCAACCTTTCGGTTACTAGTCCAACGCTCTAACCACTAGGCTACACTGTCCGATTAATCGGTATCGGCTTTTTTTGGTCATCCAATAATCGGTATCGGCGTTGAAAAATCATAATCGGTCTACCTCTAATACATACTGTACATCAGACAGCTTTGGCATTGGTTCACAGTAAACACAAACATGCTCCCATTCCATGGTTTGACTCAAAGCAGTGGATTAATGCCCCACATAGGTTGTGTCCCAAACGTCACCCTATTCCCTATGTAGTGCACTACTGTTTACCAGGGGGCGTCAAAAGTAGTGCACTACATGTGGAATATGGTGCCATTTGGGACACAACCATAGAGGTGTGATTAATTTAAATCCAACATACTGTGGTGTCGAGGCCTGCAGAGATCAAACTGTTTACATGGATGAGGAAGCTGGGTTAGTGAAATGTGAACTCGGAATGAGACGAGAAGCAGAGCCAAAGACGAGAGAAGACGCTCCATCCTTTCCAAGATGCATTAAATCACTCCTGGGTTTAACTTCTCTACGGTGTGTTTTTTAATCTGAAGAAGACATGATTTCATTGTACACAGACACAAACACAAAGCTCAAATCAAAGAAAGCTCCCTTAAATCCTTTGAAAGATTGCTTTGTTTGTAGTGATGCATGTGACATAGGGTGGTGATGCTCTACCTTTGGCTGCAACAGCAAGTTGGTTTGCCACGACAATACAAGACACGAAATCAAGTAGTAATCAAGAAGACATTTGTTATGTTGTAAATGTCAATAGCCTTGGTATAAAAAAAACAATGTTGAGGTCGCCACTGAAACAATACAATTTCACTATACACATCATCAGAAACGATTATGGTAATTCGGTCCAAATTCCCACAGTTGGAGGCCTCAGGCCAGTGGATATCTATTTTGCAGACAGTGTTTTTGCTGCTTTTGTGAATGAGTAGCAGTGGATGCTGGGGGTTGTAAAGGGAAACTCTGTTTTCCTCATTAGTCCTAATTGGAGACATACAGTACCAGTCAAAAGTTTGGACACACCTACTCATTCAAGTGATTTAGTTTATTTTTACTATTTTCTACATTGTATAATGATAGGGAATACATTAAAACTATGAAATAACATATGGAAACATTTAGTAAGCAAAAAAGTGTGAAACAAATCAAAATGTTTTTTATATTTGAGATTCTTCAAAGTAGCCACCCTTTGACTTGATGCCAACTTTCGCACGCTCTTGGCATTCTCTCAACCAGCTTCATGAGGTAGTCACCTGGAATGCATTTCAATTAACAGGTGTTCCTTGTTAAAAGTTAATTTGTGGAATTTCTTTCCTTCTTAATGCATTTGAGGCAACCAGTGTTGTGTTGTGATAAGGTAGGGGTGGTAAAAGATCAAGTCCATATTAGGGCAAGAACAGCTCAAATAAGCAAAGAGAAACGACAGTCCATCATTGCTTTAAGACATGAAGGTCAGTCAATGCGGGAACATTTCAAGAACTTTTAAAGTTTCTTCACGTGCAGTCGCAAAAGCCATCAAGCGCTATGATGAAACTGGTTTTCATGAGGGCCACCACAGGAAAGGAAGACCCAGAGTTACCTCTGCTGCAGAGGATAAGTTCAATTAGAGTTAACTGCACCTCAGACCGCAGCCCAAATAAATGCTTCAGAGTTCAAGTAACAGACACATCTCAACATCAACTGTTCAGAGGAGGTTGTGTGAATCAGGCCTTCATGGTTGAATTTCTGCAAAGAAACCACTAGTAAATGACACCAATAATAAGAGGGCCAAGAAACACGATCAATGGACATTAGACTGGTGGAAATCTGTGCTTAGTCTGAGTCCAAATTTGAGATTTTTGGTTCCAATCGCAGTGTCTTTGTGAGATGCAGAGTAGGTGAACGGATGATCTCTGCATGTGTGGTTCCCAATGTGAAGCATGGGGTAGGTGGTATGACGGTGCTTTTCTGGTGACACTGTCAGTGATTTATTTAGAAATCAAGGCACACTAAACCAGCATGGCTACCACAAAATTCTGCAGCGATATGCCACACAGACAGAAGCGATCTGGTTTGCGCTTAGTGGGACAATCAATTATTTTCAACAGGACAATGACCCAAAACACACCTCCAGGTTGTGTAAGGGCTATTTGACCAAGGAGAGTGATGGAGTGCTGCATCAGATGACCTGGCATCCACAATCCCCTGACCTCAACCAAATTGAGATGGTTTGGGATGAGTTGGACCGCAGAGTGAAGGAAAAGCAGCCAACAAATGCTCTGCATTTGTGGGAACTCCTTCAAGACTGTTGGAAAACAGCTGGTTGAGAGAATGCCAAGCGTGTGCAAAGTTGTCATCAAGGCAAAGGGTGGCTCCTTTTGAAGAATCTCAAACATAACATATATTTTGATTTGTTTAACACTACATGATTACATATGTGTTATTTCATAGTTTTGATGTCTTCACTATTATTCTACAATGTAGAAAATAGTAAAAATCAAGAAAAACCCTGGAATGAGTAGGTGTGTCCAAACGTTTGACTGGTACTGGAGCCTGTACACAGCTGGACAATGCTCTTCAAATATATAAAAACCTGACTTCAAGTGACTGGCCTCAGTGCAGTAATTGAATCACTACACAAGGCAATATGGTGTACACGTGAAATAACAAAAATTGAAGTATTGTATACATTAAATGACATGGGAATTGATGTCTTTTTAACCAACTTCAACAATGCTACAAGACGACTCTGACGAGGCACATGAACCCAAAGTGGGTCGTGACACGTCAGTGTAAATAACTTTTGAGAGTTCGAATATTAGAATACACAAGGTGTAATTTCGGACATTTGGTTGTGCCAGGCACAGACAGTCACTCCAATTAGCGTTGTAAGCTAACAATGTTTATTTGTTATGTTAAGTTAGTCTAGCCATAGATTTTGTTAGTCACTTTCACTCATATCATATTAACATGGCATAAATGTGTACAATTTGAATTGCAGGAAATTAGCATTAAATATGCAAAGATTTCTTTCTGCCCCATGGAAAAATCTGTAGAATTTCATGGAACTTGCTTTCAAACTGCAATATTGTCTCTACTTCCCATCGCAAAATGCTGGCAAGAGGGGCCACTAAAAAAAAAGGTGGCATGTTTTCATGAGCATGGGTCCCAGGAAAACACAGATTTTTTTCATTTGGGTCCCAGGCTGAAAAAGTTGAAGAACCCCTGAACTATTATATGAATGACGAACATTAAAGTTTCCAACAGCAGTCATCCACCAATGACTTTCTAATTTTGGCAAAAGACTTATGGAGACTAAAAGCTTTATTTTTCATTTCAGAGCATAAAGATGTATTTCTTTCACAGGCAATCCTACTATATGCCTTCAAGGGCTGTTTGGTGTCTTTCCATCACTCATTTTGACCTTTGTCTGCATAATTAACGGTTCTGAAAATAAAATACTAGGACCAGTTGTAGAAACCAATCTCTTTACTATGAACAAGAACACACACACACACACACACACACACACACACACACACACACACACACACACACACACACACACACACACACACACACACACACACACACACACACACACACACACACACACACACACACACAGCTGCTCCATTTGCAGTACAGTTTTAGTTCCACTATGATTTACAGTAGATTTTATTTGGAGAACAGTTCCACCTGCTGACTATCATGGGTAACTACATCTGTTAATTGTAATGGAAGGCTGCTTTCCCATTCGGCAAACTTAAGGGTTACCTTTCTATCAGTTGAGGCTACAAAATATTGTCACCACTGGATTAAGTGTGGGCTTTTTATTTGTTAACTAAAGTTTCAATTAGCTGCCAAAATAAATATTTATGATGAATAAAATGTGATCTGGTCGACAGCACAAAACGATAAGTCTTCATATTTTTCTCAACTTATATTTCATATTATAAACTGGGTGGTTCCAGCCCTGAATGCTGATTGGCTGACAGCCGTGGTATATGAGACCGTATACAATGGCTATGACATTTATTTTTACTTCTCTAATTACTTTAGTAACCAGTTTATAATAGCAATAAAGCACCTCAGGGATTTGTGGTATATGGTCAATATACCACAGCTTAGGCTGTATCCAGGCACTCCGATGTGTCGAGAGTAAGAACAGCCCTTATCCGTGGTATATTGGCCATATACCACACCCCCTCGTGCCTTATTGCTTAACTGTACTCTATATAAACCCCTGAGCTGGCACTGAGCCAACCCTCTCAATCATTTGGAAAGGTGCCACTCTTCAACCGATCGCTGCGTGCACCTGCCCACCCGTCCAACGTCACTACTCTGGACGGTTCTGTGAATACGTGGACAACTACAAATACATAGGTGTCTGGTTAGACTGTAAACTCTCCTTCCAGACTCACATCAAACATCTCCAATCCAAAGTTAAATTAATTGGCTTTCTATTTCGCAAAAGAAGCATCCTTCACTCATGCTGCCAAACATACCCTCGTAAAACTGACCATCCTACCGATCCTCGACTTCGGCGATGTCATTTACAAAATAGCCTCCAAAATACCCTACTCAATAAATTGGATGCAGTCTATCACAGTGCCATCCGTTTTGTCACCAAAGCCCCACATACTACCCACCATTGCGACGTGTACGCTCTCGTTGGCTGGCCCTCGCTTCATACTCGTCACCAAACCCACTGGCTCCAGGTCATCTACAAGACCCTGCTAGGTAAAGTCCCCCATTATCTCAGCTCGCTGGTCACCATAGCAGCACCCACCTGTAGCATGCGCTCCAGCAGGTATACAGTATCTCTCTGGTCACCCCCAAAACCGCCTCTCCTTCTAGTTCTCTGCTGCCAATGACTGGAACGAACTACAAAAATCTCTGAAACTGGAAACACTTATCTCCCTCACTAGCTTTAAGCACCAGCTGTCAGAGCAGCTCACGGATTACTGCTCCTGGACATAGCCCATCTATAATTTTGCCCAAACAACTACCTCTCCCCCTACTGTATTTATTTATTTATTTTGCTCCTTTGCACCCCATTATTTCTATCTCTACCTTGCACATTATTCCACTGCAAATCTACCATTCCAGTGTTTTACTTGCTATATTGTATTTACTTCGCCACCATGGCCTTTTTTTGCCTTTACCTCCCTTATCTCACCTCATTTGCTCACATTGTATATAGACTTATTTTTCTACTGTATTATTGACTGTATGTTTGTTTTACTCTGTGTTGTTGTATGTGTCGAACTGCTTTGCTTTATCTTGGCCAGGTCGCAATTGTAAATGAGAACTTGTTCTCAACTTGCCTACCTGGTTAAATAAAGTTTAAATAAAAAAATAGGAAAGGTGCCCTGATTCTAACACCTGCGCTGCATCAGGTGGACCACACTAAGCGCCACAGACACACTGCACCTGTGGCCCACATGCTGGACTAACCCAAGCCTTTGACTGGAGACTGGCACTTCAAAGCCAGCAAACTGAGAGGAGGAGGAAATGGAGGAGTAGAGAAGGGACTAAATGGCACAAGCTGGTGATGCAGTAAATCAAGGCAGTGCACAGTAAAGAGAAGTCAGAAACTCACGTAAGAGGTTGCCAGCGCACAGCGTAATATTTCTTGGTCTCTGGGTTGGTGGTGCTGGCTGGTGTCCCCGCTGTCCTCCATGCAGCTGTGGTCTCTGCGGAAACTGGGGTGGTGGTGGTGGGGATGACGGTGGTTGGTGGGAGGGTGATGGTTGGTGAGAGGCTAGTGGTAGGTGAGAGGGTGATGCTTAGTCCTGAGGTGGTGGTGCTGACCATGGGGCTGGTGGGGCGCAGTAAGGCCCAGGGAAGGCCTACGAGGCCATAGGTCACGCTTGCAAACTCACAGCGGGCCCCGTAGAAGCCCGTTCTGCATTCACAGATGTTGGGCTGTCTGCACACGGCTCCGTTGTGGCAGCGCGGAAGGCACCTTGCTTCAAGTGAGGGGAGAGAGAGGAGGAGAATGTTCATTAAACCAGAATAGTGGACTGTGGTTGAGAGAACAGAAACTCAAGCGTAAGAGGATAACTGGTTTGACCAGCACAACCTCAGCACAATCTCAATAAAAACTCAGTAGGACAAACAGCTTAATGTGCATTGTAACTTAACAAGGAAAACAGCCAATGGTGAATGTCAAGATTTCACTCCCCTGAACTAAGAAATGAAAAGGGGAGAGGAGGGAGAGCCATGGTCCTGGATACAGGGAGGGGGCATTCATGCATACACGATGCAAAGTTTATGGGCTCTGTGCTCCTCCAGGCCCCCAACCCTGGCCCCTAGCTCTTGATTTCTCCCATCATCCCTGGCTGGGCGTCATTGTGCCAGGGCCGAACCCCCTGGAGGGCTCCAGTAATGGCCCATTGGCCACAGACAACAACAGCGTATCCCAAACCCAGCAGCTTACCACAAATCTCCTGGCCGCCTCCATGAATAGCAATGGGCACCGCTTACTGACATTGTTTCGGGAGTTGTGCACGGAAACACTTTTTCTCCATGGATTTTTTCACATGAAGGCGAGCACAATGTGCTCAAACAGAAGTGAGACTCAAAGTGCACAGTGGACTGAATCTAACGAAGGGCTCTATTCAAATCAGACCGGCTTTAGCCGACATCCGCATAGCGGTGGTTTTGACGGTGGAACTGCGAAAGGGCTGTCAAATGCACAAGCGGCTGCTGGTGTTATACCTAATGCCGACATTGCTATTGGCTGCACTGAGTCGAATTAAAAGAAATCCCATGCAGTTTTGTTTACAAGATGGAACACTGGAATGTGAGATGTATCTACACCTCCATTAGGATGATAGAAACTCTAATTATTTAGTTTCATGATTTTCAATTTGAGACTCATATTTCTATATAGACTAGGCCTACACTTTCTCGTTCTGAACTTGTAACGCGAGTGAGACAGGTGTTGTTTCAGAACAATGATCAGAAGAGCAGCTGCTCACCGATTTGACAGCTCCAACGCAGTTCCACCTCTGACATTGACAAAACATCAACTATGTGGGTGTCGGCTATCGCCGGTGAACGCTTGATCTGATTGAAGTGGAAGCAGATTTAGGCCTGGATTCAGAGTTTCCTTCTCAGTGTGGCTATTATCTTGCATCACTAAACCTCAGAGGGGGAAAGGAAGTATGGGTGTTTATTTTTGTGTGTGCTTGCGCCTGTGTGTGTGCGTGCATGAATGAACGTGTGTGACTGTGTGAGATCCACAGTGAGTCTGGGCTTCCTGACAGAGTGCAGAGCTGTGCTTTGCAGAAATGCTGAGCCAGGTTGTTTTGACATGACACTGGCCCTTTAAATCCTCTGGGTCAAGTGGTTGGATCAAGTAAAGGTGTTCAAATCCCTGTAAACAAGGCTTATGGAGGTGTAAATTATAATGATAACACCACAGAGATGTTGGCGACGGACATGAATAGGAGCTCTTCCTTTCTTCAAAGGTCCTGACCTCTTCTCAGTGTACAGCATGGTGTGTAGACAAAGCAGGGCCTGTATTCATAAACCGTCTCAGAGTTATATTGCTGATCTAGAATCAGTTCTGTCTTTTAGATCCTGATTATATGGACAGGGGCGTATCTACATCATAGATCAGCACTCTTACTCTGAGACACTTTAAGAATATTGGCCCAGGCCTGTCAGGGGTTTAGCTAAAGGCTTGCTGGTCCAGGGTCAAATCCAGGTTTGGCCACCATCACAGACCACTATGGCTGTGTTTACACAGGCAGCCCAATTCTGGTTTTTTTTCTCCCACTAATTGGTCTTTTGACCAATCACATCAGATCTTTTTCAGCGCTGATGTGATTGGTCAAAAGACCAATTAGTGAAAAAAATATATCAGAATTGGTCTGCATGTGTCGATGCAGCCTAAGACAGGCTCTCTAAGACCAGAGGTGCTCAACACACATGACATATTCACTTTTATAACCTATCGAAACACATCGATACCGGACACTATTTGCTACACCCTGTAAGCCTACAGGTGTCCTATTTTACATTTGATCAATCTGTTGTTGCAGAGAATTTTCCAGTGGGAAATTTAAATTGTAGTGTATTTGAGGTTTAAAAAGGTAAAATGTAAGATATTATATCTGTAAACTGTGTAGGTCTTGACCGGCATTCATATTTGCCATCCACACCTCCACCATAATCAGAAAATGATGATACAAAGACATCTGGAGCGTGTATGATTTCAGACTGAGTGAAATGGGAGAAAACACAGATTGGACTGGGTACTGCTGATGTTGGATGTGACATTACAACTTCCAGCTGGGTGGAGAGAACATTCCATTGTCCTATAGAGCCTGATTGATGGTCTCTCGCTCCTTATTAAACCAACTATTAACAGCTTGCAATTTATATACAGTACCGGGAATAGACCATTCACAAGTACCATGATAGGGACTGTCATCATGGGCGCCATAAAGCCCAAATATCTGAGGAGGCACAAAGTAAATGAGGGTGGCTGGGGGGTGGTATGGAGGGGGGCTAGGCCTGAAATGTATTTTTCTTTTTTTTAAAGAATCCAAAAAATATGCTTCTCTTCATCTCTGATAAAAATCTGGATAAAATAATGAATGGTAGTCAGTATATTTAGTTATTGCTTGCGTTTCTAAAGTCCACCAACCTTGCCAGCAGGCATGCAAGCTAAGATGGTGATAGACAAGCTAGCTACTCTAACTTGATTGACAGCCTGGTACACAGCTGCCTGATTGACAGCTTGGTAGCTAGTTATGAGGTTGGGAGATAGGCTCCAAATCTTGGCTAGCTAAAGCCAACTTCATAAACTTGCTAGGTGGCTAGTAGTATTATACAGGGACACGTGCCCCCTATGGGTATGACACCTCTGGCTGTCATGGTGGTATAAGGACAGCCATCCCTACTGTATAAGGCGGCTTCTTGCAAGAAAAAAAACAGAATCATGCGGCAAATGTTATTTGTCACATGCGCCGAATACACCAGGTGCAGACCTTACTGTGAAATGCTTACTTAGAAGCCTTTAACCAACAATGCAGTTCAAGGAATAGAGTTTAGAAAATATTTACTAAATAAACTAAAGTAAAAAATAAAAAAAATGTTTTAAATGTACTTGGCTATTCATGATATTCCATGATATGGTGTGACAAGATCTTTATATCATATTTCCACAACAATGTGGAACAACATTACACATAATGGAAGGGCTGACTGTCCTGCTATGGAGAAAGGTCAGTAAAGATAAAAAACTTACGTTTGGTGCATTTCTGAGTCTTGAGTGAAACGGTCCATCCGTGGCAGCACCTGTTTCCACATACATTAGGCCTGCAGAGAGCATGGGAGACAGACAGCATGTTAAAGATAGCTGAGTCTACAGGAATCTGAGCAGGATGAGATCATTGCAGCAGTCAGGGGTGGACTGGGACCAAAAATTGCCTCTGGCATTTCTAACACTGGACCCTTTTTCCCTTGAGGCCCCCACACAGGCTATTTTTTCCCCTCAAGGGCACCACAACAGCCCATGTTGTTCCTTGACGCTACCATTATTAGCCAGATAACAATAGTTTTGCACAGAAAATCCAAGTTAGACAGGCCTACTAGGCTAAAAATGGACCAGCCCATCTGGCATTTGCCGAAATGCCAATGGCTAGTCCGCCCTTGGCAAAAGTTATCACAGTACATAGTTTAGGCTGTCATAAATTAAGATTATGCTTAAAGACAGGAACCCCACATACTCAAAAATCACAGACACTACTGCTTTATAACAGTTCAAGGTCATGAATACAAAATAAATCACTTAATTTGATCACAAAAGGATCTAAACACGGTCCTATTTTCACAACTCCCTGGATATTCATAAAAAACTACTTGGGCCCCCAGAAATGTACTATTGCTTCAGTGTGAAACAATGAATACCTCCTTGTCTTTACACTTGCCTTTGGACGTAATAGATTCAGGGTGTTTAAAACAGGAGCTATGAATATGAATGAGGGGCCATGGTGTGGTTGCCCTGGGTGAGAAGGGTATCTGTCCGTCCCGTGCACAATGGATGACAGATATTGTGTTCCCACACTGGTCTGGCCATATGTCTGTCTCTGGACCAGCCGCTTGGCCACTCTCTTTCACAGATTGGGTAAACAAAACGGGATTAAGGGTCCTCCACAGCGTCTCACAGCGTTTCTGGGGCACCCGCCTGTTTATCCAGGGGGCTTCTGGGAGAAGAGGCAATTAGCACGCCAACACAAGCAAGGGTGACGACTCCCACTTCAAAGTGACAGCTCAGCGCGACCCACGCCACCGAGCTCCCCTTATACCGCCTTTGTGGGATTTGCTAATTAGTTACAGTTTCCTGGCTTTATTGTGTGTTTGCAAATAGTGGGCCAGGAGCCTCTTCCAACAGGGACTGACAAGGGTCTGCAAAGGAGCAGAGGTAGGGCCCCTATTCAAACCCAGCAGTGAACTGACCCAGAGGAAGGTGAGCCTGTCTGGGAGACTGGGAATAACCTTTAACCCCAGGCCAAGTTGGAGGCTAATTCAGCAGATGTCACTGCCAAAACAGACTTTACCACACCATTGTTGCGCCTTGAATTACTCAAACATCACCGCTAAATTGCTGATCTTTCAGTTTGGACACCATCATGAAGGATTTTTTAATTGATCAGCAACATCCGATCTCAACAAAATATTTGCAAACTTCCTAACCAAACCCAAACACCTAAACAGGACTGTGGTAGGCCTAGCATCTCTGACTGACAGTTCCCTTCAGTGCAGGTGTTGAACTGAACACCACCCGGGTTCTTCCAACTATGAAGACGGGTGTTAGTCAGAAACCACTGAGACGAGGGGGGGGGGGGGTGCTTTCATTCCAAATAGGGAGTTGTCAGCGGTGGTGACTGCCTGTTTTGTCTCTAGTCGGGTCTTAATGCAGTGCTGACACTGCTCTAATAAAGTAGAAGAATCCCCAGGCCCTGTGCTTACAGAACTAAGTGGGACCTGTCGTCTGGGCGGAGGAGCCACCCCCATTAAGAGCCTGCATACTCACACTGCTCCCGTCCACTGCCACAGGCCATCCATCTTTCGATCTTGACCGTTTTCGTCTGGTGACTGAGCACTGATTCTGAAGTGCCTGACTCTTAGACTTGGGCTTTCTATCCTCTCATCTTCGAGGAGTTATTCTAAAAGGCTCAGACTGAATGATGACTCCTTAGTTCTAGTGTCTCTCTGCTCTGGAGCGGGACTAATGTTGTCGAACACGAGAGAGCCCGAGAGCTTCTGTATTGCGGCATGTGCTGTGTTAGTGCCTATAGCCTGCCGTACAGTACGAGCACCTCATAACACTGCAATGTTTCAGAGGAGCTCTGTGGCTGTGAATAAAAAAGACTCACACAAAGAGAGCCTTAGTTACAGTCACACACTATGGGCTCACTGCAGCTCCGCCAAGTCAATCCATGCTCTTGTTCTAGCAGAGTTCAGGAATTTCTTCCACTTCCCTCCACTTCACCCCCTTAGATCAGATCAATAATATATGTGACCCTCTTTTAAATGACGTGGGCTGCTAAAGATCCTCATCAAAGAGGCTTTGAAGCGATGCCAGTTTCTGGGGAGGGTCTGTCGCTCTGTTCAATCCCCTAAGCCTGGGTTGAACTGCTGAACCGCCACTCTGTGGCCGGCTAGCGTGACTAACCTGAACGCAAACTCCCCTCGTCCACCCTCCAGTGACTGTGAAAGTTCTCCCATTTACCCAATCGGGCCCAGCCTGCACCCTCACCCCAGAGCCCCCTGAGCGGAACAACGACAGTGTTTATTTTGGACATTCATTCAGGCTCCTTCTGTGCATTGGGGCTAAATAGAGCAGAGTGGCACTGTCGTGGCCCACAAAGAGAAATGGCCTGTTGGTGATACTAGTACACACAACTAATTTACCTCAATTAGTGAAATGTTTTTTCACTACATGAAAACATGAGTTGAGGCATTCAAATCATCCAAATTAGGCGGTCTGGAAAAAGGGAAGTAATGATTCATCCTATTCATTGCTTAGAGAGCTTGTACACGGTTCTACGCTCATGACCAGAAGTACTGTAATGTGCCAATGCAATGGGATAATCAAAATTCCTCCCCTAGCTTTAATGATCAACATTTCCTCTGCAGGTCAGGGGAATACTTCACCGGATGATAAATGTGTTGAGTCTCTAATCTGGCCAAAGTTCAGAAAGTGGCAAAGTCCATTAAATGTTTGTTGTGCATGAAGTGCCATTTCCCAGTCCGGTGTGATTTGACTTTGGGTCCATTTATCACTTGTTGTCATGCACTTGAAACAAATGTGCAGTTAGGTCACCGTATACATTGATAACTCTTGCGTCAAATAGAAGAATTTCACACATTCCAAGAGGGACTAGTGCAAGCATACAACCCTGTGTACATTTTTGGGATGTAAAAACATTCACATTATATTGTGGTCTACCACTTTGATGGATAATTTAAACAGATATCTTTAAATAGGCTACCGATCTGGGGGATTTTTTTTTACTTCAAAGCATTCTGTTCTGTAGTATGATCTTCCATAGGACAATAAGTGACAAGCTATTAGACAAAATAATAAACCCCCAAATGTTTACTGTCTTAATCAAAATGTTCATGAAGCTATCAAATGACAAAGGACACGGAAACATGGACTGATTATGTATACTATAGGCTACATTATGTAGCTATTGTAAACCACCTGCTTTTGACTGTTGGGGTCCGGAGTTGAAGGCTGTACTACCATTTTTAAATCACACATTTATCACTAGGCTACTCACCCGTTTAACTGTAGTGTCACATTAGTTGCGTATTTCCAGTGTTTCTTTCCATTAAAATGGAACTGTTTCTGTTTTAATGTAGGTTTTGAAGTCGTTTGCATCTTCCGCTGAGTGTGATAAACGTGATAATTAACGGTCGTATGGTGGTACCTGCTCGCAGTTCTCCGCTGCGTCTCGTGCGCTCTTTTATGGGTTGAACGCCTCACTAGTGTCCCATATAATTTCGAAAACGTAAGAAAGAAAATAAATGCCACCCCAAGAACGAATAAGTTAGCATATCTCCTGCTTGACATCTTTAGAGGTCTCTTCTGCGTTACACATCGACCCTATAAAAAAATCCAAGAGCAACGGAATTTCCAGGAAATCTTTAAAACAAAAATAAAATGTTGATACTAAAAAATCTAACACATTTTATGCAATGAGTGAGCCAAAACAAAATCATATAGAATTAGAGCACATATGTCTTCGTTTTGCCTGTTTTTGCAAATGAAATTAATAGGCTAGATGCTCTCCTTCTCAAATAGAAAATAAACTGGTTTAAAGTTCGGTTTAAAAACTTTGAGCCAATTGGATAGGAGTTCTAAGATATAAGAACAGCACAGCCAATCAGATATGTGTCGGACCCGTGCATAGAAATGGAAATAGAGGGGTGACCACTCTTACAGAAGAGTCTGCCTGTATCTAGGCTACCAGCATCCTCGAGGCAGGACGTTTGACAATAATACAATTTGCAACAGCACACTCAAATAATTCCGATAAGATTCAATAAGCAATTGATTTATTCATTTTAGTCATTTAGCAGACTCTCTTACCCAGAGCGATTTACAGGAGCAATTACGATTAAATAAAATAAAATGTAATTGGTCACATACACATATTTTGCAGATGTTATCGCAGGTGCAGCGAAATGCTCGTGTTTCTACCTCCAAGTGCAGCAATACCTAACAATACACACAAATCCAAAAAAACAAAAAGAAAGGACTTAAAAAATATCAGGACAAGCAATGTCAGAGTCCAGGAATATAAATACATATGTATATGATGGTGTGTATAGACATTATGGACAGTATATTAATAGAAAATATGTGTACATCAGTAGTTAGGCATACATAGGATGAGCCTTGACTAGAATACAGTATATGCATGTAAAGTGGGTAAAACAGTATGTAGTCATTAAGTGCTTTGCTCAAGGGCACATCAACAGATGTTTCACCTAGTCAGGTAAGGGATTCAAACCTGCAACCATTTGGTTTCTGACCCAATGCTCTTAACCCCTATGCTACCTGCCACCCCATCATATGTTTTCTTTCTCAGTGGACCTTTATGATTTGCAACACGTATGCTATCATGCCCTGCAGTGATCACAAATATTATATTGCTTAACCCCTGCTTAATATATGGGGTGATACGTGTCGGTGATAAGCCATTGAAGCGAGCTATCCGCTACTTGTGCGTGTACTTTGCGTGTGGATAAGTAACCAATCTATGCCAAATTAAGGGCAGCAGTTCTTCCTGTCATAATGCTTGGTACACGGGAGTGTAAACATACACAAACACCACCACCAAAAGGTGGAGCATTGTCCCAATGATTCCAAGGATGCCTCCATGTCCCTCCTGGACTCAACACCTGTGCAGCTGGGGAGGGCTATAGGCAGTACTGCATATTCACGGGCTCTGTTACCTGAAAGAAATAAGGACTGGAAAAGGAAGTGTTAATGTTAATGTTAATGTTTTTGCAGACCAAATGTTGTTTTTAGGTAAACAATGAAAGTTCATGATTATAACAGTTCAAGTTTTGCTCAGACTGAGACAGACAGGCTATAAGCAAAATGTATTGAAAACTCTGAGGCTGTAGCATGTACACCATTGATTTGGTGCTAAGGAATTTGAAATAGGAGAACAATTTGAAAATGTGCGGAGGTGAAGGATATTCAAAAAGCCACTAGATGGCAGCAATGGTTCAGATATACAAACTAATTGAGGCAAAGGACAAGTTTCTGATTGTATTCTTTCTAATTGTTCATGCTTGATAAAGAAGCTGTTTCACCAGTAGTGACAAGTGAGACAGTAATCTGAAATACTGTAATTGTTTTAGCCTATATTGTATGTTTTTGGCAGAGTCGATATATTGCATTTTGCACAATGAAGCAAAATACATCATATAACGCAAACCGTATCACTATCGTGATGATGATGTGGCAAGTGACACTTTGCTTCTTGAAAATCCTATATCTTTAAGACTTGACTTCTGACATGCAAAACATTTTGTGACTGTATCAACGTTGCCTAATTAAATAAAAATATCAAGACTTTTTGAGTGGATTTTTCCTTTAATGTGAAACTAGGCTGTTGAATGCCTAGGCTTCAGAGAAATTATAAATACATATTGCAGGGAGACAATTTAATATAAGATAAATATCCATGAAACAAAAACAGCATGTGAAAATCTACGTTGGGGAGTGGGTAGATACCGTCTCAACCCAGCCCACAATCACATGGCCTCTCATAGTTTCCCTCTAGGACTTGTTCAGATGCTTAGACACTGAGTGTGTCCAAATACACTGAGTGTACAAAACATCAGGAACTCTTTCCATGACAGACTGATCAGGTGAATCCAGGTGACAACTACGATCCCTTATTGATGTTACATGTTAAATCCACTTCAATCAGTGTAGATGAAAGTTAAAGATGGATTTTTAAGCCTTGAGACAATTGAGACATGGATTGTGTGTGTGTCATTCAGAGGTTGAATGGGCAAGACAAAATATTTAAGTGCCATTGAACGGGGTATGGTAGTAGGTGCCAGGCGCACTGGTTTCAGAGCGTCAAGAACTGCAACGCTGCTGGGTTTTTCAAGCTCAACAGCTTCCCATGTGTACTAAGAATGGTTGAACACCCAAAGGACATCCAGCCAACTTGACACAACTGTGGGAAGCATTGGAGTCAACATGGGCCAGCATCCCTGTGGAACGCTTTTGACACCTTGTAGTCCACGCCCCAATGAATTGAGACTGTTCTGAGGGCAAAAGGGTGTCAATATTAGGAAGGTGTTCCTAATGTTTTGTACACTCAGTGTAGATAGGGAGGGCCTCAGCCTGGCACACTATGGTTATCAAGTTTTTGCAGCTTTAAAAAAACTAAGAGCCAAACCTAAGTATAAGCCTTAGAGACATCCCAGTTCCCCTTTGATGTGACATGTGACTGACATTGGACTAAATTTGGAAATTAGAGAGGAAGAACCTCTAATCTCATACTTGCCACAATCCCATGCATGGTGTGAATAGCCCCCCTGGGGGTTGATGAGGGTTAGCTAGGGGAACTGGAGAGCTGTAACCACTGGCCAGGGAAATGAGAGAGATGTTATTATCAAACCTCTAACGTAACTCTGATTAGCTTAGACTCCAACTATAATCATAATCACCCAAACACCCTCCACCCCCCATCTCTCGATATTAACCTGAGCAATCAAAATTAGCTTGGTTATCTTAGTCACTGGCTGTTTCACGCCTGGGAGCTTCCCCGGCCTGCCCAGTACTCTGCCTGTAAGACGCCACATTCCCTGGGGCCGTGGAAATGTGCTAATGAAGACGGTGGTGGAAATAGTGAATTACCCTGTGATATCTGTATATAGCTTATATCGCTGCAGGCTCCATCATTAAATGGCTAACAATCAGTGGAGCAAAGCAGGCCTTTGATCTGATTGATAGGATGGAGGCCAATGGGCCATATGATAGGATAGTCATCAGTACTAGCATTGCAGTAGCACGTTGACATTTCTTTGTGTAATGATACCATTAAGTCAATTACATTCACATTACCTTTCACTTCAACCATGACTAAAATAAAGCCCCCTGCAACAACGGTAACTTTTATTGGCCGTCTTGGACCTATGCGATCTCCATGACTCCAGATCCAGCTAGCTGTATGAACTACGGTGAAGATGAAGTGAGTTGAACTGTGAGCAAATGCACATAGCATGGCGTTCCATGAGTCTCTACGGTGTACCCACACCCACTCCACTATTGGTATGCACAGACTGCTTCATTCTTTATTCCCCCGGTCTCGGTCTTCTGTTCCACGTGAGCGCTTTAATTAGTTTAGCATATCTCTCCTTCCTCGTCCTGTTGAAACAGGGATTTTTATTGTCGCAAACTGGGAGAACTGAGCAGCATTTTGCTCGAGGAGATTTTCAATGGGCAACAGGCTTGATAGGGCTAATGATGCAGATGGTAATTGTGCATGAGTGAGTTTGAGATTGTGCATGCAGCGTGCATTTGTGTGGGTCTGTTTGCATACAGCACATGGTTTGTGTACAGGTCACGGTGTGTGTTGGGATGTGGGTGGTAGCCTCGAGCTACACAAACCCCAGGAAGTTTTTTTTCTCTACTCTATGGCTTTTCATAAATATTAGTATATTGATTTAATTTATGCTGGAACTTGATCTACGTGCACAGTTTAGAATAGAAGTGGTCAAAAATGGAACAAAATTGCCTCTTGGGAATTTGCACTTCTCTACTGTGGAATTATGTGGAAATTGTGCTACTTTGAGGTCTTGTTACCTCTAACATTAGTATGACACATCTGTCGTTCCACAGAATAGAGTACATTTTTGCCGCCCTTAGATATTTTAAGTAGAAATTCAATGTCAGATGTTTTATATGAATAAAGAATTGTTAAAGTGCCAAAAAGCAGCATTTTTACACATTCCTGGTCAACACCAAGGAAGATTCTAACCCACTCAACGCCAACGTTTCTTCAAGTTTTCACCATTGTAAAACCTTTACCCATTGGGCACAGACATCAATTCAACGTCTATTCCACGTTGGTTCAATATCATTTCATTGAAATGACAAGGAAACAACGTTTATTCAACAAAGTGTGTGCACAGTGGGTTGTCATGTTTTTGCTTTGACAAAGTCATTTCTGAAGATGATTATTTATTTCATGGGATTAAGTGATTCATTCACTGTCCCTCATTTTAAGGTCAACCCTGTTATGTGAACTGAACTCTTATTTTAATACGTTGAAACTATTCCTTTTTCAAAAGGAACATTAAACCTATAACAGTCAAACCATAGCGTAAAAGCAGATGAGCAGGTCCTACTCTTTTTGTCCATTTTCTGGTGTCTTGTGGTTGAAAACAGAGCGTGTTGGGAATAACATATCAACGTTTTTTTTGTGAAGCTTGCACTCAATTGCCCCTACCTGTTGCACACAAAGAGCTTCCATTCCCCCTGTCACAAGGGAAATTATGGCAGATTTTTGGCTCAAACGCATTAAGAAGGAAAGAAATTCCACAAATGAACTTTTAAGAAGGCACCCCTGTTAATTGAAATGTATTTCAGGTGACCACCTCATGAAGCTGGTTGTGAGAATGCCAAGAGTGTGCAAAGCTGTCATCAAGGCAAAGGGTGGCTATTTGAAGAAATACATTATGATTGAACACTTTTCGGGTTACTACACGATTCCATGTGTTATTTCATAGTTTTCATGTCTTCACCATTATTCTACAATGTAGAAAATAGTAAAAAAATAAAGAAAAACACTTGAATGAGTACCAAGTCACACTACCAAAAATGTACTCTATTCGTGGAATGACCTGATATACTGTAGCTCCCTAATGTTGTTTGGGGTATTTGTCTCCTGATTTCCACCCTCTGCAGGTTCTCTAAGCCTCCTGTAGGATGCTTGTAAAGAGAGGTCCCTACAGCGGGAACATTTTATTAGCTGTATTTCGTCTTCCATCACATCCCCACAGAGTCACTCATGGAGAGGGGTGCTGCTGCCTGTCTCTCTACCTTCAGAGGCACCAGAGGGCATGACTCAGACCGTGTTGCTTTAGGATAATTATTATTTTTGTCAAGTTGTTTTCTGAGGGATATGCGAACGAGAGTATACCTGGGACAGCACAACATTTGAATGCTCCATCATAATAGCCTACATCCGTAGGGTGCGCGTCAATATGACATTCCTTGACCTTACAGCCATGACAGCCTGCATATATTATGTAACGTCTCCGGAGTCCGTTCCTAAACAACTAAAGTAGAACACGCGGAATGTTTTAAAACAAGCCCATCCCTCACCAGTCATCCCTCGTTCCTTTCTCTTACTTTTTACTCATCTGAATTGTCTTCAGCAGGTTGGCTGTGATGCAGCAGGGGTCTCCACAGAGGCAGATGCTTAGCAACCACCTGCTGCTTGATTATGGGTTAAGTCAGACCCAAGGATATCCGGCAATGGGAGAAAGAGGTGAGTAGAGTGTGTGCGCACATCTGTCACATCTGTGTGTGTTCTTATCAGTATTTTCTCGAGGTCAAAAAAAAGATGGAGGAGTTTCCCCTAAATAAAGGAGGAAATAATTATATAAGAACTGACTGCCTCCCTTCTGACTGCCCCCCTCCCCAACCACCTCCCACTGCCTTAGTTTCTTTCCAGTGCCAACACACTTTCCAATTACACTAGCCCTTCTATGTCACAGTGAGTGTCGTCTATCCCCTGTGTTCTGCTAATCGAAAGATAATGTGCCCATTCAGCCCACAGGAAGGGTTATTCTCCTACTCGCCATCACCATGGTTCCAGGTAATTATTTGGTGGCTTTGCTCCAGTTGGCGGAGAACATTTAAAAAATAAAATAAATGAAGTTTCACCACCTACGGTGTTGATTGAAAAGTTTTTCGGCAATAAAGCTTAAGCTACAGGAAATGCTTTTCATTCGTCACACCTTGCAACAAAGCCATCATTCATGTCATTTAAATCTCTGATAATGTGATAATGTATGTTAATGTATGTACTTTTTTGTGTGTGTGTGTGTGTGTACTTGCTGTACCTATATAGAACATGTAGCAAAGAACGTGAGGTAACGTTGCAATATAAGTTCTGTTCCGTTCATTGTATTTCAACAACCTAAATGGCACCAACTCCACAAATCCTCCCAAACATAAACAGAGACCAGCAGAACTGTAAATGCCTCCTCCTTGGTTCCAGCAAGCATGTTTCCCCATCTGTCAGCCTGTGTGCTGGCTGTCAGTGCCAGTGCCCAGATGGTGGCGTTGGATAGTGGGTATGGAGCTGGAGGCCAGTGGGCCACAGTCCCAGGCACATTGGCACCGGTGTTACTGGATGACTGTAGAGAATACAGCAGCTCATACTGGTGCTATACCAGAAATGGGACCTGTTAGTAAGGCAGCACTGATTCTGCTGCTTGAGCCTTAGACTAGTTCTGTGGTAACGGCCTTGTGAGTAGTGCTCAAATTGTTGTTTTGAGTCAGATATTTCGTGTCATTTGTTGTATTTTATATATAACCACACTATATACTACTGTAACCTAACACTCCATCATGTATGTCTCCCCAGAGTGTGTGCTGGTATCTTTTTGTGCATTGGTGTGTGCATAATAAGGAACAAGGGTCATTTATAAAGCAAGATTATGAATGGATTTTTGGATGCTGCCAGTCAGTAGCTGTTCTAGGAGCTTCGAAGTGGAGAGAGCGAGAGAGAAGGGGGGGGGAAGAACTGCTCAGCGATACACAGAGACACACGAGGAGTGAGAGAAACAGAGAGACGGTGGAATTGTGAAAAGGTGCAAACCTGTAAACCTGAAAGTGATGGACAGAAAGATGGTGTGTACTCCTTCAGAGGGTCATGACAGGCAATAAAAAGGGATTCCACTGCAGGTTTAACCACCAGGCTTTAAATCCTCATCCGGCCCTGTGAGAGGAGAAGCAGGGCGTCTGACGGCCAACCAGCTGACACCGAGGGGAAGTCAAGAGAAGGGTCGAAGAAGAGAGCGAGGGTAAGAGAGGGAGAGTGACGGATGGATGAGCACATGGAGTAAGTTTGACAGCCTCAGAGAGAGAGAGCGATATAAGACCTATCCGGGATTCTGTGGCTGTTACTCACAACTTTGTGTCCTCAGAGGAAATCCATGGGTGTGACAGAGGACCAGAGGACAGCGAGACACGCAACCTGACCCACCTGTCCCCCTCCCCTTCATTCCACCCCCACATGTTTTTCTGCAACCTCCTCCCTCCCCCTTCTCCTCCATCTCCTCCTTCACCTGCTCATTCACTATCTCCTCTGCTGTCAGTTCAGCAGCTCCTTCAGGGGTCTCTCTTTTTTGTTTATCTCACAATCCGCCTCTCATCCAGTGCCATTCTCATTGGCCTGATTTGTGTTATGGCTACATTCCCAGCCTTTTTTGTCACTATGGAAAACCCCTCCTACTTGAATACAGCTCCAACCAGCAGCAGATCTTATTTAGAGAAATAGAAAGATTTGAATAATACATCATTTTGGGGTCGGGAAGACTCTCTAAAGGTCCACAACAAGTGCAAAGGATCAGATAATGTTTTGTGAAGACTCTGATGCAGAACTGACACTGAGCAGACCGACCTCTGGGACAGAAGATGGGACTTCGACTATATGAAGAGGAGGGAAAACGTTGTCCACAGTCCCACGACAAAGACAGTGGGAATCAAGCTCTAACAGCAAGAGGTCCTATCAAATATTGATAGCGACAGGCATGTTGGAAAAGCATACTTCAATGTTCCATTACCGACACAGTGGAAAGAAGTTCTTGACACCTGAGGAAAGGCTCAGATCAGTCCAGGTGGGACTCTTCCTTCTGGAGGTTTTGGAGATTGAACTAAAAACAGTCAAACCATATACAAAGCCAAGTTAAGGACTTTATTCTACTTGAGAAGCCAAAGCAATACTTAAAAGCATCAGAGTTTCAGAAGGACTGCTTCAGTGAAACACAGACTAACTGCAAACAAATCTGTGTTGCAGAAGGACATTTTGAACTATTTTCCAACAGCGAGAGACCTGGACCAGGAAGAAAGAAGTGTGCCGGGGGAAAGGGAGGGGGTGGAGAAGGAGCTTTGCAAGAAGGTGGAGACATGGAGAGGGTACTGGAATAGCAAAAAAGAAGGGGCATATTGGCTACCCCCCTGGTGCAATGTGTGGTGAGTATGCAAGTCATTAGTTGACATACTGTTCATTACAGCCAGAGATGTGTGAGCATGTGCATGTGTGTGTACATGTGTGCATGCGTGCGTCTGCCTTTCTGTCTGTGCATGACGAGTGGCATTGTGTCACGCTACTGTATGAGAGGAAAAAGAGAGCAAGATGTTATCCGATGCAACTTCTAAATGTTTATTGAATAGATAAAAATCCAAACAGAGAAACAGTCACTGAACATGTGGTTGAAGAGTGCTATGTTGCTCCCATGGGACTCCATTAATGAGGCGGTTACTTCCTTTCACCTTCGTTGTGCTATATTTTCCCCACAGGGCTTGTTTAGGAGGTGAGCTGGGTAAGAGGTCAGGTTGATGTTTACTCTAAAGCATGGATGGGGAACTCCAGTCTTCGGGGGAAGCTGATTTTAACAAATTGTGTTCTAAACTGAAGATCATGATTAGTTAAGGGGGCTGGGGCAAAAGTGTGACATCAGTCAGGCCCCGGAGGACTAGAGTTGCCCATCCCTGCTCTAAAGCAGGGTTTCCCAAACTCGGTCCTGGGGCCATCTGTTGGGGCACGTTTTTTGTTGTTGTTGCCCTAAGACTACACAGCTGGTTCAAATAACCAACTCATTATTAAGCTTTCATTATTTGATTCAGCTGTGTAGTGCTAGGGCAAAAACCAGAATGTCCACTACGTTATTTCCAGCATTAGCGAGCAATAGCGAGTCCTGTCAGTGTTTTCAATAGGACATATGGTCAGATAGCTTCATGCTGAAAAGCCCTCCGCTTAAGGCAGAGAATGTACTATAGTTTTGGAAGCACGCGTATCCTGTAGGATATTGCTCATATGCTTGCATTTGTGCTGTACCTTCGGACTCCTTTTTGACATGTATATTAGTTTTTTTGTTAAACCATATCTTTACTTTTGAAACATTTTGAAAAATATCAAATAAAGAATTATGATCGTAATGTGATGTTGCACATTTGTCTGACATATTCATGTACAAAATAGGGGGTCTGTAACTTTCCCACATTGAATATTCCCATGTAACTGTTTGGTGTCAGTACTGCATTCCCTCATCAATTTGAATGTTTTTGCATGGCTGACAGGTGTGAATTGGCCCCCTGGGTGTATGTCCCCATGTCAGAGAGAAGCATGTCCATCTATCACTATCAACACAGGCTTTCATCCCAGACATGTGTGGCTACACAGGGCATTCCCACGAGTCAGATTCATTCACAGAGAAGCCAGGGGAGGAGGGATTGATCGATCAGAATGTAGCTGGATGCCACAGGGAAGCAGAGTGGTCTCTGGTCTGTTTTCGCCTTCAAGAGCCTATGCATATCCCCCTGCTTTTCACATTGTGTTCCCCAATCTCTCTCTGAAACACCACTCAATTACTAACAATCAACTTGTATTTGATTAGATGAAGTCAGTTAAGCCACCATCTCTCAGTTTTATTGGTTGGAGGAGACACTAGGTTTTTCCAGTAAACGTCAATTTAATTTGCAGAGAAAGGGAGGGAAATGGGAAAGGGCACAATTAACCTGCCACCTCTTGAACATCAAGGAGAGATCCCCAAAAGAGGTCACTGGTGAAGCTAATGGGAATGGGAGTGGGAATAACACTGGAAAAATGGGAAGCGAGGAATTGAATCCAGTGTCAGTCCGGATGCTCTGGTCGGAAGGATAGTTAGTCACTAATCCGAGCGGGAAAAAGCGAAAGATGCGCGAAAGAATGGGAAGCGATCTGACAGTCATCCGTTGGCCCCGGGCTCCACTCTTCCCTCCCACGCTGCCTGTCCATCGGAGCTTATAACGAGGCCTGTGTATGTCTGGGCCTTCATAAGGGTCTGGTTCCTCTGCCCATCACTCTCTGTGACTCATCTTGCTGTGTGTATGTGAGTGTGTCTGTGCTGTTTTAGTAAGGGTTCTAATATAGTGTTAGTTTTGAGGAAAGGTCAACACTATGTCTTTAAGAGGTACATGTACTTTTTTTTCACTTGCCTGAGACATCCAGACTCTTCCCACTCTTCCTAGAACAATTACATTATGGCCACATTATCTGTCGTTCCATATGGGGTGGCATAACAGTGTTATCTAAATTGAGAATCAAATACTCTTGCATTCAATAACGCAATATATTGAATTGCAGCTCTTTCAATTGTATTTGCATTTTATAAATGAGATTTTTGCTTCCTGTTTTCCACCCCCCTGAGCATCAACTGTCCTAACTCATTCCCTGAGCATCAATTGGAGATATACAGTACATATTGATATGCATTTATTGAAACAATACCTATTCACATTGGCATTCTTCAGTTAAAGTGTCAAAATTGAGTTTCTAAGTTACTGTTTGTTACTGTGTGGTCGGTCAGCATTTCAGGCCAGAAGGATGAGCCCATGATATGTTGTACTTCTGTAAAATATGCATTGTGCAACATGCAAATCTCATGATTATTTTAAGAGCAGAGACAATGTGTGACAGACCCATGAAAGATAGAGCGGGGAGAAAATCTGGGGTTAGGCATATCTCTACGGTTTTTATCTCTGTGTTCAAGGCTGTAACCATGCCATTATCATTTATTCGATGCACATACTGTATCGAACTATAACTTACTTTGACAAAGTTTAGTGTTTCGTCCCACAAGAGAAGCGTTCACAGTCATGGTCAGTTGAATCGAATTTTGGCTACTTTTCTATATTTAGCGATTCATAACCGAACAACTGCTTTTTGAATATTGCAAAAATGTCAGGAGACAACAATATGTTGGTGCCAAGTGTCGTCTAAACAACATAGCAACAACAGCGTTGAATACAGAATTAGTCAGGTATCCGGGCTGTAATGGCTGACGTGATGATAGGAGGCGGTTTGAGAGTGTTCATCCATTTCAAGTGAGACTCAGCCTACATAGTTTGCCTGTGAGTGACACACCAATCGAAAGAACAACAGAGAGGCATCTCATTACTCCCGCTGATGCTCACCAACCATACCTCCATGCCGGCAGCATTCCCCTGACAACACAACTCTGATCCAACGTCAGTACGTTGTGCTTCTGGTTGATTTTTGCCCCATTTCTGAAGGACTCGGCTCCACACGAGTTGTGTGTGTGTGTGTGCATCCCTCTATTGGAGAGAGAGGGAGAGAGCTATTTTAATCCTGTTATGGGGCAGCAAGTTCCAGCATCTATGGACGTCAGAAGGCACAGACCAGGTCAATACAAGACCTAAAAACAGGTCACTCCAGGACAAACACCACAGTTTGAAGACGTCTCCTAAATATACCTAGTTTTTTTTTTACATGCTCTATCTTTCATTATTCCTTCATATTTACACCTCTGGGTGGATACTGACTCCTAAATATATAACGTTGTGGTGCCACTGTTTTTCTAGATCATGTGTGCAGTACCACTTCTCTCCTCCTGTTTGCCAGTAACACTACAATAGTAGTAACAAACTGCGTACGAATGGATCTCTACTCTGCGACAGGGATTAGCATTACTGTTTTAACTGGCAATTAGTGTTGAGTGAGACTGGGAACATTCCGTTATCGACCTCCTCTCTCTCTCTCAGCGGCGGTGACCCGGAGTTCTCTCCCTGCCGCGTACGTGCGCGTGCTTGCATGGTTCCCCAAGGTGAACGGTCCGATGTCGCCAACACTTCCTCAACACCTATCTCTAATCTCTCTTTAGTGCTTAAAGTGTTTGGCTGGAAGCCAGCAGCAGTTGTTTATGATCTTAAAGATAGCCAGCTCCCTATCGAGCCCAGTGTACAGAGGGCGATACTGTACAACTCTACCTGCCAGTGTGAAAATGGGGGGGGGGGGGCAAGGTACTTGGTACTGTAGATGAGTACACGCAATCACATTTGTCTTTATATCTCAAAACCTTTCCCATTACACTTGAGATGTAAAGTGCTCAGATGCAGAGTCCATTAGTAGACCGACTTCAGAAAAGCCTAAAGAAATGGAGGAGTCTGAGCTCGGAGATTTCGGAGGGGGGGGGGGGGTCGTCTTTAAAGAGGTTTCGGGACTATAAATGATCAAATGGTTTCCATTAGACTCTAGCAGAGAAAGTGTCTGAACTGAGCTGCACACGCTGCTATTTTGATCTCATTTGAACGCTGTTTTAACTGCAATAGTTTTCTGCTGACTCTAATGAGGACTGCAAATGGAGGTCCATCCAGGCTCCCCCACTGAAGTAGCTCCAGTAGCCTTCTCTCTGTCTCTAACTCCGCTGTACTAGCGCTCTTTAAGGAGCAAATGTACGCGCATTAATCATCGATGGCGTCTCGCTCTGATCCCTTATGATATTAATGTTGCAGGGTGAAGCCTTGTAATCTCAGCAAGCCTATGAGCCATCACTAATACTTGCTTTCTGAACCGGCCTGTGTTGTGTTCAGACTGGCTAAGATTGAGCATTGCTACGGACTTAAAATAAGTGGGTTATACGTGCTCTTTTACTGATGATGATTGTGGATATGCCTCTGGTAGGCTGACTGCCATGTCAATCCCTGTGTCTGTCCATTGAGCATCAATTTCCTATCATCTACCTCAATGTGGTTCTCATAGAATAGGTTAGGTGTAATCCATATGCTGTGGTGGGTAAATGAAGACCCTGTATATCGGCAACCTGTATGAGGACCAATATACCTAAAGACAGTATTTTTATACCATCTACACACAATGATTTTCAATACTGGTTGATGCTTGTAGAAGATAATATCTGTTGGGTTGGTAATGCCTTGATTACAGGTAAATAGGCGTCACATTGACTCACTGTTACACCTGGGGCTTTGGGAGAGGCCCTTTTTTATGGGTATGGATTGAATAACTGAGTCAGTGGGCTACCAGTTGCACGTAAATTGAAATTAGGTTGCGATGAGATCCAATAAAGCTGGAGAAGTCAAAGTGGAGTGCAGATCTGAGAATCCCAATCTGGATGTAGGCAGGAAAAGCATCATTAAATGTTTATGTTCCACTGGAGACCCTTTAAAACCATTGTAGCCTGTTAGTTTCCGTTGCATCATGAGCAAGTGTGGTGTCTATTGAGAACGCTGCTTGAGACCGCCACATCTACTATCTCTTTTCATCATACTCTCTCGTTTTTCATCCCTATCTTTCTCTCCTTCTCCCCTTTCTCTCCTTCTCTATCCCTCCTCACATTCTCTCTAATTTATTAATTCTCTCTCTCTCTCGTCATTCGGCAGGGAACAGTCTTTTTTTCCCTCCCCCTCTGAGAGGCCAGCGCGGAGAGGACTCACCGGGGCCATGTGTGAGTGAGTGACTCCCTGGCTGGGGCCTGGAGCGAGGAGATGCCACATGTATTTCCCCCTAATTGGGTTGGAAATAATCGTGTTTCACCGCTGAATGGCTAAGTCACATCAGAGCAGACATTACTGTCTCCCAGGCCTCACTGGGGCCCCCAATGCTGCTACAACATCTGTTGGCTCCTCTATTGTTTATTCTGTTCGGCCCTGTATTGTGCAGCGAGAAGCCAACAAGTGCAGTACAGGAGAGAGTTTGTTTCTGTTTTGTCACAAACTGATCTGGACTCCCTTCTTGTTTTTTTAATTATTTAACCTTTATTTAACTAGGCAAGTCAGTTAAGAACAAATTCTTATTTACAATGACGGCCTACCCCGGCCCAACCCTAACCAGGATGACTCTGGTACAATTGTGCGCCACCCTATGGGACTCCCAGTCATGGCCGGTTGTGATACAGCCTGGAATCGAACCAGGGTCTGTAGTAACGCCTCTAGCACTGAGATTCAGTGCCTTAGACTGCTGCGCCACTCGGGAGCCCCGCTGCGCCACACGGGAGCCCACCTTGTAAGCTGTATCAGTAAGAGCACTCCATAGACACCCACGACAATCTGTCCTCTCTACTTCAGTCCTCTTGAATGGTCTCTCGATGACAAAGTAGCACAGTACTGTCGTCCCATGATGAGGCTGGAATTGGACGATAAAACATTCAGTTTGACATGGGCATCATGTTGAATGAACACATGGGGCTGTTGCATGGAAATGGACAGGAGCAGGGACCCTGGGCTGCCCAGCTCAACCTCTCACTGTTATGCTGGAACCATAGAAAGGGTTACCCAAATATGGGTCATCATAAGAAAAAAGTAATGCTTGATTTTGTTCTTCGTTAACTTTTTCATCCCTCGAGTAATATGAAATGCCAGCTTGTCTAACGTGAAACGTAGTCAACGACTGTACATGTCTGTGTTTCTGTCTGTCTTTTAACATCAGAATTGGAGACCTCTACATAAGGTACAGCATAAACATGAATTACAACAGGTAAATAGCAGTATCCCACTCATCTCTCTCCTCCCATCTGTAGGCATAGCATCCTGTGGGGGTGGGGCTTACTGATGGTAAACATGGTCCCCCACGGCCGGCATGTCTGCCACGCCCACGCCGAGGACCCTGGGGACGACCGAGAGGAGCGCATCCTGGCCGTGCTCGGGATCATCGGGACCGTGCTCAACCTGCTGGTGGTCATCTTCGTCTACATATACACCACTATCTGACCACTACCACCGCAACGATCCAACCAGTACTGGACCACGGTCCAGGCTGACACATCACCAAGGGAGAGGGGAACGCAGCGCAGCGACAGGGAGAAAATGGAGGTGGACCAAGAAGGAGTAGGACCAAGCCTGTCAAGACCACCAGTGTTATCAAGTTTTGACCCCAAAAAAATCAAAGCCGTGCCTGACCATATCGCTATCCTTTCCATCTTTAGGCCCGGGAGGGTGAGGAAGAGCAGGTTTATTCATGAACATGGCCTTTTTGATATCAGAAACATGGGAAACCTCCACCATTTCTTCGATGACAAGGCTATTGTTTTGTACAGACTCTCTCACATGCATTATTTGTAGATGTTTAGATAAATTTGCCCTGTTTGATTATTCATTCGACACATATTTACCCAACTATTCTTTTTTGTTGGCCTTTTTGTTCTGAATTCACACTTTATTGTTCGCTGGTGTTGACATTTGTCAAGAAGCACAAAGACCCTGCCCGTTGAGGAAGTGATGGAGAATTTTATCCTGGTCAAAAAGGCATTGTCACCTGGACCACATTCCAATGCTGAAGGATATGACATTCACCCTCACATAGTGAAAAAGAGAGGCCATTCACTGAGACCCCAATGTCACTGCACTGTACGAAGAGCAGGCCTCAATATTCATTTCATCCTCAATATAGTATTTTCTACTAACAAGCTCCAACCTGAGACAATGTGATACCAAGAGAATATCCTTGGAGCTCTTGTTTCATACACCTGTTTGAAAACTCCTGTTTCCACACATTTTATCTTGTGATTTATAAGTGTTAACTACAATAACAAAAGAGACCGATAAGAGTCAAAACTCATTTGTATAATTATTATCAATTGACGATCATTATATTTCCCCACATTCATGTATGACTTTGTAATTAATTAGGTTTTAATATTGGAATGTAATACACATTCACAGAACCCCCCTCCCATTCCCGCTGTAGCCAACATGCCATTTTCAACTGAACAGCTGAATATGGCTTGTCACTGCACTAGTTGAAGCAAAATATTGGGTTTCCATTCATAATCGATGTCCGAGTATTTAACCGGTAGGGTGTCAGATGTTTGCTTTGAGATACTGCTGTGATATGTAGCACGTGCATTACCTGTTCACCTCAATGAGTTTCACTCATACACGTGTTGTTTTTGCCCCAATTGCCAACCTTGCTGCGAAACCACATCTCAAGTCAATCTCCAGTGCTTCCAGAAGAGTTCATTACTTGAACAAGAACACAGACCCACACTCCTCACCTTGAAAAAACACTTGCCTTACTGATGTCATCGAAGAGACACTAGCTGTAATGGAAATGCTTCCTGATGCTTTTTTATTTTTAACACAATCACTTATATTGGTATAATGACATGGTTCCTGTTCACTATGCCGTCCACAGTGAAGTGAATCGGAGTGAATAGTAATGGGGATAGACAGAGTGGACTCTCTATTGCCAGATATACTTACCAAAACCACCCAATACTGTGGCGTGTTTGTGCTGATTGTTGTCTAGACCAGTGTTTCCCAACTCCGGTCCTCGAGTAGGCTACCCCCCCAACGGCACACATTTTTGTTGTAGCCCCAGACATAACGCACGATTCAACTTGCCAGGGCCTTGATTATTTGACAAGTAGAATCAGGTGTACTTCAAAAATATGTACTGTCGGGTGGTACTCGAGAACCGGAGTTGGGAAACGCTGGTCTAGGCTGTAGTGCATGGTGATGTATACTAAATGATACAGTACAACACACAGCTGTACTGTGTCCTATATCATAAAGACATTGACTGTAAGCATGCTAAACATTCCCGAAACACTGTTAACACACAGCTAACCATTGAATAACAATGTTTAAACAAACAAGTATATTTTTTTATAGTGCAACACACCACTAGAAAAAATATTGGAGTTGACCATCCTTTCTAGTTAGCTGCAGTGCAGGGCTTTGTGCCATTATAGAGCTTTTGCTTTGGACCAGACGAGAAGTGACCAGGGACCAATGGGAGGGAAGAGCCTGGAGCAGACTCAAGACCATCTGCTGTCCCTGTGGACAATGGCACCTCCTCAACCCAGAACAGAGCCAGAGCCAGAATGGCTTCCTTCTCCCTCTCATCACTCCACCACTTAAACTGAACTGACAGGAGGACTTAAATTCAGGGACTTGTGGGTAAAATGTAACCTCAGAATGTGAGTTTTTACAATGTGTCCTCAATGCCCTGTGTGTACTCAGACTTTTTCAGCACCCGTCATTTTACCAGTTTGTGTACAGTATTAGGGTAGAGAAATCACTTAGTTTGTACACTATGAAAATGCATCTTTTTTATTAAAATCCAAATTAGCTTTTGTTTTATTTCACATTGGTGTGATGCAGCACCTGATATTTGTCCACAGGGTATGTTTCATTGAATTAGATATTTCGTCTATACAATGGGTTTTATTTTGTTTCCTAAATTTTAACTATGACCATCCAACTTTAGTCATGATGTATGAGGGACCTGCATTTTGGAACTAAAGGGAATCTTTTGTGGAGGATTCAGATGTGTCTGAAGATGAACATTTTTCACCCCTCTTTTTAATTATTTTCAAGTTATGAAATATTGAAAAACTGAAATATTGCTAGTTCTATAGAAACAATTAAAACTCAACTTTTGCCAGAGTTATAAATCATGTTAATGTTTAAAAGAGGAGAATGGGGCATTACAGTCCTGCATTTCATCTGGATTTCTATGCAGTTGTCTGACTCTTTATATCAGTGTTTGGAAATGTTTGCAAAATTGTGTTATATTTCATGTATTGTTTATATTATATTGAGTATTCAAATAAAAATGGAAAATGGTACCACTTCGCAAAATGTTATTAAGTCCAAAGCAAAGGCCATGTTTGCAGCATAATCAACAGGACAAGTATACCATACACACTGTGCATTCCGAAAGTATTCTGACCCCTTGCCTTTAATCCTTATGCTAAAATGGATGAAATTGTTTTTTCCCCCTCATCAATCTACACACAATACCCCATAAAGACAAAGCAAAAACAGGTTTTTAGAAATTTTTGAAAATGTAAAATCCCCCTCCAACTATATTTGGGAAGGTTCTCCCATTCTTCTCTGCAGATCCTCTCAAGCTCTGTTAGGTTTGATATGGAGCTTCGCTGCACAGCTATTTTCAGGTCTCTAGAGATGTTCGATCGGGTTCAAGTCCGGCTCTGGCTGGGCCACTCAAGGACATTCAGAGACTTGTCCTGAAGCCACTCCTGCATTGTCTTGGCTGGATGCTTAGGGTCGTTGTCCTGTTGGAAGGTGAACCTTCGCCCAAGTCTGAGGCCCTGAACACTGTAACATGTTTTAATCAAGAATCACTCTGTACATTGCTCTGTACATCTTATCCTCAAACCTGACTAGTCTCCCAGCCCCTGCCGCTGAAAAACATCCTCACAGCAGGATGCTGCCACAACCATGCTTCACCGTAGGGATGGTGCAATGTTTCCTCCAGATGTGGTGCTTGGCATTCTGGCCAAAGAGTTCAATCTTGGTTTCATCAGACCAAAGAATGTTGATTGTCATGGTCAAAGAGTCTTAGGTGGCTTTTTGCAAACTCCACGTGGACTGTCGTGTGCCTTTTTCTGTGCAGTGGCTTCTGTCTGGCCACTCTACTGTAAAGGCCTGATTGGTGGAGTGCTGCAGAGATGGTTGTCCTTCTGGAAGGTTTTCTGGAAGGTTTTCCCGTCTCCACAGAGGAACTCTGGAGCTCTGTCAGAGTGACCAAGGGTCCTTGGTCACCTCCCTGACCAAAGCCCTTCTCCCCCGATTGCTAAGTGTGGCTGGGCGGCCAGGTCTTAGCGGTTTAACTAGGCAAGTCAGTTAAGAACAAATGCTTATTTTATTTTTTCCACTTTTTCGTGGTATCCAATTGTTAGTAGCTACTATCTTGTCTCATCGCTACAACGAAGGTTGAAAGTCATGCGTCCTCCAATACACAACCCAACCAAGCAGCACTGCTTCTTAACACAGCGAGCATCCAACCCGGAAGCCAGCCCGCACCAATGTGTTGAAGGAAACACCGTGCACCTGGCAACCTTGGTTAGCGTGCACTGCGCCCGGCCCGCCACAGGAGTCGCTGGTGCGCGATGAGACAAGGATATCCCTACTGGCCAAACCCTCCCTAACCCGGACGACGCTAGGCAAATTGTGCGTCGCCCCACGGACCTACCGGTCACGGCCGGTTAGGACAGAGCCTGGGCGCGAACCCAGAGTCTCTGGTGGCACAGCTGGCGCTGCAGTACAGCGCCCTTAACCACTGCACCACCCGGGAGGCCGTGCAAATGCTTATTTTCAATGACAGCCTACCCTGGCCAAACCCTCCACTGTTTTTGGTTTGGCATTATGGGGTATTGTGTGTAGATTGATGAAGCAAAAAACAACAAAATAATCAATTTTAGAATAAGGCTGTAACGTAACAAAATGTGGAAAAAGTCAAGGGACCTGAATACCTTCCGAATGCACTGCACCTTGTTACGACTTTTACTTCCTCTAGATAGTCAAGTTTGATCATCTTCTCGACATTGTATGCCACTGTATGCCAGTGCATTTGTAACAACCTTACCATTACAAAAATTCTATTTGATCAAATAATGCTCAGGTGGAAAATTGGCAATTCTATTTTTTGTTGACCAAATTCAACACTCAATTGATCCCCCATTTAAAAATTCCTCACTTTGTGGACTTATTTTTGTGAACTGACTTTGAGCGGATTAAACTCTCTCACTTCACCTCTGTCTTCCTCTCCTCTCTGCTGCATGTCAGACATGTTTGGTAACTAGGAAACTGTTTATAGTTTTTAAAGCTTAGTTCTCACTCCATTCAAGTGAGAACTTTCTCAAAAAAGTTGTATTGCTTCTCAGAAGTTTCCTTTTTTGAGTTCCAATAACCTTACCAAAGTGTGGATGGCTTTTCTAATGCCTACTTGTTTTTTTTGTCCTAATGCTAGGTAGCTAAAGCAGCCCATTTAAAGTGGGGTCTGAACTTCCTGATTTGGCCTCGTTTTCTTTTGCTTGCTTATTCAGAAATGCTAGCGGCCATGACTGAAGCCAAACGACAGTTGTCTTGGGGGTGTGGTTTGATGTGGGTGTGTCTTGGGTGTGTCTTTGCCAATCAATCACAACAAACAAGGGCAGTCGTGAGTACAGCGAGGTAAGCTAAGCTTAGCTGGATCCCCCCCCCCCTCCTGACTGACTCGCCATCTCAAGATGCTCAGCTAATCCAGTTGTGTAGAACTTTCTAAACGTTGACAAAAAAATCACTGGACAAGTTAATGGAAACATAGCTAGTGACATGCACAACTCTCTGGGTGAGGTTATGTCTTCAAGTCTCTAGTGTATTACAAGTTATGGACAGGTGCAGAAGGGGTGGAGAGCATTACACTCCATCCTGAGATGCAGGAGGATGGCACTCTTCTCGTGCCACTCTGTAGGCCACTGACCAATTCAAAGCTTCCTCCAGGAGGTCAGTAGACTACAGAGTAATATGAGAAGAGTGCAATTGCTGAACTTACTGTATGTAGATATTCGGATGTAGATATTGGATGTAGATATTCGTTTTGATAAGTTCTACGTGTAACAGTTCTACGTGCCACAGTTCCATGTCAAATAAACCATCATTATACTGTAGAAGCAGTGTTCTGCGAATATAACAATGTGCAAATATTACACTTCGTTAATCTTCGATTGTCATTCACAGCTGATACAGATACTGTCCCCCATCAGCAATTTGTCTGGTGCATGCTGGGGCTACCTTGCCAAACATGTCACTCGTCATTCCTTCCTGTATGGTTTCCCGTATAAAACAGGACTTCCCTGACATGCTTGAAGAATACACAGGGTCCTGCCCCAGATTGATAGTACCATTTGATTTTTTTTGTTTTGTTATGAAAGACCTTTAAAGTAATACATGTCTTGTATAATTTCAATGCTGAGCGCAATGTCTCTCCCGATTCAGACATTAGTATCAACCTGTCTTTCAGTCAGAGGACTCCATGACCAAAGCCTCACTCCTGTCCTCCATCTGTACAAAAAAAGGAAGTGTTTATGAATGACACATGTATTGAAAGGGTGGTATTATCTTGTCTGTATATTCTATTTGTCAATCTTTGCATTGTTTTATTGTGGCAGCACAATTTCAGAGTCAAATTCCTGTACATGCAAATGTATTTGGCGAATAAATGGGATTCTGATATTACTAAACACTTTTGTCCTTTCTGAGGTGTTTACCAGCGCCTGGTGGGCATGGCAGCGTAGATCAGCTCCAGGCCCCTCTCATCACAGGTATTGGTCATGATTTTTAGTTTTATTAGGATTCTCATTAGCTAAAGCAGCACACAAAGCAAAATACATAACATTAATAGACAAGCACAGCACAAGGCCAGAACTACACATTTAAAAATAAGAAGACAGACTTTCATACATTCATGCCTTAGAATTCCATGCATCATGTACTCATTTTAAAGGCAATACTGCAGCCATTAATCTTCCCGTATATTGCATTCTTTGCTGTACTATTACAATGGCTTTGTCTAAGCAAGTCCTGGTATCCTAACCTCATTGCAACCTTGAATCCTGATATCCTAATCTCACAGCACCAGTTCTGTAAACACCAGAGAGAATCTCACACCATCAGGAACCATCCGTGTCCTTGATTCTTCTGTTTGACGCAAGTACTATGCATAATTATGTGATTCATAGACTCTACTAAATGCATGGGCAACACATGAAATCATGTGGAGTTTCACCGAAGTTGTTAACTCCTGCTCAGTTCCCCTGGCGTGAACAGAGCCACATATCATGTCATATCATATCATATATATGTACACATGCCATATATACAGTGCTGTGAAAAAGTATTGCCTCTTCCTGATATCTTGTTTTTTTGCACATTTGTCACACTTAAATGTTTCAGATCATCAAACAAATTTCAATATTACACAAAGATAACTAAAGTAAACATTAAATGCAGTTTTTATGTGTTCTTTTTATTTATTGTTACATCATGAATTTCCTGTGGTTAATCACATTTTTTGGAAATATGAGTTCAATTTCACTAGCCACACCCAGGCCTGATTACTGCCAGACCTGTTGAATCAAGAAATCCCTTAAATAGAACCTGTCTGACAAAGTGAAGTAGGCCAAAAGATCTCAAAAAGCAAGACATCATGCCGCGATCCAAAGAAATTCAGGAACAGATGAGAAACAAAGTAATTGACATCTATTAGTCTGGAAAGGGTTACAAAGCCATTCCGAAAGCTTTGTGGCTCCAGCAAACCATGTGAGAGCCATTATCCACAAATGGAGAAAATTGGAACAGTGATGAACCTTCCCAGGAGTGGCCGGCCTACCAAAATTACCCCAAGAGTGCAGCGACGACTCATCCAAGAGGTCACAAAAGAACCCACAACAACATCTAAAGAACTGCGGGCCTCAGTTAAGGTCAGTGTTCATGACTCAACCATAAGAGACTGGGCAAAAATGGCATCCATGGCAGAGATACATGGCGAAAACCACTGCTGACCAAAAAGAACATAAAGGCTCATCTCACTTTTGGCAAAAAACATCTTGATGATCCCCAAGACTTTTGGGAAAATATTCTGTGGACTGACGAGACAAAGGTTGAACTTTTTGGAAGATGTGCGTCCCGTTACATCTGGTGTAAAAGTAACACAACATTTCGGAAAAGAACATCATACCACGCCTCCAACTCAATCATCAAGTTTGCGGACGACACAAAAGTGGTAGGCTTGATTACCAACAACGACGAGACGGCCTACAGGGAGGAGGTGAGGGCCCTCGGAGTGTGGTGTCAGGAAAATAACCTCACACTCAACGTCAACAAAACTAAGGAGATGATTGTGGACTTCAGGAAACAGCAGAGGGAACACCCCCCTATCCACATCGATGGAACAGTAGTGGAGAGGGTAGCAAGTTTTAAGTTCCTCGGCATACACATCACAGACAAACTGAATTGGTCCACTCACACAGACAGCATCGTGAAGAAGGCGCAGCAGCGCCTCTTCAACCTCAGGAGGCTGAAGAAATTCGGCTTGTCACCAAAAGCACTCACAAACTTCTACAGATGCACAATCGAGAGCATCCTGGCGGGCTGTATCACCGCCTGGTACGGCAACTGCTCCGCCCTCAACCGTAAGGCTCTCCAGAGGGTAGTGAGGTCTGCACAACGCATCACCGGGGGCAAACTACCTGCCCTCCAGGACACCTACACCACCCGATGTTACAGGAAGGCCATAAAGATCATCAAGGACATCAACCACCCGAGCCACTGCCTGTTCACCCCGCTATCATCCAGAAGGCGAGGTCAGTACAGGTGCATCAAAGCTGGGACCGAGAGACTGAAAAACAGCTTCTATCTCAAGGCCATCAGACTGTTAAACAGCCACCACTAACATTGAGTGGCTGCTGCCAACACACTGACACTGACACTGACTCAACTCCAGCCACTTTAATAATGGGAATTGATGGGAAATGATGTAAATATATCACTAGCCACTTTAAACAATGCTACCTTATATAATGTTACTCACCCTACATTATTCATCTCATATGCATACGTATATACTGTACTCTATATCATTGACTGCATCCTTATGTAATACATGTATCACTAGCCACTTTAACTATGCCACTTTGTTTACATACTCATCTCATATGTATATACTGTACTCGATACCATCTACTGTATCTTGCCTATGCTGCTCTGTACCGTCACTCATGCATATATCCTTATGTACATATTCTTTATCCCCTTACACTGTGTATAAGACAGTAGTTTTGGAATTGTTAGTTAGATTACTTGTTGGTTATTACTGCATTGTCGGAACTAGAAGCACAAGCATTTCGCTACACTCGCGTTAACATCTGCTAACCATATGTATGTGACAAATAAAATTGGATTTGATTTGATTTGATTTGATTTACCAACAGTCAAATATGGTGGTGGTAGTGTGATGGTCTGGGGCTGCTTTGCTGCTGCAGGACCTGGACGACTTGCTATGATTGATGGAAACATGAATTCTGCTCTCTACCAAAGAATCCTGAAGGAGAATGTCCGGCCATCAGTTCGTGACCTCAAGCTGAAGCGCACTTAGGTTCTGCAGCAGGACAATGATCCAAAACACACCAGCAAGTCCACCTCTGGATGACTTAAAAAAACCAAAATGAAGGTTCTGGAGTGGCTTAGTCAAAGTCCGGACTTGAATCCGATTGAGATGCTGTGGCGTGACTTTAAAAAGGTGGTTCATGCTTGAAAACCCTCCAATGTGGCTGAATTAAAACAATTATGCAGAGAAGAGTGGGCCAAAATTCCTCTACAGCGATGTGAAAGACTCATTGCCAGTTATCGCAAACGCTTGATTGCAGTTGTTGCTGCTGAGGGTGGAACAACCAGTTATTAGGTTTTAGGGGCAATTACTTTTTCACATAGGGCGGATAGCCAGAATGTTTGGATAGCTTTTTCCCTTAATAAATAAAATCATTTCTTAAAACCTGTATTTTGCATTTACTTGGGTTATCTTTGTGTAATATTAAAATACATTTGATGATCTGAAACATTTACGTGTGACAAATGTGCCAAAAAATAAGAAATCAGGAAGGGGCAAATACTTTTTCACAGCACTGTATGTACACATATATCATATCATATACATGATACGTACGCTTGTGTATTGCATGTGTAACTCTGTGTTGTTGTTTGTGTCACACTGCTTTGCTTTATCTTGGCCAGGTTGCAGTTGTAAATGAGAACTTGTTCTCGACTAGCTTACCTGGTTAAATAAAGGTGAAATAAAAAATAAATACAAAATATGGAGTTAAACCTAAGTTTAACCCCTGCTAAGTTCCCCTGATTTGAATGCAGCAATCTTGTTCGTTAAACACCCCTGACCTAAATAAAGCTACACTGTCATCTACAGTTACCGCCCACAATGGGTTTCCTGGGGTGAAATATAGACTTTATTACAGTTACCACCCGCAATGGGTTTCCTGGGGTAACATGTAATCTCTGGAACTTCTAGGCATTTTTGTTACATTAACACCCGTTATGAGTTTCCTTAGGTAAGGTGCAACATTCATGCCTTGAATCGTGTGGAGTTTCCTCCTGCTACAGTTTCAACTGAATGGTTTCCCTCGTCAGCAACTTGTCTTACATATCCATTTCCCTACATCACATTCTCACCCAGCAGGATCAGTCGCACACATACACACATCAGTACATACAATTCACACCCAATTTACAAGGGACTGTGGAAGGGGGCACCTCCTTAAAACATAGACACATGCATACAAACACACACAGCACTGATTACATCCATTATCTATGATGGTTAGATGAATTCCAGGACAGAAAAGTGGTTGTATTTTTGCCTTTAATCAAGTTGGTAACATCTGATCTTGTCAAAGTGTCCTCCTTTACTCTGAAGCGGGGCTGGTGTCTGGCCACTTCCTCCGCCTTCTGTAACAGCTCCTGATATGGTAGGGTGGTTCCCACGATGCTGCTGAACAACAAATACACCGGGTTTTGTACATAGGCAGTGAATTAAATCAAATATAATTACTCAACCATAATAGCAAGAGAAATAACTTTCTCTAGTTTGGATGTAATTATATATGGTAATAGAGGGACTGTAACTAATAGATTCAGGCCGGTGACTCTGACGCTGTTACTATGCAGCCTGCTGTATATTGCGGACACATTTTGCCATTTGCTGGCATAGCTATATGTGTAGTAGACGAGTACCATCCTTCAATTGTTTTTGCCCTAGGAAATACACGATAAACTTATGAGAACTGGTATGTTGTTTGGGGTTAGAAAACAAAGCCCCTGAATCCCAGCTAGCTAGCTAGCCAGCTACCTAACTTGCACATCTGGGTTAGTTAGCTATCATTGTCTGAGTTTAAATGAGTTGGCTAGCTAGCTAATGTTAGCTAGCTAGTTCGAGTTGAAAAATGATTGAAGTCACCCAGGACCCCCACCCCAAGAACTATTGTATTTCCACTCAAGAGCTGCCCGATTTTATCTCATGTGATCTGTTTTTCCTTTCTGTTCCGTCTACCATCTTCAGCAAGTGTTTATTCGAGTTCACCTTGTTGTGCCTCTATTATTTTGTTGCCCCTAACTCTTATCTATAGTTATTTCTCATGCGTAAACATGATCTCTGGCTCAAAGCTGGAGTCCACAAACAGATGTTTTTCAGAAAAATTTGCCTCCACTGAAAAGTATTTAGTTCCATTCCGGTTTTGAGATGGAGGTCTGTGTGCTTTTAGGTATTTGCCCTGTGTCTTGTGCATTGTGTGTGGCACCATAGCAGATTGCACGTCATTGATTTCAACACAAAGCCTAAGAGACTGTTTCTGCTTTGGTCAATGAATGAGAGAGCTGCTACAGATCTCTGTCTGTCTGTCTGTCACATCAGTAAATCCCCAATGAGCCTGTTAACAATCAGAGAATGGGGGGGAAAGTAAATGGGAGCGCCCCTTCTCCCTGACACCATCATGTTCCAATTGTTTGTGGTCAAGAGTTGATATGTGGACCTGTCACAGCTTACTGGCCTATAGAATGCCCTTTGTGCACTTTACCATGAGGCTAAAGCCACCCTGATTGCCTATCTGTATACACTTGTCAGCTTAGTTGTGACTGGCTATGGTGGTGAGAGCAAACCATAGACACAGGGAAGTAAGGTTTGGTCTGTGTTCTATTGCCATCATGATGGATGTCTCAGATACCCTATGAGAGGAGCAGGTGGGCAGGACTTATCATGTACATGTGTTGATTCCCTGTCATTTCACAGAACCCAGAATCTGTCAGAGATTTAATTTGACTGGAGGCAAAAAGTATGTTTTAGATGCTACAGCAAAAATAATGAAGGATTACTTTGATATCATTAACCCTTTAGATCTGTAGTTGTGTGCCACGAACTAAACACATAGAAAAAGCTTATATGACTTGTGCCAGTTTACATAATGAAGAGGAGTAACTGTAACGTTACGGAAAAGCTGTGGAAGTGTTTCACCGATGGAGAGTTAGCGCGTCAGGGGAGGGAATAGCCGTGGAGGTCATAACCTTCAGTCACATAGAAATCAAATCAAATTTTATTGATCACATACATGGTAAGCAGATGTTATTGCGAGTGTAGCAAAATGCTTGTGGTTCTAGTTCCAACAGTGCAGCAATATCTAACATGTAATCTAACAATTCCACAACAACTCCCCAATACACACAAATCTAAGTAAAGGAATGGAATAAGAATATATACATTACCGTTCAAAAGTTTGGTGTCACTTAGAAATGTCCTTGTTTTTGAAAGAAAAGCTATTTTTCTGTCGATTAAAATAACATCAATACCGTGCTCAGTTCTGCACCGGGGCCTCCCACTCCTCTTTCTATTCTGGTTAGAGCCAGTTTGCGGTGTTCTGTGAAGAGAGTAGTAGACAGCGTTGTACCAGATCTTCAGTTTCTGTGCAATTTCTCGCACGGACTAGACTGATGAGTTTCAGAAGAAAGGGCTTTGTTTCTGGTCATTTTGAGCCTGTAATCGATCCCACAAATGCTGATGCTCCTGATACTCAACTAGTCTAAATAAGGCTATTTTTTATTGCTTCTTTAATCAACATAACAGTTTTCAGCTGTGCTAAGATAATTGCAAAAGGTTTTTCTAATGATCAATTAGCCTTTTAAAAAGATAAACTTGGATTAGCTAACACAACATTGGAACACAGGAGTGATATCGTTTTTTATTTAACTAAGCAAATCATTTATGAATAAATTCTTCTTTACAATGACAGCAGGTTCTTCCTTGTTCAGGAAGAACTACAGATTTTTACCTTGGCAGCACGGGGATTCGATCTAGCAACCTTTCAGTTGCTGACCCAATGCTCTAACCACTAGGCTACCTGCTGCCCCAGTTGCTGATAATGGGCCTCTGTACACCTATGCAGATATTCCATAAAACATCTGCCATTTCCAGCTACAATAGTAATGTACAACATTAACAATGTTTGCACTTTATTTCTGATCAATTTGATGTCGTTTTAATGGACAAAAAATGTTATTTTCTTTCAAAAACAAGGACATTTCTAAGTGACCCCCCCAACTTCTGAACGGTAGTGTACATATAAATATATGGATGAGCAAGGACAGAGAGGGCTTAGACAAGATGCAATAGATGGTATAAAATAAAGTATACACATATGAGATGAGTGATGCAAGATATGTAAACATTTTTAAAGTGGCATTAAAGTGACTAGTGATCCATTTATTAAAGTGGCCAATGATTTCAAGTCTGTATGTAGGCAACAGACTCTCTGTGTTAGTGATGGCTGTTTAACAGTCGGATGACCTTGAGAAAGAAGCTGGGGTCATTGTGTATGCAGCACTTCAGTGGGCTGCTCAATGACGTGTTCACACAGTTCCTTTCACTCATTCCTTCCTTCATTTGGGCCAGCTCACTGATCTCTCCATCTAAATAGGCATTGAAGATGTAATCAAGCCACAATAACCACAATAGTTTTCACTATCATATGATGAAAGTCTGGGGATCATCAGTTTAAGAACAATTTTCAGTTTGAGAGGATGGATTGTCTGACCCAGAAGATGAAGGAGAATAAGAGGGCTGTAATAATGTGACGGACTGTTTACAATGGCATTGATTTAAAATATAGCTGTCTGGGTGACATAAGGCATAACAACCTAACCACCCCAACCCGAGCGACGCATTGCATGTGTGCAGACATGGCAGCGTTCACACACAAGTCTATTTTTGGAAATCCTTTTGGAAAACTTGTGTAAGTGTGTTAATATGATATACTTTATTGTCAGTTGTCACAGACACAGAAATGTCTTCCTTTGTTCCAACCCTGCTAAGAGAGAGAGAGAGAGAGAGAGAAAGAGAGAAACACACACACACACACACACACAGGTTGGAGAAAGGGATCAGTTTAGGAGTTAAGTGCCTTGCATGTTGAAGCATGCGTGTGTGTGTATATAATATATCTCTGTCTAAATATATATACCGTGTGTATATATATATATATATATACTTCCATTCAAAAGTTTGGGGTCACTTAGAAATGTCCTTGTTTTTGAAAGAAAAGCACATTTTTTTGTCCATTAAAGTAACATCAAATTGATCAGAAATACAGTGTAGACATTGTTCATGTTGTAAATGACCATTGTAGCTGGAAACGGCAGATTTTTATGGAATATCTACATAGGTGTACAGAGGCCCATTATCAGCAACCATCACTCCTGTGTTTCAATGGCACATTGTGTTATCTAATCCAAGTTTATCATTTTAAAAGGCTAATTGATCATTAGAAAACAATTTTGCAATTATGTAAGCACAGCTGAAAACTGTTGTTCTGATTAATGAAGCAATAAAACTGTCCTTCTTTAGACGAGTTGAGTATCTGGAGCATCAGCATTTGTGGGATCGATTACAGGTTCAAAATGGCCAGAAACAAAGCACTTTCTTCTGAAACTCATCAGTCTATTCTTGCTCTGAGAAATGAAGGCTATTCCATGCGAGAAATTGCAAAGAAACTGAAGAGCTTATACAAAGCTGTTTACTATTCCTTTCACAGAACAGTGCAAAATAGCTCTAACTAGAATAGAAAGAGGAGTGGGAGGCCCCTGTGCACAACTGAGCAAGAGGACAATTACATTAGAGTGTCTTGTTTGAGATACAGACGCCTCACAAGTCTTGAACTGGCAGCTTCATTAAATAGTACCCGCAAAACACCAGTCTCAACGTCAACAGTGAAGAGGCGACTCCGGGATGCTGGTCTTCTAGGCACAGTTGCAAAGAAAAAGACATATCTCAGACTGGTCAATAAAAATGAAATATTAAGATGGGCAAAAGAACAGACACTGGACAGAGGAACTCTGCCTAGAAGGCCAGCATCACGGAGTCGCCTCTCCACTGTTGACGTTGAGACTGGTGTTTTGAGGGTACTATTTAATGAAGCTGCCAGTTGAGGACGTGTGAGCCGTTTCCAACTACGATAGTCAGTTACAACATTAACAATGTCTACACTGTATTTCTGATCAATTTGATGCTATTTTAATGGACAAAAAAATGTGCTTTCCTTTCAAAAACAAGGGCATTTCTAAGTGACCCCAAACTTTTGAACGGTAGTGTACGTGACTATTACAGTATTGCATGGTTATACTTTTGTCAATGCACACACACGGGAGTTAAATTGGGCCATTGCACCCTCTAGTGTTAGTAAGGGAGAATACATTACATGAAATGACAAATTGGCTTTGATAAAGACACAAGGTGCATGCTTGCCCTCTGCTGGTCAAAATATAAAAGTTGAAGGTTTGTGATAAAAACTGTATGGAAAAGTGTTTGCTAGATAATCTGGTAGATTTAGGGTTGGCTACTAATCAGTTTAGCTGACTGGTAAATCGGTTGGATGGCTTATCCTCACATTGTTTATCAGTGAGGAGGTGGATTGGTCCCTGAGATGTGTTGACCTAATCCCACCAATCTGGCTCATCCTGATTCACTACACCAACATTTTAAGTGGTTACATCACAGCGAAGGCAGGAGGCAGCCACAGGAGATCACTGAAAAAGAAGTGAATGAGGTCAACGGACAAATGGATTCTGAGTAGAGAGAGTTCTAGTGGTTCTTGGAAAGGTTCTGTTTTCACCTTCTGTGCCAGATAGCAGCGTTTGTGATGAAATGCAAACTCCCACAGCTGTCGATTACATCCACCCCTGCATCAATTAGTTTTGTAATGCAATGAGATATGATTGGTGTTTTGGGTAGGTCGAATGAGGTCACGCATGCCTAATCTTTATGTATGTAGGAGGCTATTCTCACTAAGATAAAATACAGTTTTCAAGACGAAGGGGTTAAAACAAGTCTTTTAAACATTGCTGTCGTGGATTTTGGGCTCTCTTTGGCCTTGCACAAATCAATCAGATGCCTTGACTGCCTCTAATTGCATGAGAGACTCCTTCATGCTGTCATGTCACGCAGCCACTTTCTCTGTGGAAGATGAATGTCAGAGTGACCCAAGTCCCCCGAGGGATGTCAGCGTGACCCAAGTCCCCCGAGGGATGTCAGCGTGACCCAGGCCCCCCATGGGGACACAGATCAAGGTGGCGGAGGGTGCTGGATCTCCGTTTGGAACAGTGACATGCGAGCGGGGTGTGAGGCGGCCCTAGCAGGAACAGATGGAGCCGAGCTGCTGCTCAGGGGACTGAAGCTACCTGATGACGTTCTGCTCCACTGAGATCTCCAGGCCCATGGCTGCCCGGCCTTCCCTCCCCTCCATCCATCCGGGGTGGTCTGTACAGTCGCCCGACTGCCAACGACCGGGGGCACAGAGCTGAGCCATAACATGTTTTTTCCTGTGTAGATTTGTGAAGAGATATACTACGGAGTCAAGCTTGATTCATTGCGTTTTATAGTGAGCAGTGTTACTTCTCCTTGGTAAATGTTACATGAATGGATATGGATGAGTCAGTCTCATTCTCAGATTCATTTATTTCCATGTTCATGTTCTGTGACCCTGGAGTGAGCGCTATGAACACTGCCTCAAATTTACCATTTGCATAGCACTGTTTCAGCGTATACTGTAGCCTCTAATTCATCTATGACAGACAAATATGAAGAAAATGGGATAAGAGAGAAACCTCCTTCCTCAGGGTATCCAGTCAACGCGTGAGGTTGTAGTTTCACACTCTCCCTCAACCATCGTAGATCCTGCTTGTCAAATGTTTGACCCCAAAACCACCCTGCTTCATCTTCATCGACCACTCTGTCATGTAATAGGGTGTCTATTCTGTCTAACCACTCTGGTACCTTTGGACTTCTTCATTTTACTGTAAGTTACTGCAGGGTAGGAGCAGAGAGACCAAGCTGGTACTTCTGACATGAATCATTGTCCAAATTTAGTACTTCAGCATAACATTTACAAAATGTTTTTTTGATAAATTGTTTTGATAACGTTACAAGCACTTTCCATAAAAACCACAACTTTAGTAACATTCAGAGAGTGTTCTAAGAATGTTATTAAAAGCCTAATACATTCTGTTATCGGCATCAACAAAACTGCCTTTAAAAAGCAACAAATTCCTTTGGAAAAGCCTATGTGACATCGATATGAATCAGAAACAGTTATTCTAGTGTCAAAATTGACTACATAATGTAAATAATCATTTTGGTCATAAAGTCAGTCATCTGCGACTGTTTAGAAAAGATAACACCTCATACATTTTTTTGTACTTGAGAAATAGTGCAGCAAACACCTTAGTTCAATGTATTATTGCCCAACTAAAACTACCTCTGCAAAAATTTCCAAATGAGTTACAGATTTCTTGAGTTATCTTAGATTCATTCCGTGGATTTTGAGGAAGTGTTCAGTGGCTCTTTAAGTGCATTCAGGTCTGTTGGCCGCGCTCAATAATTGGCCACACATGACTTTATAAGTGTTTTTTTTCATTTGAAATGGGGTTTGTTTGAATAGACAAAAATGAACAGCTTTGTATCCGTCAAAAAAACTGGCATGCTAGCTCCATCCTGGTGAAGCAGTGGACTAATTCCATGGATAGAGGACAGAAGGTCATAGAGATGAGTTTGCGTGATTAACGCCTTAAGATCCTGCTTGTCAAACGTTCGACCCTTAACCACCCTGCTTCAACATCTTCATCAAACACTTTGTCATGTATTCGGGTGTCTATTCTGTCTAACCACCCTGGTACCTTTGGACTTCTTCATTGTATAGGATTGACCTGGGATCAGTGCTTTGTGAATGTTGGCGTGATGTGAATGTTAGTGACAGAGTTTGGAGCTGTACCGTAGACAAGAGAGAGCGCAGCAGCTCATCTGTGACAGATACTGTGTGCAGCTTACCATTAGAGACCATTTTGTCTGTGTGTGTATACTGTATGAGTGCGTGACTCTGTGTTTGTGTATGTCTTACTGTGCGTGTAGCCTTTTTGCACTACAGTGAAATCACTGCACCTTAGGGATACAGTTGAAGTCGGAAGTGTACATGCACCTTAGGGATACAGTTGAAGTCAGAAGTGTACATGCACCTTAGCCAAATACATTTAAACTCAGTTTTTCACAATTCCTGACATTTAATCCACATAAAAATTCCCTGTCTAAGGTCAGTTAGGATCACCACTTTATTTTAATGTGAAATGCCAGAATAATAGTAGAGAATTATTTATTTCAGCTTTGATATCTTTCATCACATTCCCAGTGGGTCAGAAGTTTACATACACTCAATTAGTATTTGCCTTTAAATGATTTAACTTGAGTCAAATGGCCCATTCTTCCTGATAGAGTTGGTGTAACTTAGTCAGGTTGGTAGGCCTCCTTGCTTGCACATGCTTTTTCAGTTCTGCCCACAAATTTTCAATAGGATTGAGGTCAGGGCTTTGTGATGGCCACTCCAATACCTTGACTTTGTTGTCCTTAAGCTATTTTGCCACAACTTTGGAAGTTTGCTTGGGGTCATTGTCCATTTGGAAGACCCATTTGTGACCAAGTTTTAACTTCCTGACTGATGTCTTGAGATGTTGCTTCAATATATCCACATAATTTTCCTTTCACATGATGCCATCTATTTTGTGAAGTGCACCAGTCCCTCCTGCAGCAAAGCACGCCCACAGCATGATGCTTCCAACCCCGTGCTTCACGGTTGGGATGGTCTTCTTCGGCTTGCAAGCCTCCCCCTTTTTCCTCCAAACATGGTCATGATGGCCAAACAGTTCTAATTTTGTTTCATCAGACCAGGGAACATTTCTCCAAAAGTATGATTTTTGTCCCCACATGCATTTTCAAACCGTAGTCTGGCTTTTTATGGTGGTTTTGGAGCAGTGGCTTCTTCCTTGCTGAGCGGCCTTTCAGGTTACGTCGATATAGGACTCTTTTTACTGTGGCTATAGATACTTTTGTATCTGTTTCTTCCAGCATCTTCACAAGGTCCTTTGCTGTTGTTCTGGGATTGATTTGCACTTTTCGCACCAAAGTATGTTCATCTCTAGGAGACAGAACGCATCTCCTGAGCGGTAAGATGGCTGCGTGGTCCCATGGTGTTTATACTTGCGTACTATTGTTTGTACAGATGAACGTGGTACCTTCAGGCATTTGGAAATTGCTCCCAAGGATGAACCAGACTTGTGGAGGTCTACAATTTCTTTTCTGAGGTCTTGGCTGATTTCTTTTGATTTTCCCATGATGTCAAGCAAAGAGGCACTGCGATTGAAGGTAGGCCTTGAAATACATCCACAGGTACACCTCCAATTGACTCAAATGATGTCAATTAGCCTATCATAAGCTTCTAAAGCCATGACATCATTTTCTGGAATTTTCCAAGCTGTTTAAAGGCACAGGCATAGTGTATGTAAACTTCTGACCCACTGGATTTGTGATACATTGAATTATAAGTGAAATAATCTGTTTGTAAACTATTGTTGGAAAAATTACTTGTGTCATGCGCAAAGTAGATGTCCTAACCGACTTGCCAAAACTATAGTTTATTGACCAGAAATTTGTGGAGTGGTTGAAAACAAGTTTTAATGACTCCAACGTAAGTGTATGTAAACTTCCGACTTCAACTGTATGTGTCCTTCTCTCCAGTATGTTGTTAGGGATAAATAAACGATATCCCAGAGCAGAGAGAGTGATATCCTCCCATCTAGGTGCCTCCTGGTGGGCATGTAGAAAGCACAGCATGATAGGTTCATTTAGCCTCTCTGATGGTGTGGAACTGAGTATGAATCCGTTTTAATGTGCAGAACGGTGGCATTCACAGGAGCAGTCATGTCTATCCTTACCCCCATCGCTGACTTATTTGGGTGTGTTTGTTTGTGAAGGTACTGGGGCCCACTGAGCAAGTGCACAGATCCGTGGCATGGATGTTTAGGGATAGCATTCAACTAGCTTTGTTCAATGATTCATGCCATTTGGGACAGTTCGATGTCCAACCAGAGATGCATTTTAACGTGTTAGCCTGGCCAAGTGTGTTCTGGAGCCGTCATGTAAAACCTTACCCCCATTGCTGACATATTTGTGAGGTCAGGTTACTTGAGGGTGCTCGAGAAATGAGAAATGTCCAAGATGACAAGGTAACTTTGTGTTTTAGACAACAGTAAGAAAAGCCAAGTCAATGTTAAGTGCCAACTATACAGTTTTTTAATTTTTTTTATTTAAAGGCCCAGTGCAGTCAATATTCTGTATTTCCGGTGTTTTGCGGGACATTGTCCAACAGCTGATGTAACTAACACCATAAAAGTGTAGGAAAATGTGATATATTTGTGGGTTGAAAATATTAGTTACATCAGACCTTCTAATCAGCAAGTTTTTGCATAGGTGGAGTTTTGGCTTACCTGGTGACATCACCAGGCGATATAAGTTAATACACCAAAAACAAAGGAGGGTATTTAGTATGCTCACTTATTTACTTTATTGTGTATTTCATATTTCTTATTCTTATTTCTTGTGGGGTTTTTTCTAGTAATGTATCATTATTGATTATTTGCATTGTTAGGTTTTGAGTTTGCAAGAAAGACATTTCAAAGTACTTGTGCATGTGACATTAAAACTTGAAACAAATAATTCCAAATCTCTCTACCAATGCTAGTTTTCAGGTTACATATCCCTCCCATAAAGCCCCTCCAATTAGGCCCCTCTATCAGGCCACTCCCACACAGTCCTAACAACATTTTTGATTGAAAGTATTTTTTTGAAAGTTATTTTTGACCATTGTTTTTAATGGAAACATCACAGTAAAGTACTGAATTGTTACCCAGAAATGGTTTGATATTGAAATACAAATGGCTGCTTTGGGCCTTTAAGCATGGTGAATTTGTTTAACTTAAAAAATAAAAAATACGAACAGACCACCGCTTTGTGAGGAGTTCACATTGATTTGCTGCAGGATATCTGGCGAGCAGTAACAGTCATGGCAGTTGCACGACATTTGAGTGCAGATGAACCCAGTGATGTGGAAGCATCACCTCTAAGCAAACACAAATTATCCCCTAAGGTCCCTAACGGTTCTGCTTTGAAAAACATACATTTCTCACAATGAGTTGAACTTGATCTGAGGGCACAACAGCAACATACAGGGAATAGAGTCCCTCAGGAGGACTATGTTCTGCTGTTATGAAGCTGTGATAGAGAAGACTCAACATGTACTAAGAGTACAAAACATTAGGAACACCTTCCTAACCCTTTTGTCCCCAGAACAGCCTCAATTATTTGGGCCATGGACTCTACAAGGTGTCTAAAGCATTCTAAAGGGATGCTGGCCCATGTTGACGCCAATACCCTACTCAACAAATTGGATGCAGTCTATCACAGTGCCATCCATTTTGTCACCAAAGCCTCATATACTACCCACCATTGCGACCTGTACGCTCTCGTTGGCTGGCCCTTGCTTCATACTCGTCGCCAAACCCACTGGCTCCATGTCATCTACAAGACCCTGCTTGGTAAAGTCCCCCCTTATCTCAGCTCACTGGTCACCATAGCATCACCCACCTGTAGCACGCGCTCCATCAGGTATATCTCTCTTGTCACCCCCAAAACCAATTCTTTCTTTGGCCGCCTCTCCTTCCAGTTCTCTGCTCCCCCACTAGCTTTAAGCACCAGCTGTCAGAGCAGCTCACATATTACTGCACCTGTACATAGCCCACCTATAATTTAGCCCAAACAACTACCTCTTTCCCTACTGTATTTATTTTATTTTATTTATTTATTTATTTAGCTCCTTTGCACCCCATTATTTTTATTTCTACTTTGCACATTCTTCCACTGCAAATCTACCATTCCAGTGTTTACTTGCTATATTGTATTTATTTCTCCACCATGGCCTTTTTTTTGCCTTTACCTCCTTTATCCCACCTCATTTGCTCACATCGTATATAGACTTGTTTCTACTGTATTATTGACTGTATGTTTGTTTTACTCCAAGTGTAACTCTGTGTTGTTGTATGTGTCGAACTGCTTTGCTTGATCTTGGCCAGGTCGCAATTGTAAATGAGAACTTGTTCTCAACTTGCCTACATTGTTAAATAAAGGTGAAATAAATGAATAAAAAATACTTCCAACTGTTGTGTCAAGCTGGCTGGTGTCTTTTGGACCATTCTTGAGACACACAGGAAACTGTTAAGTGTGAAAAACCCAGCAGCATTGCAGTTCTTGACACACTCAAACCGGTGCACCTTGCATCTACTACATACCTTGTTCAAAGGCACTTAACTTTTGTCTTGCCCATTCACCCTCTGAATGACACACATCCACAATCCATAGCTGCAGTTCAAACACGTTATTTTTACCCCCTCAGCCCTCGCACTAGCCACTCTCCCTCGGTGGAGTCACCGTCGAAACCGGACGCAGTTTGATTGCCATCTTAAGTGGAGGTCCAATTCACAAACGTTGCACCCTCAATTTAGCTTGAGGGAGTGAGTGAAGAATTTTGAATCACTTGTGGGGTTGACATGACCCACAATTCAATGCAAACTCCAGTGGCCGAGAAGTGTCGAATTTAATCAACACGACTGCATTTTCGGCATGTAAGACAAAAATTATAACTCTAGCTTGCGAATTTTTTTAAATATAGATGACATTGATTTCAGTATTGGCAAATTGGCTTAGTCTCATAGTGTGGTGCCTATAAAATGTAGCTAGCTTCATAAACATCTTTTTTGGAATTCAGAAATTTATTGGAATAAATTACCAAACTATAGAACTAGCTAGCCAGCTCTGGGTAACTGTAGCTAGCTACCTGACAGGAGTGCTTGCTATCAACGTTAGCTTGCTAGTTACATTTAATAGCTTTAGGTTGAGTGTTTCTAAACTCAACTTCAAGATTTCCACCAAGGATGTTGCCTCTGATCATCACACTCCCTGGGCAAGGGACATTTAAGGTACACTCTGATGTGATGATGTAAAATGTCATTTTAGGGCTGAGGTTTTAAGGCCGAGGGCTGTCTACATTGAGTTTGGACTGCAGCCTGAAGACCATGTCTTCATGGTCTCGAAGACTTAAAACATCCTTCTTTAACCTGTCTATTCCCCTTCATCTACACTGACTGAAGTGGACTTAACAAGTGACATCAATAAGGGATCATGCCTTTTCAGTTGGTCAGTCTGTTATGGAAAGAGCATGTTCCTAATGTGTTGTACACTCAGTGTATAATTCATGAACAGCAACCGTTTTCACAGAGCCAGCAACATCCTCAGTAATAGGGTACATTCACGCTCTGTGCCAGAAAGGGGGAGTTCTTTAAAAAAAAAGCTAAACTGCCACTCCAGCTCAGAGAGAAGACATCATGCCGCTGCTTTCACAACTACTGCTGAAAACCTGACCCTGCTTCAACCCTGCTCCAAAAAGTAAGAGTCTGGAAAGTTAGGGGCGCTGTATAGTTTTGTTCTGTTTGATGCCTATGTATAATGGCAAATCCAGCTAAAGCATACGTTGTGTTTTGTTATATTTCTGTTGACAATAAACGCCACTTTGCCAGTGGGTGCACTTTAACTGAGGGCTGTGACATAACTGCCTTTCAAAACTGCACATTCTGCACGGCGCAGTTATCGTCTTGGAAGTGGAAAGAGAAATGGGAAGGAGGTTCCTTTTTCTTGTCACCCTGTTAGCAGCCAAACAGTGTTTTATTTTGAGAGAAGAACAGCAGCTCGTCCTACGATGCTGTGAGCATTACACTTGAGCTCTTTCACCTTTTTCGCTATTATGAGATGTTTTCATTTTCAAAGGGCTTTAGAGGTATCCCCCCAAAAAAGGTGACCTTAAAAGTCTTACTTCAATTTGAAGTCACATGCAAAGGAGATTCATATTTTCCCCTTTCACTATGAATTCGAACTGAACCTGACGGATTAATGACACGAGGAACTTGAGAATAATAGGTACTGTATGTAATGTGTTTGCACTTTTGAAATACAGTACCTTGATGATTTTTTTATTTACATTTTTGTACTACATGAGGAGAAATGCACAATTGCACTGCGTACTCTTTGTTTTCAAGACCTAGCGCAAGTTTCAGAAGATTATTTGGCTTCATTACCCCATATGAACAGAAAATCCCTCCCGTCAGCAGAATCCGTAACAAGCTCTATTTGAAGTTCTTTGCCCATTACTAGAGCAAAATGAGGAATTTGCATGTCAAATCCATTAAGAGAGGAGAAAACTGCTCTAACTGACCTAGTAACAGTGTCCTATCCATCGCTCCAACAATGGCTTTACCTACGTGAGAGGGACAAACACGCCATCAATGTGATAAATGAACGTGGCAAAGTGAACGAGAGAATACTTAATTTTGAGCGAACAAATTAGAGCAGTAATCACCAACCGTTTCTTAGTCAAGATGACTTTCGCAGTCAAAAAGCAAGCCGAGCTCTACCGCTCAGAATTAGTTTTGGACATGACTTAAACAATGTAACATTAAGCTTATAAAAACAGTTCTGTAGGAATGAGGTTTGTGTAGTAAGCCTAATATATTATCAAGGCATATTGGCTATCTGCCTGGCCTGCCAATATTGTTCTTCTCAGACCATATTATATTTCAAAACTTGAGCTTTGATAATGAAATAGATCATTTGGTGTAGCGTTTGTGAGGCACAGCTTAGCCTAAATTTAAATCATTTGCACATTTTATTATTTATTTTACTTGGACTGATGGTACCTGCATTTGATGGTCATGCTGCTTTCAAGACAACTGGGAACTATGGAAAATTCACGTTTCTATGACCAGAGAAAGGGAAATATTCCTCGATATTAAAAAAAGACACAACGAGCCGCTAATAATAATACTTTTTAGAAATGCAGGGCTATCAATACACTTGGTTACTCGTTCATTGCAGCTGCAGCGCTAGTGGCTGTAGGGAGAAGTGGGTTTTGTAATCGTGTTGACAGTGCTGAACAAAAACTTAGACATGAACTCACTCATAAAAAAAGCATATCTTTGCTGTATCCTTTGTCAGTCGATCTCTGGTCAAGGTTTTAAAAGTTATGAAAACTCACGTATGCTAGTATTAAACCTTTATGTGGCAAGGTCGTGATTTGAGCTATCCGATTGGTCACCGCAGTAGGCACACTTGATTTAACCACAGATCTCCCGGTTTTAATTTTTTCAGACAAATTAAATTGTTCAAAAATGGGAACACTTTGCCTACCCGGTGCGCAGAGCTTCTGAATCAAGTGCACGTACCACCAACTGCGCAACACATAACAAAAAGGAGCATATTATGCCCTTATGCCTTGAATTAGACCACTGCAGTAGAGGGTTAATGTGCGGAATCAGTGGGAGGGCCACTGAGAATAATAAATACAATTGTTATAGATTGTGCATTCACTGCAAGGACTGAAGAAGAAAGCATGACTGGGGAAGTAAGCTGAGTACCATAACTTGGTGGACATATTGACGTTTGAAGAGGCAGCCATCCACATGGAGTTGTTCTCAGGAGTGATGTGAAGTTCATCAGTACAATGACAGGGACATACCATAAAACCAACCAGTCTCCATCTATTTTGGAGAGGCTATTATTCGTCAAGAGTGGGGTTTGGCTCTGCTGAGTGTACTTGTTGTGATGGTCGCAGTAATCCTACAGATGTGCAAGTGGACGTCACAAGCCACTCAGGGCATCCACAATACATTAGTCAGCATCAGTCCCCATTGTGTTCTCATTCCATTGAACAAGACTCCATGCACTCTCCCGGTCACATGCTATAGCTACATTACTGTAAGCATTAACATGAGCTGAGGTGGTGGTGGGAGCTGTTTCATTGGAAAAGGGGAGGAAGGTTGATGAGTATGATGGAAAGGGGCCGAAACCCGACCAAAGTGTTCCCTCTGCCACTGGTTCGTTGGTGCTAATGCAACACGAACCAAACACAAATAATGTTACTAGGATGCACGGTGACTGGCGGATTACAGAGAGCATCATGCTTTTCTCAGAAACGTACGCAAAAGTACAGCGCCACGGGTGGTTTTGTGAATATAGCTGGCATGCGAGCCAAGATGAAAGTAACTCTTGCTCAAGAAGTGCATAGCCACACTGCACTCTGTAGGCAATGTTAGAATTGCCTACAAGACCACAACAATTGTTTAGACATTTTTTTACTAAATGAGTCTCTCCTTGTAGATTTTCTAGAGCAAAATTCCTCCCAAAGGAGTTTGTAAGCTCCAGCTGATGCATTTTCAGTACATGAGCAACATGAGCAACTACTAAAGACAATTGAATGGTTCTGTACAACACACTCTATTCATCTTTGATCTCCAGCCATGCAACAATATGTCACTAGCTGGAGCAAAAGACTGTTCAGTGCCATATGAAGATAGCATTTTGAACTTAGACAGAAATTTGGCCTTCCCAAGTGTCCACTGCGATAGAAAAATGACATTTACCTGGTTCATTTGATATTAATGGTTAACAATTCATATTTAACTAATACTAAGACATTTCTGTTAGTGTCTGTGTTTTCAAGGGCTCCACTCGAGTTCCCTGCAGCTAATCTGGGCGTATGGTCACTGGAGATGGCTTGAGCTAACAAATGGGTTAAAGACTGAATGACAGAGATAAGAAAGTGTTTTACTAGAGATAGCTTAAGAGTAGAACAATCCCTCATTGTCTCAAAATCATCCTTACACCTGAGAAGCTAAGTCAGGGTGGGGTTAAGACAACAACACACATGCAGATAACAACAGGATGAACTCAGAGTGGCTTATGATGCTCCTTGGTCTAAATAAAGGGGGGTTGAACCAACCATGACTGAGCATTGTTAGTGTCAGCTATATATAGTACTCTGCATTTGTGTAAAGGTTAGGTTACTCGGTCCAACACTCAAGGGTGGTGGGTCGACCAGCCTCATTATTGCAATATTTAATCGATGTTGAATAAAGATGATTGTTTTAATAGTTGTTCAAGTCTCACTCAGTACTGAATTTCCATGACATTCTCCTCATATTCCTCCTTCTCAAATCACGTTGGATCCTGCTCTGGTGGGCAGCTCATGGTGATGTTGGCTATGATGACACAAGTGGGCTGAGTGCAGTAGGATGGTGGTCACAGTCAGCAGGGGAACCTCCTCAAGCACTTGTCCCAGTCCAGACTCGCGTGCGAAGGTGTAGCGCTTTCCTGCAGTCAAATGACCTAGTGGGTGGAATGTTATTAATATTTTTCAGAATTAATAAACATTCTTTCAAAAAAGCCGCCTGAAAATCTGGTGTTTCTATGGCAAACGGTTTTATTTCAGTCTTCTGTGATGTGTATGTAAAAGTGTAATATTTGGATGCAAAATCAGCATTTTATACATTTGAACTCTATCTGACATGGTACAGGTGTCTTCTTTTTTTAAAGCCCATAAGCATGCGTGTGAGGTGTATACTTTTGTTTCAAAGTAGATTTGTTTAAGACTACCAAGAAACACTTTTGTGTGACCCTGATTTAGCCCACCGCAGTTCAAGGTTAAACATCTGTCGGCTAGGGGAGTGTGGGGTGGTTGAGGCAGGTTCGTACCTATTACGGTTCGCCTGCCAATGTATGTGTTTAATCATATGACGTATGAGCTGCCGAGCATCTACGCATCCCACACAGTACCATTATGAATGCTGTGACTGTAATAGAGTGCAGTGAGGTCATCCTCCTGGAGTCTAGTAATTCAGGACATACAGTAGAGAGAAGAGATGTGATTTGTTGTCATATACTATTGGTATAATAATATGTGTAGTACTAGTAATAGTACATAAGGAACAGCACTGATACACATTATCTATAGTACTACAATAGTACTAATAGTAGTAGCTCGTTCTTATTGGTGGGTGTAACAATGTGTTTGACTAAATAGGGAATATGTACTAATGAAAACTCAACAAACAGTACATACGGAACACTACTGTTTGCCAAAGGGGAAGTCCATCCTAATTTGCTCTGTGACGCTCACTCCTACTTTAGGGATACAGTGCCCTTGGCACAGAGCTTAAGGACAGATATCGATTCAGGTTTTAATGAGTTTGACCCGAATCCCATTCATCTTAGACAGAAAGGGAGATACAGATGAAGGCAAGAGAAGAGGTCTAAAGCTGTGGCTGACACACTCTGACAGACTCCATCTCAAGTGTCTAAACATTGGCAAAATACTGTATTTCAATTGGATGTCAAGACTAGAAGCAGCAGCACAGTGTGTTACATGTGTGTTACAGGAAATTGAAGCAAAAAGTTTTAATTTGGCTCTATACTTTCGATCAAATGTTTCATATGCGGAGACAGTACAGAATGTCACATTTTTTGGGGGTGTTTTCATACGACTAGTTCATTTGCCTAGTTAAATAAAAGTTCAATAAAATAAATAAATAAAATACATAAATGAAAGCACTTTATGTATCTAGTCCCCCCATTTGAAGAGGTCATAAGTATCTGGACAAATTCACTTAAATGTGCATTAATGTAGTCAAAATTTAAATTTTTGGTCCCATTTTCCTAGCATGCAATGACTAGATCAAGCTTGTCTACTCTGCAAACTTGTTGGATGCATTTGCAGTTAGTTTTGGTTGTGTTTCAGATTACATTGTGACCAGTAGAAATGAATGATAAATAACATATTGTCATTTTGGAGTGACTTATATTCTAAATAAGAATAGAATATGTTAATGTGGATGCTACCATGATTATGGATAATCATGAATGAATTGTAAATGACTGAGAAATGCTAACCTTCCATGTTATTGGTAATGGTGAGAGGTTAGCATGTCTTGGGGGTATGATATTTGTGCCTCTAACTTTCTCACTCATTATTATTCCCGATTCTTTTAGGATTATCCATAATAATGGTAGCATCCACATGAATGTAGAAGTGTTCAGAAGCTTATTATTGTCACGTCTGTTCATGCTCCTTCCCTCCGGCGTACAACGTCGCCAGAGTACTAACCACCGGTCCTGGGATTCATCACTACGCACACCTGGCACTCATCATTACACGCACATGTGAATCATAACCATTACCTTCATCATTTCCTCCCCTTTATATGTCACTGTCCCATGTTCACTCACCAGTTGGTGTTGTTCTTGTGTATCGGCGACCTGCCTTATGATAGTTTATTGTTTTATTAAAACGTTGCACCTGCTTCCGACTCGCCGCCCCATCATTACAATTATATTACAATTTACAGTCCAAAATGACACTACATTATTTTCCTTACAATTCTATTGGGCACAACATAATGGGAAACGCAACCAAAATGCATCCAACAAGTTTGATAATCATTGCGTGCTAGGAATATGGAACCAAAAAAGGACAATCAGATATGAATAACAATGCCCTCCAATAAAAAGGGACATTCTGTGCTGTCCCCTCTTATGAAACATTTGATCTCAAATCCAAATTGCTGGAGTATAGAGAACAAATTAAAAGTTTCATCTTCACTGTCCAAGTAAATATGCAGGGTCGTGTAACTTCAATGTGTGTCATTCCTGGTATTTGCTTAGTGGAGCATCACCTGCATGAACAAAAATGACAGTGACGTCAAAAACCTGCGCCACTAACTAGGCCAAATCCATTCAGTCATTGTGATCTAGTGTGGAGATTATGTCGCTGAATCATGAACCTTACCTGGAACGAGGAGATAGACCGTGGCATGTCACCAAGCCGTACTAGGGCCTACCGGGAATCAGGTCATTGAAGCTACAGTAGTTCCGAGAACATGTTACCTTACCTTCCAGACCTTTCTACCAATGCCAAAAGGAGGGATTTACACATCACACGTCAGTGACCAGCTTATTGTTTTTAGTTTTTATTACCATGTATTCTTGTGGGAGAAGCATCTCATTTGGATGTGAGAGAGGCAATCTATCTGCCAATAAAAATGTTTGAGTGTCCTGGCAGTTTTGAATAATATTCTGTTCATAGATTGTCAGGTGCCACATGCAGCGTCCTCCTCTAATAATCCAAAGTCAGTCAATGCTTGTCCAAATCCAAACATATATCTAAAGGTACAACTTATTGAGGGGAGACATGAACAATAGGGTGTAAGCTCTTTCTGAAGAGAAACTCTGCTAATATGTCATTGTGCGCTAGATGGACAGATCTGTTTTTGAAAATCACTGAAGCATTCACCAGTTTCCCTGTGGACAATAATAGGATGCATGTAATAAATATTTTAGGCAGAAACGGAGAGGCTTTTTATGACCACTTTCTCTTTTGAAATTAAAAGCTAAGAGGGGTGAATGAGTAAAGATTCCTTTTGAATAGCCACTGAAAACTGTACACTGGGCATCTGGGCTTCGGGGAAGGTAGCCATCATCATTATCTAACATGGAGGCAAGCGCAAAGGGGATGAAAACAACAAAACAAAAATATATTACTATATTTAGGAGTTGGTTCATGCAGTGATAATTTCAATTCAGGAAAGCTAATGGGTAGCTATTACGACAAGCTTTGTAAGTGACACAAGGCTTCAAGAAGGTCTGTCTTTTTAAAGCAATTCCATTCCCAAATTGAAAAGTTGAATAAGATCACCGATTACCCAAATGTTAAATCTGTTTTGAAAGGGTGATATGCTTCTGAATCGTCAGAGGATTTCTCTAGATGTCAACATTTCATCAACAGGGCAACGCTTTACCGTCTCATCAAAGTAACTCCAAGAGGAATGTTTTGTATACTCAAGAGGTCATCTTTCTCTTATCTCAGTGTAGAGTGTGACTCCTCATGAAACTCAAACCAAATAATATAATGATTTTCACAAAATGTAATGCATAGAATAGTCCTTTGGAGGTAGGCGTGTTGACATATATCTGACATTTTTGTATCTAAAAGCGTAATTGAGAAATAATCTAAGTTTGCACATTTGTTGCATTTTGACTTCATAATGTTTCATCTTTATCTTTGGAATAAGAATGAAAATACATGCTATTGCATATATATTGAACAAAAATATAAACGCAACATTCAAAAATGTCAAATACTTTATGTATTTATAATTCATATAAGGAAATCAGTCAAATGAAATACATTCATTAGATACTAGTCTATGGATTTCACATGACTGGGAATACAGATAGGCATTTGTTTGTCACAGATACCCTTTTATTTAAAAAGAATAGGAGTGTAGACCAGAAAACCAGTCAGTATCTGGTGTGACCAACATTTGTCTCCTGCAGTGCGACACATCTCCTTTGCATACAGTGGCTTGCGAAAGTATTCACCCCCTTGACATTTTTCCTATTTTGTTGCCTTACAACCTGGAATTAAAATACATTTTTGGGGGATTTGTATTATTTGATTTACACAACATGCCTACCACTTTGAAGATGCAAAATGTTAGTTTTTTTTTCATTGTGAAACATATACAAGAACACTTGCTTAGTGGTGTTGCAGACTCTGGGGCCTTTCAGAACAGGTGCATATATACACTGAGATCATGTGACAGATCATGTGACTTATGAAGGCAATTGATTGCACCAGATCTTATTTAGGGGCTTCATGGCAAAGGGGGTGAATACATATGTACATAATTTTTTTCATTTCACTTCACCAATTTCTACTCTTTTGTGTATGTCCTGTTTCCTCCATTATCTTCACAAGGTCCTTTGCTGTTGTTCTGGGATTGATTTGCACTTTTCGCACCAAAGTACGTTTGTCACGATCGTCGTCAGGGTGTAAATGACCGGACTAAGGTGCAGCGTGGTGAGTGTACATTTATTTTTATTATGAATTTCGCCAACAAAAACAAGAAACAACAAAACGAACGTGAAGCTTACTAGGGCTATACAGGCCACTAACAAAGTCAACTACCCACAACTAAGGTGGCAAAACAGGCTGCCTAAGCATGATTCCCAATCAGAGACAACGATAGACAGCTGTCTCTGATTGAGAACAATACCCGGCCAAAACATAGAAACAGAAAACATAGAGTGCTCACCCCACATCACACCCTGACCTAACCAAATAGAGAAATAAAACGGCTCTCTAAGGTGCTCTAAGGTCAGGGCGTGACAGTACCCCCCCCCCCCCCCCCAAAGGTGCGGACTCTCGGCCGCAAACCTGAACCTATAGGGGTGGGCATCTACTTCGGTGGCGGCTCCGGTGCGGGACGCAGACCCCGCTCCACCTCTGGCTCACCCTATTTTGGTGGCGCCTCTGGTGCGGGGAACTTCGTCGCTAACCCCGGACTGGGGACCTTCTCCGCAGGCCCCAGACTGGGAACCCTCGCCGCAGGCCCTGCAGGCTCCCGGACTGGGGACCGTCGCTGGAGGCTCCGGACTGGGGACCCTCGCTGCAGGCCCCGGACTGGGGATCGTTGCTGGAGTCTCCGGACTGGGGATTGTTGCTGGAGGCTCCGGACTGCGGATCAGTGCTGGAGGCTTCGTGCCATGGATCCTAACTGCAGGCTCCGGGCCATGGATCATCACTGGAGGCTTCGTGCCATGAATCATCACTGGAGGCATCGTGCCATGAATCATCACCGGAGGCTTCATGCCATGGATCACCACTGGAGGCTTCGTGCCATGGATCACCACTGGAGGCTTAGTGCCATGGATCATCACTGGAGGCTTCGTGCCATGGATCATCACTGGAGGCTTCGGGCCATGGATCATCACTGGAGGCTTCGTGCCATGGATCATCACTGAAGGCTTCGTGCCATGGATCATCACTGAAGGCTTCGTGCCATGGATCATCACTGGAGTGAGGAGACATATGGGCAGCCTGGTGTGTGGAGCTGCCACAGGGCTTACCAGGCTGGGGAGACATAAAGTAGGCCTGGTTATGGGAGCAGGCACAGGACTCACCAGGCTGGGGAGACATACTGGGCCGTGGAGGCACTCTGGAGGTCTCGAGCGTAGAGCCGGCACAACCCGTCCTGGCTGGATGCTTATTTTCGCCCGGCAAATGCGGGGCGCTGGCACAGGACGCACTGGGCTGTGCAGATGCACCAGAGACACAGAGCCGGCGCAGGATATCCTGGGCCGTAGAGACGCACTGGCGGCCAGATGCGCTGACCCGGCACCATCCGTCCTGGCTGGATGCCCACTCTAGCCCGGCCGATGCAGGGAGCTGGAATGTAGCGCACCGGGCTGTGAACGCACACTGGAGACACCGTGCGCTCCACCGCATAACACGGTGCCTGACCAGTACCACGCTCCCTATGGTAAGCACGAGGAGCTGGCTCAGGTCAGCCAATCTCCTTGTGTGTCCCCCGGAAAATTTTTGGGGAGTGGCCTCCCGGTCTTTCGTGCCAGCTGTGACCCTCTGTACTCCTGGGCCCTTTTACTCGCTGCCTTTGCCTTCCTCACTGCTTCCACCTGCTCCCACAGCAGGCGATCCTTTCCCGCCAGGATCTCCTCCCACGTCCAGGATCCTTTCCCATTCAGGATGTCCTCCCATGTCCAGTCCTCCTTGCCATGCTGCTTGGTCCGTTTGTGGTGGGTAGTTCTGTCACGATCGTCGTCAGGGTGGAAATGACCGGACCAAGGGACAGGGTGGTGAACGTGCATTTCTTTTTATTTGGAATGTCGCCAACAAAAACAAGACACAATAAAACGAATGTGAAGCTTACTAGGGCTATACAGGCCACTAACAAAGTCAACTACCCACAACTAAGGTGGCAAAACAGGCTGCCTAAGTATGATTCCCAATCCCCACCCTGGCCTAACCAAATAGAGAAATAAAACGGCTCTCTAAGGTCAGGGCGTGACAACGTTAATCTCTAGGAGACAGAACACGTCCCTTCCTGAGTGGTATGACGGCTGCGTGGTCCCATGGTGTTTATACTTGCGTACTATTGTTTGTACAGATGTACGTGGTACCTTCAGGCATTTGGAAATGAAGGATGAACCAGACTTGTGGAGGTCTACAATTTTTTTTTCTGAGGACTTGGCTAATTTCTTTTGATTTTCCCATGATGTCAAGCAAAGAGGCACTGAGTTTGAAGGTAGACCTTGAAAAATATCCACAGGTAAACCTCCAATTGACGCAAATGATGTCAATTAGCATATCAGAAGCTTCTAAAGCCATGATATCATTTTCTGGAATTGTCCATGCTGTTTAAAGGCACAGTCAACTTAGTGTATGTAAACTTCTGACCCACTGGAATTGTGATACAGTGAATTATAAGTGAAATAATCTGTTTGTAAACAATTGTTGGAAAAATAACTTGTGTCATGCACAAAGTAGAAGTCCTAACCGACCTTCCAAAACTATGGTTTGTTAACAAGAAATTTGTGGAGTGGTTGAAAAACGAGTTTTAATGACTCCAACCTAAGTGTATGTAAACTTCCGACTTCAACTGTATATACACACAGTACCAACAAAAGTTTGGACACACCTACTCATTCAAGTTTTTTTTCTACTTCGTTGAATATTGAAGACATCAAAACTATGAAATAACACATATGGAATCATGTAGTAACCAAAAAAATCTTCCAAGTACTACTTCTTCCAAGTAGCCACCCTGTCACGGAATACCCGATACTGCTGCTCATTCCGTTTACCAGCTCCGGAGGTCTACCTCACCGGCCTTCTAGGAGTCACTGACCTGGATCATTACCACCAACCCCAGACTGTCTTGTCTCATTACGCACACCTGGTTCCCATTCCCCCTGATTAGTGTGTATATGTGCCCGTTGTTCCCCATTGTCCATGTTGATTATTGTTTCATGTCTGTTCGTCTTGTGAGTACCTGTGCTCTGTTGTATGTTACCATGCTTGCATGTTACCATGTTAGTGTGAACTTGTTATTACGGGTCTCGTTCCGTCTTTTTATTAGAGGTTTACACCTCACTCTTTGTTTGGGTTACAGCCCTGTGTTATATATATACACGTGTTTGTTTTGGGCTTCATCCATGTCATGTTCATGATGTACACTATTTTGGGTAGAGAAATAACACCTATCATTAATCAACGTGACACACCCTTTGCCTTGCTTTCCACACTCTTGCCATTTTCTCCAACAGCTTCATGAATGCTTTTCCAACAGTCTTGAAGGAGTTCCCACATATGCTGAGCACTTGTTAGCTGCTTTTCCTTCACTCCGCCGTCCAACTCATCCCAAACCATCTCAACTGGGTTGAGGTCGGGTGATTGTGGAGGACCGGTCATCTGATGCAGCCCTCCATCACTCTCCTTCTTGGTAAAATCGCCCTTACACAGCCTGGAGGTGTGTGTATTGGGTCATTGTCTTGTTGAAAAACAAATGATAGTCCCACTGAGTGCAAACCAGATGTAATGGCGTATCGATGCAGAATGCTGTAGTAGCCATGCTGGTTAAGTGTGCCTTGAATTCTAAATAAAACACAGACAGTGTCACCAACAAAGCCCCCCACACCATCACACCTCCTCCTCCATGCTTCACAGTGCGAACCACACATGCGGAGATCATCACGTTGAAACCAAAAATCTCAAATTTGTACTCATCAGACCAAAGGACAGATTTCCACCGGTCCAATGTTAATTTCTCGTGTTTCTTGGCCCAAGCTTCTTATGTGTGTCCTTTAGTAGTGTTTATTTGCAGCAGCAATTTGACCATGAAGGCCTGATTCACGCAGTCTCTTCTGAACAGTTGATGTGTCTGTTACTTGAACTCTGTGAAGCATTTAATTGGGCTGCAATTTCTGAGGCTGGTAACTCTAATGAACTTATCCTGCAGCAGAGGTAACTCTGGGTCTTCCATTCTTGTGGCGGTCCTCATGAGACCCAGTTTCATCATAGCGCTTGATGGTTTTTGGGACTACACTTGAAGAATCTTTAAAAGTTCTTGACATTTTCCGTATTGACTGACCTTCATGTCTTTAAGTAATGATGGACTGATATTTTTCTTTGCTTATTTGAGCTGTTCATAATATTGCCATAATATTGACTTGGTCTTTTACCAAATAGGGCTATATTAGGTATACCCCCCTACCTTATCACAACACAACTGATTGGCTCAAATGCATTGAGAAGGAAATAAATTCCACAAATTAACTTTTAACAAGGCACACCTGTTCATTGAAATGCATTCTACCTCATGAAGCTGGTTGAGAGAATGCAAATAGTGTACAAAGCTGTCATCAAGGCAAAGCGTAGCTTCTTTGAATAATCTCAACTATAAAATATATTTTGATTTGTTTAACACTTTTTTGGTTATTACATGATTCTATATGTGTTAGTTTTGATGTTTTCAGTATTATTCCACAAGGTAAAAATGTGTAAAAATAAAGAGAATCCTTTGAATGAGTAGGCGTTCTAAAACGTGTCATGTAACATGTACTTTTGGGTGTCAGGGACAATGTATGGTGTAAAAAGTACATTCTTTTCTTTAGGAATGTAGTGAAGTAAAAGTTGTCAAAAATATAAAAAGTAAAGTACAGATAGCCAAGAAAACTACTTTAGTAGTACTTTAAAGTATTTATACTTTAGTACTTTACACCACTGCCATCAACATGTTTTCTGTCTGAGTTAGAATCAGGGGCGGACTGGGAGCAATAACAATCTCTGGCATTTCTGACAAACGGGCCAATTTTTCCCCCCCTTGAGGCCCCCACACTGGCCCATTTTGTTCCTTGAGGCCCTGATTATTAGCCAGATAATGATTATTTTGTGCAACAAAAAAACAAACATGTTAAGACAGGCCTATTAGGCTAAAAATGGAGCAGCCCATCTGGCATTTGCACGAAATGCCTATGGCCAGTCCAATCCTGTTTTCAAGGAAGAATAACAGAGCTTGCCTATCTTGTGTCAATGAACTCAAACATAAATACATAATTAAAGTATCCATCTCCAATAGAATGTCCTCCCCTCAAAACATATGAAGGAAAAGAGGAAGGGGATGTAGTGGGTAGAAGTGTCAAAGAATTTAACTGTCAAAGGCAAACTTGCATCAATAATTCTGCAAAGTTGCCTTGCACGCCTGCAGCACGAATCCACTGGGTGGGCTCTCCCATTAAGTGCGTTTAGACGAATCAAGATCGTGCTGTTCCAGCGAAGCGTAGCAGTGTGCTCCACGGATGAGACCTCGCTGAAGACGAAGCTTTCCTTTTACTCAATCTTACTGTTAGTGTATTGAATTTTCTAACAGCCTGCCGATTTCTGAACCCCATTAACCCAATGATGGAGTTATCCTTGATGTCAGCGCAGGTAAGAAACCATCTGCTCTAATTGTAATATTTTAGAGCTCAACGACATCACGTTGTTAAGGCAACAATTACGCTAATCAAGTAATGTAGTGAACACTTATTATGAGATTTCGGACAGACTGCTGTTTTTCAAAGTATGCTACTGTTTTTCAAGGTAGCCTACGTCATAGCACGTGTGGCGCAACAGTAGCCTGCAGTGTCTCACTTACTTCAGCACAGGTGAATGGCATTTGGATGCAGACAGGTGACCGACATGAAGCGCGCTGTTGCGTCGGGTAGGCTATCAGGTGCAGCAGAGGGGCTGAAAAGGATTCGGTTATTTCTTGCTGTTGTTAAATGAATGACTGCAGGAAAATGATCACCTCTGGCAAATGGTTCCATCTAGAATATTGTGCTTTTTTTATTGAGTATAAACCTGGCAACTTAGTACTTTTTCTAGCCTCCCTCAACCTCCACCACTACTAATAACAGACTAATAATAAGCATAATTTTATTTTTAATTTTTTTTATTTAACCTTTATTTAACCAGGTAGGCTAGTTGAGAACAAGTTCTCATTTGCAACTGCGACCTGGCCAAGATAAAGCATAGCAGTGTGAGCATACAACAAAGAGTTACACATGGAGTAAACAATTAACAAGTCAATAACACAGTAGAAAACAAAGGGGGGGTCTATATACAATGTGTGCAAAAGGCATGAGGAGGTAGGCAAATAATTACAATTTTGCAGATTAACACTGGAGTGATAAATGATCAGATGGTCATGTACAGGTAGAGATATTGGTGTGCAGAAGAGCAGAAAAGTAAATAAATAAAAACAGTATGGGGATGAGGTAGGTGAAAAGGGTGGGCTATTTACCAATAGACTATGTACAGCTGCAGCGATCGGTTAGCTGCTCAGATAGCTGATGTTTGAAGTTGGTGAGGGAGATAAAAGTCTCCAACTTCAGCGATTTTTGCAATTCGTTCCAGTCACAGGCAGCAGAGTACTGGAACGAAAGGCGGCCAAATGAGGTGTTGGCTTTAGGGATGATCAGTGAGATACACCTGCTGGAGCGCGTGCTACGGATGGGTGTTGCCATCGTGACCAGTGAGCTGAGATAAGGCGGAGCTTTACCTAGCATAGACTTGTAGATGACCTGGAGCCAGTGGGTCTGGCGACGAATATGTAGCGGGGGCCAGCCGACTAGAGCATACAAGTCGCAGTGGTGGGTGGTATAAGGTGCTTTAGTGACAAAACGGATGGCACTGTGATAGACTGCATCCAGTTTGCTGAGTAGAGTGTTGGAAGCCATTTTGTAGATGACATCGCCGAAGTCGAGGATCGGTAGGATAGTCAGTTTTACTAGGGTAAGCTTGGCGGCTTGAGTGAAGGAGGCTTTGTTGCGGAATAGAAAGCCGACTCTTGATTTGATTTTCGATTGGAGATGTTTGATATGAGTCTGGAAGGAGAGTTTGCAGTCTAGCCAGACACCTAGGTACTTATAGACGTCCACATATTCTAGGTCGGAACCATCCAGGGTGGTGATGCTAGTCGGGCATGCAGGTGCAGGCAGCGACCGGTTGAAAAGCATGCATTTGGTTTTACTAGCGTTTAAGAGCAGTTGGAGGCCACGGAAGAGTGTTGTATGGCATTGAAGCTTGTTTGGAGGTTAGATAGCACAGTGTCCAAAGACGGGCCGAAAGTATATAGAATGGTGTCGTCTGCGTAGAGGTGGATCAGGGAATCGCCCACAGCAAGAGCAACATCATTTATATACACAGAGAAAAGAGTCGGCCCGAGAATTGAACCCTGTGGCACCCCCATAGAGACTGCCAGAGGACCGGACAGCATGCCCTCCGATTTGACACACTGAACTCTGTCTGCAAAGTAATTGGTGAACCAGGCAAGGCAGTCATCCAAAAAACCGAGGCTACTGAGTCTGCCGATAAGAATATGGTGATTGACAGAGTCGAAAGCCTTGGCAAGGTCGATGAAGACGGCTGCACAGTACTGTCTTTTATCGATGGCGGTTATGATATCGTTTAGTACCTTGAGTGTGGCTGAGGTGCACCCATGACCGGCTCGGAAACCAGATTGCACAGCGGAGAAGGTACGGTGGGATTCGAGATGGTCAGTGACCTGTTTGTTGACTTGGCTTTCGAAGACCTTAGATAGGCAGGGCAGGATGGATATAGGTCTGTAACAGTTTGGGTCCAGGGTGTCTCCCCCTTTGAAGAGTGGGATGACTGCGGCAGCTTTCCAATCCTTGGGGATCTCAGACGAGATGAAAGAGAGGTTGAACAGGCTGGTAATAGGGGTTGCGACAATGGTGGCAGATAGTTTCAGAAATAGAGGGTCCAGATTGTCAAGCCCAGCTGATTTGTACGGGTCCATTATAAATGTCATACATTTATAATGAGATTATTAATTATAGCCTAATGATCATGCAGATTTGTCACTGCGTTACCTTTCACTGACATCCATGTGTGTAGGTACCCAGTGCTATTGCATTATTCCTTTTGAAGTTGAGAGGTTTCCTGGACTCCTGCTGGTTATTGCAACAATTTACATTACCCACTTATGTACACAGAACAAACATAAACACAACATGAAACAATTTCAAATATTTTACAGCGTTACAGTTCATATAAGGAAACCAGTCAATTTAAATAAATCCATTAGGCCCTGATCTATGGATTTCACATGAGTGGGAATACAGACATGCATCTGTTGGTCACAGTTACCTTGAAAAAAGAAGTAGGGGCGTGGATTAGAAAACCAGTCAGTATCTGGTGTGACCACCTGTGACACATCTTTGCATAGAGTTGATCAGGCTGTTGATTGTGGAATGTTGTCCCACTCCTCTTCAATGGCTGTGTGAAGTTATTGGTGGGAACTGGAACACACTGTTGTACACGTCAAACCAGAGCATCCCAAACATGCTCAATCAATGGGTGACATATCTGGTGAGTATGGCCATGGAAGAACTGGGACATTTTCAGTTTCCAGGAAATGTGTACAGATCTTTGCTACATGGGCCGTGCATTATCATGCTGAAACATGAGGTGATGATGGCGGATGAATGGTACGACAATGGGCCTCAGGATCTCGTCACAGTATCTATGTGCATTCAAATTGCTTATGCCTGCCTGCCCATACCATAACCCCACCGTCAGCATGGGGCACTCTGTTCACAACATTATCTGCAAACCGCTCGCCCACACAAGTCTGTCGTCTGCCAGGTACAGTTAAAACCTGGATTAATCCGTGAAGAACACACATCTCCAGAATACCAGTGGCCATTGAAGGTGAGCATTTTCCCACTGAAGTCTCTTACGACGTCGAACTGCAGTCAGGTCAAGACCCTGGTGAGGACGACGAGCAGGCAGATGCACTTCACTGAGACGGTTTCTGACAGTTTGTGCAGAAATTCTTCAGTTTGTGCAGAAACCCACAGTTTTATCAGCTGTCTGGGTGGCTGGTCTCAGATGATCCCGCAGGTGAAGAAGCTGGATGTGGACGTCCTGGGCTGGCGTGGTTACAAGTGGTCTGCAGTTTTAAGGCCAGTTGGACGTACTGTCAAATTCTCTAAAATGACATTGGAGGTGGCTTATGGCAGAGAAATTAACTTTTGAAAGAAATGCGAAAAGATGTATCCATTAAAATAACATCAAATTGATCAGAAATACAGTGTAGACATTGTCAATGTTGTAAATTACTGTTGAAGCTGGAAACGGATGATTTTTAATGGAATATCTACATAGACGTACAGAGGCCCATTATCAGCAACCATCACTCCTGTGTTTCAATGGCACGTTGTGTTAGCTAATCCACGTTGATAATTATAAAACCCTGTTGCAATTATGTTAGCACAGCTGACAACTGTTGTTCTGATTAAAGAAGCAATATAACTGGCCTTCTTTGAACTAGTTGAGTATCTGGAGCTTCAGCATTTGTTGGTTCGATTACAGGCTCAAAATGGCCAGAAATAAAGACCTTTCTTCTGAAACTCGTCAGTCTATTCTTGTTCTGAGAAATTAAGGCTATCCCGTGCGAGAAATTGCAAAGAAACTGAAGAGTTCATACAACGCTGTGTAGTACTCACAGAACAGAACAGCACAAACTGTCTCTAACCAGAATAGAAAGAGGAGTGGGAGGCCCTGGTGCACAACTGAGCAAGAGTACAAGTACATTAGAGTGTCTAGTTTGAGAAACAGGTCTGGCAGCTGGCAGCTTCATTAAGTAGTACCTGCAAAACACCATTCTCAACTTGTAAGGAGTCTAGGTGTAGCAGGTAAGGTAGAGTCAGGCGCAGGACACAGAGATGAGTATTAAACGTTACTTTACTCAAAAAAACAAATATGCCAAGAAGGAACATATTCAAGCTCACAAATGAGACCAACTTACAATGAACAAACACGCACAAAACCATGGGGGACACAGAAGGTTAAATAAGGAACATGTAATTATGGGAATGGAAACCAGGTGGGTACAATGAAGACAAAACAAATGGAAAATGAAAAGTGGATCGGTGTCGGCTAGAAAACCGGTGACGTCGAACGCCGACCGAACAAGGAGAGGGACCAACTTCGGCGGAAGTCATAACACAACGTCAACAGTGAACAGGCGACTCCGGGATGCTGGCCCTTCTAGGCACAGTTGCAAAGGTAAAGACATATCTCAGACTGGCCAGTAAAAGAAAAGATTTAGATGGGTAAAAGAACACAGACACTGGACAGAGGAACTCTGCCTAGAAGGATAGCATCCCGGAGTTGCCTTTTCACTGTTGACGTTGAGACTGGTGTTTTGCTGGTACTATTTTTAATGAAGCTTATCATTTATTTTCCTGAGCTCCCTTTTGTCATTGACATGCTCATTCTTATTGTGTGGGCGTGTTGATAAAAATGTTAAATCCCTGCTAACCCCTTCAAAGTAGGAGGATACATAAGCAAATAAAAGATGACTGGTCATTGGTCAGAATAATCCGATCTGATTGGGATGTCATGCTATGGGTCAAAAACTTCACTCCCACCTAAACAGTCTGAGATTCTGGGCAAAAAAAAATGTAATAAAATGTCCTACACTAAAAGGGCATTTTCATAATTTTAGCAATTTCAGTGTTATTTCAACCTCCTAGTGCGGAAATATCATTAAAAAAAACATTGACTGCACTGCTCATACTTAGGCCTATAGCATTCTCAATTATTTACTTTGAATCAGATTTCATGTTAGATGCTAAGATCCTAAACCGATAGAAAGGCACGTCATTTAAAAACACTTTGTTTTTACAGCTTCTTCTTTTGTTTGTACATGTACATTCTACACACATTTGTACATTCATGGCACTTTTTTGATTTTACAGAAGTTACAGCAAAAATAAAGTATTTGATGTTGTGATGTAATGTACATCAAGATATGACTGAAAACATGATTCATAATGTATAAGTACTAACTATTATACAGTGCATTCAGAAAGTATTCATACCCCTTTTTCCACATTTTGTTACATTACAGCCTTATTCTAAACTTGATTAAATATTTTTTTTCATCATCAATCTACACACAATACTCCATAATGACAAAGTGAAAACATTTGTATAAATGTATAAACAAAAACTGAAATCACTTTCACATAAGTATGTATTCAGACCCTTTACTCAGTACTTTGTTGAATCACCTTTGGCAGCGATTACAGCCTCGAGTCTTCTTGTGTATGGCGCTACAGGCTTGGCACACCTGTATTTGGGGAGTGTCTCCCATTCTTCTCTGCAGATCATCTCAAGCTCTGTCAGGTTGGATGGGGAGTGTCGCTGCACAGCTATTTTCAGGCCTCTCCAGAGATGTTCGATCGGGTTCAAGTCCGGGCTCTGGCTGGGCCACTCAGTGACATTCAGAGACTTGTCACAAAGCCACTCCTGCATTCTCTTGGCTGTGTGCTTAGGGTCATTGTCCTTTTGGAAAGTGAAACCTCTCCCCAGTCTGAGGTCCTGAGTGCTCTGGAGCAGGTTTTCATCAAGGATCTCTCTGTACTTTGCTCCGTTCATATTTCCCTTGATCCTGACTAGTCTCCCAGTCCTTGCAACTGAAAAACATCCTCACAGCATGATGCTGCCACCACCATGCTTCACCGCAGGGACGGTGCCAGGCTTCCTCCAAACGTGACACTTGTCATTCAGGCCAAAATGTCCAATCCTGGTTTCATCAGACCAGATACCTTTTGGCAATCTCCAAGTGGGCTGTCAAGGTTCCTTTTACTTAGGAGGGGCTTTCGTCTGGCCACTCGACCATAAAGGCCTGATTGGTAGAGTGCTGCAGAGATGGTGTCCTTGTGGAAGGTTCTTCCATCTCCACAGAGAAACTCTGGAGCTCTGTCAGAGTGACCATCGAGTTCTTGGTCACCTCCCTGACCAAAGCCTTTCTCCCCCGATTGCTCAGTTTGGCTTGGTGGACAGCTCAAGGAAGAGTCTTGGTGGTTCCAAGCTTTTTCCATTCAAGAATGATGGAGGCCACTGTGCTCTTGGGGACATTCAATGCTGGCAAATATTTTTTGGTGCCCTTCCCCAGATCTGTTCCTCCACACAATCCTGTCTTGGAGCTCTACGGACAATTACTTCAACATCATGTCTTGGCTTTTGCTCTGACATGCACTGTCAACTGTGGGACCTAATATAGACAACAGGTGTTTGCCTTTCCAAATCATGCACAATTAATTGAATTTACTACAGGTGGACTCCAATCCAGTTGTAGAAACATCTCAAGGATGATCAATGGAAACAGGATACACCTTGGTTTAAATCCAAAAAAGGGTTAAACAAATCACAATATATTTTATATTTGAGATTCTTCAAAGTAGCCAACCTTTGCCTTGATGACAGCTTTGCACACTCTATGCATTCTCTCAACCAGCTTCACTTGGAATACTTTTCCAACAGTCTTGAAGGAGTTCCCACACATGCTGAGCACTTGTTGGCTGCTTTTCCTTCTCTCTGCGCTCCAACTCATTCTAAACCATCTAATTTGGGTTGAGGTCGGGTGATTGTTGAGGTCAGGTCATCTGATGCAGCACTCCAATAGTGTTGATGTCTTCACTATTATTCTACAATGTAGAAAATAGTAAAAATAAAGAAAAACCATTGAATGGTTGGTGTGTCCAAACTTTTGTTTGTACTGTATGTAAATTTGTTTTCTCAGTTTTTTACTTTTAATACATTTGCAAAAATGTCTAAAAATCTGTTTTCCCTCTGTCATTATGTGCTGTTATTTGTAGATTTGTGGGGGAGGGGGGGGGGGTTATGTATTCCATTTCAGAATAAGGCTGCAACGTAACAAAATGTGGAAAAAGTTAAGGGGTCTGAATACTTTCCAAATGCACAGTAACTTTAACCCATTGTATAAGAGATTCTATTGTAACTAGATTCTATTGAAAATGTTATTGTAGTTGTACTTCAGAATATGCTATGAATACCAGACCTGGTTTCCTAGAGTGATCTATTGTTTCAAGGACTTGTCTTATATTATCGTCAATGTATCTTCCATGTAAAAAAAAACCCTGTCTGATCAGGATGAATAATATCCGACAACACATTTTTTTATTGTACGTGCTGTGCATTTTGCGAGGATGTTTTTGGGGGGGACTGGATCTTTATACTTACCACCTCTGTCCTGTTTCAGGTCTTTGTGTACAGGTCTATTATTAGGAAAAACATCCTTACAGTTAACTATAGTTAGTGGAAATGGAGGAGGCTGAAAAGAGAACATATGCTTAAAGTACTTTGTTTCTTCTTTCAAAATAACTTCTTGCTTTGATAAACGTTTTGTAAAAGTTTTGAATTTTCAAAAGTTAAGGCATATTAGCTCAAACAATCTTCTCCATTATTTTGATTATTTTACAGCTGAGTAAACTTGATGGAAGGGCATAAGCAGCTGGTAATAGTTTAATTAACTTCTTTATTTTACTTTTTTTTTATTATCAAGTGGCAGAATGTCAATGAGATGCCTGAAGTAGGGCACAGGCTTGCATGTACTGAGCATCTGCTCCATTGCCAAGCTGGTATAGTTATACTGTAGAAACACACAATGTTTGACAGTAAAAGCCACCGAGGGCTATGCTTATTTAAATGTCCATAGACACAATTTCTAACTGATTTTAGTATGTAGTCCTCATTCTTGACCTGGAATATGTTTTTCTCCACGTGTGCGCACACGAGGAACAGTGGCATTGTTTTTGTTTTGACAAATTGTGCTTGTATTGACAGATCATGCCAAAGTGTGATGGAAGGAAGGAATAAAGTTGAGCCAAAGAGTTTCACCATAACGTCTGTGGCACAACAAGACACACAGTAGATAAAGGTGGAGGATGATGGTAGCTGACAGAGACTGTCAAGTGCAGTGGAGTCGCTGCACTAGGTCATCCTCTTTCAAGAGATTTACTGTCACAGGCCAACAATCCCCTTCAGAATGTGCTTGTGTGCACAGATGCTTGCATTTGCGTGCATGTACATGCACGTGACCAAATAAGTGCATGAGAGTGCAGAGCGTATGTGAATGAGGTTGAGTAAATAAGAAGGCAACAGCGAGGATGTGTATGTTTCAGTGTGCCATTATCTCTCGGGTTTATGTGAACTTCTGGTCAGCTTCGTCTGTCCTTAGTTCTCAGTCCTCTGGCCATCACAGCAGATGGAGTCAATTATTGTGGCTTACAAGCATTGGACCAGACATCCCTGTTTTTGTACATTTTCTTTTTTTTACCATATACATCCTCTGTCCAGACTGTCATTCCTCTATGTTCCATGGACTTTTGGATGGGGGGCATAATTGAGAGGGTGGGGGACTGGGGGTGGAGAGGGTGATGAAGCATTAATAATGGAACAAAATGAGTCACGTTGCAGCTGAGAAGGATTGGGATACATAGTGGCTGAACTACTGTTATCCTAATGGCCATGTAACTGGGACTCTTGAGTTAGTCATAACAGCTAATACAAATGCATCAGGGGGTGGGTTACAAGATCATAGAAATGTTTAGTGTCCACATTAACAGTGGAAATGTTCACTTGTGGTAATATCCTACTTTAAATAATAATAATTTATTCTTTATGGTCCAGTTTGACAACGACACATCCGAGTCTCCATAGAAAATGTAATTGGTTGCACTTTAAATGCTTCCGCAAGCTAATCTCATGCAAAATGACTCAGATGTTCCTATAATAACTTTAGTAAAAGAGAGCTTTGCTACTTTCAACTCGATTTGGTTAATGTCTTTGTTTTCTGGGAGCTGAACCAAGGCCATTTCCAATTTGAATAATAATGAAAAGTAAACCGCTTACGGCAATCTAACAAATCAGCCAATACAATTTTTATATTCTACCTTTTGGGAACTGTTTTATCTGAGAGTTTAACGTCTCCAGACAATTTGTAGAGGATAAAATGGTGAGATAACTTCTTAAATCGAAAAAGAATGTCTGAAAGTTGTGTATTATCCACTGACTCACTGGAGAAGGGTTGGGTGACGTTGATGGGAGTGGGGGGCCACAAAAAATCTGAACTTGTCATGAAGGGCTGTAGTGGCTTGCTGGTTCTGCGTACCCACATCCATACCCACACATACTGTCGGAGCCAGCCCTACCCTTTTGGGGGCCCTAACCTCCAAGAGTGACAAAAAAAGTGTGTCCCCCAGTCGGTAATTCGACCATGATTGCTACAAATTTAGATTAGAGGTCGACCGATTTAGGATTTCTCAACGCCGATACCGATTATTGGAGGACCCAAAAAAAGCCGATACCGATTAATTGGCAGATTTTTATATATATATATATATATATATATTGGTAATGACAATTTCAACAATACTGAATGAACAATGAACACAATGTTTTACTTAATATAATACATAAATAAAATCTATTTAGTCTCAAATAAATAATGAAACATGCTCAATTTGATTTAAATAATGCAAAAACACAGGGTTGGAGAAGAAAGTAAAAGTGCAATATGTGCCATGTAAAAATGCTAACGTTTCAGTTCCTTCCTCAGAACATATGAAAGCTGGTGGTTCAATATTCCCAGTTCTTCAATATTCCTAGTTAAGAAGTTTTAGGTTGTCGTTATTATAGGAATTATGATGCGTCAACTATTTCTCTCTATACCATTTGTATTTCATATACCTTTGACTATTGGATGCTCTAATAGGCACTTTAGTATTGCCAGCCTAATCTCAGGAGTTGATAGGGTTGAAGTCATAAACAGCGCCGTTCATCAAGCATTGCTAAGAGCTGCCGGTAAACACAGTAAAGTTCGAATGAATGCTTACGAGCCTGCTGCTGCCTACCACCGCTCAGTCAGACTGCTCTGTCAAATATCAAATCATAGACTTAATAATAATATAATAAACACAGAAATACAAGCCTTTGGTCATTAAAATGGTAAAATCCGGAAACTATCATTTAGAAAAAAAGGTTTATTCTTTTAGTGAAATATGGAACTGTTCTGTATCTCATCTAACAGGTGGCAACCCTAAGTCTAAATATCGCTGTTACATTGTACAACCTTCAATGTTATCATAATTATGTACATTTCTGGCAAATTTGTTCACAACTAGCTAGGCGGCCCAAACGGTTGCATGTACCCTGACTCTGCTTGAATGCATGAGAAGTGACATAATTTCCCTAGTTAATATTACCTGCTAACATGAATTTATTTTAATTAAATATGCAGGTTTAAAAATATATACTTCTGGGTATTGATTTTTTAGAAAGGCATTGATGTTTATGGTTAGGTACATTTGTGCAAAGATTGTGCTTTTTTCGGCAATGTGCCGAAATCATCACCTGTTTGGCGAAGTTGAAGTAGGCTGTGATTCGATGATAAATTAACAGCCACTGCATTGATTATACAGTGGGGAGAACAAGTATTTGATACACTGCCGATTTTGCAGGTTTTCCTACTTACAAAGCATGTAGAGGTCTGTAATTTTTATCATAGGTACACTTCAACTGTGAGAGACGGATTCTAAAACAAAAATCCAGAAAATCACATTGTATGATTTTTAAGTAATCAATTAGCATTTTATTGCATGACATAAATATTTTATACATCAGAAAAGCATAATATAATATAATATATGATGTAATATTTGGTACAGAAACCTTTGTTTGCAATTACAGAGATCATACGTTTCCTGTAGTTTTTGACCAGGTTTGCACACACTGCATCAGGGATTTTGGCCCACTCCTCCATACAGACCTTCTCCAGATCCTTCAGGTTTCGGGGCTGTCGCTGGGCAATACGGACTTTCAGCTCCCTCCAAAGATTTTCTATTGGGTTCAGGTCTGGAGACTGGCTAGGCCACTCCAGGACCTTGAGATGCTTCTTATAGAGCCACTCCTTAGTTGCCCTGGCTGTGTGTTTCGGGTCGTTGTCATGCTGGAAGACCCAGCCACGACCCATCTTCAATGCTCTTACTGAGGGAAGGAGGTTGTTGGCCAAGATCTCGCGATGCATGGCCCCATCCATCCTCCCCTCAATACGGTGCAGTCATCCTGTCCCCTTTGCAGAAAAGCATCCCCAAAGAATGATGTTTCCACCTCCATGCTTCACGGATGGTGATGGTGGGATGGTGTTCTTGGGGTTGTACTCATCCTTTAGACCAAAAAGCTCTATTTTTGTCTCATCAGACCACATGACCTTCTCCCATTCCTCCTCTGGATCATCCAGATGGTCATTGACAAACTTTAGACGGGCCTGGACATGCGCTGGCTTGAGCAGGGGGACCTTGTGTGCTCTGCAGTATTTTAATCCATGACGGCGTAGTGTGTTACTAATGGTTTTCTTTGAGACTGTGGTCCCAGCTCTCTTCAGGTCATTGACCAGGTCCTGCCGTGTAGTTCTGGGCTGATCCCTCACCTTCCTCATGATCATTGATGCCCCACGAGGTGAGATCTTGCATGGAGCCCCAGACCGAGGGTGATTGACCGTCTTCTTGAACTTCTTCCATTTTCTAATAATTGCGCCAACAGTTGTTGCCTTCTCACCAAGCTGCTTGCCTATTGTGCTGTAGCCCATCCCAGCCTTGTGCAGGTCTACAATTTTATCCCTGATGTCCTTACACCCTCTCTGGTCTTGGCCATTGTGGAGAGGTTGGAGTCTGTTTGATTGAGTGTATGGACAGGTGTCTTTTATACAGGTAACGAGTTCAAACAGGTGCAGTTAATACAGGTAATGAGTGGAGAACAGGAGGGCTTCTTAAAGAAAAACTAACAGGTCTGTGAGAGCCAGAATTCTTACTTGTTGGTAGGTGATCAAATACTTATGTCATGCAATAAAATGCAAATGAATTACTTAAAAATCATACAATGTGATTTTCTGGATTTTTGTTTTAGATTCCGTCTCTCACGGTTGAAGTGGTCCTATGATAAAAATTACAGACCTCTACATGCTTTGTAAGTAGGAAAACCTGAAAAATCTGCAGTGTACCAAATACTTGTTCTCCCCACTGTATGCAACACAGGACAAGCTAGTTAACCTAGTAATTTCATCAACCATGTGTAGTTAACTAGTGATTGTGAAGATTGATTGATTGTTTTTTATAAGATAAGTTTAATGCTAGCTAGCAACTTACCCTGGCCCCTTGCTGCACTCGCGTAACAGGTGGTCAGCCTGCCAGGCAGTGTCCTCGTGGATTGCAATGTAATAGGCCATATTCGGCGTCCGATTACCGATTGTTATGAAAACTTGAAATCGGCCCTAATTAATCGGCCAATGCCGATTAATCGGTCGACCTCTAGTTTAGATAGCTGGCTAGACTAATTTACCAATCAAAAAAGGTTTTGCTGACATAGGCTAATTGAGTGGCTGTCAGTGACTGATATAACAACAGAAACATGATGAAATTACACCTGTATTCTACTATTCTAACTCTGTTCAGAGTTTCAATAAATCAAATCAAATCGTCACATGCACCGAATACAATAGCTGTAGACCTTACAGTGAAATGCTTAATTACAAGCCCCTAACCAACAATGCAGTTTGAAAAATATGAATAAGAATTAGAAATAAAAGTAACAAGTAGTTAAAGAGCAGCAGTAAAATAACAGAGTCAATGTGCGGGGGCACCGATTAGTCGAGGTAATTGAGGTAATATGTACATATAGGTAGAGTTATTAAAGTGACTATGCATAGATAATAACAGAGCGTAGCAGCGGCGTAAAAGAGGGAGGGGGGGCACTGGAAATAGTCTTGCTAGCCATTTGATTAGATGTTCAGGAGTCTTATGTGTTTGGGGTAGAAACTATTTAGAAGCCTCTTGGACCTAGACTTGGTGCTCCGCTTGCTGTATTGTAGCAGATAGAACAGTCTATGACTAGGGTGGCTGGGGTCTTTGACAATTCTTAGGGCCTTCCTCTGACACCGCCTGGTATAGAGGTCCTGGATGGCATGAAGCTTGGCCCTAGTGATGTACTGGGCCATACGCACTACCCTCTGTAGTGCCTTGTGGTCGGAGGCCGAGCAGTTGCCATACCAGGCAGTGATGCAATAGTCAGGTGCAGCTGTAGAACCTTTTGAGGATTTGAGGACCCATGCCAAATCTTTTCAGTCTCCTGAGGGAGAATAGGTTTTGTCGTGCCCTCTTCATGGCTGACTGTCTTGGTGTGCTTTGACCATGTTAGTTTGTTGGTGATGTGGACACCAAGGAACTTGAAGCTCTCAACCTGCTACGCTATAGCCCCTTCGATGAGAATGGGGGCATGCTTGGTCCTCCTTTTTCTGTAGTCCACAATCATCTCTTTTGTCTTGATCACATTGAGGGAGAGGTTGTTGTCTTGGCACCACATGGCCAGGTCTCTGACCTCCTCCCTATAGGCTGTGTTGTCATTGATCAGGCCTACCACTGTTGTGTTATCGGCAAACTTATTGATGGTGTTGGAGTCTTGCCTGGCTGTGCAGTCATGAGTAAATGAAGGCCTGATGATGTGGACACCAAGGAACTTGAAGCTCTCAACCTGCTACGCTATAGCCCCTTCGATGAGAATGGGGGCATGCTTGGTCCTCCTTTTTCTGTAGTGATGTGGACACCAAGGAACTTGAAGCTCTCAACCTGCTACGCTATAGCCCCTTCGATGAGAATGGGGGCATGCTTGGTCCTCCTTTTTCTGTAGTCCACAATCATCTCTTTTGTCCTGATCACATTGAGGGAGAGGTTGTTGTCTTGGCACCACATGGCCAGGTCTCTGACCTCCTCCCTATAGGCTGTGTTGTCATTGATCAGGCCTACCAACCGTGTTGTACCACGGTTATTGATGGTGTTGGAGTCGTGCCTGGCTGTGCAGTCATGAGTGAACAAGGAGTACAGGAAGGGACTGAGCACGCACCCCTGAGGTGCCCCGGTGTTGAGGATCAGCGTTGCAGATTTTGTTGCCTACCCTTACCACCTGGGGGCGGCCCGTCAGGAAGTCCAGGATCCAGTTACAGAGGGAAGTGTTTAGTCCCAGGGTCCCTAGCTTATTGATGAGCTTTGTGGGCACTATGGTGTTGAGTGCTGAGCTGTAGTCAATGAATAGCATTCTCACGTAGGTGTTCCTTGTTGTCCAGGTGGGAAAGGGCAGTTTGGAGTGCAATAGAGATTGCATCATCTGTGGATCTGTTAGGGCGGTATGCAAATTGGAGTGGGTCTAGGGTTTCTGGGATAATGGTGTTGATGTACAATATATATTGTTTTCCTTTTTTTTGTGATATTGATCCGCGGGCAAACAAAAGGGGAGCATGGCCCGCAGGCTGACAGTTGCCAATCCCTACACTAGAGGAACCAAAGGAGACTTTTACATCCCTCTACTCTTCTTGAAAACAGTCAGATGACATGCAAAGTGCCTTCCTCCCCTAAGACACCCAGTGAGAAGAGCCCTGTACCATCTTACCACCTTACCACTGGCGCACCCGAGTTTGAAGGATCCCGTCACTTTGGGATCCAAACAATGGCAATCAAATAAATACGCTCTCTCATGTCATCTGGGACGATAGCATGGCAAACCTGTCCAATTAATAGGGGATAACATAGAGAAGCAGATGAAGTTACTTATATAACCCAGAGCCCTGTTTTGAGGCGATGACAAACCCCTGTGTTAACAAAAATAATCTACGGTTAATTCCCTCTCGAAAAAAAGGGATCGTCCATCCACACACACACACCAGATAATCTGACAGTGGCGGAGCAATGGACACAATGCTTTGTGCTGCTCACTGGGATGAGAGAAGAGATGGAGGATTTAAGAGCTATTCAGGCGTTGAAAAGATGAGGGTGCATTAGGGGGATCTGATGCCCTCAGAATGGACATTCTATCCCAGTGCTTAATACTGACCATAGGTTTACATACACACCAATAATCGAGGAGAGCTACTTTAGTACAAGAGAATCACCATGGTTATCCACCATCACATGGAACAACAATTGGACATCATCACATCCTCCTTTTGAACGCACAACGTCTCCTGACCTGGAAATCAAGGGACCGTAGTGTTCCGTTCAATTATGACTAGATGAAACTCAAAACAATGCTTGTGTAGCGGCCTCATCTCCCACCAATGAAATGTATACATGTATACAAATAAGTTTCATGCGATGCTCTCAACTCAGCCGTTCTCTCAAGCATGATGAACATACATGTTTGGAAAAGCTTAACAGTGCTGGTATATCAGTTCAACAGAGGAGGGTGTAAGCAAATTGAGCTGAATAGACCATGTTCAGGGCAAGCATGATCAAAGTGAGTGGAAAGACTGTGTATGCGTACGTGTGCAGAGAGAGTACTGTGAGTGTGTGTGTGTATGGGTGTGCAGTTGAAGTCCAAGGTATAGCACAGTGAGTTTTTAGAAGTGGGGTAAAGCAAGTCAGACAGTTAGCACTGTGTACCCCTTCCTTTCTCCCCTCGCTCCAGGCCAAATCCAACCACTTTTTATGTTCGTAGTGCATTTCTCTTCAACTTGTCAGGGGCTCTTCAATAAAAGAGAACACGTCCATTTTTTTGTTTTTGTCAATGAATGTTCTGAAAAACAATTGCAGACAATATGGCTCACTACAAGAGTAGGCCACACACAAGACATACAGTGGGGAGAACAAGTATTTGATAACCTGCAAAATCAGCAGTGTTTCCTACTTACAAAGCATGTAGAGGTCTGTAATTTTTATCATAGGTACACTTCAACTGTGAGAGACGGAATCTAAAACAAAAATCCAGAAAGTCACACTGTATGATTTTTAAGTAATTAATTAGCATTTTATTGCATGACATAAGTATTTGATCACCTACCAACCAGTAAGAATTCCGGCTCTCACAGACCTGTAAGTTATTCTTTAAGAAGCTCTCCTGATCTCCACTCATTACCTGTATTAACTGCACCTGTTTGAACTCGTTACCTGTATAAAAGACACCTGTCCGCACACTCAATCAAACAGACTCCAACCTCTTCAGGGGAAATGTTTTTCTGAGAGTTTAATGTCTCCAGAGAAATTGTAGTGGAGTAAATGGTCAGATGACTTCTTAAATCGAAAAAAGAATGTCTGAAAGTTGTATATTATTCACTGACTCACTGGAGCAGGGACGGACAACTTTGTTGGGGGGTGAAAGGGCAACAAGAAATCTGAACTGATCACGAGGGGTCGCAGTGGCTCGCGGGTTCTGTGTACCCACATCTATACCCACATATGCAGTCAGAGCCTTTTGAGGGTCCTAAGTGGGCAAAACCTTTTCGCCCCAGTCTCCTGAGGTGAGGTTGACAAAAAATATATATATGGGTACCCCCCCAGTCGGTAATTCAACAATGATTACTACAAGATTAGATAGCTGGCTAGACTAATTTTCCAATCTAAAAAATGTTTGCTGACATAAGCTAATGCTAATGTGATTGTTAGTGACAACAAGAGAAACTGCTGATACACAACCAAATTTCGATATTGAACCTGTGCGTTCTACTATTCTAACTCTAAGTAAGTTGAGACCCCAACTTAGCTTCAATAAAAACATTTATATACTCTGTGTGTATGCATATACAGTACCAGTCAAAAGTTTGGACACACCTACTCATTCAAGGGTTTTTATTTATTTGTACTATTTTCTACATTGTAGAATAATAGTGATGACATCACAACTATGAAATAACACAGATGGAATCATGTATTAACACAAAAAGTGTTAAACAAATCTAAATATATTTTAGATTCTTCAAAGTAGCCAAAGTAGCATTGATGGCAGCTTTGCACACTTGGCATTCTCTCAACCAGGTAGTCACCTGGAATGCATTTCAATTAACAGGTGTGCCTTGTTAAAAGTTAATTTGTGGAATTTCCTTTCTTCTTAATTTTTTTAATTTTTTTAATTTTTTTATTTCACCTTTATTTAACCAGGTAGGCTAGTTGAGAACAAGTTCTCATTTGCAACTGCGACCTGGCCAAGATAAAGCATAGCAGTGTGAGCATACAACAAAGAGTTACACATGGAGTAAACAATTAACAAGTCAATAACACAGTAGAAAACAAAGGGGGGGTCTATATACAATGTGTGCAAAAGGCATGAGGAGGTAGGCAAATAATTACAATTTTGCAGATTAACACTGGAGTGATAAATGATCAGATGGTCATGTACAGGTAGAGATATTGGTGTGCAGAAGAGCAGAAGAGTAAATAAATAAAAACAGTATGGGGATGAGGTAGGTGAAAAGGGTGGGCTATTTACCAATAGACTATGTACAGCTGCAGCGATCGGTTAGCTGCTCAGATAGCTGATGTTTGAAGTTGGTGAGGGAGATAAAAGTCTCCAACTTCAGCGATTTTTGCAATTCGTTCCAGTCACAGGCAGCAGAGTACTGGAACGAAAGGCGGCCAAATGAGGTGTTGGCTTTAGGGATGATCAGTGAGATACACCTGCTGGAGCGCGTGCTACGGATGGGTGTTGCCATCGTGACCAGTGAGCTGAGATAAGGCGGAGCTTTACCTAGCATAGACTTGTAGATGACCTGGAGCCAGTGGGTCTGGCGACGAATATGTAGCGAGGGCCAGCCGACTAGAGCATACAAGTCGCAGTGGTGGGTGGTATAAGGTGCTTTAGTGACAAAACGGATGGCACTGTGATAGACTGCATCCAGTTTGCTGAGTAGAGTGTTGGAAGCCATTTTGTAGATGACATCGCCGAAGTCGAGGATCGGTAGGATAGTCAGTTTTACTAGGGTAAGCTTGGCGGCGTGAGTGAAGGAGGCTTTGTTGCGGAATAGAAAGCCGACTCTTGATTTGATTTTCGATTGGAGATGTTTGATATGAGTCTGGAAGGAGAGTTTGCAGTCTAGCCAGACACCTAGGTACTTATAGACGTCCACATATTCTAGGTCGGAACCATCCAGGGTGGTGATGCTAGTCGGGCATGCAGGTGCAGGCAGCGACCGGTTGAAAAGCATGCATTTGGTTTTACTAGCGTTTAAGAGCAGTTGGAGGCCACGGAAGAGTGTTGTATGGCATTGAAGCTTGTTTGGAGGTTAGATAGCACAGTGTCCAAAGACGGGCCGAAAGTATATAGAATGGTGTCGTCTGCGTAGAGGTGGATCAGGGAATCGCCCGCAGCAAGAGCAACATCATTGATATACACAGAGAAAAGAGTCGGCCCGAGAATTGAACCCTGTGGCACCCCCATAGAGACTGCCAGAGGACCGGACAGCATGCCCTCCGATTTGACACACTGAACTCTATCTGCAAAGTAATTGGTGAACCAGGCAAGGCAGTCATCCGAAAAACCGAGGCTACTGAGTCTGCCGATAAGAATATGGTGATTGACAGAGTCGAAAGCCTTGGCAAGGTCGATGAAGACGGCTGCACAGTACTGTCTTTTATCGATGGCGGTTATGATATCGTTTAGTACCTTGAGTGTGGCTGAGGTGCACCCATGACCGGCTCGGAAACCAGATTGCACAGCGGAGAAGGTACGGTGGGATTCAAGATGGTCAGTGACCTGTTTGTTGACTTGGCTTTCGAAGACCTTAGATAGGCAGGGCAGGATGGATATTGGTCTGTAACAGTTTGGGTCCAGGGTGTCTCCCCCTTTGAAGAGGGGGATGACTGCGGCAGCTTTCCAATCCTTGGGGATCTCAGACGAGATGAAAGAGAGGTTGAACAGGCTGGTAATAGGGGTTGCGACAATGGTGGCAGATAGTTTCAGAAATAGAGGGTCCAGATTGTCAAGCCCAGCTGATTTGTACGGGTCCAGGTTTTGCAGCTCTTTCAGAACATCTGCTATCTGGATTTGGGTAAAGGAGAACCTGGAGAGGCTTGGGCGAGGAGCTGCGTGGGGGGCGGAGCTGTTGGCCGAGGTTGAAGTAGCCAGGCGGAAGGCATGGCCAGCCGTTGAGAAATGCTTATTGAAGTTTTCGATAATCATGGATTTATCAGTGGTGACCGTGTTACCTAGCCTCAGTGCAGTGGGCAGCTGGGAGGAGGTGCTCTTGTTCTCCATGGACTTCACAGTGTCCCAGAACTTTTTGGAGTTGGAGCTACAGGATGCAAACTTCTGCCTGAAGAAGCTGGCCTTAGCTTTCCTGACTGACTGCGTGTATTGGTTCCGGACTTCCCTGAACAGTTGCATATCACGGGGACTATTCGATGCTATTGCAGTCCGCCACAGGATGTTTTTGTGCTGGTCGAGGGCAGTCAGGTCTGGGGTGAACCAAGGGCTGTATCTGTTCTTAGTTCTGCATTTTTTGAACGGAGCATGCTTATCTAAAATGGTGAGGAAGTTACTTTTAAAGACTGACCAGGCATCCTCAACTGACGGGATGAGGTCAATGTCCTTCCAGGATACCCGGGCCAGGTCGATTAGAAAGGCCTGCTCACAGAAGTGTTTTAGGGAGCGTTTGACAGTGATGAGGGGTGGTCGTTTGACTGCGGCTCCGTAGCGGATACAGGCAATGAGGCAGTGATCGCTGAGATCCTGGTTGAAGACAGCGGAGGTGTATTTGGAGGGCCAGTTGGTCAGGATGACGTCTATGAGGGTGCCCTTGTTTACAGAGTTAGGGTTGTACCTGGTGGGTTCCTTGATGATTTGTGTGAGATTGAGGGCATCTAGCTTAGATTGTAGGACTGGCGGGGTGTTAAGCATATCCCAGTTTAGGTCACCTAACAGAACAAACTCTGAAGCTAGATGGGGGGCAATCAATTCACAAATGGTGTCCAGGGCACAGCTGGGAGCTGAGGGGGGTTGGTAGCAGGCGGCAACCGTGAGAGACTTATTTCTGGAGAGTAATTTTCAAAATTAGTAGTTCGAACTGTTTGGGTATGGACCTGGAAAGTATGACATTACTTTGCAGGCTATCTCTGCAGTAAACTGCAACTCCTCCCCCTTTGGCAGTTCTATCTTGACGGAAGATGTTATAGTTGGGTATGGAAATCTCTGAATTTTTGGTGGCCTTCCTGAGCCAGGATTCAGACACAGCAAGGACATCAGGGTTAGCAGAGTGTGCTAAAGCAGTGAGTAAGACAAACTTAGGGAGGAGGCTTCTGATGTTGACATGCATGAAACCAAGGCTTTTTCGATCACAGAAGTCAACAAATGAGGGTGCCTGGGGACATGCAGGGCCTGGGTTTACCTCCACATCACCCGCGGAACAGAGAAGGAGTAGTATGAGGGTGCGGCTAAAGGCTATCAAAACTGGTCGCCTAGAGCGTTGGGGACAGAGAATAAGAGGAGCAGGTTTCTGGGCATGGTAGAATATATTCAGGGCATAATGCGCAGACAGGGGTATGGTGGGGTGCGGGTACAGCGGAGGTAAGCCCAGGCACTGGGTGATGATGAGAGAGGTTGTATCTCTGGACATGCTGGTAGTAATGGGTGAGGTCACCGCATGTGTGGGAGGTGGGACAAAGGAGTTATCAGGGGTATGAAGAGTGGAACTAGGGGCTCCATTGTGAACTAAAACAATGATAACTAACCTGAACAACAGTATACAAGGCATATTGACATTTGAGAGAGACATACAGCGAGGCATACAGTAATCACAGGTGTTGAATTGGGAAAGCTAGCTAAAACAGTAGGTGAGACAACAGCTAATCAGCTAGCACAACAACAGCAGGTAAAATGGCGTAGACTAGGCAACGGGGCCAACAGATAAAACAAACAAGCAGAATGGAGTACCGTGATTAATGGACAGTCCAGCGTGCATCAGCTATGTAGCCTAGAGATCAGTGTCCAGGGGGCAGCGGTGGATGGGGCAGGGAAGCTGGACTGGCGAGTGTTATCCAGGTTAAAAAAAACTAACAATGACTAAATAGCTTGTAGCTAGTTAGCTGGTTAGCTTCTGGAGGTTCTTGAGTGTGTTCTAAAAATAAATAAAAAATAATAGCGATGCCGTATCACATTGGGTGAGGCAGGTTTCCGGAAGGTATAAACAAATTAAAAGTCAAAAGAGATAGAAAGTAAATATGGGTCCGGTGGGCGTTTGGGACGCGGCGATTCAGGCAGTTAGCAGGCCTGTGCTAACAATGTAACAGTTTGTAGGCCCGGGCTAGACAAGGTAGCAGTTAGCGGACCGGAGCTGGACAAGCTAGCAGTTAGCAGGCCGAATTAGCAAGCAGGGAGATAGCGAGGGCTAGAGAGTTAGCCTTTGGGGGACGTCGCGATGGGGTGAGTCTGTTTATTCCTCTTCATGCGGTGACATCGATAGACCGGTCGTGGGCCCGGGTATTGTAGCTCAGGAGTATGCTACGGTGGTAGCGCAGGCCGGGCTAGCTTCAAGCTAAGTGGGTGGAAACGCTAGCCAGGGGTAATCATCCGGGGTTGCGGTTTAGCTAGATAGCTAGTTGTGAAGATCCAGCGTATTTGGAAGCTTAGGTTTAGCAAAATGTTTTTAAAGGGATAGCTATGTAAAAAAACGAAAAATAAACGAAATATACAGGGACACGACACGACAGGACGACTTACTGCTACGCCATCTTGGAAGATGCATTTGAGCCAATCAGCTGTGTTGTGACAAGGTAGGGTTGGTATACAGAAGATAGCCCTATTTGGCAAAAGACCAAGTCCATATTATGGCAAGAACAGTTCAAATAAGCAAAGAAAAATGACAGTCCATCATTACTTTAAGACATGAAGATCAGTCAATCCGTAAAAATGTAAAACACTTTGAAAGTTTCTTCAAGTGCAGTCGCAAAAACCATCAAGCGCTATGATGAAACTGCCTCTCATGAGGACCGCCACAGGAAAGGAAGACCCAGATTTACCTCTGCTGCAGAAGATAAGTTTATTAGAGTTACCAGCCTCAGAAATTGCAGCCCAATAAATGCTTCACAGAGTTCATGTAACAGACACATCTCAACATCAACTGTTCAGAGGAGACTGCGTGAATCAGGCCTTCATGGTCGAATTTCTGCAAAGAAACCACTACTGAAGGACACCGATAAGAACACAAGCAATGACATTAGACCGGTGGAAATCTGTCTTTTGGTCTGATGAGTCCAAATTTTAGATTTTTGGTTCCAACCTCCATTTCTTTGTGAGACGCAGAGTAGGTGTACGGAATATCTCAGCATGTGTAGTTTCCATCATAAAACATTGAAGAGTGGTGGGGGTAATTTGCTGGTGACACTGTTTGTGATTTATTTAGAATTCAAGGCACACTTAACCAGCATGGCTACCACAGCATTCTGCAGCAATACGCCATCCCATCTGGTTTGCGTTTAGTGGGACTATCATTTGTTTTTCAAAAGGACAATGACCAAGAAGGAGAGTGACGGAGTGCTGCATCAGATGACCTGGCCTCCACAATTACCCGACCTCAAACCAACTGAGATGGTTTGGGATGAGTTGGACTGCAGAGTGAAGGAAAAGCAGCCAACAAGTGCTCAGCAAATGTGGAACTACTTCAAGACTGTTGGAAAAGCATTCCACATGAAGCTGATTGAGAGAATGTGCAAAGCTGTCATCAAGGCAAAGTGTGGCCAGAATCTAAAATATATAATGATTTGTTTAACACTGTTTTGGTTACTACATGATTCCATTTGTGATATCTCATAGTGTTGATGTCTTCACTATTATTCTACAATGTAGAAAGTAGTCAAAATAAAGAAAAGTCTTGACTCAGTGGTTATGTCCAAACTTTTAACTGGTACTGTATACTGTATATTTCTTTTTTTTTGGTGAGGGGAATTGATTGGCCGGCCTACAAAAGGGGGGCATGGCCCCGGCCCACCAGTTGCCCATCCCTATACTCGAGGAACCAAAGGAGACGTAGATCCCTGTAGTCTTATTGAAAACAGTCAGATGTTGTGCTCAGTGCCTTCCCTAAGCCACCCAGTGAGAAATGAAGAGCCCTGTAGCATCTTACCTCCTGTGGCACTGGTGTATCAGTTTGATGGATCCCATACAAACAATGGCAGGGCGAATTGACAAAGCTTGTTCTCATTGGATTTGCATGGCAATAAAATAAATGCGCTCTCTCATGTGACCGGGGACGATAGCATGGCAAACCAGTCCAATTAATAGGGGATAACATAGAGGAGCAGATGAAGTTACTTATATAACCCAGAGCCCTGTTTTGAGGCGATGACAAACCCCTGTGTTAACAAAAATAATCTATGGTTAATTCCCTCTCGGAAAAAAGGGATCATCTGTCCACACACACACACACCAGATAATCTGACAGTGGCGGAGCAATGGACACAATGCTTCGTGCTGCTCACTGGGATGAGAGAAGAGATGGAGGATTTAAGAGCTATTCAGGCGTTGAAAAGATGAGGGTGCATTAGGGGGATCTGATGCCCTCAGAATGGACATTCTATCCCAGTGCTTAATACTGACCATAGGTTTACATACACACCAATAATCGAGGAGAGCTACTTTAGTACAAGAGAATCACCATGGTTATCCACCATCACATGGAACAACAATTGGACATCATCACATCCTCCTTTTGAACGCACAACGTCTCCTGACCTGGAAATCAAGGGACTGTAGTGTTCCGTTCAATTATGACTAGATGAAACTCAAAACAATGCTTGTGTAGCGGCCTCATCTCCCACCAATGAAATGTACACATGTATACAAATACGTCTCATGCGATGCTCTCAACTCAGCCGTTCTCTCAAGCATGATGAACATACATGTGTGGAAAAGCTTAACAGTGCTGGTATATCAGTTCAACAGAGGAGGGTGTAAGCAAATTGAGCTGGATAGACCATGTTCAGGGCAAGAGTGATCAAAGTGAGTGTGTGTGTGTGTGTGTGTGTGTGTGTGTGTGTGTGTGTGTGTGTGTGTGTGTGTGTGTGTGTGTGTGTGTGTGTGTGTGTGTGTGTGTGTGTGTGTGTGTGTGTGTGTGTGTGTTTGTGTAAGAGCGAGTATGTGAGCAATGAAGTCTAAAACTATTTGGTTTTAAATATACTTAAGTAAGTATTAAAAGTAAATGTAATTGCAAAAATATACTTAGGTATCAAAAGTAAACATAAAAGTATAAATCATTTCAAATTGCTAATATTAAGCAAATCAGACGGCACAATTTTCTTGTTCTTTATTTATTTACGGATAGCCAGCGACACACTCCAACACTCAGACATAATTTACAAACAAAGCATTTGTGTTTAGTGAGTCCACCAGATCAGAGGCTGTATGGGTGAGCAGGGGTGTTCACTTGATAAGTGGTAAATTGGACCATTGTCCTGTCCTGTTAAGCATTCAAAATGTAACGAGTACTTTTAAGTGTCGGGGAAAATGTATGCAGTGAAAAGTACATTTATTTTCTTTAGGAATGTGGGGAAGTAAAAGTTGTCCAAAATATAAATAGTAAAGTACAGATACCTCAACAAAATACCACAAATTTCTTGTTAACAAACTATAGTTTTTGAAGGTCGTTTAGGACGTCAACTTTGTGCATGACACAAGTCATTTTTCCAACAATTGTTTACAGACAGATTATTTCACTTATAATTTGCTGTATCGCAATTCCAGTGAGTCAGAAGTTTACATACACTAAGTTGACTGTGATTTAAACAGCTTGGAAAATTCCAGAAAATGATGTCATGGCTTTAGAAGCTTCTGATAGGCTAATTGACATAATTTGAATCAATTGGAGGTGTACATATGGATGTATTTCAAGGCCTACCTTCAAACTCAGTGCCTCTTTGCTTGACATCATGGGAAAGTCAAAAGAAATTAGCCAAGGCCTAAGAAAAACAATTTGTAGACCTCCACAAGTCTGGGTCATCCTTGGGAGCAATTTCCAAACGCTTGAAGGTACCACGTTCATCTGTACAAACAATAGTACGTAAGTATAAACACCATGGGACCACGCAGCTGTCATACCACTCAGGAAGGAGATGCTTTCTGTCTCCTAGAGATTAATGTACTTTGGTGCGAAAAGTGCAAATCAATCCCAGAACGACAGCAAAGGACCTTGTGAAGATGCTGGAGGAAACCGGTACAAAAGCATCTATATCTACAGTCAAACGAGTCCTATATAGACATAACGATAAAAGGCCGCTCAGCAAGGAAGAAACCACTGCTCCAAAACCACCATAAAAAAGCCAGACTACGGTTTGCAACTACACATGGGGACAAAGATCGTACTTTTTGGAGAAATGTCCTCTGGTCTGATGAAACAAAAATAGAACTGTTTGGCCATAATGACCATTGTTATGTTTGGAGGAAAAAGGGGGAGGCTTGCAAGTGGAAGAACACCATCCCAACCGTGAAGCACAGGGGCGGCAGCATCATGTTGTGTGGGTGCTTTGCTGCAGGAGGGACTGGTGCACTTCACAAAATAGATGGCATCATGAGGAAAGAAAATTATGTGGATATATTGAAGCAACATCTCAAAACATCAGTCAGGAAGTTAAAACTTGGTCACAAATGGGTCTTCCGAATAGACAATGACCCCCAAGCATACTTCCAAAGTTGTGGCAACGTGGCTTAAGGACAACAAAGTCAAGGTATTGGAGTGGCCATCACAAAGCCCTGACCTAAATCCTATAGAAAATTTGTGGGCAGAACTGAAAAAGCATGTACAAGCAAGGAGGCCTATAAAACCTGACTCCGTTACACCAGCTCTGTCAGGAGCCAAAATTCACCCAACTTATTGTGGTAAGCTTGTGGAAGGCTACCTGAAACGTTTGACCCAAGTTAAACTATTTAAAGGCAATGCTACCAAATACTAATTGAGTGCATGTAAACTTCTGACCCACTGGGAATGTAATGAAATAAATAAAAGTTGAAATACATCATTCTCTCTACTATTATTCTGACATTTCACATTCTTAAACTAAAGTGGTGATCCTAACTGACCTAAGACAGGGAATTTTTACTAGGATTAAATGGCATGAATTGCGAAATACTGAGTTTAAATGTATTTGTTTCAGGTGTATGTAAATCTCCGAATTCAACTGTAAGTAGTACTTTAAAGTATTTTCACTTTAGTACATTACACCACTGACTGTGTGTGTGTGTGTGTGTGTGTGTGTGTGTGTGTGTGTGTGTGTGTGTGTGTGTGTGTGTGTGTGTGTGTGTGTGTGTGTGTGTGTGTGTGTGTGTGTGTGTGCAGTTGACATTTTTAGAAGTGGGGTAAAACAAGTCTGTGTACCCCGTCCTTTCTGCCCTCGCTCCAGGCCAAATCCAGCCACTTGTCATGTTCCGAGTGCATTTCCCTGGTCAGGGGCTCTTCAATAAAAGATAACACACGGCCATTTTTTTTTCCTGTACATTTTTGCCAGTGAATGTTCTGAAAACAAATTGTGGACAATATGGCTCACCTCAAGAGTAGGCTACACACCGGGACATGCCAAATCAGTGAGATTGGACTTTAAGTGGGTGGATAGACAGACTGGTGTGATGTAGAAAAGTCCACTGTTGTCTCTGTCACTTCATGAAGACATCCTTTCAATTCAATTCAAGGGGCTTTATTGGCATGGGAAACGTGTTAACATTGCCAAAGCAAATGAGGACACCCTCAAGGACATTTAGATGGACAATTATAATCCCCCCCAAAATCTGTTTAGGTCAATGTTGGAAACTCATCACTACAAATAGTACTTTACACTTGTCATCTGGGGTAATCTATCTGTAGAAAACTGGGTCTGCGCTTTTCCCTATTTGTTTTGTGTATACTTTCTGTCACATTGACAGTTTAGACAACAGAATGCCACACTATTCGCCCCACGGCTCATCTCTTTCTAGCTGAAGCTGCATGAAACATACAATATTTATATTCTACATTTTTCAACAATAAATATGCCCAAGACTCTATTGTAGACTGATGCCTTTTCTCTCGCTGATGCTCTTACCTTTAAAATGTGTCCACCACTTTGTTTTGAGGTGTACTACTAAAATGGGACAAACAGTAAAGTTCTGCAACTGATTACCTATCGCTCAGACAGATGTTACAGAGGGTAGAAACATCTGCTTGCTCTGCAGCCTTTTCCCCTCGCTTCTCAGAAGGGGCAGGGGAGACGAGCCACAGCCCCTTCAATTTCTTCTACATAACAGCACTTTAGAGCTGGCTAATTACACTGTAAACTGTCTGGTTTCAGTCAAAGGGCTCTGTACTGTAACAAATTGGGCTTGTTTTTGTGGTTGTCAATGTATTTTTAACACCCGTCATAAATGTACGAGGGGTAGAAGGAGCTGTGATGATGCTGTTCATGTGAGAGAGTTGGTCCATTGTTTCCCCAGCGTAGAATGTCATTATATAATTGGTACCTTTTGAATATTTTAGCTTCTTTGTGATGGCATCCATAATTCATGTTAATGCAGGCGCAACAGGCTGGTGGTTACATATATACAAGTCCTTATTTTCTTGTTTTGCTTCTCTCCCTCTTTTAAACACAATCTTTTACTAAATAATAGTAAAAGATTTACAAAATACAATTACAATGTACCCTAAAGCCTAATGTATCAAAATAAAATACAAAATACTTTTGCAAGTACAGTATCTATTTTCAAAATGCATTTGCAATTTTCACTGGATGTAAATCGCTCTGGATGCTAAATGACCTAAATGTAAAAACAGACCAACCTAAGCGTCAGTATAGAGACAAAGTAGAGTCGCAATTCAACGGCTCAGACACACGAGGTATGTGGCAGGGTCTACAGTCAATCACGGATTACAAAAAGAAAACCAGCCCCATCGCGGACCAGGATGTCTTGCTCCTAGACAGACTAAACAACTTCTTCGCTCACTTTGAAGACAATACAGTGCCACTGACACGTCCCGCTACCAAAACCTGCGGACTCTCCTTCACTGTAGCCGACGTGAGTAAAACATTTAAACGTGTTAACCCTCGCAAGGCTGCAGGCCCAGACGGCATCCCCAGCCGCGTCCTCAGAGCATGCACAGACCAGCTGGCTCGTGTGTTTACAGACATATTCAATCAATCCTTATCCCAGTCCGCTGTTCCCACATGCTTCAAGAGGGCCACCATTGTTCCTGTTCCCAAGAAAGCTAAGGTAACTGAGCTAAACGACTACCGCCCCGTAACACTCACTTCCGTCATCATGAAATGGTTTGAGAGACTAGTCAAGGACCATATCACCTCCACCCTACCTGACACCCTAGATCCACTCCAATTTGCTTACCGCCCCAATAGGTCCACAGACGACGCAATCGCAGCCACACTGCACACGGCCCTAACCCATCTGGACAAAAGGAATACCTATGTGAGAATGCTTTTCATTGACTACAGCTCAGCATTTAACACCACAGTACCCTCCAAACTCATCACCCTGGGTCTCGACCCCGCCCTGTGCAACTGGGTACTGGACTTCCTGACGGGCCGCCCCCAGGTGGTGTGGGTAGGTAACAACATCTCCACCCTGCTGATCCTCAACACTGGGGCCCCACAAGGGTGCGTTCTGGGCCCTTTCCTGTACTCCCTGTTCACCCACAACTGCGTGGCCATGCACGCCTCCAACTCAATCATCAAGTTTGCAGTTGACACTACAGTGGTAGGCTTGATTACCAACAACGACGAGACGGCCTACAGGGAGGTGGTGAGGGTCCTCTGAGTGTGGTGTCAGGAAAATAACCTCACACTCAATGTCAACAAAACAAAGGAGATGATCGTGGACTTCAGGAAACAACAGAGACAGTAGTGGAGAGGGTAGAAAGTTTTAAGTTACTCGGTGTACACATCACCGACAAACTGAATTGGTTCACCCACACAGATGCAGCAGTGCCTCTTCAACCTCAGGAGGCTGAAGAAATTCGGCTTTTCACCAAAAGCACTCACAAACTTTTACAGATGCACAATCGAGAGCATCCTGTCGAGCTGTATCAACGCCTGGTACGGCAGCTTCTCCACCCACAACCGTAAGGCTCTCTAGAGGGTAGTGAGGTCTGCACAACCATCACTGGGGGCAAACTACCTGCCCTCCAGGACCCCTACACCACCCGATGTCACAGGAAGGCCATAAAGATCATCAAGGACAACAACCACCACTGCCTGTTCACCCCGTTATCATCCAGAAGGCGAGGTCAGTAGAGGTGCATCAAAGCAGGGTCCGAGAGACTGAAAAACAGCTTCTATCTCAAGGCCATCAGACTGTTGAACAGCCACCACTAACATTGAGTGGCTGCTGCCATACATGTAAAAAATGTAATACTAGCCACTTTAAACAATGCCACTTAATATAATGTTTACATATCCTACATTACTCATCTCATATGTATATACTGTACTCGATACCATCTATTGCATCTAGCCTATGCCGTTCTGTACCATCACTCATTCATATATCTTTATGTACATATTCTTCATCCCTTTACACTTGTTTGCATAAGGTAGCTGTTGTGAAATTGTTAGGTTAGATTACTCGTTGGTTATTACTGCATTGTCGGAACTAGAAGCACAAGCATTTCGCTACACTCGCATTAACATCTGCTAACCATGTGTATGTGACCAATATAATTGGATTTGATTTGAAATTACCACTTTCAAAGCATGCTGGGTATTATTGTTCTAAAGAGCTCCACCCCCAAATAAGTACACATTTGAATGACTAGAGATGGGCAAAGATATATCAAAATGTATCTTATAAAATACCATAAAGAAATTATAAAAATAAAATACTAAATATTGTTGTCAACAATACATTTTTAAAATACAGAAAATATATTTAAAGTAGGCATAAAAATGTATAAAAATAATAGACTATAAGTCAAATATCCTCTGCAGTTGTCAATGGAACAAATACATGTGTGAACACCGTTTTTTTCAATTTCAAGTTATTTTAGAAATAGACCATATATTGATTTTTTTTATCAGGACTGCTGAAAACTATTTAGAAAATACAAAATACAGTTCTCTAGTGTATATGGTTACAAAATAAACTGAACTGTAGTTCAAGCCAGTGAATTAAAAATGGCAAAATACTCAAGTTATTTAAATACATATTTCAAATACATGTAGCATAATACTCCCCATCTCTGATTAGTTTGACCCCACACCTTCTCCAAGATGAGCTCCCTTCATCCCCCGATTCACGATCGGCTCTTTTCATATGTCTCCATCTCCTCTCAACCAAGTAATATTACATAAGATCATAATGCAACTACCGCTCCATTGCCTGATTAGCCACCTTCTCTCCCCTTCCCTGAATGGAACCGAGAGTTTAAACGTATTAGTCCATCAGAGCCAAGGCCCACAGCAATGTCAGGATGTCTACTGTGCATGTCAGGAGTCCATCGTGTCAACTGTCTTTGCAGGGCTTTACACATTAGTGTAATAATGATATGGTGACTTAGTGTGGCTGTACCCAGGTCAGATCCAAGGTTGGGACTGGGACCAGGTGGACTTTGTTTGTTGGGGCTTTAGATTCCCAGAGAGTTAGCTCTAAGCGACCACATCATTCTAGATTGACCTTAATCTGTTTACTGAAGTCCCACTGCTAAATGATAGACTCACCCCTGTTTCTCTGCATCCCTTGCCCCTCCCTCATGCAGACCAGACCAACACAACCATGACATAGTCTCTCTGCACTGGTCCAATCGCTGCTCAGTGCCGTCTGAGTATAGCGCTCTCCTTTTAAATCCCCCTCTCTGTGGTGAATCAGCACTTGCAGCGCAGCCCTCCGGTGATACAGCAGGTGGTAGAGGAGTCTACTGAAACAGCCTACAGTAGGTACTCACACCTTCTCTCTTCCTTTTTCCCCACTCTCTCCCCCTCCTCAAATATTACGTCTCGTCCCCATCGCCCGTTCCCCTGGGTCGACTCTCGACTTTGTGTGTCTTTCGTTGTCCCTGCAACCTCTAACGTAGCTCAACTTTGCACTTTGCTTGTTTGGCTGACAGTGTGGCGAATGCGGTTCACAGTGCAGTCAGTTTCACTTGAAGCGGCTCTTGCGCTTTCAATCACCTTGCCTAGTGATTGTAATGCACATTGAAGAACGAACACATGGGCAGAGATTGTTTGGGACATGCTAAACAAAGTACGATTGGTGCATGTGACTTGTGAAATGCATTGAAAAGTTAATGGTGCATGGCAAAAGAAACTAGGCTTTTAGCCTTCTGAGCTGGTTGACTGACTCTCATGACGGACTTTACATGGTGGTATTAACATTTAAGCTGATGTAACCGTCACTTTCATTTTTGCTGGGTTGACAACAGCCCCATTTATGTCAGTCGTTTCTCTCCCGTGTGAGTGGAGACGTGGTAAATAAATAATTAGACCAGGGATTAAATGTTGTTCTCAGAATTATTCTGACACATCCCTATGTCTTAAGATGTTTGGAATTGGAAGCATGACTTTGCATACAAAATGTCAACAAACAAGACCAATAGGTCACAACTGCTAGTTGTCTTACTCATTGATGTTGCGATACAGGGGTAATGAGGATAGATAGTTAAACTTCAACCATATATAGATATTTAGTTATTTCTGGCTCTGTCTTGACTACGAAAACAAAAAGGGGAACTACAGGCACTCAAATCTCTTAAACGGCCTTCCTTTATTCTCTGTAAAATCTTGGCACTAATTAAACAAAAAAAACATTTCAAGAAGTTTATGTAAATGGAATGTCACATGTTTTTAAGAATCTTAAACACAACCAGCAATACATTTTCTCATCGTCGTTGTGCGTTATGGGGTCTCTGAAAAAACATGAACAAAGGCTCCAAAAACACGCAAATACACCGCACTCAAAAAAGCTCTCAATATAGTGATGCAGGTCTTTACATGTTGTTCACATTAAATTGTGTCATTCCAAACATTTTCCGCAACGTTATATCAATTTTGTTCAACGCAAGCTGTTACCAGCTGTCCATTCTCAGAGTAACATGCTGCTACAGGTAACTGCCAAAATAAAGGAAACACCAACATGAAGTGTCTTAATATGTTGGGCTACCAAGAGCTACCAGAACAGCTTCAATGTGCCTTGGCATCGATTCTACAAATGTCTGGAACTTCCTGTGTGGATGCGTCTGCTTTTCATATACTTTGTATCCCTCATTTACTCAAGTGTTTCCTTTATTTTGGCAGTAACCTGTAGACTGGACAGAGGTATCACTCGAGTCGCAACTAAATTGAATATAACGTCGCGGATAAGGTTTGTAATGACACAATTTCATGTGTACAACATCTAAAGACCTGCATCCTTATACTGAGTGTTTCCGTTTCTAAAATGACGTATTTGGGTGTTTTTGGAGCATTTGTTCATGTCTTTTCAGAGCCTCTGTTTATAAGGAAATGAATCGCTGGTTAGGGTAAGTTCTTGAAAAACAAGTGAAAGCAACAACAACAAAAAGTGTCTGGACCCCTCATTCACTCAATTGTTTCCACAGCACTTGAGTGGAGACAGATGATGAACCTCTGTTGTAAGAGATTACTTAAGTGCTGCTATGCATACGTGAATAACTATGACGTTCAGGATGTTTCATAGATATGTTCTCTCATCCCTCACACAGGCCTCCTCTGTGTGACCATGTGAGTTGATATTTTCTATTCTCTCTTAGAAGATGATACCTAAACCATCTGGATTTTGGATATCATAATGCAAGTAATTTTCCACTGTGAGAAAGGTCCTTGTTTCGAACTTTCGTTTTGACACCATGGGCTGTACCCGAGCCTTCCTTAGATTAGGTTTCTTTATCTGCACTGATAATTGGTGAGGTGAGGGAGACTTTATCAGACCTACTGATCATTAAAAGAAGAATTGAACGGTGAAATCTCACCCTGCCTCTACTTCAGTGACAATGTCCTCGGACAACTCTATAGCTCATGTATGGATGGAATGACACCTTCAGAAGCCTCCCTGGAACCTAAGCTGGTTATTGTCTCTGCTAAAAGGAGTTGCTATGAATATCCAGTGTCCTACTCTTTATGGGTTTCTGAATGCCGTGGAGTATCACCAGAGCTTTATTTGGGAACCAGATGTTCGTTGACTGTGATATATGTTTTGGTGGACAGTTCATCTTTAGTTGCCTCAGTGGAACACGTTTTTGACATAAACTTCAGCACACCTGATACCATCAACTGTAATCGTTTGTCTGGTGAATAGTATTTGGATAAAAGAAAAAAACAACAACTCAAAGCTAGAGGCAGCTGGTCATTTGATGTGTGTGTGATCATCGTGTGATCAGGCCTCGTGAGTGGCACAGCGGTCTAAGGCACTGCATTGCAATGCTAGAGGCATCACTACAGACACTGGTTCGTTCTCAGGCTGTGTCACAACCGGCCGTGATCGGGATTCCCATAGGGCGGTGCACAATTGGCCCTGGGTTTAGGGGAGGGTTTGGCCGGGGTAGGCTATTATTTGAAATAAGAATTAGTTCATAACCTTTATTTAACTAGGCAAGTCAGTTAACCTCTCTGGGATATGTGGGACGCTAGCGTCCCACCTGGCCAAAAGCCAGGGAAAATGCAGAGCGCCAAATTCAAATAAATTACTATGAAAATCAAACTTTCATTAAATCACACTTGCAAGATAGCAAATTAAAGGCTTTTCAGTGGAAGAAAATTATGCTATTATTTGAGGGTAGCACCTCCGTAAACAAAAGAAAGAAGGCATATTTCAACCCTGCAGGCGCGACACAAAACGCAGAAATAAAACATATAATTCATGCCTTACCTTTGACAAGCTTCTTTTGTTGGCACTCCAATATGTCCCATAAACATCACAAATGGTCCTTTTGTTCGATTAATTCCGTCAATATATATCCAAAATGTCCATTTATTTGGCGCGGTTGATCCAGAAAAACACTGGTTCAAACTTGAGCAACGTGACTACAAAATATCTCAAAAGTTACCTGGAAACTTTGCCAAAACATTTCAAACTACTTTTGTAATACAACTTTAGGTATTTTGTAACATAAATAATCAATACAATTGAAGACGGGATGATCTGTGTTCAATACAGGAAGAATACAAACTGAAGCATGCTTTCTGGTCACGTGCCTCTATCTAACAGTACACTTCAAGTGACCCTCATTCAAGATGGCTGTACTTCTTCATTACACAAAGGAATAACCTCAACCAATTTCTAAAGACTGTTGACATCCAGTGGAACCGATAGGAACTGCAAGAAGGTCCATTAGAAATCTGGATTCCCAATGAAATACCATTGAAAAGAGAGTGACCTCAAAAAAAAATTCTGAAATGGTTTGTCCTCGGGGTTTCGCCTGCTAAATAAGTTCTGTTATACTCACAGACATGATTCAAACAGTTTTAGAAACTTCAGAGTGATATGCATATCTTACCTTCTGGGGATGAGTAGCAGGCAGTTGAATTTGGGCATGCATTTCATCCGGACATGAAAATACTGCCCCCTGTCACCAAGAAGTTAAGTCAAATCATGCAAAACAACACAGTCGCGGAGCCTGTATGTTATTAACTTCAACATTTATTGTCCCTGTCATGACACTAGAGGTCGACCGATTATGATTTTTCAACGCCGATACCGCTACCGATTTATTGGAGGACCAAAAAAGCCGATACCGATTAAATCGGCTGATTTCTTTTATTTATTTGTAATAATGACAATTACAACAATACTGAATATAATACATAAATAAAATCAATTTCGCCTCAAATAAATAATCAAACATGTCCAATTTGGTTAAAATAATGCAAAACAAAGTGTTGGAGAAGAAAGTAAAAGTGCAATATTTGCCATGTAAGAAAGCTAACGTTTAAGTTCCTTGCTCAGAACATGAGAACATATGAAAGCTGGTTGTTCCTTTTAACATGAGTCTTCAATATTCCCAGGTAAGAAGTTTTAGGTTGTAGTTATTATAGGAATTATAGGACTATTTCTCTCGATACCGTTTGTATTTCAAATATCTTCGACTATTGGATGTTCTTATAGGCACATTAGTATTGCCAGTGTAACAGTATAGCTTCCGTCCCTCTCCTCGCCCCTAACTGGGCTCGAACCAGGAACACATCGACAACAGCCACCCTCGAAGCAGCGTTACCCATGCAGAGCAAGGGGAATACCTACTCCAAGTCTCAGAGCGAGTGATGTTTGAAACGCTATTAGCGTGTACCCCGCTAACTAGCTAGCCATTTCACATCTGATACACCAGCCTAAACTCGGAAATTGATGGGCTTGAAGTCATTAACAGCGCAATGCTTGAAGCACAGCAAAGAGCTGCTGGCAAAACGCACAAAAGTGCTGTTTGAATGAATGCTTACGAGCCTGCTGGTGCCTACCATCGCTCAGTCAGACTGCTCTATCAAATCATAGACATAATTATAGCATAATAACACACAGAAATACGAGCCTTACGTCATTAATATGGTCAAATCTGGAAACTATCATCTCGAAAACAAGATGTTTATTCTTTCAGTGAAATACGGAACCGTTACGTATTTTATCTAATGGGTGGCATCCATAAGTCTAAATATTCCTGTTACATTGCACAACCTTCAATGTTATGTCATAATTATGTACAATTCTGGCAAATTAGGTGGCCCAAACTGTTGCATATACCCTGACTCTGCGTGCAATGAACGCAAGAGAAGTGACACGATTTCACCTGGTTAATATTGCCTGCTAACCTGGATTTATTTTAGCTAAATATGCAGGTTTAAAAATATATACTTCTGTGTATTGATTTTAAGAAAGGCATTGATGTTTATGGTTAGGTACACATTGGAGCAAGGACAGTCCTTTTTTTGCAAATACGCACCGCATCGATTATATGCAACACAGGACACGCTGTCACGCCCTGGTCTTAGTATTTTGTGTTTTATTTATTTATTTGGCCAGGCCAGGGTGTGACATGGGTTTATTTTGTGTTGTGTTTATGTATGGGGTTTTTCGTAGGTTTTGGGATTGTGGCTTAGTGGGGTTTTCTAGCATAGTCTATGGTTGCCTGAGGCGGTTCTCAATCAGAGGCAGGTGATTCTCGTTGTCTCTGATTGGGAACCATATTTAGGCAGCCATATTATTTGAGTGTTTCGTGGGTGATTGTTCCTGTCTCTGTGTTTGTTGGTCACCAGATAGGCTGTATAGGTTTTCTCATTCCGTTCGTTGTTTTTGTATTGTTCGTGTTTCATCTTTATTAAAGATGTATATTATTAACCACGCTGCATTTTGGTCCGACTCTCCTTCGACGGAAGAAAACCGTAACACATGCTAGATAAACTAGTAATATCATCAACCATGTGTAGTTAACTAGTGATTATGATTGATTGGTTGATTGTTTTTTATAAGATAAGTTTAATGCTAGCTAGCAACTTACCTTGGCTTACTGCATTTGCGTAACAGGCAGGCTCCTTGTGGAGTGCAATGAGAGGCAGGTGGTTAGAGCATTGGACTAGTTAAGTGTAAGGTTGCAAGATTGAATCCCCGAGCTGACAAGGTAAAAATCTATTGTTCTGCCCCTGAACAAGGCAGTTAACCCACCGTTCCATGGCCGTCATTGAAAATAAGAATGTGTTCTTAACTGACTTGCCTAGTAAATAAAGGTGTAAACAAATATATAATAAAAACATTTTTAAATTGGCCAAATCGGTGTCCAAAAATACAAATTTCCGATTGTTATGAAAACTTGATTTTCATTGTTTCATTGATTAATCGGTCGACCTCTACATGACAACACACGTCTCTGTTGGCCCTGGGGTGCCCTTACCTGTGTGTTCCTCCCAGGGTTTAAGAGCACACTGAAATAGAACTGGGATGACATAATCAAAGACATGATTTTTATTTAGCTGGGATCTCCTCTCGTGTTGTGACAGGAAACAGAAGCTTGTCAGTTAGGCTCCCCAGCCTGCCAGTGAATGCTTGGCTCTTTTCCCATTGCCTTGTTAGAGAGTATTAATTACAACTCCTAACAGCGATCGCTATTGATGAACCTCAAGTCTTAATTTGCTGCTTCCTTCTGTCTGTTTCAATGGGTTTCTCATTGGCCTCTAGGGACAGACAGAGCTCATTGTGAGCCAATCAAAGTAATTTGTGTCATTCCCTCACTGGGCCTGTGTCTCTGCAGTCTTTCACAGTAGCTCAGGGCCTTAGACACATCCTCACCATTGAGAGGCATTGGGCAGGTTTCCATTAACCCGGGTTTATTTGACAGAAGCAATCATTGCAACCCGTGTAATGGAAACAGCAGATATAGGAGACATTTTCTAAAGATTGACAACATTTGTTGTCTAACTGTTTATTGTGACAAATTATAATGGAAACTGTTTTTCGAATACATTATGATTGTCAAGTACTTTTGAAGGTAGGTTGGGCATGTGATGTCATAACATAATTATTAGCAAATTTACCAGATATTGAAAACCAGTCTATAACTGGTGTGACCAACATTTGCCTCATGCAGCACGACTCATATCCTTTGCATAGAGTTGATCAGGCTGTTGATCATGGCCTGTGGAACGTTGTCCCACTCCACTTCAATGGCTATGCGAAGTTGCTGGATATTGGCGGGAACTGGAACACGCTGTTGTACACGTTGATCCAGAGCATCCCAAACTTACTCAATGAGTGACATGTACAGTGGCTTGCGAAAATATTCACCCCCTTGGCATTTTTCCTATTTTGTTGCCTTACAACCTGGAATTAAAATGTATTTTTGGGAGGTTTGTATCATTTAATTTACACAACATGCCTACAGCTTTGAAGATGCAAAATATTTTTTTTTGAGAAACAAACAAGAAATAATCCCCCAAAAAACTGAAAACTTGAGCGTGCATAACTATTCACCCCCCCAAAAGTCAATACTTTGTAGAGCCACTTTGTGCGGCAATTACAGCTGCAAGTCTCTTGGGGTATGAGTCTCTAGACTGAAATAGGTTTCCCCCAAGAATTTCTGTGTATTTAGCATCATCCATCATTCTTTCTATTCTGACCAGTTTCCCAGTCCCTGCAGATGAAAAATATACCCGCCGCATGATGCTGCAACCACCATGCTTCACTGTGGGGATGGAATTCTCGGAGTGATGAGAGGTGTTGGGTTTGATCCAGACATAGCGTTTTCCTTGATGGCCAAAAAGCTAAATTTTAGTCTCATCTGACCAGAGTACCTTCTTCCATATGTTTGAGGAGTCTCCCAAATGCCTTTTGGTGAACACCATACGTGTTTGCTTATTTCTTTCTTTAAGCAATGGCTTATTTCTGGCCACTCCTCTGTTAAGCCCAGCTCTGTGGTGTGTACGGCTTAAAGTGGTCCTATGGACAGATACTCCAACCTCCGCTGTGGCGCTTTGCAGCTCCTTCAGAGTTATCTTTGGTCTCTTTGTTGCCTCTCTGATTAATGCCCTCCTTGCCTAGTCTGTAAGTTTTGGTGGGCGGCCCTCTCATGGCAGGTTTGTTGTGCTGCCATATTCTTTCAATTTTTTAATAATGGATTTAATGGTGCTCCGTGGGATGTTCAAAGTTTTGGATCTTTTTTTATAACCAAACCCTGATCTGTACTTCTCCACAACTTTGTCCCTGACCTGTTTGGAGAGCTCCTTTGTCTTCATGGTGCCCCTTGCTTAGTGGTGTTGCAGACTCTCAGGCCTTTCAGAACAGGTGTATATATACTGAGATCATGTGACAGATCATGTGACACTTAGATTGCACACAGGTGGACTTTATTTAAGTAATTATGTGACTTCTGAAGGTAATTGGTTTCACCAGATCTTATTTAGGGGCTTCGTAGCAAAGGGGGTGAATACATATGCACCACCACTTTTTCAGTTTTTAATGTTTTATAATGTTTTTTTTTTTTTCCCATTTCTTATCATTTCTTATCACTTCTTATCAGTGGCAGATGGGAGTAAGAGAATGATGACCGTGTCCCCTCCTGATGGATCGAGCCTGTCCCTGTGGAGACTGTGGGGGCAATGAGGCGCGGGGACAAGGAACAGCTAAATGATTGAGCCATCACTACGTGCAGTTGTCCCGTCTGGCTGGTCCAGCCATATGTTAGAGCTGGGTGGGCCAAGTCAGACTTTAGCTGATAAATGGGTGTGTGTTTTAAGCCAGGCAAGGTGAAGAGGGGTGAAGAAAACAAACCTGGCCGTGTCCTCCGAACGTTCCTCAGAATAACAACAGGAACACTCTTGTCTGGTGAATCATTTAGCTAGTTCAAGGCTGCACATTTGCAAGGATCACAAAGAAAAAGCCACAGCAAATATATTTTCTTATCATATTGTATATGGTTATGAAATCCCGTAGATGGTTTACTGCACCTTTTTTAAATTGTTCATGGATTTTAATCGTGAGTGGTATAGTTTGACTCGGTAAGTTATTTGAGGACGTCTTCCGTACAAACATTGGTGAGTCCCATAGGAGAGAGGGAGACGATGCCTGACTGTGTTGTATAATATAGGTCATGCAGCTGTGATCGTCAGAATAGGACACAGGGTAGAAATGCCACAGTGACTAACCAGATGCTCTGGATTGTTCTTGTTCCCCCTTCTGCCCTCACAGCACTCAGGGTATTCCCGTTCACATCATGCAGTTTACATTGTACATGGCATGTTCCCATAGTAGCTACATGCACATATCTCTCCGACGTGTTTCTATTCTCATCTCCCTCTATCGATTCCACTTGATGTACCCTTTTAAAACACATTTAGTGTTCAGTACTTCATTAACTGAGTGTTGGACTATTTTATCAACCTTATGATACCCGTTACCCTCCAGATGCTATTTTTGGACAAAGGGTTTACAGAGCTACTGTACATATAGCCTGTCTCTGATATGCTATTATCCTGGCCTCGATCCACATCATCTTCTCATCTCGCTCTTTCTTTTGTCCCTCAGCATTTTCCGGCCGTGAGTGGGGCCTTCATGGATTCCCCGTACAATGGCAACACGTCCCTCCAGACCTCCACCTCCAACCTCAACGCCAACTTCTCCCGGCCGACAGAGGCGGAAGAGGAGGGCAAGTACTCCAGCGACGCCATCTGGCTTTGGGTGGCCGTCATTGCAACCATCGGCAACATAGTAGTGGTAGCAGTGGTTTGCGCCTGTGCCTTCTAAGACTCGTTAGTTACAAGCACACAGCCGAACCTCCCTCTTGCCACTTTTTCCCCCTCCACTTTGACCTATCCCCTGTATTCGTTTTCATCTGGTATGTGTCCATCCGTAATATTAAAGCCAAGGCCAAGTTCTGAGGGTCGCCGGAATATGATCGTGAAAATATAGGGATTGATTTAACTGATGTTCTGTAGGACTATGAATGCGTTTGTAAGTCTAGGAATGAGAGCGAGAGAGACAATCCTCTGGAGTTACCATACCGTATCTTACCTAAAGCCTATGTCTCCCAACGTGTTTTTTTATTTATTTTAATGATAAATGGGGAAGTGAGCTGATGTGGGCTGTGCCTTTGTATAATGAACATTTTGTAAATGAGTTATGGAAATGGACATTGTATAAAGCAGCCTCCGTTCTGCTTTCCAATCGGAGGGATCAACAGAGGTCAGCCTAAAGGAAGGGAAGTGGAAGTTGTAGGGAAGTGGGAAGTGCACAGGGAACGTGTACAGCTGTGAGATCCCCTCTGCCTATGAACCTGAACAGAACACCACCCCATATATCTTTGTCTGGTTGATGTCATGTGCCTGTTTGTCTGAAATGAATGTGTTGATGCTGCTGCCTTGGTCCAGGTCTCTCTTGAAAATTAAAAATTTTTTGTATCTCAATGAGACCAACCTGGTTAAATAAGGGTGATATAAATAAACACGGAATCAGCAGTTCCCGTTGTGGTTGGCCACTGTCTCGGAGACCAGTGGAGAGATATGTGACAGATGGTGGCTGGTAGGAGCGCTGAGGGGACAGCGGAGGGGCCCAGGGCAGACTTGGCAGTACCCCTCAGTACTCTGTGTTCTTTCCTGTGACTGCTGCACCACTGCACTACCATTCACCATTACTGCTCTGTCCTGTCCTCATCGGCCTCTGTGATAGAAATCTCCCTAAGCACTTTATAAAAACCCAATAAACTGGGGCGTTTTCTTCCGTTTTAACTGCAGTGTTCTGGGCTCACCTGTTGCATCTCTGCAGTGGCTGTAGACCTGTGCCAGTTGAACTATGCAGTGATGGCATCCCACTGGGCACACACTGGTTGAATATAGAACGTCATTTCAATGAAATGTTCCCCGTTGGATAGCTGTGGATAATGTTTAGAAGTGAGACCGATGTATACAAACACAGTATCACCCACAAGCCAAAATAAGGGAATTAAGTTGTCAGCACACATCTTATGTTATACCACCCCTGCTGACATTATCTGCAATTACGGAGCCACCAATTACATCGCACTAAATCATGGAGCCGCCCACCATAACCAGACTATCCCAAATGACCCGACCGCCGCTACGAAGGCCCCACGCTGTTGAGCTAGCAATGAAATGATTTTGCTCCTGTCATAAGAAACCCCATTGCTGTTAACGTTAGTTTTTTGTTGTTGTTGTGCCAGGCAGGCAGAATCTCACATTCACCTCAGATTGTCTCTCAGTAGACTAGTGTGTGTAGGTGGCAGCCTCCCCAGTAGTTCTGTGCTGTGCTGTCTCCCATGCACCCAGTGGAGTGGGGCCACAGACTTGTCAAGCGGCAGGGCTGTAATGAGACGTAATGCCTCTCTCTCTCTCTCTATATCTCTTTCCTAAAGCGAACAGTGACCTCTCAGTTGCGCTGCGGTGATCAGAGCAGATCTGATCCCTGCTGCACTCGGCTGCGCTGAACAAAGATAGTGCTTCAAAGTGCATTTTTAGACTGGGACTTCCTCATTTAATCAGCACTCGTTGTGATTGAAAGGGAGAGGAGGAGGAGAGAGGAGTGACCGCATGGGATTGGATTTGTAACAGCCAACTTCCATGTCATCGCTTTGAATTACAGGACTTTTTTTGAAGTACAATGGAAAATATATATTTTTTTATTGAAACCAACGAAGTGGAATAAAAGGTTTTAAGATGGAGAGATTTAGGATCAAAAGTCAGGCTGAGACATCACTCCACACAGCTAATTGCCCTGATCTCACTGTACAGTAGAGTTAATGAAAACAAGAGACAGATTCATCATGGCGTCTCTGAGCGGTCCTTTTCAGGTTCCTTAGAGAGCTTAGTCTGAAGAAACCTGAGGGAACAGTAATGCATTGTCTCTTAACAATAAACAACAACAAACCAAAAAAACGCTAGTGTCTCTATGGCACTGTATGGGGCGTCATAAGTATCTGCTGGCAATAACTCAAGATGACGCTAACAAGTTAGTATTATACATCCCCACTATATGTAGTTACTTTAATACAGTAACTATTCTGAAACAACATGCATATGAACTAGGTGAAGAATCCCAGTTAGCTATAATATGAATTTCTTCTACCCTTGTGTCGGCTGTGTGCTTTGACATGGGACTGGTTAAGGCTCCGGTGCCCACTGTCTACGGCTCAAATTATGTGCCTGAGCTGACTAACACAACACCTACCCGTCAACTGCTTATGTGACCATGGATGCTCCTTAACCACCACGGGACGATGGTCCTCCTCCACACGACGGGACGTCATCACAGCCTCAAGCCCCAGGTACCGCGTGACCCCGTTTGCAAGACCACGTAGGCGCGTTTCACCGGACACAGGCGAATAAAAGCTAATCCTGTACTCCAAAAAACATTCCGATGGAGATTCTCTATTGAGCCTAATGTTTATTAACTAGTGTCCGGGAAACTGCCCTTTTACTGTTTTTAAGATTTGTTTTTCATTACCGCCTCCAGGTAAAAAAGTGAATTGTTGAGCTATACAGTATGCATCTGCCTGTTAAAGGGAACAGTTCTTTTTTTTTTTGTGTTGGGGAACTTGGAGTTGATGCTTCATACATAATCTCATTTGTTTTCATGTACTGTTTCTTTATTTCTATAAGTCAACATTACTTCAGTCGTACTACGTCTACTGTAGATCTTGAGTTTAAACATTCTGCTAAGCATGTCGTCTCCTTATTCCTTCTAATGGATTAGTAGTGCATCTCAATACGGTGTTAACTGAGATAGCATGTGTAGACTTGTCATCATGTATCCTCTACTGCATTATATGATCAATGTCACATTCGTAAAGAAATACTACTATGACAAAACTCATGTAGTTACAGCTGTTAAATGGGGGAGACGTGGCCATAGGGTGCTCCCTCCACCAACAGATGCATTTCACCACGTTTGACTTCCTCCCTCCATAGGCCCAGAGGGGACTGCTTAATTACAGCCCAGAGAGCACTGCACGTTCCATCCTCCTTCTCCTTTCCCCTCTGTTCTCTCTTCTTCCACCCCTCCATCCATCCATCCATGCAGAGCATTAGACCGTGGTGTCTGCGTTGGTACTGACCTCTGACTCGAGGCAGGGCACCTCATGCCCACATGCCTCTTCCTTCCCAGGCAGCAAGAAATAGTCCGGCCGTTGCTGGGGAAATGGACGATTCACTCCTACGAGAGGAGAATTGTAGGAGCAAGGAGCAGCTGGGTATATAAGCGAACACACACACAATGTAAATGTACCTTTCCGTAACATGGTTGAGATGACAATGCTATGATGTCATTATGTGCTCTCAGGGTTTGTATTTGTTCGTATCTTTCAATAGATTTGACATGTTTTACACCATTTTTCTTACCATGGTTCTAATTAGCAAATGAGAACATTTTTATAGGGGCCATTAAAAGTGGAGCTAGTCTTCCTGGGCTAACTGTGTTATGCTTCAATTTTGAGCTCTATTCAATCTTTATCTCTGAAGCGGTACAGATTGCGCAACAGAAATGTAAAGGTCATTTCCATATGAGCCGACGTATGCAGCCTTTACCAAGAATACAGTCGCCGCTAACATTGCCTTTAAATTTCAAGCACACTGCAACGCTGAACTTCCCCGATATGGATTGAATAGAGCCCCGAGGCGAATATTCTCTCCAATTACACTAGTTATAAATTCGCTTTAATTAATAAGCACTGTATTGCCTAATGTCAGAGTTATTCACACACAGTCAAACATGCTTACTGCTGAGGTATAGCCCTAGACTATGTTGCATAAATATGCTGCCCCACACTAACTTGGAAGTTCTATAATTCATAAGCATGATAGTCTTTGTAAATATTTAATAGCTTATGAATACAACAGTTCACATATCGTGATATACCCATGTATGAATTGACAAATGACCTAGCTAGCGGGGTAATGAAAATATGGTCAGACTTCAGTGGGTGTCTCTGTATGTTGTTGCTATGGTAACACCCTCCATAGATCATCTCACCTTTGTGGTGTTCTATTGCTCTGGGGTCCTAAGCATCCCAGCCTCTCATCCTCGGCAGAGTGTTGCATTATGCAACGAGGCTACGCTGCATGTTTGTTCAGTCAGAGGTATGAGAATGCTTCTTGACTTTAATGCTGCCGGACATCATATGCACTCCCTTCCCTCCTGATTCACAGCGGCTCCCTTAACCCGTGGCTTGTTTGTGTTTTGTCTCTGCAGACTCACAGGAATTGTCCATCCTTCCTCTGCCCCCAGGAACACATAGGCTCATTAAAGCAGACTTCCTGTATCTTCAGTACAGCAGAGACAGTATGGGTGACTAGGGGCTGTGACTTTTTTTAAAGCACCTACAGGGAACCCATAAAGACTACATGGGGGCTAGGAGGGATATTATGGAAGAGGTGGGACTTGAGAGGTGACGGACATCATATTCATGACTTCAGCAAATAATACCGTATCTTATCCAAGGTTACTTAGTAGTTGACTTTATATTAGAATGTGCTGTGACTCTTAACACTCAAAAGAACGTAGAAAGTGAAACCACACTAGGAAAAGAGCAAGATCCTTCTGGAGTCCTATAAGTCTTGTTTTAGAAATGGATACCTGACAGCGATTCACACATTCATTGCAACGAATGGAGATGGATATACATCGACTTTGTCGACTCTGAACACTTGGATTCTACTTTTCTGTGCATCCAGTTGTAGGGTTGTACGTTCTGATTACCTCCCTGTAGGTGTCAGGGTTACCACTATGAAATAATGATTATCAAAAGGCTATTGGCTAAATACAGTCACTGTGTTGGTTAAATTCATTCACAATGTTCATTCACAAAAGCATTCTATAACAATTACTTCATACAAAATACTGCACAGAGTCACATTACTGCAATGTGTTTTAAATGATATTTCCCGGGGGGGGGGGGGTACTTATTGTCTTGACTTCCCATAAATATATGACCTACATTCCTTGTTTAAAAAAGGAAATGAAACAGTTTGGGATTTCTTTTAATTTCAGTGTGTGTAATCATGATTGCAGTGTACAGTATAAGCACTATGAGAGTTATTGAAACCAGTTTTATTTTAAACCTGATATTTGAGGCTCGTTATTATTTTGTTCCCATGCTAGATTAACCAAAACACACACACACACATTGTGGCTTGCATTACATGAGCCAGGATTCAATACGTATACCTTTTATGAGGATAATGGTTGTGTGCACGTCAGTAAATTAGACCAGCTCTGTTGTTCATATGCTCCTCATTAGCCCCAACATCCAAGCCAAGTGTGCATGCTCATTGGAAAGACATCTTAATATGGAAAACACTTAAATGCAGCTGGTGCGAGACCACGTGACATTTCAACAATGATCATTTTTTTGTGTTTTCAATTTCTATTGTGATATTTTGATTTAGTATAAGCGTACTTACCTAGCTTGTTTGCATGTGTTGGGTTATTTCCATCCCAACATTTTGTTAGTTGACTACTCTGCAAGCTGCGTTCCAGTAAGGGATATGTAAAAATCATGATCTTATTTGATGGAATATTGATTGAATGATGAATTACTTTGTACATGAACAAATATGTAGAACTAATGTTTATTCGTTTTGAGGAATATTTTTTTGTAAACTTTTTATCGATCGTGTACCTTTTCCCAATGTTTTAGTAATTCAGTCAGTGCAGAAACATTGCTGCTAAAAGCCCTGATGTATTTATTTTTATTTTTACACACTCTTGCAAGCGAACAGAAAAGCTTAGAAGTAGATGTGTTTATACCTGCATAATTAAAAATCTATATTGTCTGTTAACCTCATGATTTTACCATCCTTTATAATTCAATTCAATTGATAGGAATGTGAAAATGATGGGCTGTCCTGTCAGGTTATTCTTCATATGAATGTGAATAATATTAGGCTATCACAAATTCTGTCATGCTCATATCGGGTTGAATCCACAGTGGACTAATTTCATCCTTTGAACAAATGTTTTTCCCCAAACTCATTGTAATGGGTTACTCATCAGAATCTAAAGAGTGGGACATTTTCTTGTTCTTTCAGAATTAGCTCTGAATTGGCAACTCCAGTTCAAAACTGAAATCAGCTTATTCATTCTGGCACATCCACACTCAAGTGGCCATCTGGAGATATGGGGTGTTATAATGCAATATGAAATTAATGTGGCTTTTTCGATTTCTCATATATACAATTAAAATGGCAATCAATTGGTGTCAGTAGCAATTTGACTGAAAATTAAATCCTGGGCTTTTCATGGCCATTTGAGCATTTTGTCAAATTTGTTCTCTGAGAGCAACTGGGGTAAATCACGAGGTAAAAGCACTAAATCCAACTCAAGTTTTAGAGCTGGAACAACCTTGGATTGTGGGAACTAACTTTGCTTGGCTGATAGGTTACATAATATGTCAGGAAATGGATTTACATAGGAATTAGGAATATTAATGCCAAAAGTATTGGTGTCGACCTGACTCTGTTAGTCCACTGGAAAACCAGTAAATTATCAGGATAAAGGCTAATATTAATTTGGCAACAATATCTCGATAGGTGGTAAGAATGTACAGAGTGTATATTAGATTTGAAATGCATGCTTGGATAGTTTTATAGTACGGTAAGCAATTGATGTGTATACGTAAGAGACACTGGGTGTGTGTTTTGGGATGTTTTGGCTCCTGGCAATCCATGATATATGTGTAGTCATGCCATGATGTGTCTTTGGGGAGAGAATATGCACACATTGGGAATACCCTTCTCTGTTAGTCCACTGGGCATTCTAAAGCTTAACAAAACATGTTCATTTGCTGCCATCCCCATGATGTCACAGCAATGTACTGTAGAGTGCCATCCTCAACCCTCAATACAGTCTCCACTGGTCCACAATGAAATATCTGTCCTTTTGTTGATTTTACCACTGAAAGGTACCTGGTAATTCAGGTCAGAGTATCTGGATTGCTACAGTCTACACAGACACAGTAAAACCATACGTAGCTAAAATGTTAAGTCGCTGGAGCCGGGTTCGAGACCCTGTCGGAGCTACTCCCGAATTCGCTACATTGACGTCAGAAGTCGGGATGGTGCCTGGGAGGCCATCGCAGAGGCGTGTTCACGTGAGGAACTTGGTATAGAGAAGCTTGGGGACACAGTCTCTCGAAGGAAGGGGATGTAGTGTAGTATCATTGATCGAGACACAAAAATGAACTCTAAAGGTTAATACAGTCAGTCGTCTCATAACTTTTTATCACCACTTTTATCAAGTGTTGGAATTGCGTAACAATCATGCAGTCACTGTTAATCAAACCAAAATGTAACTTCATTTGAAATAATTGTTAGTGATGCTAAACTAAAGGGTGGATTTGGCTGTGTATCATTCTGAAAGAGCAGCGCAGTATACTGGTTTCCCCTGAACGACCCAAGACACATGACTTTCCTGTGCGAGCCGAATGCACCCTCTCCCTCCTTCACTCACACGGTCTGGCTCTTAGGTTTGGAGATGGAGGGAAGCGTCAGAGCATGAAATGCACTGCTCCAGCGTTGTCTCTGGAGTTAATGGATACTCAACCCTGCGATGATACTCTGAGGCAGGCAGGCAAGGAGAGGAAGAGGGCGATAGCAAGTGTACAAAACATTAGGAACACCTTCCTAATATTGAGTTGCACACCCTTTTGGCCTCAGATCAGCCTCAATTCGTCAGTGCATGGACTCTAGAATGTGTTGAAAGTGTTCCACAGGGATGCTGGCCCATTTAGACTCCAATGCTTCCCACAGTTGTGTCAAGTTGTCTGGATGTGCTTTGGGTTGTGGACTATTCTTGATACACACTGGAAACTGTTGGGTATGAAAAATCCAGCAGTGTTACAATTCTTAACACAAACTGGTGCACCTGGCACCTTCTACCATATCCCATTCAAAGGCACTTAAATCTTTTGTCTTGCCCATTCACCCTCTGAATGGCACACATACACCATCCATGTCCCAATTGTCTCGAGGCTTAAAAATTCTCATTTTTTTAAAAACATTTTTTATAATATGTTTATTATTTTCCAATAGATTCCCGGCCCAAAAAAATCCTTCTTTCACCGGTCTCCTCCCCTTTATCTACACTGATTGAAGTAGATTTAATAAGTGACAATAAGGGATCACAGCTTTCACCTGGATTCAGCTGGTCAGTCTATGTCATGGAAAGAGCAGGTGTTCTTAATGTTTTGTACACTTCAGGGCAGTCTAGAGCCCCACCTGTTTAGCAAAGAAAAACAACAACAAATAATTGTTTGCCTGTTATTTTGGCATTAATACGTGTCACATATCAGTTTGCAAACAATGAACATTGAGTTATTAAAGCCGCATACAAACTCGGTCTCTTTTTTGCTTTATTGAGGAAAGCTGCTCCAAAATGCAGGTGTGTCAGCCTAGCTCAGTGCTTTCTGTGGTCCTGGGGCAGCCAGCGGAAAATATGTAGTGTAGGGGTTGGTAATGTTCTCTACTTGCGCCGTGATTGGCTCAGTATTCTGTCACTCATGGGGACACTACGTCACCGCAAAATCTATGTGTAGACCTAAACAAATTCAAGCCCCTTGGATGCTGTTATAGAGTTACATTAGAAGTGTCCATCCAAGAAGGCTCAAGGTCAATGGCCACAGGTAAAATGATGTCAAATCACATTATATCTACAGTAGCTTTGATTGGACTGATTATGTCAACATCATACTTTCAAAATCTTAGCTAGCAAGCTAGCAGTCATCACGAATCAAGTCAACAATCTACTGGCAAATCCTTTTCATATGACGAGAAATAATTAAGTTAAATTATAGATTAAACGTATCCATGCTTATCGCCCATTGAACATAAACATTACACAAGTTGGAAATGGAAAATTCAACAATGAGTGGTTTGGAAGGAATCAGTGGCTAACTGCAAGCATCGCAAAGCAATTACTAGCCTGCTATTCAGTGCAGTGGGTGTGTGGTCCAAGTCTGGGTTTAAGGGTCTCTTTTCCAAGCTTAAAATGAAAAACAGTCAACATTGGCCATGCTGTCAATCCAGCATGACTTCTGCCTCGCTCAAAACAACTGGAAACTCAGAACTGGGAAATGTCAGACCTTAGTGAGTTCAAGACAACTGGGAACAGTTTGGAACTCAGTGGTGAGTGACACAGACAACCAGAGACAGACAACATTTACACGCTACGTGCTTCAGGACTCTGCGATCCAGTTCTGTGAGCTTGTGTGGCCTACCACATCGTGGCTGAGCCGTTGCTGCTCCTAGACATTTCCACTTCACAATAACAGCACTTACAGTTGATCAGGGCAGCTCTAGCAGGGCAGAAATTTGACCAACTGACTTGTTGGAAAGGTGGCATCCTATGACGGTGCCATGTTGAAGGTCACTAAGCTCTTCAGTATGGCCATTCTACTGCCAATGTTTGTCTATTGAGATTGCATGTCTGCATGCTCGATTTTATACACCTGTCAGCAACGGGTATGGCTGAAATAGCCGAATCCACTAATTTGAAAGGGTGCGTGTATATACAGTACCAGTTAAAAGTTTGGACACACCTACTCACACCTACTCATTTACTATTTTATACATTGTAGAATAATAGTGAAGACATCAAAACTATGAAATAACACATATGGAATCTTGTAGTATCAAAAAGTGTTTTATTCTATATTTGAGATTGCTCAAAGTAGCCACCCTTTGCCTTGATGACAGCTTTGCACACTCTTGGCATTCT